>NC_142481.1:60855000-61480000 GCF_049115385.1 Moschus berezovskii | reverse complement strand
ATGGAGTCAATCACCAGAAAAAGGGACCCAGCTGAGAGAGCCCAGTTACATACAGAGCTTTTGCCTGCAGGCAAGCGCCAGTCCCTGTGGCATGGAGTGGCTACAACTCAAGTTGAAAATTGCATTTTCATGGCAGATCTACCCAAGTTAAAAGGTCATGATAACTCTCAGTTCAGTTCAGTTCAGCTCAGTCGTGTCTGACTCTCCGCGACCCCATAAATCACAGCACACCAGGCCTCCCTGTCCATCACCAACTCCCGGAGGTCACTCAAACTCATGTCCACAGAGTCGGTGATGCCATCCAGCCATCTCATTCTCTGTCGTCCCCTTCTCCTCCCGCCCCCAACCTTTCCCAGCATCAGAGTCTTTTCCAGTGAGTCAACTCGTCCCATGAGGTAGCCAAAGTACTGGAGTTTCAGCTTTAGCATCAGTCCTTCCAATGAACACCCAGGACTGATCTCCTTTAGAATGGACTGGTTGGATCTCTTTGCAGTCCAAGGGACTCTCAAGAGTCTTCTCCAGCACCACAGTTCAAAAGCATCAATTCTTTGGCGATCAGCTTTCTTCACAGTCCAACTCTCACATCCATACATGACCACGGGAAAAACCATAGCCTTGACTAGACGGACCTTGGTTGGCAAAGTAATGTCTCTGTTTTTTAATATGCTATCTAGGTTGGTCATAACTTTCCTTCCAAGGAGTAAGCGTCTTTTAATTTCATGGCTGCAATCAGCATCTGCAGTGATTTTGGATAATACTCTGCTGCTGCTGCTAAGTCGCTTCAGTCATGTCTGACTCTGTGCGACCCCATAGATGGCAGCCCACTAGGCTCACCCATCCCTGGGATTCTCCAGGCAAGAACACTGGAGTGGGTTGCCATTTCCTTCTCCAATGTGTGAAAGTGAAAAGTGAAGTCACTCAGTCATGCCTGACTCTTAATGACCACATGGACTGCAGCCTACCAGGCTCCTCCGTCCATGGGATTTTCTAGGCAAGAATACTGGAGTGGCTTGCCACTGCCCTCTCCGGGATAATACTCTACCTACTTCCAAAGAGGGCTTCCCGGGGAGTTCAGCTGGTAAAGAACCCTCCTGCAATGCAGGAGACCCCAGTTCGATTCCTGGGTAGGGAAGTTCCCCTGGAGAAGGGATAGGCTACCCACTCAGTATTCTTGGGCTTCCCAGGTGGCTTAGATGGTAGAGAATCCGCCTGTAATGTGGGAGACCTGGATTCGATATCTGGGTTTGGAAAATCCCCTGGAGGAGGGCATGGCAACCCACTCCAGTATTCTTTCCTGGAGAATCCCCATGGACAAAGAAGCCTGGCGAGCTATGGGGTCGCAGGGTCGGACACGACTGCGTGACTAAAGACACATACACACACGCATGTGTGCGTGCACACTTCCAAAGAAGGAGCTAGCAGTAATATTCATGACGTATTTTCTTCCCTCTATTATAACTAGAAAGATATATATGTTTTTTATGTCTGTTCACGAATAACTCAATATTGGGGAGGAGGCACACCCGCAAGTTCAAGACTGGACCCAAGAGTGTTCACTAGTCTCGACAAAGTGTCAACTGACTGCCAAAGGATCCAGATCAGCAGAACTTTCCAGTTCTCTAAGGAAGCAATATACAGTTGCCCACAAAATGGTTCCAGTATCCAATCAAAACTGGAAATTGAAAAGACTCAGACCAGGTTCAGAGCAACAAATATCTTCTTCATGAAAGTCAACAGAAAATCTGACAAAGTACTATACTTGTGCCTCAATCCAGGGTTTAAGGTTTGGAAATCATTCTACTTCTTAAACTGCTTGCAAAGTTGATCCAACTTTTCCTACCAGGTTTTCTTTCATGGGGGAAAAAAAAAATCATTGCATTTTAACACAAGAAAGTGCCAACTTTTCTTCCTGCACCTCTGTAACCCACAAATTTAAAAGAACACACACACACACTCTTCGAAAGCCTGTATGAATCCTTAATAAGCCAGAACATGTGTCAGGGAAGGGGAAATAAAAGTGTCAGCAAGGGAACATTTTAGCTACAAAATTCTAAAGGCAAACTGCTACCTGAAAAAGGAAATTAACTTTATCAACCTTAAGATAAAGTTCATGATCCTGTTGTTTCAAAGGAATTCCCAGGCCTGGAGTCAGATCAAAGACTCAATTCCCAGTTCAGGAACCAAAACAATTCTGGCCTGGAGATAGAGTGGTGAGGAGCCACCGGACACACCTCTGCTGGAGCAGCTGTTCCCATCTGTCCACTTCCCTCTAAAAGCTACTTCAAGGGCTGGACTTATCAGTGACATATGCTGATTGAAAAAGACGCACATTTCCCAGGCCACAATCATGGAAATAACATGCTGGCCCATTTCAACACTCACAAACAGATGTTAAACTGACCAAAGTATATGTAAATAATCTCACCTCACTCACTCTTGCTAATGCTTACAGGTGAGTTATCTTATAGGACTTTTTTACTACAAAATGACTGGCCATACACTATGCATACATGCTTAGTCGCTCAGTCATGTCCAACTCTTTGTGACCCCATGGACTGTAGGCCGCCAGGCTCCTCTGTCCATGGGATTCTCCAGGCAAGAATAGTGGAGTGGGTTGCCATTCCCTTCTCCAGGGAATCATCCCAACCCAGGATCAAACCTGGGTGTCTTGCATTGGAACCTGGGTCTCTAACTTTACCACTGAGCCACTAAGGAAGCCTGGCCATTTACTATAAATTTTAGATTTTAGAACTATTAGGAAAGATGTTTTGCTTAGAGAAAAAGGAAAATAATTAGAAAGAGGAGAGCTTTTCAAAAAAACTTTTACACATTAAAAGCATTAAAAAATCCCTTAAGCTCAGGCACAGAATACTGGCTCCTTTTCGTTTGTGACCTTCTATCCAGCTTAAACTTGCTGTGTAACTGATCATGTGTAACAAGTGATCATGAACAAAAGAGAGGCAGTTTGAACTCCAGCAGGAAAAATACACTATATTTAAAGAGTCTGCTCCTCCTAAGACTGTTTTGATTAGAGTTATGAAGCCATTTTGTCCTTGACAAGGGAACCTTGATTTCCTCTAAACAATTCACCCATTCTGATTATAATAACCACTTCTATTCGAGAAGAAAACTTTTTATCATATTTCTAAATATGAAGAAGGCTCTAAAAACACTTTATCAGAAAGCAAAACAGTAAATAAAGTAAATGTCTCTGTAGGGAAATGGTTTTAAAAATTATAGAACATTCAGAATAGAACACTATGCAGCCACTGAGAGAAATGTCAAATAATCCATATGCACAACACGACATGTGTTAGTGTGTATATTTTTGTATTTTTAAGCAAAAATGACAAATTTCAGGAAAACAGGCTTGGATGTCTTCATGTAACTAAAGCCAAATGTTACATGTGAAAAAAAATCCCAAGCACAGATAAGTATATAAAGATTACTAAATGCTTAGGAAAAGGTCTAGAACAGAGCTGTTCAATTGAAATATAATGGAAATCACAAATAAGAGTCACAAATATAATTTAAAACTTTATAGTATCCATATTAAAGAATGTAAAGGTGAAGTGAATTTTATTACTGTATTTAACCCAATATATTAAAAATGTTACCACTTCAATAATGAAATGGATACAAACACTGAGCTAGTTTGCTTTTTTTTTTCTAACTGTTCAAAATTTAGTGCATATTTTACACTTACAACACATCTCAATTTACAGTAGTCACATTTTAATGCTCAGCGTTAAATGCTAAGCATCAAATATGCTTAATGAGGACAGTACTGAACAGAGGAGGTCCAGAAAAAGAAACATCAAATTATTAACTTTCATTTTGTTTTCTATATCTTTCTGCACTGTTTGAACTTTTTAAGCAACAGTTTAAATTGTTTTTACTTTCATGATCCTTAAAAAAGTGACTGTTTAAATATAAAAATAATCAAGACAGATAAAAATCCCTAAACACACACCAGAAGGATGAGGGAAAGAAAGGAGAAACCATCTCAACCTTAGGATAGGGAAACTTCTTAGGAAACAAAAAGCACTAACCGTTAAAAGAAAAAGATAAACTGAACTTGAACAAAATTTAAAATTTCTGCTCATCAGAACATACCATAGGACTTCTGGTGGTCCAGTGGTTAAGAATCTGCCTGCCAATGCAGGGGACACGAGTTCAGTCTCTGGTCCGGGAAGATCCCACACACTGTGGGCAACTAAGCCCGTGCGCCACAGTTACTGAGCCCAAGCGCTACGGAAGCCTGCAAGCTCAAAAGCCTGTGCTCTGCAACAAAAGAAGCCACCACAATGAGAAACCCACACACCACAACTAGAGAGAAGCCCCCATTCGCCACAACTAGAGAAAAAGACCTTGTAAAGCAAAGACCCAGCACAACCAAAAATAAATATATGAATAAAAATAGAACAAACCACACACCATAATGGCCAAGTGGTAAAGAATTCACCTGCCAATGAAGGGACACAGGTTCAGTCCCTGGTTGGAGAAGATTCCACAAACTGTGGAGCAACTAAGCCCATGCGCCCCAACTACCAAAGCCTTCACGCCCTGGAGCCTGTGCTTACAAGAAGAGCCGCTGCCAAGAGAAGCTTGAGACCTGCACCTAGAGAGCAGCGCCCACTGTCCGCACCTAGAGAAAGCCCCCACTGTCCGCACCTAGAGAGCAGCCCCCACTGTCTGCACCTAGAGAAAGCCCCCACTGTCCGCACCTAGAGAGCAGCCCCCACTGTGTGCACCTAGCGAGCAGCTCCCACTGTCTGCACCTAGAGAAAGCCCCCGCTGTCTGCACCTAGAGAAAGCCCCCACTGTCCGCACCTAGAGCAGCCCCCACTGTGTGCACCTAGCGAGCAGCTCCCACTGTCTGCACCTAGAGAAAGCCCCCACTGTCTGCACCTAGAGAAAGCCCCCACTGTCCGCACCTAGAGAGCAGCCCCCACTGTCTGCACCTGGAGAGCAGCCCCACTGTCCGCACCTAGAGAGCAGCCCCCACTGTGTGCACCTAGCGAGAAGCTCCCACTGTCTGCACCTAGAGAAAGCCCCCACTGTGTGCACCTAGACAGCAGCCCCCACTGTCCGCACCTGGAGAGCAGCCCCCACTGTCCACACCTGGAGAGCAGCCCCCACTGTCCGCACCTGGAGAGCAGCCCCCACTGGCCGGACCTGGAGAGCAGCCCCCACTGGCCGCACCTGGAGAGCAGTCCCCACTGTCTGCACCTAGAGAGTAATGCCAACTGTCTGTACTTGAGAAAGCCCCCACTGTGTGCACCTAGATAGCAGCCCCCACTGTGTGCACCTGAGAAAGCCCCCACTATCTGCACCTAGAGAAAGCCCCCACTGTGTGCACCTAGATAGCAGCCCCCACTGTGTGCACCTAGATAGCAGCACCCACTATCTGCACCTAGAGAAAGCCCCCACTGTGTGCACCTAGATAGCAGCGCCCACTGTCTGCACCTGAGAAAGCCCCCACTATCTGCACCTAGAGAGCAGCCCCCAACTGTCTGCACCCAGAGAAAGCCCCAATGGTCTGCAACTAGAGAAAGCCTGCTCAAAGCAACAAAAACCCAGTGCAACCAAAAATAACAAATAAATATAATTGTAAGCTGCTGCTGCTAAGTCACTTCAGTCGTGTCCGACTCTGTGTGACCCCATAGACGGAAGCCCACCAGGCTCCCCCGTCCCTGGGATTCTCCAGGCAAGAACAATGGAGTGGGTTGCCATTTCCTTCTCCAATGTGTGAAAGTGAAAAGTGAAAGTGAAGTCGCTCAGTCGTGTCCGACCCTTAGCGACCCCACGGACTGCAGCCTACCAGGCTCCTCCATCCATGGGATTTTCTAGGCAGTAGTACTGGAGTGGCTAAAAAACGTAAAAAGAAATACTCAGTAATTGCATTTATATCTGACAAAGTATACATATCCAGTATATATTAAGAACTCCTACAATTCAACAAACTGATGAACAACTGATAAAAAATGAGACTGGAGGACAGATTTCACAAAAGACACACAAATGGCCAATAAACACATGGTAAGATGTCATTATTATTAGTCTTCAGAGCAACGCAAATGAAAACCCACACCCACCAAAATAAAAAAAGACTAACGAAACCAAACGTGGACCAGGATATGGACCAAGTGGAACTCTCACACACGCTGGCAAGAATATAAAATAATGCACTCACTTTGGAGAACTGTTTGGCCATCTGTTTTTCACATTAAATACACAACTACCCTATGACCTAGCAATCCTATTCCTAGGTATTTATTTACCCAAGAGAAATAAAAACATATGTCTTCAAAAAGATTTGGAAACAACCCAGACGCCCATCAACAGGATGGATAAACTGGCATATTCTCATACAATGGAAATAAATGAATATGACACAGTATCATGGGTGAGTCTAAAAAACAGGCTGAGTAAAAGAAGTCACAAACAAAAGAGTTACACAACATATGACTGATACACATCAGATTTTGGAATAGGAAAACTAACATACAGTAATAAAAATGAGTGGCTGCCTGGGGCAGAAGCTGCGAGGGGAGGGGAGAAGAGAACAACCTGAGAAAAGGCATGAGGAAGCTTTCTGGGGAGATGGAGTCACACCACACAGACCTCATCTCAGGAGGGGCTACATTCAGTTCAGTTCAGTTCAGTCGCTCAGTTGTGTCCGACTCTTTGCGACCCTATGAATCACAGCACGCCAGGCCTCCCTGTCCATCACCAACTCCTGGAGGTCACTCAAACTCATGTCCATTGAGTCGGTGATGCCATCCAGCCATCTTTCTCTGTCATCCCCGTCTCCTCACACCCCCAATCCTTCCCAGCATCAAACTCTTTTCCAGTGAGTCAACTCGTCCCATGAGGTGGCCAAAGTATTGGAGTTTCAGCTTTAGCATCAGTCCTTCCAATGAACACCCAGGATTGATCTCCTTTAGAATGGACTGGTTGGATCTCCTTGCAGTCCAAGGGACTCTCAAGAGTCTTCTCCAGCACCACAGTTCAAAAGCATCAATTCTTCGGCGATCAGCTTTCTTCACAGTCCAACTCTCACATCCATACATGACCACAGGAAAAACCACAGCCTTGACCAGACGGACCTTGGTTGGCAAAGTAATGTTTCTGCTTTTTAATATGCTACCTAGGTTGGTCATAACTTTCCTTCCAAGGAGTAAGCGTCTTTTAATTTCATGGCTGCAGTCAGCATCTGCAGTGATTTTGGAGCCCAAAAAAATAAAGTCTGACACTGTTTCCACTGTTTCCCCATCTATTTCCCATGAAGTGATGGGACTAGATGCCATGATCTTCGTTTTCTGAATGTTGAGCGTCAAGCCACCCTTTTCACTCTCCTCCTTCACTTTCATCAAGAGGCTTTTTAGTTCCTCTTCACTTTCTGCCATAAGGGTGGTGTCATCTGCATATCTGAGGTTATTGATATTTCTCCTGGCAATCTTGATTCCGGCTTGTGCTTCTTCCAGCCCAGCGTTCCTCATGATGTACTCTGCATATAAGTTAAATAAGCAGGGTGACAATATACAACCTTGACGTATTCCTTTTCCTATTTGGAACCAGTCTGTTGTTCCATGTCCAGTTCTAACTGTTGCTTCCTGGCCTGCATGGATACATATAATCGTTGTAACTCACTGAACTGAACACTAAGGCTAGTATGATAACTATCCTATACTCTGTTGAGAAAGTCAAATTCTGTGGGGAACCAAAAAGCACTCAACAGATGCTGTCTAATACATCTTCTGAATAGATGAAGACTCAGAAAATAACGAAGCTTAGAATATGGGGATTGTCACTAAAATGCTCTCTACCATTCTTGACTTGAGTTCACCTGAAATGTGATGAAAAGATACTAACCACAACTAAAATGATATCCTTATCTCTCTACAATCTTGCCTTATTTATATCTCACCCCTTTCTTGCACAGTCTCAATATATAGCTATTAACAAGGCATCTAGCTGAAATAACAAAAAAAGAAAAAAAAGATGGCGAAGAAGAGAAGAAACTAAGTATGACAGAAGATACAGAAAGATCTTCCCGTGTTCAAGTACAATCTAGTCATGTTAGTTTCAAAGGAGGAAAAACATGAAGCCATTAAATATGCTCTTAACTGAAAGTCAGAGAAATCATTCAAGAAGTCTTTTCCCACTGGCCACCCCCAGTTCATTCAGTTCTCTTTTTTTTTTCTTGCAGTAAAAACTGTTAGAAAATCCCCAAAAGCAACAGAGAGGAAGTCACCCCAAATTGCCTTAGCAATAAATAGGATATCATGCCAAGTGGCAGAATGTTTAGCTCAGGTCCCTGTAACGTCTCCTTTATCTACTCCATTTACTGCACACAACTTAGATGGCAGTCACCAGCAACAGCCTGAACTCTTTAACATTAACAGTGCACATTATACAACAAAATCCTTTACATACATTTTAACCCAGGGAAAGTGAAAGTGTTAGTTGCTCAGTTGTGTCCAACTCTTTGTGACCGAGTGGACTGCAGGTCACCAGGCACCTCGGTCCATGGGATTTCTCAGGCAAGAATACTGGAATAGGTTGCCATTTTCTTTTCCAGGGGATTTTCCTGACCCAGGGATTGAACCTGGGTCTCCTGTACTGAAAGCAGATTCTTTCCTGTCTGAGCTACCCAGTAACTACACTGAATGGAGAAAACAACCAAACAGTTATCCATAAGGAAACTCAAAGTTAAGTGCAGGAAAGGCTGAGGGAATACCATGTGCTTCCTGACTAGAAAACAAGGCTTCCAGGTACATATCAGAGCTTTTGTTCCCTGTACAAGGATGTGTATTGTGAAATGCCTTGTTATGGAAACAACACTTTTACAATAAGAGGACAAGTCAACCTGTAATAAAGGAAATAGCAGGAGTTGTGAAATAAGTCTTGTGGAATGAGTAAGGAACTTCCCACATGTCTATGCTTGAAATATGACATGATCAAGCTGAAATAAAATGTCATTCTAATCACATGAATAGACATTACAGTTTGTTTCTGGGTCAATCACTTGCTGAACACAAGCTGTGGAACCAAAAACATTCTGCTTTTAAGATTAAGACTGATAGGAGAATACATATAAGCAAAAAAAAAAAAAAATGAAATCTCCTTAGATCTGAGTTTACCTATGACTTACTAAAAATGGTGATCATTAATAACATCTATTTATTTATTCATTCATCCAAGAAATGCCTATAAATTATTTTCCATGTAACAGAACGGGTATTAAAGACAAAAAAAAAAAAAGACACAAGACCTATGTCCTCAAGTTCACAGACCAACATGTAAACTGACAGAGGACAGTACAGCAAGTGTTGCAATAAAGGTTATT
Source organism: Moschus berezovskii (assembly GCF_049115385.1). Lineage (NCBI taxonomy): Eukaryota > Metazoa > Chordata > Mammalia > Artiodactyla > Moschidae > Moschus > Moschus berezovskii. The sequence goes on along the minus strand of NC_142481.1, from coordinate 61,470,645 downwards.
AACAGGTGCAGTGGGAAACAAGTATTAGTTAAAGTTTCTAGATAAAGACACAGACACTGCCTCTGGCTGATTTACACAGAAAAGGAATTTATTTAAAAGATACTGGGGGCCGGATATTAGGCTTTGAAGCATTCACAGAACATATACCAAGCTAGATCACATCCAGGGTCATAAAACTAATGTCAATAAATTTAGAAGAGGTGAAGGGGACTTTCCTGGCCGTCCAGTGGTGAAGACTGCACTTCTATTGCAGGGGACATGTATTCAGAATATATAAAGAACTCTTACAACTCAATAATAAAAATAGAACCCAATTAAAAATGAGGAGCAAATCTGAATAGACTCTTCTCCAAAAAAGATATACAAATGGCTAATAAGCACATGAAGATGATCAATATCATAAGCCACCAGGGAATTCCAAATCAAAATTACAGTAAGATGGCACATCAAACCCCCAAAGATAGTTACGACCAAAAAGAGGGATAATAACAGTACTGATGAGGATGTGGAAAAGTAGAACCTTTGTGGAAAGGTTTCTTTGGAAAACAGTCTGCAAGCTGCTCAAATAGTTAAACATGGTTACCAAAGAGTCAGACACGACTGAGTGACCAAGCACACACACAGCAACAAAAAGAAAAGAAAATATGCTAAATATGAATGAACCTTAAAAATATTATGCTAAGTAAAAAAGCCAGAGACAAAAGATCATATATTATACATTCCATTTATATGAAATGTTCAGAGTAGGCAAACCCATAGAGAAGGAAACAAACTGGTGGCTGCCTAGGTTGGAAGTGAAAGGAATAGGTGGGGTGGGAGGAAATGGGAAGTGACAGCTAACGGGTGCAGGAGTTCTTGTGGGAGAGATGAAAATTATCTCAAATTGATCATGATGATGTTTGCAAAACTCTGTGACTATACTAAAAACCACTGATGTATACACTTTAAACAGGTGAATTATACGGTAGGTCAACTGCATCACAGCAATGCTCAAAAAAAAACCCAGAACATAACCCATCATATTAACAGGCTGCTGCTACTGCTGCTGCTAAGTCACTTCAGTCGTGTCCGACTCTGTGTGACCCTAGATGGAAGCCCACCAGGCTCCCCCATCCCTGGGATTCTCCAGGCAAGAACACTGGAGTGGGTTGCCATTTCCTTCTCCAATGTGTGAAAGCGAAAAGTGAAAGTGAAGTCGCTCAGTCCGACCCTTAGTGACCCCACTGACTGCAGCCTACCAGGCTCCTCCCTCCATGGGAATTTCTAGCTAAAGGAAAATAAATCACTTGACTATACCAAGCTATACAAAAAAACCAACTGACAAAATTTAATACCTACTTATGATAAAAATCCTGAAAAAAAATCAGCAATAGAAGGGGTACTTATTCAACTTGATTAAAAGCATCTACAATACAAAAAGCCTACGGCTTGTTACATTACAGTGTACAGCTTTTACATGTACAGCTTATACGTTATAGTGAAATGTACTGTTTCTCCCTAAGACTGGGAGCAAAGCAAGGATGTCTGCTCTCACTGCTCTTATTCAATACAGTGGTGTAAGTCTGAGCCAGAGTACTAGGCAAGAAAAGGAAGAGAGACAGAACAAGGGATAAAATTGTCCCTATTTGCAAGATTAACTATGTAAAAACCCCAAGGAGTCTATTTTTAAAAATCCTAGAATATGTGAGTTAAGTCAGGTTGCAGGGTATAAGATAAACACACAAAAATCAACTATATTTCCATATACTAGCAATGAACATGTCAACAGTAACATTAAAAATACAATAAGAGGGAAACCCTGGTAGTCCAGTGGTTAGGACTCTGCAGTTTCACTGACAAGGGCACAGGTTCAATCCCTGGTTGGGGGAACTAAGATCCTGCAACCCGTGAGATGTGAACAAATTGGAAAAAATAAAATAAAGTCAATTTTAGAAAAGAGAGCGAGCTGGAGTGGCTATGCTGATATCTGACAAAATAAGACTGTAGAATAGAAAAATGTTAATGAAGACAAAGATTAATTTAAAAATACAATGCCATTTATAATCAATCAAAAGAACACAAAATATTAGGCATAACTCTAACAAATTATATATATAGGACTTATATGTTTAAAACTGCAAAATGCTAATAAAAATAAATGGAGACACATACAAAGTTCATGGATTGGAAGACTCAGTAAAGATATCAATACCCTCTGGACTGACTTATAGGTTTATATTAGTCTGCTTGGGCTGCCCCATAGCAGCATACCATAGACTAGTGGCTTAAATAACAGAAATGCAGCATTTCCTCACAGTTCTGGAGGCTGGAAATCCAAGATCAAGGTAAGACCTCTCTGGTTGGCAAACAAATACCTTCTTGCTGTGTCTTCAAATGACCCTTTCTCTGTTAATATTTGCAGAGAGAGGTCTGGTGTCTCTTCTTCTTATAAGGAGACTGATCCTATGGGATGAGGATCCACCCTTATAACCTCATTTAACATTATTTACTTTCTTAATACCTTATCCCAAAATACAGTCACACTGGGGGATAAAGCTTCAAAATACAAATTTTTAAGAGGGGAGGGAGGAACACAATTCAGTTCATAACAAGGTTTAACAAGGTCTGATAGGAATTCCTATCAAAATCCCAGAGTTTTTCTAGACACCGGCAAAATTATTTTAAAACTTATTTGGAAAGGCAAAAGAACTAGAAGAGTTGTTTTTTTTTTTTTAATACTTCTGAAATGAATTAATGAAGTGTGATTTCAAGATTTATTTTATAAATCAGTAATCAAGATTGTGGGATAGACACATGTCAGTGGAACAGTTCAGTTCAGTTCAGTTCAGTCGCTCAGTCGTGTCCGACTCTTTGCGACCCCATGAATCATAGCACGCCAGGCCTCCCTGTCTATCACCAACTCCCGGAGTTCACTCAAACTCATGTCCATCAAGTCGGTGATGCCATCCACCCATCTCATTCTCTGTCGTGCCCTTCTCCTCACACCCCCAATCCCTCCCAGCATCAAACTCTTTTCCAGTGAGTCAACTCTTTGCATGAGGTGGCCAAAGTATTGGAGTTTCAGCTTTAGCATCAGTCCTTCCAATGAACACCCAGGACTGATCTCCTCTAGAATGGACTGGTTGGATCTCCTTGCAGTCCAAGGGACTCTCAAGAGTCTTCTCCAGCACCACAGTTCAAAAGCATCAATTCTTCAGCGATCAGCTTTCTTCACAGTCCAACTCTCACATCCATACATGACCACGGGAAAAAACCATAGCCTTGGCTAGATGGACCTTGGTTGGCAAAGTAATGTCTCTGCTTTTTAATATACTATCTAGGTTTGTCATAACTTTCCTTCCAAGGAGTAAGCTTTGTTTAATTTCATGGCTGCCATTGGCATCTGCAGTGATTTTGGAGCCCAAAAAAATAAAGTCTGACACTGTTTCCACTGTTTCCCCATCTATTTCCCATGAAGTGATAGGACCAGATGCCATGATCTTAGTTTTCTGAATGTTAAGCTTCAAGCCAAACTTTTCACTCTCCTCTTTCACTTTCATCAAGAGGCTTTTGAATTCCTCTTCACTTTCTGCCATAAGGGTGGTGTCATCTGCATATCTGAGGTTATTGATATTTCTCCCGGCAATCTTGATTCCAGCTTGTGCTTCTTCCAGCCCAGCGTTCCTCATGATGTACTCTGCATATAAATTAAATAAGCAGGGTGACAATATACAACCTTGACGTATTCCTTTTCCTATTTGGAACCAGTCTGTTGTTCCATGTCCAGTTCTAACTGTGGCTTCCTGACCTGTACACAGGTTTCTCAAGAGGCAGGTCAGGTGGTCTGGTATTCCCATCTCTTTCAGAATGTTCCACAGTTTATTGTGATCCACACAGTCAAAGGCTTTGGCACAGTCAATGAAGCAGAAATAGATGTTTTTCTGGAACTCTCTTGTTTTCTCCATGATCCAGCGGATGTTGGCAATTTGATTTCTGGTTCCTCTGCCTTTTCTAAAACCTGCTTGAACATCTGGAAGTTCACGATTCACATATTGCTGAAGCCTGGCTTGGAGAATTTAAATTAAAATCATAATGAAGTATCACTACACACCTACTGGAGTGGCTAAAATAAACAACAATCACCACGCCAAATGTTGATAAGAATGCAGAGAAATTGAATCCCTTACACACCACTGGTGGAAATGTAAAATGGTGCAGCCCCTTTGGAAAAGTTGGACACTTTCTTATAAAAGTATATATTCAACTACCATCAATTCAGATCAGTCGCTCAGTCGTGCCCAATTCTTTGTGAACCCATTGACTGCGGCACGCCAGGCCTGCCTGTCCATCACCAACTCCCGGAGTTTACACAAACTCATGTCCACTGAGTCGGTGATGCCATCCAACCATCTCATCCTCTGTCATCCCCTTCTCCTTCCGCCCTCAATCTTTCCCAGCATCAGGGTCTTTTCCAATGAGTCAGTTCTTCGCATCAGGTGGCTGAAGGATTGGAGCTTCAGCATCAGTCCTCCCCATGAATATTCAGGACTGATTTCCTTTAGGACTGACTCATTTGATGTCCTTGCAGTCCAAGGGACTCTGAAGAGTCTTCTCCAACACCACAATTCAAAAGCATCAATTCTTCGGTGCTTAGCTTTATTTATAGCCCAACTCTCACATCCACACATGACTACTGGAAAAACCATAGCTTTGACTAGATGGACTCTTGTTGGCAAAGTAATGTCTCTGCTTTTTAATATACTGTCTAGGTTGGTCACAGCTTTTCTTCCAAGAAGCAAGCATCTTTTAATTTCATTAAAATTACTGCACTCACCATCTGCTGTGATTTGAGAGCCCCTCAAAATAAAAGTCTCTCACTGTTTCCATTGTTTCCCCATCTATTTGCCAGGAAGTGATGGGACTGGACGCCATGATCTTCATTTTTTGAATGTTGAGTTTCAAACCAACTTTTTCACTCTCCTACTATATGGCAGTTTCACTCTCAACTACCATATGACTCAGTAATTGACTCCTTCTCAGAGCATTTACCTCTGAGAAATGAAATTTTAATTGTGGTGAGAAGAATAATGACACCTCTCCCTGAAAGATATTCACTCCCTACCCTCCTGGAATCTGATTTAGTTACCTTACTTTCCATGGCAAAAGGGACTCTGCAGATGTGATTAAGGGTATGGTCCTTGAGACAGTGGAGATAATCCTCGATTACCAGTGTGGGCCCAATCTAATCAAAGAAGTCCTTATAAGCAGAGAACCTTTCCCAGCTAGGTTATAGAGATGAGATGAAAGGAGGAACAGACATTCCTAGCTTGAGAGGGAATCAACCAGCTGCTGCTGTCTTTGAAAACAGAAGCAGGCCACGAGTCAAGGAAAGTGGGTGGTCTCTGGAAGCTGAGAAGGCCCACAGCTGAGAGCAAGAAAATGAAGCCCTTAGAAGTCCTACAATCACTAGGAACACAGATCTGCTTTGATTTTAGCATGGGGAAACCATGGTGTTGGGCTTCTAGTCTACAAAATTGTAAGACAATAAATTGGTGCTTTTAAAGTAGCAGCATTTATGGTAATTTGTTATGGTAGCAATAGAAAACTTGTTCACACAAAAATAACACACTTATGTGAATTCCCTGGCAATTCAGGGGTTAGGACTCAGCACTTGCACTGCTGTAGCCTGGGTTCAATCCCTGGTCAGGGATCTAAGAGCCAGCAAGACACGTGGCGTGACAGAAACAAAACAAAACACCCCACAAATACACACACTTAACAACCACACAAAACCTGTACATGAATATCTGTAGCACTTTATTTGTGATACTGTAAGATGTTACAATAGAGGGATGCTGGATAAAGGATTCAAGAAAGCTGTTATTTTACAAACTGCATGTGAGTCTACGATCTCTCAAAATAGAAAGTTTAATAAAGAAAAAAAAGGTATTGGGTTACTCATCAAAATCCAGGAGGATTTAGGAAGCAAGCTCAGAAGCTGGAAACAATGCCCCCAGATCACACCACAGACCTAGACTGACAGTGCTGCTGTCTGGGGTCCCACACACTCTGCAGCTGCTGCCCCTACGCGGGTCCAGGAAGATCTTCCGAGCTCCATGCCTCTGCCCCACTAGGCCTGGACTGAAAATCCTGGGCAGGTATCTGACTCAAGAAGCCCAGGTTCCTGACTGAAAACTAGCTACAAAGAACACTGGGAAATCAATGGATTTGAATATTCGGCTCCTTGCCTCCCATGAAGTGTGGTATTTATGAAATGTCTTGCAGATTTCTGAGGGGTTGAGGAACCAGACAAACAACAAGAAGATTCACAATACCGGGTGGTAAAGATTTTCAAAATATATATTAAGGTGGAGCTGGGGGCGGGGCGAGTGAAGGTAACAAGACTAATATGAATATGAGGAAAATTCATGGACGCTTTAGAAAATGTAACAAAAAATATTCCCAGATATTTTGTTTCTGAAGAGAACAAGGAAAACCAACAAAGGGAGCAACGTAAATAGCTCAAAAGAGAGAAGAAAAACAACAGATATTTAAGATAAACACTATTTTAATGGTGAAAATCAATACGGTTTGAATAGGAGAAGAATCAGTTTATATCTGATATGAAAGAAGTCATCGAATGTGTTTTAAAGGTTACTGGGTCTTTCTTCCTATGCTCAGAGTAGTCAGAAGTATTTCCTTTGAGTAACTTCAAATTCGCCAATTGTTATGACGAACTTCGTACCAGCTACAGGGAAACATTTTTTTAAAAAGCAATATAGGGTATCTGCCCTTAAAGAGCTCACAATGAACTTCCAGTTCAGGCAAGATGAATGTTTAATGTACCCTAAACATTTTCCAATGAAGACCAAGAAACACTAGATTTAAATATACCAAAAGACCAAACATTATTTTAAATGCAGAGTTAAACCCACAAGAGAGAAAAGGGAAACCCCCAGGGTGCCAGGATCAAAGAAGGAACTGAAAACCACAGTGGCAGAATATGAGCCGATATAAGGGCTGAATGGGGAGGGGAAGAAGTTTCAATAACTTCCGCCCTGAGTTTTGCTATCCACATGGTAACAGGACTAGTCTCAGCCTTATAAAAGGTGGAAGTTTAGAACTAAAGTCTCAAATAAAACAGCAACTATGTATCCTCAGGGAAAGGACAGACTAGGAAAAGTTCACCTAACAGCCTACAGAGCAAACAAGAAAGCTTCTCTCTGCTTGACAGTAGGGAAAAGGGTGGGGGAAAGTATCTCCTGAGAACTGGAACCCTGGGCCTGTTATCACACGGAGTTGGGGTTCATAATTATTCCAGTTATGATAGCTGAGTGTTCCAGAAACTTCAAAGCAAAAAAAGAAAAAAGAAAACATAAAAAGCCAGGGCACCAAGTGGAGAATTCATCTCACTTTAGAGAAATATAATTTCACTGGGCCATATCAGATCACGCCATAGACAAAATCTTAGTAAAGATGATAAACAATACTAAACACAAAGGGACATAATCCCCTATAACAGACAACAAATGAAATAAAGACAGCTTTAGAACTCAAAGAACTTCTGATAAAAGAACAATCAGAAACTATAAAGGAAGCACACATAAAATGATGATGAATATAAAACAAAATCTCAAAACCATATGATCCTATGAGAAAAAAAAGATCTGCAAACAAATCAAATAAAAATTCTAAAAATAAAAAGAAAACATACTTATTGAAATGAAACTCAGTGAACAAGTTAAAATAGATTAGACATAGCTGAAGAAAAAGTAAAGAACTGGGACCCTGGAAACAGCCAGAAGGCAACTCAGAGAAACAGTAAGGTGAAAAATACTAGAGAAGTGAGGCGATGTGGAAAACAAAATGAAAAGACCTGACATATAGGCATTCGAAACAGTGATGATAAAATGCAAACAGACAATATTCAAAGAGACAATGCCTGAGAAATTTTCAGAACTTTCAAAAGGCATGAAATTTTCAGATTTAAGAAACAAAATTAAATCTGTACCACCCACATGGTATTGAAACTGCAGAAATCCAACGTCAAAGAAAATATCTTAAGAGTTTTATTCTCTTCAAGCCATGAATAAGGAAGAATAAATTAACTATATTTCACCGTCAAATATTTAAAGGGCCATTAATGGGACAGGAGTACAAAGATAGAGGGTCTATATCAGGACAGAGTATGAGAGGGCAGAGCTGGGCTTGAAAAATGGGCAGGATTCCCATAGATGGGAAGAGATGAGGGCATCTGGGGTGGGGACAGGGAGTCTGAATAAGCTGACGGAGGAAAATATGGGGCAAAGAGAAGGACCCTTCTCTGGCTGTCAAATAGAATAACAGAAAAAAGTGTGGTTTGCTGGAACTAAAATCTGTTGTTCACTAATATTAGGCTAAAGAATTTGAACTGAATAGTAGGCAAAAAGAATCAAATTTATGAGCAAGTAATAGGATCTAAACTGAATCATTACCCAAAATCTCTTATTCCAGCAATGGCATCCAGGGTGGATATAGGAAGAGACTGCAGTCTTTTAAGTAAATTTAGGAACCTATTATAATAGTACAAGCTATTCAAAGACTTCAGAAAATATTTCAACTACAAGACAGATGATGAAGAAAGAAAGACCCAGAAAAGAGGCAATGTCAGTGAAGATGAAATATAAACAGAAGGCACGAAGAGAGAGGGAAAGAATATAAATGAATATTTAAAACATTCTGAAGGTGGAATTAAAAGGACTTAATGGATTGGGCAGTTGCGGGTAGAGGGAGGATAGGAAAAAGAAAGGAAAGAATTGAAGACAGCACTGAGGCTTGGATAAATGATTTAGGAAATAGTGGTGGTATATTCTTTCTCCAGACACAGACAAGCAGTGTGACCCAGCAGGTAAGAAAAATGGATTAGAAAGCTTTAGTTTAGAAGCTCTGAGAAGCTACCTAGCTTCCTAGGCTCCATTTCTCCAGTACTGTAAAATGGAAGAATGTAGAGAAAATGAATTAAATGTTGGACCACTGTGGTGTCAAGAGGATTCAGAATAAACTTGTAGCAAGCAAACAGAAACATGGGTCTGGAGCTCAGGAGAAAAGCAGTACTGGACGGACAGAGAACTACCAGCACTCAGTTCAGTTCAGTCACTCAGTCGTGTCCGACTCTTTGCGACCCCATGAATCATAGCACGCCAGGCCTCCCTGTCCATCACCAGCTCCTGGAGTTCACTCAAACTCATGTCCATCGAGCTGGTGATGCCATCCACCCATCTCATTCTCTGTCGTGCCCTTCTCCTCCCGCCCCCAATCCCTCCCAGCAGCAGAGTCTTTTCCAGTGAGTCAACTCTTCGCATCAGGTGGCCAAAGTATTGGAGTTTCAGCTTTAGCATCAGTCCTTCCAATGAACACCCAGGATCGGTCTCCTTTAGAATGGACTGGTTGGATCTCCTTGCAGTACAAGGGGCTCTCAACAGTCTTCTCCAGCACCACAGTTCAAAAGTATCAATTCTTTGGCGATCAGCTTTCTTCACAGTCCAACTCTCACATCCATACATGACCACGGGAAAAACCATAGCCTTGACTAGACAGACCTTAGTTGGCAAAGTAATGTCTCTGCTTTTTAATATACTATCAAGGCTGGTCATAACTTTCCTTCCAAGGAGTAAGCGTCTTTTAATTTCATGGCTGCAATCAGCATCTGCAGTGATTTTGGAGCCCCAAAAAATAGTCTGACACTGTTTCCACATCTATTTCCTATGAAGTGATGGGACCACATGCTATGATCTTAGTTTTCTGAATGTTGAGCTTCAAGCCAACCTTTTCACTCTCCTCTTTCACTTTCATCAAGAGGCTCTTTAGTTCCTCTTCACTTTCTGCCATAAGGGTGGTGTCATCTGAATATCTGAGGTTATTGATATTTCTCCCGGCAATCTTGATTCCAGCGTGTGCTTCTTCCAGCCCAACGTTCCTCATGATGTACTCTGCATATAAATTAAATAAGCAGGGTGACAATATACAACCTTGACGTACTCCTTTTCCTATTTGGAACCAGTCTGTTGTTCCATGTCCAGTTCTAACTGTGGCTTCCTGACCTGTACACAGGTTTCTCAAGAGGCAGGTCAGGTGGTCTGGTATTCCCATCTCTTTCAGAATTTTCCACAGTTTATTATGATCCACACAGTCAAAGGTTTTGGCATAGTCAATGAAGCAGAAATAGATGTTTTTCTGGAACTCTCTTGCTTTTTCCATGATCCAGTGGATGTTGGCAATTTGATCTCTGGTGCCTCTGCCTTTTCTAAAACCAGCTTGAACATCTGGAAGTTCACGGTTCACGTATTGCTGAAGCCTGGCTTGGAGAATTTTGAGCATGGCTTTACTAGAGTGTGAGATGAGTGCAACTGTGCGGTAGTTTGAGCATTCTTTGGCATTGCCTTTAAGAGATGGTCAAGAGAAGAGGCCTCTGAACCCTGCGAACGCGCTACACAAACACAGAAGAGGTGGCAGTGGGAAGCTCAGAGGCGTGCTAGTCTGATCAGGAAGCAGTGTCCTGAGACAGTGTATCGTAAGTAGATGACATACCACAGTGGGAGAAAGGAGATGTGTTCCACTTTCCATTGCCAATCAATTCCCCCAGGGATTGATAAATGTACAGAAAACAGAAGCCTTTATCCAAACTTTCCCTACTACATCTGAGAAGCACTGATCCTTCGCTTTCATTTTGGTGCTGACCAAAGTCCTATTTCAAAGGAGCTTTAAAAAACACATATATAACTCCAGTTTCATAAAGACAGATACTTCAAAAGCTAAGCCTTAGTGTTGAAATTCTACCTGGCTCGTTCTTCTATGATACTGTAAAACACATAGCTGATTGTCCAAGTAGGCCCAAAAAGAAAATTGGCTTCATCACAACAAGACTGAGAAATTGAGGTCCAGACAGGTCAAACGTAAACTAATCAGAATGACTTTCTGAAATGCTTTCAAAAACTAGGATTTCATTAACCCACAGCATATACAGAAACACAGCTGGGAAGCAGACATGATGCTTGTGGTTAATGCTCTAAAGGAAACTCCCTCAAATCTTTTCTTTGAAACTAGTTACATGACACAAGAGTTCAAGATCAAGAGTGTTTTATACACGGGATCCTTTGGATCTTTCTAATTCTCACTTCAAATAAGACATGTCACGCTCTGACTATAGAGAAACTCTTCTCTTTTGGTTCCTACCTCCTACAGTTCACCATCTTGAAAGCAGCTGGGGCTAAATGATCCTAGTTTAAAGCAAAAGCTAATGCAAAGTGTGGATTGCTCTTGCTCATTCTCAAATAAGCAGCTACTGAAATTGCAAGCATTTCAAATTCAAGGGAAGTCTAACTTTCAAAAGGCTGTGACATTTTTTTATGGTCATAAGCATCCAGAATTACTATTAATATATCTAAAGATTAACACTTATTCAGAATCTCCTATTTTCTTAATGATACAGAAATATTAGCCTAGGTTATAAATTTTAAATTATTTTGAATGAAATTTATCATAAGTTCCCTCAGGTAACAGGATTTTGGCAAGAATCCAGGGCTAGTAACTGACTACTGTTCAGTGCTGAACCTCACATCAGCCTGATTTTCAATCCCTGACCAAAATAAGGAGAACAAAGCCACTGAGCCTCTCCAAAAAAAAACTCCCCAATCCAAATAAAAATATTTATCAAATATGCATCTTTCTATATAATCATAACCTCCCACCAAACAGTACCAAGATGCCTGTATCAGAACATGATCAGAATGTAAGAATCACTGGCTGCTAAGCTTAGGATGAATGACATTCTTCACTGACATGAAAACATTTGGGAATAGTGACTTCCACCACTAAGGACATAAACAGAGAAGTAACACATAGCATTTTAAAGAATCTATAATATACTACAGTCCCTAAATTGACTCACAACTGCTCTCAGTGTTCATAAAACTCAGATTTTTATCTGAATTCTTAAATGACTGAGAATTAATTAACTCTGATGATTTGATATGACATGGAGACAATCTATAGGTGATACCAAAATCTTAATTTATTCTTTCTCTAACATTTGACAAATGCACCAAAATGTAGCACTAGTTTAATTCTTGGAAAAAAAAAAGTCTGTTTCTGATAAAAGTTTTCAGAGGGGGAATTTTAAGCCACAACACAAACCAGTATGTTAAGAGGAATCAGTTAACATGATTGTGGAGAAACCTTGGGATATGAGTAAAGTAATGATGTGCAGAAATGCACCCTCCAACTCACATAACACTGGAGATTTCAAACTGCTGTTGCCTATTTGGCAGCATCTATTAGGATTTAAGGTGCATACATTTGACTCAGCAAGCCAGAAATAACAGCATGAGAACATTAAAAAAAATGTATGTACAAGGATTACTATAGAACTATTCATAAGTGCAAAATTTGGAAAACTAAAGGTTCACCAATAAGGGAATGATTGGTTATTCAAATTATAGAATATTCACACAACAGAGTATCATGCAGGCATAAAAAAGTATAGATGTTTATACTTAAAAGATACCCAAAATAAGATTGTTTAAAAATACAAGTTGCAGATTAATGAACAAAGAGTAAGTCCATTTTTGTTTTAATGTATATATATTATATTAGTATAATATAGGGAAAGATTGGACTATAACTGATAACTGGCTAAATCGATTAGCCTCTGGGACTGGGAATGAAAGAACTCAAGAGAGGAAAAATCATTTTCCACTTTCTAAGCACAATGGTAAAATTTAAAACGAAACAAATTCTCTAATAAAAGAAAAATGTAGAAACTATATATAAAACATAAAAATATTTCATACCAAGAGAATAATCTCATTTCATTAGAGAAAAACGTACACACTTATATGCTGGATCTTAGGAATATTTCCTTCTCCTGGGATCTTGCCAAATCATCTTTTCAGGGGAACTCTGCCCTCTAGTGTACACTGAAAGAAGCTGAAGCACAAGAAGCAACTAAATCAATAAATTCATGTTATAACCAAAATATTTCTTCTTCATCCCTACAGCATCACAATTCTCTCCTTAAATGAAGGCCTCTATGTATCTTTTCCAAATCAATTTCCTATTATCGCACCAACTAAACTTCACAAGAGTCATAACTTCAGCTACCTACCCTTTCTATGCTTCCCAAAACTCCAAGAAGCACTCAAAGCATCTTCCTTCCCTATTTCACACCAAGAGAAATTTGGCACAGTCAAGGGTATAGGAATACAGGAAAATAAAAATTTTAAATTTTATAACACATACAGGTACCTGGCTCTTAGACTTTTTGCTGCTTTAACTCAAGGGTAAAGGCAAACTTTTTAAAAAGGAGGTTGCTTTGTGTAATAAAGCAACTCCTTGATAGGACTTTCTAAGATCACTAGAATTTGTTCAACTCTGGGCAACCTGGAAAACCAAAAGGGACATTTCCTAGAGGCATAGTATTTGCTATAGGCATTTCAACCCCATCCTAGTGTAAGGATCCTACACTACATCCTTACATCCTAGTAAGGAAAAGTGTCCTTACTTTGCAACTTTTCTATGTTTGGGTTCTCATTTAGATGCATGAATTACTTGATCTAAATGTCAAAAAGTCTTCCCAAAAAAGTGAAGGGTGGGGTGAAAGGAATATCATTAATCTCTCCATTCATAATTCTTTCAGTTACTAGCTTGATCTGGAACAATCTCTTCAAATCAAGAATGCACATGAGATGAGATCACCTGTAATAAATTCAAAATATTCCAAGTATTCACGGGGAAATCTTAAAAGAATTGTTTAATTTCAATTTCAAATCCACTTACCCTATACCTGCAACAACTGTAGAGTATACCTAAAAAAAAATTTAAGAATAAGCTAAAACCAAATGAAGCAGAATATAAGCACCCATTGAAGAACATGCAGGTGAAAGTCGGTACGGGGTTTTCTTGCCCCAACAAAAAGCAGCATTCTGGAGCTGATAAGTAAAGTAACAGCAGTACCAGTGAGGCTGATAGAATCTATCATTTCCTCTTAAAAGCTGTTTCTAGATAGTCCTATTCTGGAACAAATGGTTGCGAGAAGAAATGACCTTAAAACAAGCCTACTTGGGTCCCCTGGAAGCTGGGCAGGGGGCGAGGGGCGGGTCCTCATATAAGCTTTCTACAATGTAAAATTCAGACCTCAGCAGGAGTCCACTGCTGCTGTTGTTCAGTCGTCAAGTCGTATCCGACTCTTTGTGACCCCATGGACTGTGGCACGCCAGACTTCCCTGTCCATCACCAACTCCTGGAGTTTGTCCATCGAGTCGGTGATGTCATCCAACCATCTCATCCTCTGTCGCCCCCTTCTCCTGCCCTCAATCTTTTCCAGCATCAATCAGCTTCTTTTCCAATGAGTAGGCTCTTCACATCAGGTAGCCCAAGTATTGGAGCTTCAGCATCAGTCCTTCCAATTAATATTCAGGGTTGCTTTCCTTTAGGATTGACTGGTTTGATCTCCTTGCTGTCCAAGGGACTCTTAAGAGGCTTCTCCAGTATCACCATTTTCAGCACTCAGCCTTCTTTATGGTCCAACTCTCACAGCCCATCCATACATGACTAACTGGAAAAACCATAGCCTTGACCATTCAGACTTTTGTTGGCAAAGTGATATCTTTGTTTTCTAAACAAACCTGGAACTCATTTTTAAAATGTGCTAGCTCCTTCAATTTCATGAGACAAAGCTGAGATTAAAATATAATACAGGAAACCCAGACTAGTCATGGTTAATGAGGAAAAGGCTTACAAAGGAAATGGGATTAAATAGTCATCTCACTTCCTTCAAAAATAACAAAACACGAAATAGCTTAAAGGGTCCTTCATCAGTTATAAAGCTGAAGAGATACTTTTAACAAAAATGGTCAATTAGGAAAGTAAAAAAGAGTGGTTGTAAGGCACAGAAGCTAAGAGTTCAGGCTTTGGTCTCAAGTAGAACTAGACTGGAATCCAGGCTTCACCAGCCATCAACTATGCACTTTTAACAAATTAAGAGCACGTCCCTGAGCTTCAGTTTCCTGATCTGTGAAATGGGCACAAAGTTAGCACCTATCTCTTGAAGTGTCCATGGGAGTAAATGAAATAATACATGTACATTTACAACTGTGTCTTAAATCTGGTAAACTATCAATAAACAGAAACTACTTATTCTTTTAAAGCAGATAAGCATTTAACCTACAATCTGAGAAGACAGTAAGTCTGATACTTAATCTAGAGAACAAGTTGGTTCCGAAAGGTAATTAACTTGACCATTAAGGAGGAACACAGGGTTCAAGCATGTGAGAATCACTTGACTGCAGGAACCAGGCAGGTAGCAAAACTGAGGAGCGTGAACGGGAATGGGTACAACCCATCAGCTCTGCTCCAGTTCCTTCCCACTGTCAGGAAAGAGCGGGGGCAGGGGGACAACTTATTTCTGAAGAATAATCCAAAGTGTTATTCCAGCTCTCCTGATTTTTAAATACTGGTCAAATAAAACATCCAAGGACAGATCTGATTCATCAACTGTCAGTTTGTGAATGTCTACCCTGGAGGAGTCTCACACCGGAAAGTGAAGGACCCCAGCTCCCTAAAACAGTATGTCACAAAGGGGACACTACTGGCATTTTGGAAAAGAAAATTCTCTGCATAAACTGTCCTAAGTACCGCAGGATATTCAGTACCCCTGAACCCCACCCACTAATGGTCTCAAGTCATGTGGCACCAAGATCTCTCTCTCACCACAAGTTCCTGAACACCTCCTACTGGCAGAACCACATCCACTAACAGCAACAGAGTTACATTCAAAGTTAATGGGAAAGTCATGAACATCTATTTACAAACAGTAATAAAATATGGGCAGGGCCAGCCCTGAGTCAACTGAAGTAAAACCCCAAATTATCATCAAACAGGAAACCTCACTAAGTAGAAAGCTTAGAGCTGGCTGTGGGAACAAACCAAAAGTCTTAACCTCTCTCCTTACATCTAACATGAACTATGACAAAAGGAAATCGCCTTATCTTTTATCTAGCCATTTCTTTTATAATGTTACTGGACATTACAGCTTTCCACAAGTCCCTTTTTCCTACAGCAGAGCTTATATATAGAACTACACATGCTTTAAAAGAAATCACAGTCGAAGGAACCTCTTGGAAACACATGAATTCTCTTCTTCTGGCTCCTTGTCCTATCCAAGAATGTGTCCAACTTACCACATGACCTAGAAATTTCATACCCAGGTTCATACACACATCCCTACAAAAACTTGTACATGAATGTTTGTGTCTGCTTAGTTGCTCAGTTGTGTCTGATTTTTTGTGACCCCAGGACTGTAGCCCACCGGACTCCTCTGTCCATGGGGATTCTCCAGGCAAGAATACTGGAGTGGGTTGCCATGCCTTCCTCCAGGGGATCTTCCCAACCCAGGGACCAAACCCAGGTCTCCTGCACATGAATGTTTAGAGAAGGTTTGTAATAGTCAAAAAAAGAGCAAACAATCCTATGTCCATCAACTAATGAATGAATAAACAAAAAGAGGTACAGTCATACGATGGAATATTATTCAGCCATAAAAAGGAATGAAGTACAGACACAAGAATACGCTAGGGACTTCCCTCGTGGTCCAGTGGTTAAGACTCCGAGCTCCCGAAGCAGGGGGCCGGGGTTCCATCCCTGGTTAGGGAACTAAGATCCCACATGCTACATAGTGCAGCCAAAACAACCAAAACACATCATGCTAGTCAAAGAAGTCAGACACAAAACAAGAAATGCTATATGATTCCATTTATAGGAAATGTCCAAACAGGCAAATCTAGACAGAGATAGATTAGTGGTTTCCTGGCGGTGGGGAAGAGACAGGTGTTTAAAAATAGAGACAGCATTTTGGGGGAAGTGCTGCACAATGCTGAATACACTAAAAACTAAAGAATGGCACAATTTAATTGGTAAATAAATACAGTTCAATATAGCTATTTTTAAAGAGACAAGGTACATCCAATTTTAAACTATTAAACTAATACTATTTGTTCTCTTAAAAACGAATATGAAAGATATCACAGGTCATGTCTAGAATGCCCACTTTCTTCAAATGATCTTAATTATAATTATATAATTATATATGTATTATAAATGTTAATAAAATATTTATAAATTATAAATATATAATTAATTATATACTTATATAATTATGATTATAATTAATAATAATTAATTATAATAATTACCAGTAAGCACTTACTCATGATATTTATTCTTTTGAAACAAACTGATTCTCTTCTTCCGGGAATGGCCCTTCTCTGGCATTCAGTAACCTCATCATGTATACCTACTCACAGGCCTACAGGTGCATGCCGCCTGATCAGGCATTTCACAAGAGCATCAAACCTGGAGGTGAAGTCAGATTTCTGAGGTAGCCTGTCTTTTCTTTGCTATTGATGTAAATATATTTTCTGTGAATAATTCAGAGGTCATTTCATCCCTGTCAGGCAAAAAACCTGAAATGTAATTGTATCTAGCTTTGAGATGCTCCTCTCAATGTGACTGTAACTACTTTAAAAGTAAAATGGCCTAAAAAATAAATCAACATACATCAGAAGTCTGATTGATCAATAATGAGATTCAGACCAAAAATTAGAAACTTTTCCAACCCAGTGCTGTGGTTATGTTTGATTTTTGTTGCTTGAAGTGAAATGCTCAATGATCTCTATCAAAAGACTATATATCGAAATTTAAAAGTCAACAAGGTTTTATTAACTCATGTCCAAGGAGTTTGGGAGAGATCAACGGCTCAGACAGATTCTGTTGTATGAAGTGAAGGTCCTGGGGATGGATGGCTCAAATACACTCAGTACCAACAGGTCTTCAACCAGGAGTGTGACACTGTGAGGAATCCTCTCTCTTCTATTTTTGGGGCAAATAGTGCTAACCTGATACCGCCCAGGATGATGTCTGAGACTCAACAATGAAGTCTTTTTTTTCCCTCAACAGATCAAGATGACAACACAAAATTACACAGGAAAATGATGTCTTGAACCCTTATGTTTTACTGGTTTAGATCATTTTCAGTCTATAAAGAGGAATCTAAAACAGTAAGCCCTTAATCAAACAAGTTAATGCCTCTGGCTGGGATCATAAACTTGAATGGGACTAATGGCTGCAGACTGTTGGAATAAAGTTAAGTAGTAAATGCTGGGTTGAAGACAAGCAGTGACTGTCCCAGCCAAACACCCACAAATGCTGACAGAAGCTGGATTCAACTGGTCAACAGGGCTGGAGGGGAGCGGAGGGTGAAAAGTGGATAGAGCGATTAGAGTAACAGGACTAGGAGAATTCAGACACAGCAGGAAGAGCGTGGTGCTTCTTCTACCAATTGTAGAGTTAACTATCATCTCTGATTTCTGCCTCCAGTGAAAACTAGATGTTTGGTTTACTCTATCCTCAAAGTATAAACTTTGGATTTTTTAAGCCAAAGCAGTGTACTATTTTAAACATGTGGAGGAAATGCATTTTCAGTTACAAACGTTTGCTTCTGTGATTCTAGCAAAGGATGTGGGACAGGATGTTTTCCTCTCCTGCTCTGGTTTTCCTGTATTGCTTAAATCTGTTTAGAGAGGAGCAAAATAAACAAACAACATGCTTCTGCTGGGCAACCTCTATTAACCGAAACAATTCCAACATTGAAAAAATATTTTACTGCGTTAAATAAATTTCACTTAATAAATTTGGTATCTCCTGTAGACTCTTCTGAAGACGTTCCACACCATGTGTGTGCAGCCTGAAGCACATACTGATGTCTGAACTGATAAAATGTTGCTAGATACCTCAGATCAAATGAATTCCTTTTGACCCTGTCTTTTCCCAAGCACAATGACCACTGCGGACATTTTTTGAGATAAATCTCAGAAAAATGATCATGTCAACCTTGAAGGTCATCTTCTGGATTTATTGAGAAATTCATCGAAGTCCATGTATCATTAATGAAATGTGTCCCTGTTTACATGTACAAACTGTGAGGACTTTTTTACTCAGTCAGACATATCCTTGTAATCTTGTTGTTTCATTATAGCTTTCAAAGAAGCTCAGGTTCCACTTTACCCCGTCACAAAGGAGAGAGTTCATTAATGTGCTGAAGGACACATCACTGGCTGAACCATCTGGATGCCCCTGCGTCTGTCTCCACGCTGCTCCTTGCCCCAGATGCTGTCCCATATGGATGTATCAACAACAGACTCTGTACTTGATCCAATCTTAGTCAGGCTCCTTTGAAATCTGTTCTCCATGAGGTCTCAAACTTGGCACCCCTCCTTGTTGGGCTTGCAGAGCTCAATTTTAGCAAGAATCCTGCTAAATCAGGTTAAACAGAATCGCCCACCCTCGATAGCTGATCACGCTTAGTATCTGAACAATCTCCTCATTTCCCACCTTTGATGTATAAGTCCTTGGTCCACCTTCAACAAGAACCCTGTTGGGTCAGTTGAGCCAGAATCTTCTCACCTCTGACTCGTGTGTACCTCATTATAGTTTTCAGGCTTAACTTTGAATACAGCAAAGAGAGCTGGGGATTTGTGGCCAGGGAGCAGAATTAGGGGTGGGAGGATGGTCTGTGGATGTCTCCCTCAGCACTGGTCCATCCACAGACCATCCTCCCACCCCTAATTCTGCTCCCTGGCCACAAATCCCCAGCTCTCTTTGCTGTATTCAAAGTTAAGCCTGAAAACTATAATGAGGTACACATGAGTCAGAATGGTCATCATCACAAAATCGACAAACAACAAATGCTGGAGAAAGTGCAGAGAAAAGGAAACTGCTTTGCACTGTTGGTAGGAAAGTAAACTGAGACAGCCACTATGGAGAACAGAGAGCTTTCTTAAAAGACTAAAAATAGACCTACCATGCGACCCAGCAATCCCACCACTGAGCATACACCCAGAGAAAACCATAATTCAGAAAGACACATGCACCCCAATGGTTCACTGCGGCATTACTTACAATAGCCAGGACATGGAAACAACCTGCATGTCCGTCAACAGAGGAACAGATAAAGAAAACGGGGTACATCTATACAAGGGAACATTCAGTTCAGTTCAGGCAGAAAAAGAAAAAGGAAACTGAGTCCTCTGTAGAGACGTCTATGGACCTAGAGACTGTCACACACACTGAAGTTAAGTCAGAAAAACGAACACCGTATATGACCACATATGTGTGAAATCTGAAACAATGGTATAGATGATTTTGTTTACAAAGCACAGGTAGAGACACAGATGCAGAGAACAGGCGTCCGGATACCAAGGGGTGAGGGGGGCAGGATGACCTGGGAGAATGGGGGGGACATGCACACACTATGACACTGTGTGCAGAACAGGCGGCAACAAGAACCTACTCCACAGCACGGGGCACTCTCCTCAGTGCTCCGCGGTGGCCCAAACAGGCAGTAAACCCAAAAGACCTGGGTATGTGTACACATATAACTGGCTCACTCTGCTGCACAGCAGAAATTAACACAACACTGTAAAGCAACAGAACGCCAAAAAATTAAAAACATAAAAAGCTAGGCCTGATCTCTCCCCTACTGTGACAGCTGTTAATGCCTACTGCAATAACCCTGAACAAATCTTCCTTGCATTTAAACAAGCAGACGATAATTTTTTCTTTCACGAGCCTCAGTGGCCAATGGAGTCCCCAGCAGAGAAAGGATGGAAGGAGGAACGGGATATTTGGTTATTTTTCCCCTGGATGGTCCATTGCTCAAGCGAAGCTCTCAGCTCCTGACGGGAGGTCCTCCTTATCCCCACTGCCACAGGCTGCTCCCTGCCGCGCCCCTCAGGTTGAGGGGTGGTGCTGGAGCCTCCTTACCCTAATCCCTGGGATACCGCACTCTCACTATCTGTGAGTCTTTCATTACACTGTGAGTTCTTAAAATCTAGAGGTGTCCTATCTTGAGGATGCCATCTGTTTCCTTCTGGTTCCCACTAAAACGTAGCAGATTTCTTATCTTTGAAAGGCTAGTAGCTCTTCCTAAGAAAGAAAGGCATGAATACAGAATACAGTGAGATTTTCACAACTGACTCAGTGACTTATACAAGGTAACCTTGCCAAGATGCCACTTCTCCCTCCTTCGGTTATCTTCAGAACTATGGTAACAGTATTTTCTGAAACACGTTTCCAAGTAGAATCTCTATTTTAAGAAACACCCAAGGAAGCTAGAAATAAAAATTACGCTACTTGAAACTAACTATGCTAGAAATCTAAGGCAGGAGAAACTCTGACTTTGTTTCTATCTAGCACTTAATCCACAGAAACATTCACAGTAACACTTTCAATAAATGCAAGAGGCATTGTTTAATAATACCAGATACAAGCCTGTTAACCCAGAGATAAGCCTGCAGAAGGCTAATTCTATATACAGTTTAGAACAGTATTAGTTAAATACAGGTTGTAAGAGATTGTGAAATTGATTCAATGGGTCATAACATTCTTTCAAAAGACAGATACTACACATAATAATTACACAATAATAGACATAAAATAGAAGTCACCATACATATCTATATTTATGGGTAGACTAAATCATAATGGAGGGCTTCCCTGGTGGCTCAGATGGTAAAGAACCTGCCTGCAATGAGGGAGACCTGGGTTCAATACCTGGGTTGGGAAGATTCCCTGGAGAAGGAAATGCAGAAGAGAACTCCACTCCAGTATTCTGGCCTGGAAAATTTCATGGACAGAGGAGCCTGGCAGGCTACAGTCCATGGGGTTGCAAAGGGTCGGACACGACTAAGCGACTTTCACTTCACTTAAGTCATAATGTAAGATGTATTTCTTATTGAGAGTGGCAGTCAATAAAGTCTAAAAGCCACTGGTCAGGAGAATCCCTCTCAGAAAATAGAATAACTAGAAAGCTACAAGCATGTTGTTTTAGCTTAGAGCTCCCTATTTTTATCTCAGCCCTCAGAAAAAAAAAAAAAAACACAAAAAATCTTCACCGTTTTAGGGGGAACGGATGAAGCAACAAACTGAAAGGTCAGCAAATCAACTATAGGTGACTTGTTCCACCCCAAACACCTCAAGAAGAAAGAGCTCTGCTCAGGAGTCAGAGGTGATCAGTGCTGTGATGGGAGAGAGTGGTCCATGTTCACTTCTCTCGAGGCGAGTGCCCTGACTCCTCCTACTTAACTGTCACCTTTACTTCTTACACATAGATTAAGAAGAAAGAAATTTTTCCTTCTTCCAAGGAAAGGATTCTAGTCCTCAGCTCAAAATAACTCATGTACTATGGAAAGTATGAAGGGAGAAAAACTGTTAAGTTCTTGACAATGTGCTAATAAAGTTATTTGTAAGTCAGCCTTGAACTTTTTTTGTTCCTAGATCCTTAGGAAGGAAGTATTCAACTCAAATCTTTATTACATGTTATGATGAACTGCTGATGTTCACATTCAAAAATCATTTTTTAAATGTGAAGTCTACTATATGTTCACCTCTGTGGCCAACATTGTAAACCAGGACTTTGCTCAGAATCAAACAAGAAGCCTGCATCCTCCATTCTGCAAGTATTGTTCTCTGTATCCTCCATTTTGCAGGTATTTCAGCAAAGACAGAACAGAAGCAGAATTCCTTCTCTCAGGAAAAGGCGCCATGAGAGCTACAGGTAAGGGCGCCCTTGTTGTGAAAATAGCTTCTCCCACATGCCAGGTACATCTGGACCTGAGACTAGACTACTCACCCTGACCCGGCAGGAAGCGATGGCACCGCTGAAGGGATGTTAGACTGGGGCTTTTCTTTCTCATTTTGCTTGAAGAAGGATTTGGCTTCTTTAGATGTGGCATCCACTTCCTTAATCACCCTGTACCAAGGAAAGAAACACCAAGTTTACAAGCGCAAGAAAAGGAGAGAAACAAAATCTAAGAAAAAGGAATTAAGAACCAAGGAAAAAAATCAGTGGGCTTTCTGTAAATTCTAGTTGCTGAGCGTTATGGTTAAAATTTACTGTAACAGTTCTAGACAGACATTAGCCCTTATTAATTTACAAAATGAAACAACAGCAGATGGAAGTCTGATGTCTCTCAAATCCCCTCCATTACTTCTGTCACATGACTGTCACCCTGAATCAGAGCCCAAGCGAGATCACCACGGTGAAGACTGAAGGGCTCTCCCACTGCACCACATGTGCACAATAGTGCTCACGCTTAAGTCAAAGTGAGACCAGGGAGGTGGAGTAACTGGGAGAAACACACTGGCATTATTATTTCAAGGAGAAAAGCAACAGTATAAACAATTGGGAATACTCTGAAGAAGGCTCCTGTTCTGTACCTAAAACAACCCAAAGATGAAACAAAATTCCTTAAAACTAGTTACATAGATAGTGATTTAGGAGTGAAAGAAAGTCCTAAGGGATCAAATGAAGATATGAATTTGATACCAGAAATTTCAGATAAAGAGGGGAAATGCTTTATGTCCGCCTTGGGTTTCCCAAGTGAATAAAAACGTCTGAGGAATTTTGTTTAACTGCAATCTGTCTATCGGAGGGTCCAAGATTATGGTGTTATTCTGAGTGTTCAAACAGGTCATTCACAATAATGACAGACAAATCCTATATTCCAGATTTGCAAAGAACAGAAGTCCTTATCTTTTCTTTTTCCTTCTAGGCTTCTTGGGACTAGAACCAAATTTTTATATTAAGAACTATCTCACTCCTGCACCCGGTACTATTTCGCCATCACAAGTAGCACAAAATGAGAGTTTTACATTTAAGAATCTTTGGGACTTCCCTGGTGGTCCAGCGGCTAGGGCTCAATGCTCCCAATACAGGTGGCTGAACCTTGATCCCTGGGCAGGGAACTGGATCCCATGTGCCACAGCTAAAAGATCTCACATCCTGCAACTGTGTGGATCACAACAAACTGTGGAAAATCATTAGATGGAAATACCAGATCACCTTACCTGTCTCCTGAGAAACCTGTACGCAAGTCAAGAAGCAACAGTTAGAACATGGAACAACGGATTGGTTCAAAACTGGGAAAGGAGTTCCCCAATGCTGTATACTGTCATCCTGCTTCTTTAATGCGTGTGTATGTGTGTGTGGTGTGTGTGCGTGCATGTGTCTGTGTCTGAGTGCGTGTGTGTCTGTGTGTGCGTGTGTGAGTGTGTGTGTGTGTGTGTGTGTGTGTGTCTGTGTGCGTGTGCACGTGTGCGCGCACTCAGTCACTTGGTCATGTCTGGCTCTTTGCAGCCCACGTTGCCTGCCAGGCCCCTCTATCCACGTTCTCCAGGCAGGAATACTGTACTGGGCTGCCACAACCTTCTCCAGGGGATCTTCCCAACCCAGGGATCAAACTCAGGTCTCTCACAGTGGAGGCGGATCCTTTACTGTCTGAGCCACCAGGGAAATGTGAAATTCACACTTCACCATGTGAAATGCCAGGCTGGATGAATCACAAGCTGGAATCAAGATTGCTGGGAGAAATATCAACAACCTCAGTTATGCAGATGATACCACCCTAATGGGGGGAAATGAAGAGGAACTAAGGAGCCTCTTGATGAGGATGAAAGAGTACAGTGAAAAAGCTGGCTTGAAACTCAACATTAAGAATAAGATCATGGTATCTGGTCCCATACCTTGTTGGCAAATGGAAAGGGAAAAAGTGGAAGCAATGACGGATTTTATCTTCTTGGGCTCCAAAATCACTGCAGATGGTGACTGCAGCCATGAAATTAAAAAATGCTTGCTTCTTGTAAAGAAAGCTATGACAAACCTAGACAACATATTAAAAAGCAGAGCCATCACTTTGCCAACAAAGATCCATGTAAGTGAGGGATATGGTTTTCCCAATAATCATATAGGAATGTTAGAGTTGGTCCATTAAGAAGGCTGAGCGCCAAAGAATTGCTGCTTTCGAACTGTGATACTGGAGAAGACTCTTGGAGAGTCCCTTGGACTGCAGGAGATCAAACCAGTCAATCCAAAAGGAAGTCAACCATAATACTGACTGGAAGGACTGATGCTGAACCTCCAAAACTCTAGCCACCTGATGCAAAGAGCTGACTCATTGGAAAAGACCCTGATGCTGGAAAAGATTGAAGGCTGGAGGAAAATTAGGCAACAGAGGATGAGATATTTAAACAGCATCACCGACTCAAAGGACATGAATACAAGCAAACTCCAAGAGATAGTGGAGGACAGAGAAGCATGGAGTGCTACAGTCCATGAGGTCTAAAAGAATCAGACTCAATTCAGCAACTGAACAACAACTGCTGTCCTAAGAAAATCTCTCCATAATACGTCAAGAGTCAAAAACAGAGGGAGAATCTATATGACAGATTAGACCATCATTCCCCATATAAACACTCCTTCCCCCTGTTGACCAAAAAGATATTCCCCAACCCCCACAGATGATGAGCTTGGATATATGACTTCAATGGTCAATGAGATGTTAACTGATTTGAGAGGAAAAGAAGCTTTAAACATATTTGTGTTTTTTTACTTGTCCCTTGAATTCCTCCCTTTAGCCATAAGAATATGCCTCAAGGAGCTGCTGGTCTAAGACAGCGGAAAGACACATGCTGCAAGTCTCAACCCAACCAGCAGCTTGGACACCAGCCTAGATGAACTGAACTCCAGATATCTAGAAACACATGTGTAACTAATAAATGTATACCACTATTGTATACCACTTTTGGGGGGATGATCGGTAGCATTCCTATACCAACAGCTAACACATTTACAATTCATGAGTAAGAACACTGATATCTAAGGAGCTAAGTTACTTTTTCTCATCTAGAGATTAAGTAGCAATGCGAGAGATAATCTTTTAACTCTACTTTCCGAACGTGGTTGCCATAAATTTCCCAGCTCCCATGCTGTCCAGAAACTGACACTACCCCAGTGAAAAGAGAGGGTATGTCACCCCACTTGGAACTGAGTGGGCCTTTGTCAGCTCACGAGGCTCAGGGGAAAGGGCACTTCTAAGACTTGCTGAGAAAAGTGATACAGAGCTCCCAGGTGGCTCTCTCCCGGAATGCACCTCTAAAGCCCCATGTTACCACATAAAAAGTCTGTCTGCCTTGAAGCCACCATGCTGGAGAGAACACATGGGAATACCACAGGGAGAGAGAGAGATCTAAGGAGCCTGTTTCAGACCCCAACTGTTTGAGTCTTCCTGGCCCAGACACCAGACAAGGAAGTAAACAAACTATCAAGATGGTCCCAGACCCAGCCACTAAGTACAACTGCAAGACAGGCTCTGCACGAGAACCATCTAGCTGAGTCCAGCCACCCCACAATTAAGAGAAATTATAATAAGACAATGGTCTTAAGTGGCTAAGCTTTGGGGTGATTCCTTATACTGCAATAGAAAAAAAACAAAATAAACTTATGTTCAAACCTGAGACTTGCAGAGTCCAAGAATACTGGCCTGGAAAGTTGCTTTAAATCTCCTTGCCCTGGGCAGAATCTGGGGAGACCTGAGACGGTTCATGAAGACAAGTGGAATCTTTCACTTAGAAACGGTGGCCTGAACACACGCTCTACTTTCTACTTCCTACCAAAACCCTGCCAAATAGTGGCAATAAATTTACAAAAGCAGAACTACACAGGATAAGAACAGGAATAATAAGAGAAAGATATCAGTTAAATTTTTGAAGGCAGAAAGCAAACAGACAAGTTAACAGTTGACTGAGGTCTTTGGTCTGTTCTCTCAAGCTGTAGCCATGTGGAATGGTCAATAAACAAGCCATATCCTACAAAGGTTCAGGAAACTGAGATACCAGGAACCTTTGAAGGTGAAGGAGAGGAGTGGGGTTAAAACCAACTGAATGTCTGTATCAGGTGCATGCAGGTCCAAGATTCTCTTCTCCACTGGGTACCAAAGGCTACTGACCCCAACCAATCCAGCAGAATCCATTACTTGGCAGAAAGATGAGACACCACCAAAGTTCTAGACTCAAAGGGCAGGGCTGAAGTTTCAAGACTCATTCTCAAAACAGACAAATTAAACGAAAATGGATCTACTCAGATTTCCCGTGCCACAACAGCCCCAAAGGCTATGTGTCTCCTATGTGTTTGCACGGATGTGTTATTAGATGGGGCTGCTACCTCTCCTGTACTGGATTGTGTACCAGTAAGAAACAAACGTGCTGTGCTACTGGCGTCCTGGATTTATTTGTTACCCAGCACAGCCAAGTCTAGCCTTACTATCACATCAGTTCAACTGACAGGAATTTCAAATAAGAGAAATATGGGAGGTTACCAATAAAAAGGAAAACTTCCTAGAAGGATGGGTTTCCACAAAATGGCTGCTCCACAGAACATCTGACCCAGCAATTTACTTTATTTCTTTATTTAAAATAAATATTCTGACCGCACCAGCCACCTGACAGGATCTCTGTTTCCCGTCCAGAGATCGAATGCAGACACAGCAGGGACGGCCTCAAATCCTAACCACTAGGCTGCCAGGGAACTCTCAGGACCCCACAATGTAAAAAGTTCCACATCAAGGCACAGCATTATGAAAGTTCAGAAGGCTAGTGGTGAGAGAAGATACAAATCATGTGCCCCCAAATTACAGGGAAAGTAAAAGAAGCCTTTATGCAAAGTATGGTTTATTTTCTTATTTTACCACAATATGAACAATATGCTTCTGCCAGCAGTTTAATAAGACAATTGAGTGGACATTATCTAAAAAAGCAACCTAGAAGCAGGCACTGTGTTACATGTGAGACACAGAAAAAGATGTGACATGGTCTCTGCCTTGACCGGCTCACAGCCCACTGGGACAGCCAATCACGAAAACAAGTCAGAACAAAATATGATACATGGTAAGTGCCATGAAGCAAGAAGAGAAAAAAGGATAAGCTGTGGGGAAAGAAGTATAAGGAAAAAGTATCTCTATAAATTTATTACTGTCAGTCTTATTCATATTTACTAGGGAAAAAAGTTCTATAAACTGGAATATTTCTCTCAGGGACTCTGGTAAAGGACACAAAGGAAGAGCAAGCAGACCACTGTACATTGAGGCTATGTCTAGAAGAACTCCAGTTTTAACAAGCAATGAGAAGAGATTTGAAGGAATTCCCTGGAAGTCCAGTTAGGATTCAGTGCTCTCACTGTCAAGGCCTGAGTTCAGTCCCTGTTCGAGAAACCAAGAGCCCGCTATCCATGGGGGCAGCAAGAAAAAAAAAAAGAAGGGTGGGGGGAGCTATCAAAATATCTTCAAGTAAGAGAACAGTTAAATTATAGACCACTTCTAATACACAAGAGGGATCCCTGTCAGGAAAAGACCCACCATTAGCAACAGCTAATTCAAGTGCTATCAGCAATTCTATCTTAACTTCATTTTCACTTAATCAGAACTTCCTGAAAAGTCTTTATTTAGTAGAAACTTTCCATGACTGGCCTCTTCCAAAAGGTGAATCATTTAGGAAAGTCTGAGCTAACTGGCTCAGCTGGTTATATGATAAGGAAGGGTGAAAAAAAATTACTATTTTTCCTCATGCCCCAATGTTAATGAGCTACACATTTTTCAAGTGGAGAAAAACTGAAACAAAATGGTAAAAACTCAAAATTTAGCATTTAAAACATATTAAGAAAAAACTAAAACACTAATCTTTGCTAACACTACCTTATGCCTATACTTATAAATTCCTCCCAGTCATTATAGCTCTTTCTCAGTTTATAAGATACAGTAATGCTCTTAATTGCCACAAAGACAGGAAGAGCAGAATGATGGCATCAGGAGATTAAAAGATACGCTCAAATCCATTTATCAAGCTTGCATCAGTAAAATCCAGGCCCTCCAAATTCTTACCTAATGTTCTTTATAACATATAAATTTAACTATAAATTATACTTCAAGTTTAAAAAAAATGCTGCCAACATGCCAATTATTATCAGGTTTTGTTTAGAAGGAAAAAAATTCCAGAGAACTTTCCCTTAGCATGTTATATGTCTCTGCAATATATATGTTTAAACAAATAAGCATATATACTACCTTTGAATATAAAATATATATATATTTTGAGTGTGTATATTTACTAGAAAAAAAAGTGTTTCCTTGTTTATATTTGTTTCTTTGATAAGACACTGGGCTGCCCTCTTCTGACAAATGACAGAAACAACAGGCTCCCTGGATACTCATCCAGTATTTAAAATCATGATGCATTTGCTTAAAAAAATGAAATAGGGGAAAAAATTTTTTTAAGAAAATCTGTGTCAACTATAAGTATTATAAAATCCACAAAATTCAATTTGATTAGGAAATTTAATTATTTTTCATAACAACAGTTATTCACCGGCTTTTCTTACTCTCTCTGTCAAGTCAATGGTAGAGTTACAATAAATCTTTCTCAGATATCCTGAATGACACGTGGGAAATAATGCAAGCCAAGAAAGATTTCTGAAAGTTTAAAACCTATATTCCTAATGATATATTAAATTCTTTCTGTATTTTTTGTAGGACTTCCAAACCATTAGAGGTTCACAATCAGTGTTCTACTACCCTCTCTGTTGGACAACTCAATGTGATTTCTGGCAGCAAAATACATTCTTAATTCACATCAAGATTTATTTAATGGATCCCAGAAAGGATTAGAAGGGAAAAGACTGCTTTTGGAATGGAGAATCCCTGCAGATGTCGCCCAACCGGTCTCACTCACCAGCACCAGTGCTGGCTGGTAATGCTGTGCTGCGCGGAGGACAAATCATCATCAGTGTACTTTTGTCTGAAGTGATTACCATGGAGCTAACCATGAGGAAACAAGGCAACCACTGAAACGGAGAGACATTCTGCCACACAGATGGGCTCTTAACACTAAATGCAGAGGGTAATCCTGGACCGAATTTTGGACTGGACAAGAAACACAGATATTAAGTACATTTTGGAATAAAGATGGAAAGATCTGACTAGAATTGTACATACAGCTACCAAAAATGTGAGCTGCAAACCACCTGCTACTGGTCTAACAAAAGATAGGTACAAAAATTTTGAGTATTTAAAAACTCACCTAGAAATTTGATAACGTCACAATATTCAAGATCTGAATGACGAACTCACAGCATTAAACAGAACATATACCAATTACTGCAAAGTACTCACATGGGATATTACTGTATTAGTCGTGTGCAGTTAGACCATACTACAGTGAGAAAGTTTAGGGTTATTTTCTTAATTAAAACCCCAAAATGTGATAATATGTAAGCATTTCTCTTTACAAATTGTTATTTTTATAATCATTTTAATTTTTAATCATGTGACTTTAAAATTTATATTTTAATAACTAAGAGAGTAAAATTGTTATTATTTTTTAATCCTAACTTGCTGATGGCAAGAAAAAAAACCAAAACTGTGCGTCTCTGCAAAAAAAACCCTCTTTTTTTTTAATATCTCTTCTGAATGCAGCAGAAGTAATAAACCACATGAAGATAACAGAAGTGACTTCAAAGAAATGAAGGGCAACTGGGGTGAAGCTGGTTTTACTCTATGAGTCCTCACACAGTGGGCTTGGTTTTCGATCATATAGGGCTAAAACCACAGTGAGTTCTTTGCAGAGATGTTTTAGCTAGTAAAGCAACAAATTCACAAAAACTACTGCACCATTTACATATAAAACATGAAGAAATAAGCTCAAAATCAAAAGAATTTGAAAGAAACACTACTGAATTCAAAAGTCAATAGAAACAGATGCAAAATTCCATTCATTAGCATTGTGGCCTTTTGAGAAAGAAGCACTTTCGGTTGCTAAACTAAACAGAATAAACCATTCCCAGGACATTAGAGAAGGCAATGGCAAGCCACTCCAGTACTCTTGCCTAGAAAATCCCATGGATGGAGGAGCCTGGTGGGCTGCCGTCCATGGGGTCGCTAAGGGTCGGATACGACTGAGTGACTTCACTTTCACTTTTCAGTTTCACACATTGGAGAAGGAGGTGGCAACCCACTCCGGTGTTCTTGCCTGGAGAATCCCAGGGACGGGGGAGCCTGATGGGCTTCCGTCTATGGGGTCACACAGAGTCGGACACGACTGAAGTGACTTAGCAGTAGCAGGACATTAGTAAAAGACCATATCAATGATGTTTGCTTGGAAATTTTGGTGAATCTGTGACAAGGAAGGTAGTTCAAGTTTAACTTTCCAATGATACCATGGCTTGAAATATTCGGGATCTGGGCTTATGATAAACTATGACAAAGTTAGCAAAGTGTTTCTTCAACGCAATTTGAAGAATGACAAATTACTGCTGATATGAAAATTATTTTAATATTTGTGATTTAAACATGAGTGCATGAGTGTGATACTAAAAAGTCTTTTTTTAAATCAGTTTCTTGTTAATAAACATCAACGACAGTGATCTGTAAAATAAAAGTAGGATCATAAGACAACAGATGAGATTCAAAGTGTGTTTGCAAGAATAAGTTCCAATGACACAGCTGCAGGACAGGGAAACAGTTTAGATTAAGGAGTCTGTGCTAGAACATAAATCAACACACTGCTTCCTTCTCTGAGAAAAATCTTAATACAAAACAAAAATTAAAAAACCCACTATTCTGAGCACAGTAGGAAAACCTGTGAATCATGTAAAGCTAATGCATTAAATTTAATTTAGAAGACTATATTTGATAAACTGAAAGCTGATCATAAATGTGGACATATTATTATGTATGCTGAGGTACAATGGTTATGAAGAAAGTGTTGTAAGAATGAACTACAGAAAAAATTTAGTGCTTCCAAAAGAGAAACAATAACCATATGGTTCCCAGTTCTAAAGATCTCAATTAGATAGTAAAACATGCTTATCTGTCTGCTTTGTTCAGTGTTTTTTTTTAGATTTTGTTTTGTTTTTCTGACGGTTGTGGGGCTGCGGCAGGAACCTTGAAGGATCTTAAGTTTCTTGACCAGGAATTGAACCTGGGCCCTCAGCCATAAAAACACAGAGTCCTAATCACTTGACCATCAGGGAATTCCCAGTTTGCTGTTTTCAACAATCTTAGTATTTTCATACAAGCATAAGACTGAACATATTTTTCAGAAGCAAATAAATAATAAGAGCAAAAGTGAAAAATAAAAGCCTGAAGAACAGTCCCTACAAATTAACATGTTTGATAGAATATTCTGAACTGTATTTTCCATAAAAAAAAAAAAATCCACACATAGAGAATTCATGCTCCAGAATTCCTCTTTCCTGCTGAAATATACCAAATTTAATTATAACTTGACAGGATAAACAATTGGAACTGACTATCGATGAAGCATGGATGCTGAAATCGGAAAACACAGCTATTACCAATCATTTAATGACGGACCTAAATCAAATCACTACTCTCTGTGCCTTAAACTTATACAGTGCTGTAGAGCAATGAGTTCCTCAATAAAACTGCAAGAAAAAAAGGAGCTATTAGTGATTTCGTTTGGAAAAAGTAAAAATGAAAATCATGAACTAAGTGAGACTGCCTTAAAATCCACACGTCCATCTCCGTTAATTTTATATTATTGCAGATTATTATTTAAATTATCTGCAGTGAAGGACCTTGACATAAAATTTTCAACCTGTTGCAGAACAGTATTATTGTAAAACACAATCAAAAGAAATTATTAGAAAAATAAATTTAAAAGAGATACAATACAGCCTTTTGAGATGGATTTATGATGAATATTATTTTTTATAAAATTAAAAAGACAAGGATGAACACCAACACAGCAACAGTAATTTACAAATACATTATCCTCTAGGAGTAGGGCTGTCACTAATCCCACTTAGACTAGATAATTAATGAGAAAGAAATAAGCTATTTTGACACATTAAAAACTGCAAAAATATAAACAGTACTTTTTCAAAGTATGTGTCCAGATGTTAAGTATTAAGAACTGATACTCTACTCTTAGTTTCTTGTTTCAATTATATAATTAAAGTGGATTCCTTTTATCAATCACTTACACTTTCAATGACCAACATGTAGAGTTACTGGGAATTCCCTGGTGGTCCAGCGGTTAGGACTCAACGCTTTTGGCACTGAGGTCAGGGTTTCAACCCCTTGTCTAGGAACTGAGATCTCACAAGTTTTTTCGGGGTACAGCCAAAGAAAAAAAGTTGTATAACTCTTTTCCTTTTTTTATTTATGTTCACTTTGATTGTATATATTGAAATGTAACTTTATATCTGCATGTTAAATCTTATTGTTAAAAATGTGAGCTTGCATTTTGTATCTTTTTAACATACTTTTCTAATAATTCCTTTGTTGTACTTTATGACAGTACTGGACTGCAACAGGCTGAATATTTAAAATCAGGATCCTTCACTAGAATGAGTTGAGAGAATAATCTGTATTAATGTGAAATCTAGTGGATGTGAGTTATACTGAGTCACCATGGAAAATATCTTTGCTCTTAGGACAGAGGAGTGAAGTGTCATGAGACCTACAATTCTTAAAAGGTTCAGCCAAAACAAAAAGAGAGAAATATAGATACAGATGGTGGAAAGAGGCAAAACATTTACAGGTGGTGAATGAGTATGACAGGCATATGGGTTTTCATTGTAATACTATTCTTAGAACACTTCTGTAAGTGTAAAATTTTTGAGAAGAAAAAAGGAGAAAAAAAAAATAACACAAAAAGAGTGGAAATATCTATGTGTGTGTGCTGAGTACTCAGTCGCTTCAGTTGTATGTGACT
This sequence comes from Moschus berezovskii, assembly GCF_049115385.1. Taxonomy (NCBI): domain Eukaryota; kingdom Metazoa; phylum Chordata; class Mammalia; order Artiodactyla; family Moschidae; genus Moschus; species Moschus berezovskii. The sequence goes on along the minus strand of NC_142481.1, from coordinate 61,437,012 downwards.
CTTTGTGACCCCATGGCCTGTAGCCTGCCAGGATCATCTGGTCCATGGGATTCTCCAGGCCAAAATAATGGAGTGGGCTGCCCTGCCCTTCCCCAGGAAATATATATATGAATAACTTAATTGATAGCAGAAAGTAACACAACATTGTGAATCGACTGTATTCCAATAAAAAAAGAGCCACAACCACCACCAACAAAAAAATAATAAAAGTTTCCCTTCACATCATTTATAAAACAATGTCAAAACTTGTTCCAAGATATATTTTCACTAGATGAAACAACTGTTGGAAATTAGATATCATTTGTTTTTAAGAACATCAACTTTAAGGAAAATAACACTACTGATAGGCAGGCAATTCATTTGTTCTCCTCTGGCCCTAAATTCGGAGAAGGCAATGGCAGCCCACTCCAGTGTTCTTGCCTGGAAAACCCCAGGGATGGGGGAGCCTGGTGGGCTGCGGTCTATGGGGTCGCACAGAGTTGGACACGACTAACATGACTTAGCAGCAGCAGCAGCTCTAAATTACAAATCCACTGTTTTCATATTAAAATTTTTTTAAAATGGGAAAGAGGAAATTCTAGGCATGTGGCTCTCATCCAAAACAACCAGAGTATTAAGCCTGTACTGTTTTTCTAAACTGGTAACAAATCTATGTATCAATTGAAAAAAATAATATTGAGATGAGGAAATAGCATCAGAATCACTTCTCTCCTAGTACTTTCAACTGTCACCTGATTTCAAACACTTTATTGGGACTTACACTTCAAAGTTAGGGAAGGTAATTAAGGGAGAAAGAGCCAAAGACACAAAGCATGGCAACGAGTAAGTGAAAACAAAGAGTTAACTCGTACATTTTGTTGTTTCTGTTCAGCCAACCACTTCACACTACCCCAAAACTACATTACCATATGTGAAAGGACATTCTCCTGTTCCCTGATGATTAATGGAGCCACTGTTTTCCTTGAGTTCAAATATAACTCATCCAAAATATTAAGATAGGTTGGAAAGAGGACAGATGTCTAACATCATTTAGAAAGATGTTCCTTTTTAGGGGCTTGCCTCCTTGGTAGTCCACAGGTTAAGAATCACCATGCAATGCAAGGGACACCGGTCTGATCCCCGATCTAGAAAGATTCCACATGCCTATGGGCAGCTAAGCCTGTGCATCACAACTAATGAGGCTGCACTCTAGAGCCCGCACTCTGCAACCAGAGATGCCATGATGAGAAGCCCGAGCACCGCACAAGAGAAAGCTCACGTGTAGCAACGAAGACCCGGTGCAGCAAAATAATAAATAAAGTATATATTAAAAGAAAAACGTTCCTTTTAAGCATCACTACAAACAAAGCTAGTGGAAGTGATGGAATTCCAGTTGAGCTATTTCAAGTCTTGAAAAATGATGCTGTGAAAGTGCTGCACTCAATATGCCAGCAGATTTGGAAAACTCAGCAGTGGCCACAGGACTGGAAGAGGTCAGTCTTCATTCCAATCCCAAAGAAAGGCAATGCCAAAGAATGCTCAAACTACCGCACAGTTGCACTCATCTCACACGCTAGTAAAGTCATGCTCAAAATTCTCCAAGCCAGGCTTCAGCAGTATGTAAACCGTGAACTCCCAGATGTTCAAGCAGGTTTTAGAAAAGGCAGAGGCACCAGAGATCAAATTGCCAACATCCGCTGGATCACGGTGAAAGCAAGAGAGTTTCAGAAAAACATCTATTTCTGCTTCATTGACTATGCCAAAGACTTTGACTGTGTCGATCACAATAAACTGTAGAACATTCTGAAAGAGATGGGAATCCCAGACCACCTGACCTGCCTCTTGAGAAACCTGTATGCAGGTCAGGAAGCAACAGTTAGAACTGGACATGGAACAACAGACTGGTTCCAAATAGGAAAAGGTGTACGTCAAGGTTGTATATTGTCACCTTGCTTATTTAACTTATATGCAGAGTACATCATGAGGAACGCTGGGCTGGAAGAAGCACAAGCTGGAATCAAGATTGCTGGGAGAAATATCAATAACCTCAGATATGCAGATGACACTACCCTTATGGCAGAAAGTGAAGAGGAACTCAAAAGCCTCTTGATGAAAGTGAAAGAAGAGAGTGAAAAGGTTGGCTTGAAGCTCAACATTCAGAAAACAAGGATCATGGCATCTGGTTCCATCACTTTATGGGAAATAGATGGAAAAACAGTGGAAACAGTGTCAGACTTTTATTTTTTGGGGCTCCAAAATCACTGCAGATGCTGATTGCAGCCATGAAATTAAAAGACGCTTGCTCCTTGGAAGGAAAGTTATGACCAACCTGGATAGTATATTAAAAAGCAGAGACATTACTTTGCCAACCAAGGTCCGTCTAGTCAAGGCTATGGTTTTTCCCGTGGTCATGTATGGATGTGAGAGTTGGACTGTGAAGAAAGCTGATCGCCGAAGAATCGATGCTTTTGAACTGTGGTGTTGGAGAAGACTCTTGAGAGTCCCTTATACTGCAAGGAGGTCCAACCAGTCCATTCTAAAGGAGATCGATCCTGGGTGTTCATTGGAGGGACTGATGCTAAAGCTGAAACTGCAATACTTTGGTCACCTCATGCGACGAGTTGACTCACTGGAAAAGACTCTGATGCTGGGAAAGGTTGGGGGCGGAAGGAGAAGGGGACGACAGAAAATGAGATGGCTGGATGGCATCACCGACTCTGTGGACATGAGTTTGCGTAAACTCCAGGAGTTGGTGATGGACAGGGAGGCCTGGCGTGCTGTGATTCATGGGGTCGCGGAGAGTCGGACACGACTGAGTGACTGAACTGAACTGAACTGACTGAATTTTGAAAAAAAAAAAGAACTAAGTTTGAAGTTTGTGAATGTCATCTTACCTGACTTCTTCACCAGCAAAATCAAACACCTTTGTAATTTTAACTTTTTCTGTTTCTTTAGGTTTCTCTAGTCTTTCTGCTTTGACCAAATGACTTGAACTTGTCTCTTCAGTCTCCTCTCCTGTCTATGAAAAAAGGAGTGTAATAAATTTCATATTAGGATGAAAACTAAAAGATCCACCCAAATATATTGTTTCCAGCTAGTCTTAACACGGGTTTCATCTCTAAACACTTAAATACTCACTGAAAATTGATATGATTAGAAAAGCTTATGTCTTCTCCCACAGGGAATGCTCTGCTTTTCACTTAGTAGAGTTACTATTAAAAAGCAGCTAATCAGATTTCTTTTGTAAGCCTCAAATCTCAGTTTGTAAATTTAAAAAATCTACCTGGGAAATTTCCAAGAAGCATTCATCCTATTCACCTGTTAACTTACTTTAACGTGTGTACTTGGGGGTACTTTTGATTTCGGGCCTACATCATTCAGGAAGCTGGCCCATAGTTCATCCTCCTTCTTCTTCCTGGCATCCTCTGACTCAACGCCTTTTTCCTGCCCTGTTGCTGCCTCTTCCTCCTCACTACTACTTCCTCCAGACTCCTCGTTGGCATCCTCTTCATCCTCTTCTTCTAGTGAGAGGCCACCTTGTTTTCTCTTTCTAGTCACCAACAGTAAGAAGGAAGAAGAAAGATAAGACAAACAGGCAAAATAATTTCAGTTATTCCTTCCTGAATTCCAAACATGTTGGAAACTTCAGAAAACTTTTAAATCGGGACGACTGATGTAAAGGACTACTTACCTCACCGTATGACATGGTGAAAGGGAGAGGTTAAGGTGAGATTTTGTGGAAGAAAAAAACAACTGAGCTCTTAGAGTTACCATTTTCCAAAAACACTTAGAATCAAAATATACTCTTCTACTTCTGAATTAGGACTAGCTATTCTCACCAAGAAAACACCGAAAATCACCTCAATCAGAAAGAGGGCTCTAAGAACATACATATGCCAAATACTTTTAAAAGTCACTCCATTTGGAGAACAGATATTGAAGAGAGCCTCAGATTTATTCACACTGTTTCTTTCTAGAGTTCTGAGGGAGTGGGGAGTGGAGCATCCATGTTTCTTCCAACTTTCTGAAGATATGAAAGCTGGAATACAGAAAAACTCAAGGACAAAAGAATTGAGCCAAGACTTAAAAGAGCAAATTGCTTTCTAAGGTTATTCTGACTTCAAGTGAATCATCTAATACTCAAAATTCTTCTACAATCTGCTTTTTGCTTCAATGCCCAGGAAGACAGAAACACCAATCAAAAAAGAATAAAAGACTTCTATTGAAAGACTCCCTTATCTGAGTTAAGTAACTTCTGAGAACTTTCATACTTTTTTGTAGGGAGTGCAATTTAGTACCAGGCTTACAGAAGGTAATCTGCCTATACCAATATATATATATATTTTTCACTACATATAACCCTGGGTCAAACCATTCTACTTCTCCATGATCTGATTTATAAATATACAAGGGTACAAAGACAAAGAATATTCATTGCAGTCTTATTTGCTGTAGTAAAGATAAGGACAATCTAAAGGTCTCTGAAGGAGTGTTTAAACAGAGTAGAGTCTATCCATAAAACGCAACACAATGCAGTTACCAAAAAGAAAAAGGTACAGTTAAATGTACTGCTGCAGCATCATCACCAAGGTGTGAAATAAGGAAACTGACAAAAGATACACAGACTACCCTACTATTCATACTTTTTTTAAGAGTAGGAGGTACAAAGTATTCTCTACTGGTTCACTGGTTAGGACTCCCCGCTTCTACTGCAGGGAGCATGAATCCAAACCCTGGTCAGGGAACTAAGATCCTACAAGCTGTGTGGCAGAAAAATTTTAAAAAGTAGGAAATACAAAATACACACTTATATATATACGGAATAAGGGGCTTCCCAGGTGGCTCGGTGGTAAAGAATCGCCTGCCAGTGCAAGAGACACAGGAGACTGGAATTCAATCCCTGTGTCAATAAAGATTCTCCTGGAGGAGGAAATGGCAAACGCACTCCAGTATTTTTGCCTGGAAAATTCCACAGAAAGAAGAGCCTAGTGGACTACAGTCCATGGGGTTGCGAGGAGTTGAACATGACTTAGCGACTGAACATGGCATGCACAGAGAATTACTTCTGGCAATGTAATTCTTCTGAGACAAAGCAACAAGAAATAGGAATGGAATACATATTTTTTCTAGTAATTGAGCTTTTCTTTTCTCTTTTTGGCAAACCACACAGCTTGTAGAATCTTAGTTCCCCAACCAGGGACTGAATCAGGCCCTGGCTCTGGATGCATGGAGTCCTAACCACTGGACCACCAGAGGATACCCCAGTTTTACATTTTAAATCAGGTGCACATATTACCTATTAATTTTTTTACTGAAGTTCAAAAATTATTAAAGCTTACCAGAGAATAAGAATTTAATCCTAAAAGGTCACCAAATATTTCCCTCAATGAGAAAAAGGTTAGAGACTGGCAGCAAGAAATCTGTCATCAGACCAATGCCAGCAATCTGGATGGCTGTGTCAACAGCCCCTGACTTCTAAGGGCCTTGAGGGCAGCATCACCTGGCCAGAATGCTCTCAGCCTTTCTTTTTGTCCCTTTGGTTTTCTGTGTCTCCTCTTCACCATCCACTTCATCTTCCTTCACTAATTCATTTATATCATCTTCACTATACTCTCCACCTGAAATAACATAACACGGTGGTCAGACAAACAGGAATAAAGGTTTTCACATGAAGATGACACATTTTCATTATGGAAAACTAGTACTTTCCTTTGTTCTTCACCAGACTAAAATATTTTCTGAGGGCTGTCCTCCCTGTTCCTGAAGACTAAGATAAGTTCCCCTAATCCTGGCCTCCAGGAGAGTCCATTAACTCACTCTACTTATATTTGCAATTTCTGCTATGCTCCACCCACCATGAGGACATGGATCAGCATGTCTTTACAACTACGTGCTGAATGAACAGAAATTCCAAATCTACTGTCACTTTTCAAAGAAGAAACTGATGTTTTTACCTCATCATGGATATCTTTCAAAAGTAAGCAAAAGTATCTTCTCTTATCAATAAAAGAGGTTTAGAAAGAGGCTTAAAAACTTCAGGTTAGACAGAAAAAACAAATATGTCAATTTTCCATCTTCAGACATTGACATTCAAGGTCCCCAACAAAAGTGCTCCTTGGATGACTAGTCTGACCACTTTCTGTGGATACCAGTCAACAGATCCTGTACACACAGAGATTCAACCAATTTTTTTCTTTTTTATTTCACATAAGCTTTATTGCAAGTATAACATACCAAAAAGCACACAAGCTAATGCACAGGTAGCTGAAATTATGTAAACTGAACACTCCTGTTTAACTAGACCCAACTGAAGAAGCAGAACATGAACAGCTTTGCAGAAGCCCCTTGTTCCCTACTGCAATCACTAGCCACATCCCACAGAGAACCACTATCCTGAAGTCTAATGAAATAGATTAGTTTTATCTGTTTTTGAGCCTTAAGCAGACCCCTACAATATGAACTCTTGCATCCAGCTCCTTTCACTCAACATTTTATCTGTAAGTCACCCTGCCTGGAGAATTCCAACGATGGAGGCTACAGTACATGGGGTCGCAAAGAGTCAGACATGATTGAGCAACTAACTCTTTTATTTCACTTTGCATGGAGGCATAGCTTATTCATTGTCATCCCTAAATATTATTTCATTATATGACTATACCACAATTTATTTACCCATTCCTGTGTTGATGGATATTTGGTTTGGGGCCATTACAAAGAGTGGTATTTTGAATATTCCTCCAGATCCACTTAATTATTAAAGGTTTAATGTACAATGAACTAGGACTGCCAAACAACCGAGGAAAGTCTCTAATATCAAAGGCAAGACTGAAAACAGAAAGGAATTCAGAGGAAACAAAACTAGGGAAAAAAACTTCTATAATTAATATCCATATAGTAATAAGATACTTGCACTCACAGAACAAGAACATGATGCTATTTAAAAGTTTTCGAAAAACAAAAAGAGTTATTAAAAATTAAAAATATTCAAGGGTCACATCTTGATGCCCAATACTGGTGATGAGGACAAGAAAATAAAGCACATGCTGCACCACGGCTTCGGAAGTTCCTGGTCTACAATGTCAAAGAGCTTGAAGTACCGCTGATGTGCAACAAATCTATTGTGCTGAGACTGCACCCAACATCAACAAGATAGCCAGTGTCATGGTGAAAAGAGCAGCCAACGGGGCCATCCAAGTCACCAATTCCAGGACACACAGAAAAGAAAACACACAGACAGCTTGTGTACACATTGTATTTGTGTTAATTAAAGCCATAAAACATAGAAAAAATATGGAAAAACACTCAACAGAAGAGGAGGATGTTAAAATACTGAAATATTCACATAAAGAAAAAAAATCAAAGTTAGAAAATAGAGGATCAAAATGGAAGAAAAGATAGTACCAGTCCATAAGGTAACATAAGAGTGAAAAGTGAAAGTTGCTCAGTGGAGTCCAGCTCTTTGCGACCCATTGGACTATATAGTCCATGGAATTCTCCAGGCCAGAATACTGGAGTGGGTAGCCTTTCCCTTCTCCAGGGGATCTTCCCATCCCAGGGATCAAACCCAAGTCTCCCACGTTGCAGGAGGATTCTTTATCAGGTGAGCCTCCAGGAAAGCCCAACATATGAGTAAATATACAAATAATGATTCCAAAAAAATAAAATGGAGAAAACAGTCCCCTTCCCAAATTTAAAAAGTTCCATAAGGTCAAGACCAATGGATGAAAACAGACTCATACTAAGGTACAGTATATCACTGTGAAATATCAGAAAATATCAGAAACAAAGACAAGATTCTACAAGCTTCCAGAGACAAACAAATTTTATGGAAATGAGTAAAAACTAGCAACAAGAATCTTCTTAAAATAATGGAAAAATACCTTCAAAATTCAGATAGAAAACTATTATAGAATACAGAACTCCATACCAAACTATTAATCATGCCTGAGAGCCACCTACTTATTTTTAGATAGTCATGGTCTCAGACAAAAAGTTTCTATCATCCATCTTTCTTCAAGAAGCTATTTGAGGATTCATTCTCATTTTGGTGGAACACACCAAGAATGAAGACATCGGGACCCAAGAAACAAAGAATCCAAAAGAAAAGGGAGACAGAAGGAATATCCAGAGTGGTGGTCAGGATGGAAGATTTTAAGTTTAAAAACGGTAAAGCCAAGTCAAATCTGAGCAGGTCAGAAGACAAAGAGGGACTTCAAAAAAGTGAATGATTATTTAATATATCAAAATGTCTTGGAAGATGATTTAGACAATTTTGAGAGTTTAGGATCAAATCAGTATTAAGTACATAGATGACTAAACAACAACAAAATGGCAATTATTCACTCCAGAGAAAACTAGTTCAGGAAAAGCAATAACTGTATATATCACATGGTTCAGCCAAGAACCTGGTGTCCACAAAGTCATTACAAAAAAGGAAACAATACCAGTCTAACCCAAATTAGACATAGGAACATTGGCAGGCTGGGGATTTGGAAAGGGTCTGAAATTGAAAAGTCTATGTTTTGGTAGTGAGGAGAAAGACTCTAGAAGGTATTAAAAGAAGACCTAACATGGATCAGTTAAGTCAAGAAACAATGGAAATACCAAATTTTAAAAACAGTTTCTTCTAGAGAAAACTGACAGGGATGATAGGTGATGGAAAAGGTTCAGATTCAAAATAAGTATTTCAGAAATACTTGATTATTTTTAAGTATGAATGCAAAGAGTTGACTCCCTGGAAAAGACTCTGATGCTGGGAGGGATTGGGGGCAGGAGGAGAAGGGGAAGACAGAGAGTGAGATGGCTGGATGGCATCACCGACTGGATGGACATGAGTCTGAGTGAACTCCGGGAGTTGGTGATGGACAGGGAGGCCTGGCGTGCTGTGATTCATGGGGTCGCAAAGAGTCGGACACGACTGAGCGACTGAAATGAAATGAAATGATGCCACCTTTTTGGCTTCATCTGGGTTCAGACGGTAAAGAATCTGCCTGCAATGCAGGAGACCCGCGTTTGATGCCCTGGAGAAGGGAATGGCAACCTAATTCAGTATTCTTGTCTGGGGAATTCCAAGGACAGAGGAGCCTGGTGGGCTAAAATCCACGGGGTCACAAAGAAGCAGACACAACTGAGCGACTAACACGGTACTTTTGATTAATATGAAAACTAGTTTTCAAATGTTCACAAGGGCCAATATCAGAAGGCCAATGTTGGTGGATAAGAATGGAACCTGGTAACCCAGCTGGGAAGCTATGGGGAGTCTTAGTGATAACGGAAGCTCAGTAAGAGCGAGACTGCTGAAGCAGTGATTAGAAATGAATCTTCCACATGGACTCAAACAGAACTGAAAGATTATCTGAATCAAAAGAGTGAGAATAAGGTCAACTCCGACGGGTTTTTCGGTTTTGCTTTTACCTGAGCGATTGTACCAGCAGATACACCTAATGAGATGGGGGAGCCTGTGGAAAGCGCAGGATGGCGGACCGGTTAGGTCTGGGTGACATTTTAGCCCGGATCGGTTTACATAAAAACTTTAAGGTCTGAAAAGACAGCAATGAGTGCAATCTTTGCTAAGAAGTAAAGGGCATCATTATGCTAACTTTTAAACAACCAGATCACTTCTGAGGACAGAAAGTGAAAAGGTTATATGTGGGACATGTCAATTAGCAACTCCCTGGGGACGCAAGGTCTGCCTTTCAGAAGAGTTCAGGGTGGGTGAGAAAACGCGATGCCCAACGACCGGCAGTGTCTCAGTTCACTTGCAGGTTCCCGCCCTCCGAGGGGCGGCGGCGGTCCAATCCAGGCCACCAGGAGCCGCTGCGCAAAACGCCGCATCGGATGCAACTAGGGCCGAGCGGGCGGCGCAGAGCCGGACAGCAGGCGAGGGCGCGGGGCGGGGCCGCCTGAGGCGAGCGCTGCCCGGCCACCGGGCCCACGCACGACGGGCCAGGCGCGCCTCACGTGAGCCGCTGGGCGGGGCGAGTCGCCTCTGGCGGAATCGCTCACCGGAGGGCACGTAGTCCTCGTCCTCCTCGGAGGTGGAGAAGTCTTCGGAGTCGAATTCCTCCATGTCGCTACCGCGCAGGGTCTACAGGGGCGAAGCAGCTGTGGCCAACGGCAAAGCTCTAGGGATAGAGCGTGGTGGTGCGAGACAGGAGGCGGTGGCTGGGGCGGGCCCCCGCAGCGTGGAGCATGCGCAACGCGTGCTGCGCGCTCCCAATGCGACACTTCCGGCCCAGAGCATCGGGCTTGCACACGCGGGCTCGCTGCTGCGGCGAGGCATGCTGGGACGAGTAGTCTTCAGCGCTCCGCCTGAGAGGCTGTATCCTTGAAGCAAAATTTGTTTGCCTGTGGGAAGACGGCCGACCTTTGTTCAGTAGTTGACGTTTTTGAACTCGCTTACTTGTGAAAATTTACTGTCACCCCCAAAATCAAAATTTTCGGTGCTTTCTGGGTTTATTTGCGGACATGGACAGAGAGTGAAAATTTTGAGTTAACCAGTGGTGGGTCTTCGAGATTGGAGGCACATGATCCACTATATTACTTCAGCTCTGGAAGTGTAAATAAGTGTCGTATTCGCAATCTATTTCTTGCCGCGGTTTTTCATCTTTGGGCTCTCTGTTAAGAGATTTCGCTGTTTAAAAAGGCCCTGAGCGTAGTGCTGGAGTGCTGCCTAATGTTTATAAGCGCAAAAAGGCTGTGATGTGCCTTATGGAGAAAAATACGTGTGTTAGATAAGCTTCGTTCAGGCATGAGCTGTAGTGATGCTGGCCATGAGATCAATGTTATTCAATCAACTATTCGGTACATCAAGAAAAATGAAAGGAAATTCGCTGATTCATACGGGAAGCTGCTCCGTAAAGTGCTAAAATGATATCCATAGTGCGCGAGGAAGCTATGGAATAGATGGAAAAGCGGCTCAGTTTGTGGATTCATGAGATGACAACTGATAAAAAAAAAAGGTCTCGTAAACAGCATTGTGGAGAAGGCATTGGCACCCCACTCCAGTACTCTTGCCTGGAAAATCCCATTGACGGAGGAGCCTGGTACGCTGCGGTCCATGGGGTCGCGAAGAGTCGGACACGGCTGAGCGACTTCACTTTCACTTTCATGCATTGGAGAAAGAAATGGCAACCCATTCCAGTGTTCTTGCCTGGAGAATCCCAGGGACCGGGGAGCCTGATGGGCTGCCGCCTATGGGGTCGCACAGAGTCGGAAAGGACTGAAGCGACTTAGCAGCAGCAGCAGACAACATTGCTATGAAACTAAAAGCCAAAGAACCTCTCCGCTTGTGCTGGAAGGCTTGCACATTTCAAAAGTCAGCGTGGTATCTGTAGTGTTAACCTTGCGGGTGAGGCAAGTTTTGCAGATCTGGAAGCTGCGGAAGAATTCAAACAATACTTGCTAATTGTTATACAGGAAGAGGGGTATATGAAAGAGCAGGTTTTCAACGCTTTTGAAACTGGCTTATTTTACAGGGACGTTGGCAAAAGAACCTATATAATGCGAATGGCCTCCAATGCACTGACTTTAAATCATTCCAGGAATATGAAACCTCACTTTTGTGCACCAATGCTAAGGCCGACTTTAAGTGCAAACCCCTACTAGTATAGAGCTTCAAGTTCAGTTACTTAGAGGGAAAAGTAACCATACCTTATGTCAGTCCGTCGAAGGGGGAACAAAAAAGCCTGGATGACCTCTGATTGGTTCCACTGCTGTTTCATACAGGAAGTTGAATACTGTCTCAAGGGCAGAAACTTTTCCTTCAAGATTTTCTTAATTTTGCATAATGCCCCACTCCACTGCTGTAGGACACTCAAAAATCCCCACGCCAAGATACAAGTTCTTTTCATGCCTGCAAATACTACCTCTCTTATCCAGCCCTTCTATCAGAGTTCTCTAGCTCAGTCCTGTCCAACTCTGCAGCCCCATGGACTGCAGCATGCCAGACTTCCCTGTCCATCACCAACACCCAGGGCTTACTCAAACTCATGTCCATCCATTCAGTGATTCCATCCAACCATTTCATCCTTTGTTGTCCCCTTCTCCTCGCGCCTTCTCTCTTTCCCAGCATCAGGGTCTTTACCAATGAGTCAGCTCTTCGCATCAGGTGGCCAAAGTATTGGAGCTTCAGCTTCAGCATCAATCCTTTCAATGAATATTCAAGAATGATTTCCTTTAGGATTGACTGGTTTGATTTCTTTGCAGTCTAATGGACTCTCAAGAGTCTTCTCCAACACTACAGTTAAAAAGCATCAATTCTTTGGCACTCAGCTTTCTTTATAGTCCAACTCTCACATCCATACATGACCACTGGAAAAAGCATAGCCTTGACTAGACGGACCTTGGTTGGCAAAGTAATGTCTCTGCTTTTTAATATGCTGTCTAGGTTGGTCATAACTTTTCTTCCAAGGAGTAAGCGTCTTTTAATTTCATGGCTGCACTCACCGTCTGCAGTGATTTTGGAGCCCCCAAAATAGTCTCTCACTGTTTCCATTGTTTCCCCATCTATTTGCCATGAAGTGATGGGACCAGATGCCGTGATCTTTTCTGAATGTTGAGTTTTAAGCCAGTTTTTTCACTCTCCTCTTTCACTTTCATCAAGAGGCTCTTTAGTTCTTCTTTGCCTTCTGCCAAAGGGTATTGTTATCTGCATATCTGAGGTTATTGATGTTTCTCCCACCAATCTTGATTCCAGCCCAGCATTTTGCATGATGTACTCTGCATATAAATTAAATAAGCAGGGTGACAATGTACAAGCCTTAACGTACTCCTTTCCCTATTTGGAACCAGTCTGTTGTTCCATGTCCAGTTCTAACTGCTGCTTCTTGACCTGCATACAGATTTCTCAGGAGGTAGGTCAGGTGGTCTAGTATTTGCATCTCTTGTTGAAGAATTTTCCAGTTTTCGTGATTCACACAGTCAAAGGCTTTGACATAGTCAATAAAGCAGAAGTCGATATTTTTCTGGACCTCTCTTGCTTTTTCGATGATCCAACGGTTGTTGGCAATTTGATCTCTGGTTCCTCTGCCTTTTCTAAATCCAGCTGGAACATCTGTTAGATGTTCATGTACTGTTGAAGCCTGGCTTGGAGAATTTTAAGCATTACTTTGCTAGCGAGTGAGATGAGTGCAATTGTGCCGTAGTTTGAACATTCTTTGGCACTGCCTTTCTTTGGGTTTCAATGAAAACTGACCTTTTCCAGTCTTGTGGTCACTGCTGAGTTTTCCAAATTTGCTGGCATATTGAGTGCAGCACTTTCACAGCATCACCTTTCCATAGCTCAAATGGAATTCCATCATCTCCACTAGCTTTGTTCATAGTGATGCTTCCTAAGGCCCACTTGACTTCTCATTTCAGGATGTCTGGCTCCAGGTGAATGATCACACCATCATGGTTATCTGGTCATGATCTTTTTTGTGTAGTTCTGTGTATTGTTGCGACCTCTTAATATCTTCTGCTTCTGTTAGGTCCATACCATTTCTGTCCTTTATTGTGCCCATCTTGGTTGCATGCCCTTGGAGTAAGTATTCAAGGTACATTATACTAGGGAGCTCTATAGCAAGGCTTTTGAGGCTCTCAACACCAATAAAGAAACTACCATGATGGACTACTGGAAGTCAGTCTCTATATGCAATATAATTATGTTAGCACAGCCTGGAACAATATCAAGCAGACAACTATAAATAACTGTTGGAAAAATATTTGACCAGACTGTGAGGAAAATTTCCAAGGCTTTGAACGTGTTGCAGAAAGTATAAAGAACAATGTGAAAAGCATAATACATATCACATGGCAAATAAGTGAAGACTTTGATGACATGAGGTAAGACATGGAGGAAATTTTGGCACAGAAAGCAATAGAACCCAACAAAGATTGGCCAAGATGGCAAAACAAGGTGATGATGAAGATAGTGATGACAGCCTAAGAGTCTTGAAACTTTTACAGCAGGCTAAAAATCAGAATGGAACTCTGCCTTAAAGAAAAATTATCAGTGACATGGAAGAGTGTGAGCAAATACTAGATAGAAGCCTCAGTAAGTGCTTAACTTCCTATGCCTTTGCCACCTATGCTGAGATGCTTTAAAGATTTGAGGCAAAAACCAAGCAGACAAGGCTAATCCAGTTTCTGGAGCCAGTTTAGGAGGGAAAACTGCCAACTCCACCCACAAGTGGTGAAGCCAAACTTCTGAGGTTGAACTGACAGATGTCAAACCTGCATCCCTCTTCCTCATCTGCAGAATGAGCTCAACCAACCTGTCGCTTGGTTTTGTGGGGTAAGCCAAGGTGCAGAGGTTTGACCAGTGTGCACTGCATCACTGTACAGCATGTAGCTCCATCAATAGGTAATGCTTTTATAAAACTTTAATGCTTTTCACTTCCCAGGACTTTATATGCATGACTATACAGACTAGTATGTATTTATGTATGACTTAGGGAAGAATTAAGGTACACAATCTCACTGTTACTCATAACACAGTAATACTTTTTAAAAATGTTTCATTAAATACTGTATATCATCACTTATAAAAATGATATATTAAATTGTATCTTTGAACAGAAACTCAGGTAAAACAAGGTTATGTACTCATCAGTTGACAAAAACCTATAGGTTCTCAGGAACATATAGGAACTCAAGCCTGTTTTTGTCAACTGTGTGTATGATGATCTTATAATTACATCCACACCATTTCCTTCAAGCTAATACATATGCAAGTACTACCATATGCAATGCTTCTCATTCTCTCAGATTAAAAATTTTGAATTATGCTGCAACTCTGGGAGGCAGTAATCCTCCTATTCTGTGGGGGTCTTTTCACATTAATGGCATCCTTTTAAGCATGAAAATTTCTGATTTTTATGAAGTCCTGTCTACCTGGTTTCTAACGTCCCTCATGCTTTGGGGGTTGTATCTAATGTACCTGTGCCTAACCCAAGATCACAAAACTTACTCCTGTATTCTTCTAAGAGTTTTATACCTTTAGTTCTTACATTTAAGTCTATGACCCATTTCAATAAATCTTTCTTATGTGAGAACAATAGAAAAATAAATGTAAAATTAAGACCCAATATTTGGTTGACCATGTTGTCTCATTTTCCTTGGACAGCATAGATAAACCCAGCAATGACAAACTGGGATGTAGCCTTTTGTCCCATCCCTGGGATCTGAGTCTGGGGAAAAGGCTACCCCAGAGTTCTTCAGCAGTCTCTCTCCTCCATCACCCTGCTTCTCCCACTCTCCTCTTCACAGCTTACCAGCACCCCATTCAGATTCTGACCACTTTAAAGGTAACCAGGGAACTATATCGTGTTAAATTGTTTAGTAAGGAGATCTAAAATTGGTAAGGCCAAATCCAGCTTAAAGACATATACTTTTGGACTTGAAAAGCATTTTCCATGAATTAAAATAGGTCACCAGCTTTTATATTATGATTTTGAAGAAATACACATTTGGTCATTGAGATGACCAAAATTTCTCACATATACTCCAGTCTTCATCCACAGTTCCTGGCTCATTATCTTCCCAAACCCTGGAATTTCTGAAATATTGAGTTACCAAGGTGTTTTGTGTTATATGAAGGTGACTTTTAGAACCAAAGGATAGGTGCTAGTTGCCAGGAGAGCCAACCTTGTGATTACAGGATTGAACTTTCAGTCTCCAAGCCCCCTACAGCCCTCCCCTGCCCCACCTCTGGGGAGGTGCAGTGTGTTGCAAGCTGAATCCCTCCCCAGTAGCCAATGATTTAATGAATCATGCATATGTAATGAAGTCTCCATAGACCACCAAAGGACACGGTTGAGAGATTCCCAGTTGGTGACCATGTGAAAATTCAGGGAGAACTGTGCCTGTGCAGAGATCATGGAAGCTCCACACTCCTTCCCCATGCATAGCCCTGTGCATCTCTTCCATCTGACTGTTCCCTGAGTTATATCCTTATGATAAACCAGTGATTACTAAGTAAAATGTCTGAGTTCTATGAGTCAGTCTAACAAATTAATAAAACCAACTTATAGTCAATCAGTCAGAAGAAGCACAGGTAACAACCGGGACTTGGAACTGTGTTCTGGAGTGGGGGTTGGTCTGATAGGACTAAGTCTTTAACAGGTAGAATCTGGTGCTATGTCTGGTTAGAGTCAGAATTGAGTTCAATTGCTGGGCAACGTTCTGTTGTCCAAGAATTGCTTGTTGGTATGGGGAACACTCAATATACCAGCACTTAAAAACTGAGAGATTGCACATAATCTAGATTTCCAACTTCCTTTGAAACAGTAGAGAATCTGCCAAGACTGGGCACATAATCTCACCAAGCAGAAATAGGCTGAAACTGAGGAATCCCTTTAGACAAAGGTCTCCAGTTGGCCACAATAAAATCCCAATCCCCTACAAGTTTCCTGGTTATTTATTACTGTGTTGTCTTGGCAATAATTTATGGGATCCTTCCCACTCTCATTCCCCAAAGTTTCTTCCCACTGTCCAATCTGGGGTTATCACATTTTGGAAACAGAAAAGATTCTCCTCTCTTGGGATTCATCAGATATTGGAGGCTTCTAGTTGAGCTCTACATCGCTCTGGGGTGCTACAAACATTCTGTATCTTGATCTAACTGCTACCACTTCATATAGTGTATAAATACATTCAAATTCATCAAGATACACATTCAAAATCTGTGTACTATAGTGTATGTTATACCTAAACTAAAACAAAGTATTAGAGAATGAATGGGTAGTTTCCTGCCAGACACTGAATGTCTGTCTGCAATGCCTGGAATTACAGCAGTTGTTTAACTGTGACCATGGGGTAAACTAACCAAACCACACGATCTAATTTGCTAAAAAACGGCACAGTAGAAAATGATTTATGTCACAGAAAACCATGAAGCTCCTCTTCATGTGGACTCAGTGTTGAAACGATACATTTATTTCACAAACTGTATCAGCTTTCAGCAATCCCAGTGTATAATCATACAAAAAGCTTCTGGATGCTAACATACAGCCTACAAAGCAGAGTTAAATCACATCTTTGGACAAGAATTTTACCATAAACTAGTAAGTTGAACATAAAGGAAATACAGGTAAAGATATATGTTGAATTGTTGTTCAGTTGTTATGTCACGTCAGACACTGTGACCCCATGGACTGCAGCTCCCGAGGCTCCTTTGTGCTCCACTATGTCCCGGAGTTTGGTCAAATTCGTGTTCAATGAGTTGGTAATAGTATCAAACCATCTCGTCCTCTGCCGACCTCTTCTTTTGCCTTCAATCTTTTCCAGTGTGAGTATTTTTCAATAAGTCAGCACTCTGCATCAGGTGGCCAAACTACTGGAGCTTAAGCAACAGTCCTACCATTGAATATTCAGAGCTGATTTCCTTTAGGACTAACTTTTTTGATCTCACTGCAGTCCAAGGTCTCTCAAGAGTCGTCACTAAGTTTTAAAAAAAAACAACTCAAGTTTTTCTATTAGTTAAAAAAAAAAGTCCAGTTACTTCTTGTGATCCTTTGTACTTTTTTCTGTGACTACCCCTGGAAAACTGGTTCTCCTGGCTATTTTTAATCAGAAGCCAGAGTGCATATTGCTTTAAATCAAATAGCACTGCACATGAAGTCATGGGCAGTTAACCTTACACTCACAATGAAAACTCTCCTTTAAAAATGTCAGATTTAATTGCTGAAATTATTTTCAAAACAGGTAACAACAATTTTGTTTTGTTGACAAACAGATAACAAAACAGAAAAAGATAACAAAAACAGGTTAACAACTGTATTGTATACAAACCAGCTTAGGTGGTTAAGGACAAAGTCAGATACTTAATTGTTGCAATCCTTTTTCTTTTCAAGGTCACATTTTTCAGGCCTTTAAATGAAAAAGAAAGTTAGGGATTAGAAGAAAAATTAAAAGAGCTAAAAGTGGGATTTAAAAAGCTCTGATATTTAATTCCCTGTAAGGATATAAATTCTCTTGAAGGAAAATGTAAAGGGCACATTGGAAGGCCTATCTGAAAATTAAATTTTTAAGAGCCTCAGTGGCCAATGGAGTCTCTAGCAAAAGATGGGGTGGAGGGAGGAATAAAATATTTGGATATTTATTCCCCTGGCTTCTCCCTGGACGGTCCATCACTCAAGTGAGGTTCAACTCCTAACACAAGGCCCTCTCTATCACCACTGCCATAAACTGCTCCCTGCTGTGCCCCCTCAGGTCTAGGGGTGGTGATGGAGCCTCATTACTACTAGCTAGGGATACCACACTCTCCCTAGCCCTGTGATTTTTCATTACGTTGTAAGTTATTAAACTCTCAAGATAGCGTAATATGAAGGAGCCATCTGTTTCCTACTGGGTTTCCCTAAAACATAGCAGATTTCTTATTTTTGAAAGGCTATTAGCTCTAAGAAACAAAAGCATTAATATAGAATACAGTGAGATGATTTTCATGAGTGATTTAAACAAGGTGAACTTGCCAAGCTGTCACTTCTTCCTCCGCTTATGTTCAGAACTGTGGTAACAGTATTTTCTGAAACATGCTGTCTCCAAGGACAATGTCTAAGCATCAACAGGGATTATTTTAAAAGCACCCAAGGAAGCCAGAAGTAAAAATTATGCTAATTGAAACTATCTGTGCTAGAAACCTAAGGCAGAAGAATCTCTGCCTTTCAGTCTAAAACTTAATCCAGAAGTAACTTTCATAGGAACACGTTCAATAAATCCAACAGACACTGTTTAGTAATACCAGAAACAAGCCTTGGAAACCACAATTAAGCCCAAAGAATGCTAATGCTGTATGTAGTCTAAAAAGTATTTCTAACATACAGGTTGTAACAGATTTTGCAATCAATTCAATGGGTCATAACATTTTTTCAATGACACATACTAAGTAATTACATAGTAATGGACATAGAATTCATCATACAAACCTACATTTATGAGTACACGAAGTACTAATAACACGCACTCTTATTGTGAGTGGCAATCAATAAAGTTTGAAAGCCATTGGACTGAAGAGAATCCTTTTCAAACAATCTAATGATTAGAAGCATAAAAACATGGTATCTTAGCCAACAGTGTCTTCAGTCCTCACAAAACATAGTCTGTTGTTCCCCTGTACAAGCACATTAATAGTTGAAATAGGGAATGCCTTGGCAGCCCCATGGTTAGAATATGTTTCATTCTATTTCATTTCCCTTAAATGATGACTGCCTGGCCTAGGGCATTAACAGTCAGTATGGAGAACTCTGCTCCTCTCACAGCCACCTTCCTCGGTGTTTGGCTCACTTCCACTGTGGTGGTAAGCACGCAAATCCTACTCCTTCTTAGGTTCCTGTGTAACGATTGCATGACTTCCACCACCTGGTGCTCCAGTGGGAAAGAAATGTTTGTATGAAGAAGCAGATAAAGAGTATGGAGCAGGGACTTCCCTGGTGGTCCAGTGGTTAAAACTCAGGGCTCCCAGTGCAGATCCCTGGTCGGGGAACTAGATCCTATGTGTCACAAGTAAGACTCAGCACAGGGAAATAAATGTTAAAAAAAAAAAGTATGGAGTAGATGTGAACATAGCCCTTCCTCACGTCCCTGCACTCACCGCCACGACACCCTGAGAACAGCATCACTGCAAACACCTCCGGCTCATGGCCTGAGTGCCACGGAAGCAGCTGAGCGAGTACGGAAGGGAGCTGGAGGATCAGTATCCCAACCTCCTCACCCCTGCCAAGTCCCCCAATAGGACAGAGTTGCAGCCACCACCAGCAGCAGCTGGAAAACACACCCTGCCCTGGCTACCTTCCCTCACCCTTTCACCTCTCTGCTCGGGAGGTGAAATCACCTCTCAAACTAACAACCTGCACTCAAACCTCTGTCTCAGGGTCTGCGTTTGGATCAAAGCACAACAGTGTACACAGTGGTGTTTGGAGCCAGAACTGCAATGAAGAGGAAGGTCTGTCCTATAAAAACTGATAAACTGACAGGAAAGCCAATGATTTTTTTTTTAATGTAAAAAACTCAAAACAAAACTATACTGTTCTAGGGGGTAGGGGAGAGGATGAGGCAACAAACTAACTGAAGGGTCAGTGAAGATATTACAGGTGACTTGTTTTACCTCAAACACAGACAGCTCTACCCAGAAGTCAGAGGGTGATAAGGGCTATGGTCCATGTTCGCTTCTCTGGAGGTTAGTGCCGAGACACCCCCTACTTAACTGCTTGCTTTAGCTCTTAGATACAGGTTATGAAGGAAAAAATGTTTACTTCCTGCGAAAAAAAAATTCTACTATTCAGCTAAAAATAACTCATATACCACGGAAAATATGAAAGGAGAAAAACTACTATGTTCTTGACACTGTGTTAATTATTTGGAAGTTAACTTTAACTTTTTTCTATTCCAATGAGATACTTAGGGGTCAAAGAAATTACTCAACCCAAATCTTTACTACAGATTATGACAAATTACTAATGTTTTCATTTAAAAATACATTTTAAACATGAAGTCTACTACATGTTGAGCTCTGCAGCCAACACTGTGAATCAGGACTTTTATCAGAATCAAACAAGAAACCTATGGCTAACTCTTCTCTGCATCCTCCATTTTGACAAGTATTTCAGCAAAGACAAAACAGCAGCAGAATTTCTTCTTTCAGGAAAGGAGTCATGAGAGCTATAGGTAAACGATGTCCTTGTACTGAAAACAACTTCTCCAACGTGGACCTGAGCATGGACTACTCACCCTGACCCAGCAGGAAGTGATGGCACCACTGAAGGGACATTAGCTTGAGGTTTATCTTTCTCATCTTGCTTGAATACAGATTTCGCTTCTTGAGATGTTTCACCTTCCTTCGTCACACTGCACAAAGGAAGGAGACACCAAGTTTATAAGAGGTATAAAAAAGAAATAAAATCTTTAAAAAGGGCCCAAATAACAAGGATAAACACCGGGTTTTCTGGAAATTCTGACTGCTGAATCTTGTGATTAAAGTTTACTATAACACTTCTAGACAAAGACGTTTTCCCATTATTAACAAATGAAACAACAGCAGATGGAAGTCTGGTCTTTATAAAATCCCCTCATTTCTGTCACATGACAGTCACCACTGAATCACAGCCCACATGTGTCACTGATGTGAGGACGGAAGGGCTCTCCCACTGCACCTCACGTGCACATTAGTGCTCATGCTTAAGTCAAAGTGGGAATGGGGAGGTGGAGTAATTGGGACAAACACACTGGCACTATTTCAAGGAGAAAAGCAACAGTATTAATTGGGAATACTCTAAAGGTTCCTGTTCTATTTCTAAAAAAAAAACCAATGTTGAAACAAAATTCCTTAAAAATGGCCACACAGGTAGTGATTTAGAAGTGGGAAGAAAGTTACACAATTTAGAATCTTGTCCAATTTCAAACAGGAAAGAAAGGTTCTCAACAAAACTGTGGCACTGATGTTCTCTTAAAACATCAAATAAAGATATGAATGGTGCCAGAAATTTCAGATAAAGAAGGGAAATGTAATGTGTGGGTTTCCCAAGTCAATAAAAACATCTGAGAATTCCAGTTAAATGCCAATCTGTGTGTCGGACGGTCCAAGATTATGATCATTGTGCTATCCTGAGTGATCAAAAAGGTTATTCAGAATTATGAGACAATCCTATAAATTCCAGATTTCCAAGGAATAAAAGTTCTTATCTTTTCTCTTCTTCCCTCCAGGCATCTTGAGACAAGAACCAAATTTCCTTCTTAAGAACTCTCTAACTCCTGCACTCAGTACTCTGTCACCCACACAAGTGGCACAAAATAAGTACTTCAAGTCTTACACTAAGAATCTTCACTGGCAGGGACTTCCCTGGTGGTAGAGTACATGGGAATGCACCTGTCAATGTAGGGAACATGAGCTGGATCCCTGGTTCAGGAAGATTCTACAGGCCACAGAGTAGCTAAGCCCACGTGTCCTAACTATTGAGCCCAAGAGCCACAACTACTGAAGCCCACACGCCTAGAGCCTGTGCTCCCCAACAAGAGAAAGTGTTAGTCACTCACAGGAGAAGCCGCCGCAATGAGAAACTCACGCACTACAATTATAGTCTAGTTGAAGTCCTCAACTAGAGAAAACAGCAATAAAGACCCTGCGTGTCAAAAATAAATTGAAAAAAAAAAAAAACACATGAATTTTCACTGGGAAAGACTGCTTTAATCTTGAAGGATGACTTCAAGCAATGAAACAATCTGCTACCCCTACTCAAGTTCTTCTAATGGCTCAGTGTTACTGAGAGCATTAGGTACAAACTGGGAAGAGTCTTCTCTAAGTTATATATATCAAGAGAACTTAAGTGGGAAAACTTTACTGGAAAAGATTAACTGAGTAAAAAAAGGTCTAATAAAAAAAAAAGATTTAATTCATTGGAACACTGAGAACAATTCTAGTTCTGACATTTTTTTGTTTCATTTCTCTTAAATGTTGCCAACAACAGCTTAAAAAGTACTGTCCTAGATTATTAATAAGGTCAGTCTGGAGAACTCTCCTCCCATTTCTCTGTTCCTCTCACAGCCACCTTCCTTGATGTTTACCCAATTTCCACCGTGGTAGCAAGCATTCAAGTCCTTGTTCTTCTTAGATTCCTGGGTAACTACTACATGACTTCCACCACCTAGCTGCTCCGGTGGGAGACAAATGTTTGGATGAAGCAGCAGATAAAAAGTACAGAGCAGATGTGAACACAGCCCTTCCTCACGTCCCTGCACTCACCGCCACGACACCCTGAGAACAGCATCACTGCAAACACCTCCGGCTCATGGCCTGAGTGCCACGGAAGCAGCTGAGTGAGCATGACAGGGAGCTGGAGGATAAGTATCCCAACCTCCTCATCCCTGCCAAGTCCCCCAACAGGACAGAGTAGCAGCCACCACCAGCAGCAGCTGGAAAACACACCTGGCACTGGCTACCTTCCCTCACCCTTTCATCTCCCAGCTCAGGTTTCCAGGAATCACTTCTCACACGAATGACCTGCACTCAAACCTCTCTCTCAGGGTTTCCATTTGGTACAATGAACAGTAGTGTACAGTGTTGCCTGGAGTCAGGGGTGCAAAGATAAGAAGGGCCTGTGCTGAAAAAAACTCATAACCTGACAGGGAAAGCCATTTATTTTTTTAAATGTGAAAACACAAAACTTCATTGCTTTGGGATGAAAGGATGAAGCAACAAACTGACTAAAGGACCAGTAAAGCCCTACAGGTGACTTGTTCCACCCCAAACACCACAGAGAGAGAGCTCTGCTCAGGAGTCAGAGGTGATCAGTGCAGTGATGGGAGTGGTCCATGTTCACCTCTCTCTAGGAGAGACCCCTGACTCCTACTTAACTGTTGGCTTTACTTCTTACATGTAAGTTAAGAAGAAAGTTAAGTTTTCCTTTCTCCAAAGAAAGAATTCTCATGTACTATGGAAAATACGAAGAGAGAAAAACTATTAAGTTCTTGACTGTGTGTTAATAAAATTATTTCTAAGTCCGTTTTGACCTTTTTCTGTTCCGATGAGTTCCTTACAGAAGGAAGCAGGTACTAAAACCAAATCTTTATTATAATTATGATGAACTGCTGACATTTTCATTCAAAACTTACTTTTTAAATGTGAAGTCTTCTGTACGATCAGCTCTGTGTCAACACTGTGAACCAGGAATTTTCTCAGAATCAAACAAGAAACCTATGGTTAATTTAATTCTGTACCCTCCCTAACTGGCAAGTATTTCAAGAAAGGCAGAACAGCAGCAGAATTCCTCCTCTCAGGAAAGTAGTCTCCTGGAGAAGGAAATAGCAACCTACTCCAGTATTCTTCCTTGGAAACTCCATGGACAGAGAAGCCTAGCAGGCTACAATCCATGAGGTCACAAAGAGTTGGACACAACTTAGCAACTAAATATGAAATCTATTCATAAGTAAACCACATATTATATCTTTCCAGTGCATTGTTTTCCCCATGGGGAAATGATTTTCTGGTGTTTTTATATTGGTTGAATTTCCTATGTACTTAAGTGTTAAGTTGCTCGGGTGTGTCCAATTCTTTGTGATTTCATGGTTTATTCATGGAATTCTGCAGGCAAGAATACTGGAGTGGGTAGCCATCCCTTTTCCAGGGCATCTTCTCAAACCCAGGGATTGAACCTGGGTCTACGGCATTGCAGGCAGATTCTTTACCATCTGAGCCACCAGGCAAGTCACTCACCTCTATGCACTTAATAGTAATTCAAATCTAACTACTTCCTTCATTATATAAATCTCTTCAAAAATTACAAGTACTTTGGTGTTTTGCTAAAGAGTGTCTTCCTGCAGACTCCTGGATTCTTCCCTAACACTGTGGGTTCAGTGTTCTCTTGGCCTAGGTCTCCACTGCTGTCACCCTCAGGATGCCTTCAGGATTCCTGTCCAGTGTTTGGATCTTCTGATTCCTAGACCCCATGTATATATTACTTTCAAAAAAGTATTTTTTGAAGAGGACATTCTTCAGTATTTTTCCAATGAAGAGTTTGGGTGATGAAAAAAAAAGAAAGAGAGTACTAACAGGAATAGGGAAAGGGCACCACTGAACTCAAGACATCCTCTCCAACACCCCAGGTATGCCTGGGCCTGAGACTAGACTACTCACCCTGACCCACCAGGAACTGAGGACACAGTGGAAGGGACGTTAGCCTCAGGTTTTTCTTTCTCATTTTGCTTTAAGACGGATTTTGCTTCTTCATTTGTGGCATCCTCTTCATTAGTCACTCTGCACCAAGAAAGGAGACACCAAGTTTACAAGAGAATAAAAAGAAACAAAATCTAAGAAAAGGGCATTAAGTAACAAGAAAAAACCACTGGGATTTCGATTAAAGTTCACTTGAACAGTTCTAAAGAACAGTCCCTCTCTCTGCAAAGAACAAAGACAATGACTAGCAATGAAGACCCAGGGCAAACAAAAATAAAATAAAAATAATTTTAAAAAATATCTTCACTGGCTACCACTGCTTTAACCTCAAAGGATGACTTCAAACAAAGAAACAAAAAAACACTGTTACTCCCCTACCCAAGTTCTTGTGATGGATCAATATTACTCACAGCATAAAATACAAACTGCTGAACCTCACATTCAAGACCACCCAAAATCTGATTCTACTCTGTATCAGGCTTGATTTCTGTGCCTCTCTAGTCTCCTAATCTCATGAATCTATTTGTCACCTCCACTGTATAATCATAAGGTATTTGATTTAGGTCATACCTGAATGGCCGAGTCGTTTTTGGTATTATCTTCAACTTAAGCCTGAACTTTGCAATAAGGAGCTTATGATCTGAGCCACAGTCAGCTCCAGGTCTTGTTTTTGCTGACTGTACAGAGCTTCTCCATCTTTGGCGACAAATAATATAATCAATTTGATCTCGGTATCGACCATCTGGTGATGTCCATGTGTAGAGACGTCTACTAGGTTGTTGGAAAAGGGTGTTTGTTATGACCAGCCTGTTGTGGTGACAAAACTCTATTAGCCTTCGCCCTGCTTCATTTTGCATTCCAAGGCCAAACCTGCCTGTTATTCCAGGTATCTCTTGACTTCCTACTTTTGCATTCCAATCCCCTATGATGAAAAGGACATCTATTTTTGGTGTTATTTCCAGAAGGTGTTGTAGGTCTTCATAGAACCGGTAAACTTCACCTTCTTCAGCATAAGGAGTTGGGGCATAGACTTGGATTACTGTGAGGTTGAATGGTTTGCCTTGGAAACGAACTGAAATCATCCTGTCGTTTTTCAGATTGCATCCAATTATTGCATTTCGGACTCTTTTGTTGACTATTAGGGCTACTCCATTTCTTCTAAGAGACTGTTGCCCACAGTAATAGATATAATGGTCATCTGAATTCAATTCGCCCATTCCCGTCCATTTTAGTTCACTGATTCCTAAGATGTCGATGTTTATTCTTTCCATCTCCTGCTTCACCACATCCAATTTACCTGGATTCATAGATCTAACATTCCAGGTTCCTATGCAATATTCTTCTTTACAGCATCGGAGTTTACTTTCGTCACCAGACACATCGACAGCTGACTGTCCTTTCCACTTTGGCCCAGCCGCTTCATTCTTACTGGAGGTATTAGTATCGGCCCTCTGCTCTTCGCCAGCAGCATGCTGAACACCTTCGGACCTGCGGGGCTCATCTTCCGATGTCCTGCCAGACAGCTTTCCCTGTTGTGTAAGAAACCTGCATGTGGGTCAAGAAATGGTTAGAATTGGATGGACACAGAACAACAGATGGGTTCAAAATTGGGAAAGGAGTTATTGTTTAGCACTAAGTAGTGTCCAACTCTTGTAATCCCACCAAGCTTGTAGGAACTTCATCTGTTCTCGTCTAGCTCTACCTTACAGATCTATTTTCATATTATCATTTTAAACAAATGAGAAGAGGAAACTCTAGGCATGTGGCACTCATCCACAACAACCAAGAGTATTACGTTTTTACTGTTTTTCTAAACTAGTAAAAAAAAAAAAAACCTATGAATCAACAGAAAAAATAACATTGAGATGAGAAAGTAGTGTAAAAATCAAACTTTTCTCCTAGTACTTTAATTTGTGACCTGACTTCAAAGGTTTTATTGGGGCTTATACTTCAGAGTTAAAGGAAGTTATAAAAGGAGAAATAGCCAAAGTCACCATGCATGGCAAAAATTAAGTCAAACCAAGTATTTACTGCTTAAGTCTTACATTTTCTTGTTTCCATTCAGTCAACCACCTCATACCAGCCCCAAACTATTACCATATGTGAAAGGACCATTCTCATGTACCCTGATAAAGAAGCAACTATTTTCCTTGGGGCTTCCAAGGTGGAGCCAGCAGTAAAGAACCGGTCCTGCCAATGCGGGAAACATAAGTGACTCGAGCTCAATCCCTAGGTCAGGAAGATCCCTGGAGGAGGACATGGCAGCCCACTCCAGTATTCTTGCCTGGAGAATCCCATGATGGTGGAGCCTAGCGGGCTACAGTCCATAGGGTTGCAAAGACTGAAGTAATGTTTTCCTTGAGTTCAAGTGTAACTCTTCGAAAACATTAACAGAGGTTGGAATGAGAACAGATATCTAACACCACTGAGAAAGATGTTTCTTTTTAGGTGGTCCAGTGGTTGAGACTCCTCCGTGCCATGCAGGGGACAGCGGTTTGAACCCTGGTCTAGGAAGATACCACATGCTCAGAGCAACTAAGTACGTGTGCCACAACTACTAAGACTGCACTCCAGAGCCAGAGCCCTGCCTCAGAGAAGCCACCACAGTGAGAAGGCAGCACACCACACTAGAGAGAAGCCCCTGGTCACCCCAACCAGAGAAAGCCCCAGTGCAGCAAGGAAGACCTAGAGGAGCCAATGAACACATAAATTAATAGTAAACAAAATATATATTAAAAGTGAGATGTGCTTTTGAAAAGAACTAGTTTTGAAGCTTGTGACTGTCACGTTACCTGACTTCTTCACCAGCAAGAGGTGATTTGGTGAGTTTAATTTCTTCTGCCTTTTTAGGTTTCTCTAGCTCTTCTGCTTTGACCAAATTACTTGAACTTGTCTCTTCAGTCTCCTCTCCTGTCTATGAAAATGAAAGTGCAATAAATTTCACATTAGGATAAAAACTGAAAGATCCACCCAAATATATTGTTTCCGGTTAGTCTTAACATGTGTTTCATCTTTAAGTACTCACTGAAAATTGATTTTCTCTCTTAAGGAATGCTTTGCTTTTCACTTAGTAGAGTTACTATTAAAAGGCAGCTAGCTCGATTTTTGCTGAAGCCTCAAACCTCAGTTTGTAAATTGAGAAAATCTACCTGGGGCACTTCTGGTATTTCTGAGGAAGTATTCATCCCATTCACCCATAAACTTACTTTAATTTGTGTACTTGATGGCAGTTCTGATTTTGGTTCTACATCACTGACGGAGCTGGCCAATACTTCATCCTCCTTTTTCCTGGCATCCTCTGACACAATGCCTTTTTCCTGCTCTGCAGCTGCATCTTCCTTCTCACTAATACTGCCTCCAGATTCCCTGATGGGATCCTCCTCCTCCTCTTGGTCTAGTGAGAGGCGACCTTGTTTTCTCTTCCTAATCACCAAAAGTCACAAAGAAGAGGAGAAGACAAACAGCAAAAATAATGTTATCCCTTCCTGAATTCCAAACATAATGTTGCAAACCTAAGAAACTCTTAAACTGGGGAGTAGTGATTAACATGCATGATACAGTGAGTGGGAGAAATAAGCTGAGATTTTCTGGAAGGAAAAAAAAGAACTGGATTCCTACTGTAAGCATTTTCCTAAAACACTTAGAATCAAATGCACTGTTCTAAGTTAGGATCAGCCATTTTTACCAAGAAAACACCCAAAATCACCTCACAAAATCAACTGGTTCAAAAAAGAGAGCTCTAAGAGCAAACAAATGTCAGTTATTTGTGACCTTTTAAAAGTCATTTCATTTGAAGGACAGAGATTGAAGAGAACCTTAGATTTATACACACTGCTTTTGCCTAGAGTTCTGAGGGGGTAAGGTACGGGGAAGACTTCTATATTCTATCTGTCTGAAGATAGGAAAGATGGAATACTGAAAAACTCTGTCTGAAGATAGGAAAGATGGAATACTGAAAAACTCAAGGACAAAAGCACTGGGCTCAAGACTTAAAAGAGTAACTGCTTAAGACTATTTTGGCTACAAGGGAATCATGTAATATTCAAAATCTTTTTTTACAATCTACTTTTTGTTTCAATGCCCAGGAAGACAGAAACATCAGTTAGAGAATAAAAGACAGATCTGATTTACAAATGTACATGTGTACAAAGACACACACATGCGGTGTAGCCAAATAAAAAAATTTGTAATTGAAACTTCATTTTAAGTCAGGTGCACTTATTAATTACACACCGATTTTTTAAAAAAATTAAAGCTCAAAAAATTTTAAAGCTTTCCAGAGAATAAGAATGTAATTCCAAAATACCACAAAATGTTCCCCTCAATGAGAAAAAGGTTAGAAACACTGGCAGCAAGAAATATATCATCAGATCAACCCCATCAATCTCAATGGTTGTGACAACAGCCTCTGACTTCAGGGCCTTGAGGGCAGCATCACCTGGCCAGAACGTTCTCAGCCTTTCTTTTTGTCCCTTTGGTTTTCTGTGTCTCCTCTTCGCCATCCACTTCATCTTCCTTCACTAATACATTTGTATCATCTTCATGACATTCTCCACCTGAAATCACATAACAGGGTGGTCAGACAGACAGGAATAAAGGTTTCTCACATTGAGATGACACATTTCATTAAGAAAAACAAAAAAGTCTAGTACTTTCCCTTATTCTTCACTAGACTAAAATATCATTTTCTGAGGGCTGTCCTCCTTGTTTCTGAAGACTAGGCTATGTTCCCCTATTCTAGGCCTCCAAGACAGTCCATATTTTTCTCCTTAACTCACTCCATTTATACTTAATGTTTGCAATCCCTGCTATCCTCCACACACTATTAGGACAGGTGTACAAGTCTTTAGCCGTATATGCTGAATGAATGAACAGAAATTCCAAATCACTACTGTACTTCTCAAAAAGAAACTGATGTTTCCACCTGATCTTGGACATCTTTCAAACTAACCAAAAGATATCTTGTCTTATCAATAAAAGAGGTTTAGAAAAAGGCTTAAAGACCAGAAAGAAACACATCAATTTCCCATCTTCAGACACTGACATTCAGGGTCCCCAGCAAGAGTATTGTTTGGATGCCCAGTCTGACCACATTCTGTGGGTAACAACCAACAGATCCTGGTACACACATAAATTCTACTAGACCACCCGATTTTGTTATTACTTCACTTAACTTTCAGGGATGGGGGAGCCTGGTGGGTTTCCGTCTATGGGGTCACACAGAGTCGGACACGACTGAAGTGACTCAGCAGCAGCAGCAGCACAATATACCAAAAAGCACACAGTATAATGTAGAGATCAACGCAATTATACAAAGTGAACACACTTGTATAACTAGATCCAGTTGAAGAAACAGAACATGTCCAGCACTGCAGAAGCCAACTGGGTCCTGCTGCAATCACTAGTCACTGCCCACATCCCACAAGGAACCACTATTCTTAAGTCTAACATCAAGGATTAGTTTCATCTGTTTTTGAGTCTTAAGCAAAAAGCCTACAATACGTACTCTTGCCTCCAGCTTCTTCCACTCAACATTCTAAGTCACCCTTCCTTACATGGAGCTGTAGCTTATTCATTGTCATCCCTAAATATTATTTCATAGTATGACTAAACCACAATTATCCATTTCTGCGCTGATGGACATTTGATTTGAGACCATTACAAAGATTCGTATTTTGAATATTTCTCCAGATCCATTTAGTTTTTAAATGTTTAACTCACAACGAACTAGGACCACCGAACACTTGAGGAACGCCTCTAATATCAAAGACAAGACTGAAAACAAACAGAAAGGAAATCAGAGGAAACAAAATAAGGGAGGGAAAAAAAACACCCTATATAATTAGCTTCTTCAGAGGCATCTGCAAAAAAAGGATGACTAAAAAAAAAAAATTATTAGAAAACTGTTAAAAACTACCAACATGATAGCAGTTTAGGGAAAACAAAACAAGATGAAGAGAATGAGCCAGTCATAGGAAAATCTCTGAAATGAGCATTTGAGGTCAACAGAATAGTCAATACATGGGTTCTAAAACTAAAGCAAAGTTGGTATCCTAGACAGCAAATGCTTAAGTAAAAGCGTTTCACATAGTCTGAATACGCAAATTTAATTTTGCTTCCTCCTAAAACCTGAGTAAAATGACGATAGCAAAAAGACTTGTAAAAGACAAACCCTCAGCAGTGGGTACCCGGCTGTATTGGACATGGAACAAGACTGGTTCTAAATAGGAAAAGGAGTACATCAAGGCTGTATATTGTCACCCTGCTTATTTAACTTATATGCAGAGTACATCATGAGAAACGCTGGGCTGGATGAAGCACAATCTGGAATCAAGATTGGTGGGAGAAATATCAATAACCTCAGATATATAGATGATATCATTATGGCAAAAAGGGAAGAAAAACTAAAGAGCCTTTTGATGAAAGTGAAAAAGGAGAGTGAAAAAGTTGGCTTAAACGTCAACATTCAGAAAACAAAGATCATGGCATCCGGTCCCATCTCTTCATGGTAAACAGATGGAGAAACAGTGGAAACAGTGTCAGGCTTTATTTTTGGGGGGCTCCCAAATCACTGCAGATGCTGATTGCAGCCATGAAATTAAAAGACACTTACTCCTTGGAAGAAAAGTTATGACCAACCTAGACATCATATTAAAAAGCAAAGACATTACTTTGCCAACAAAGGTCCGTTTAGTCAAGGCTATGGTTTTTCCAGTGTTCATGTATGGATGTGAGAGTTGGACTATAAAGAAAGCTGAGCGCTGAAGAACTGATGCTTTTGAACTGTGGTGTTGGAGAAGACTCTTGAGAGTCCCTTGGACTGCAAGGAGATCCAACCAGTCCACCCTAAAGGAGATCAGTCCTAAATGTTCATTGGAAGGACTAATGTTGAAGCTGAAACTCCAATACTTTGGCCACCTGATGTGAAGAGCTGACTCACTGGAAAAGACCCTGATGCTGGGAAAGATTGAGGGCAGGAGGAGAAAGGGACGACAGAGGATGAGATGGTTGGATGGCATCACCGACTCAATGGACATGAGTTTCAGTAAACTCCGAGAGTTGGTGACGGACAGAGAGGCCTGGGGTGCTGCAGTCCATGGGGTCACAGAGAGTCAGACATGACTCTACTGAACTGAATATAAATAGAGTATAAAAAGGCAAAACTACAAGGAAAAACAGAAGACTAAGGAAAATCACTATCGGTAAGGGTCAACAGAACACAGAACACAGTGGGCTAGGCAGGGACAGAAGCAAGAGTTTTCTGTGTTTATCTCTGCAGAATTCAGAAAATCCCTTAAATTAAGCAAAGTTTAAATAAACAAACATAACCAAAATGATAACACAACACACTAAGAAAGGACATTGGAGACTAACGTTTCCACGGACTTTATAGTATTTTGACTGCATACCCTTAGCAAAATGCATTCCAGAGACCAAAAAATGTTCTATTTCTATTAGTAATATCAGTGTTGGTATTTTGAAAGTATTTCCTTTATATTACAGGTAAAAGCAAGGAAGTTGTTCTGCTAATCATATTAGGAATATAGATCTTCAGCGTATGAGAAATGACACCCAAGTATAAAACTACAAAATTAAATGAAAACAAATGTTAAAACTGAATTTAAAATTTAGAACTCTCTTTTTGAGGTAAGTATTTTCTAGCTCTGTTCACTGAAACGGAATAGAAGCAATATTACTCTAGTTGTTCAGTTTCCAAGTCCTGTCCAATGCTTTGTGACCCCATGGATTGCAGCACAGCAGGCCTCCTTGTCTTTCACCATCTCATGTCCATTGAATTGATGATGTCATCCAACCATCTCACCCTGTCGCCCTCTTCTCCTGCCTCAATCTTCCCAGCATCAGGGTCTTTTCCAATGAGTCAACTGATTGCCCCAGGTGGCCAAAGCTTCAGCATCAGTACTTTAAATGAGTATTCAGGGTTGATCTCCTTTAGGATTGACTCGTTTGATCTCCTTGCAGTCCAAGGGACTCTCGAGTCTTCTCCAGCACCACTTCTTTAGCACTCAGCCTTCTTTATTTTCCAACTCTCACAGAACTGAAACATTTATCTTTTTTCCCTTTACCCGGTTGATACTACCAGTACCATATGCTTGTCTCAAAGATTAATCCATACATAAGCATGCATGGTCAGTACAATGAAACTGCAAAGAGCTCACTGAATCAGTTATGGCTTCTTTGGTCGCTTGATTATTGGAACTGGATTACAACTAGTTACACTAAGCATTGTTTAAATTTGTTCTTTGTTTTCAAATTGTGCTTTGTGTCTCCCTGCTGCACTATTCTGCATTACTTATATCCTATCTAATTTATAAGAATGCTTTCTCTTGTAATAACCAATGTGTAATCAGGCCTCAAATAAAACTTCTATGGCTAAACATTTTGAGAAAATTACATTTATAAACAGAAAATAACTGTAATAGCATAATTCTAGCTATGACAAGAAGCAATAAGGAAAAATGTCTCCTGGATTATATAGTCAGACAGAATCCAGAGAAATTTTAATTACTCATGTACCTGGTCGAAAACTTAACACCTGGAGGGGCACATCAAGAATTTTTGTCTAAACTGGGATGAGCCTCCTAGTGTTGTGGGACAAAAGCTGTTCATGGAAAAAGTCTCCCAAATATTGGTAAAATTCCTGATAAAGAAGGCAAGACCTGATAAATGAAATCAGTAATTGCAGCCCTTCAATGTGAGTAAACGAGCCCCGAGGAAGAGGAATACCTAAAACTTAGCAGGTATCAGACTGCAAAGACTCCTTTTGGTGAACCCTGAGAAAACTGGGAATACAGGATTACAGGCTCCCAGAGAGTTGATGAACCTACCAAGGAAATAATTTTAATGAGCCCTGACTCTTGCATCTCCCCATACATACCAAAGTGCTGAATTTCTTAACTTGAGATACTGTCTTTTGGATCTGAAGTTCAGTATCTCTAAGTCAACAACTGTAGACACTTTCCAAAGAGGAACAAAAAGAAGATAAATCTCAACATTCAGAACACTGGCACCAAAGGCGGACACTCCGAGCACGATCCACTAACAAGCAGAATGCACCCTCTCTTTCCAAGAGGCTGTGGAATGGACTCTCAACAGTGGGGAACTGTTGCAGAGAAGAAGCCAATTCTAACTCCTTAATCTTGGAAACTGTTTGACTTCCTTTTCGTTGTTTTTGTTATTACAATCATATCATAACAGCCTACCTCAGAGGACCCGAGAGTTGGACATGACTGAGCTGACTGAGCAACTAACACTGTCACAGGACCCCGCCTGCCCCTCTGCCTGACTATTAAACTAAAAAGCTTTTGTTCAGCTCATAGAGATAATCTGACCCCACTCACCTGTGAATAGCTGAAAAAGAAGAGATGAATACACCCCTTCCAAAGGCTGGCCCCTCCCAGAGATGTTTTTCAAGACTGAAGACCCCTTTAACTTTTCTTCCTCACTGCCTCTCCCTATTCTGTCCTTTGGCTTTAGCTCCTCATTGCTTCTGTCTCTCTCTCTCTCTCCAATTTTATAAAACCTGGCATCCAGACCCCAACAAGATGGTTACTTTGACAAATTAAGAATGCCAACTTTTAAAGTTGTATTCCTTGCCTCAACACCTCATCTCTTGGATTCACTGGCCTATCCTTTGACAAGCAGAGCGAGTTTGTACTCAGTATCAGATTCTTTACCACTGCACCACCTGGAAAGTCTTCTGGAATTCAAGTCCATCCCAGCTACTATTTAGGTGAGTAACTTTAGGTGCCTCAGTTTCTTCATCTGTAAAACGGAGAGCATAAAAACATGGACCTGGTAATGTTATGTGATTGAGCTAGTAATGAAGTAGCAATGTAAAGTCCTTAAAACACACAAAAGGCACCTATGAAAAACCTACAGCAAACATACAATGAATGGTAAAACACTCAAGTTTTCTCCTTGAAATTGGGAACAAGGCAAGGATATGAATGCTCACCACTCCTATTCAACACACATTGGAACTGTACAAGTAAAATAAGGCTACCAAAAGAAATAAAAAGTATGCCTACTGGAAAAGAAAAAAAAAATGGTTTCTATACACTCACAGTATGATCTATCTTCTGGGGTAGGGAAGGGTAAGGGTGATCTTGGAACTGTTAATTTTAGTGATAGTTACATAAATCTAATAAGCATTCCTCAAAAACTCACAGAACACTGTAAATTTTACTATATAAAAGTTAAAAGTAGAACTATTTAGAGCATCATTATTATTATTTGACATTTAGGAAGTGGATTTATTGAGAGAGAGACACATTCCATAGACAGAATGTCAAACATCTCCAAATGAGAAAGGGGCCCCAGGGAATGGGGAGAGCAGTCACTGGAGAAACCCACAGAGTGCTGGTCACCTCAGAAGGCAAGAGGCCTGAAAGCATTATTAATATCTGTAGGGCATTAAGACACTGCACTCATGAAATGAGAATATGATGTTATATAGAAGTTTTCAAACAAAACAGTTTACCAAAATTAAAAATATCCAAGGGCCACATCTTGATGCCCAACCCTGGTTATGAGGACAACAAGAAAACAAAGCACATGCTCCCCAGTGGCTTCTGGAAGTTTCTGGTCTACAACGTCAAACAGCTTGAAGGGTTGCTGACGTGCGACCAACCGTACTGTGCTGTGACTGCTCCCAACACCTCCTCTAAGAACTTCATAGTAATTGTGGAAAAAGCAGCCCACCTAGCCATCCAAGTCACCAACTCCAATGCCAGGCTGCACAGAGAAGATATTTACGCACAGCTTATGGAAGGAGGAAAAAAACTCAAAAGAAAAGCGGAATGTTAAAATACTGAAATATTCTCATAAAGCAAAAAAAAAAAATCAAAAGTTAGAAAACAGAGGATAAAAATAGAAAAAAACAAAGTACCAGTCCATAAGGTATAACATAAGAGTCAATATACAAATAATGATTACTGAAAAAAATGAAGACAACTAACTGTCCCTCCCCAAATTTGAAAAGTTACAGAATGATGGATATCACTGAGAAATATCAGAAACAAAGACAAGATTCTATCACCTTCCAGAAACAAACTTTTTATATAAGTGAGTAAAAGCTATCAACTAGAGACTAATAAAAAGACTGGAAACTTAGAAAATAATGGGACAAAAACCTTCAAAATTCACATTAAAAAATTATTATAGAACACAAAATTCCATACCAAACTATTAATCATGCCTGAGGGTCACCTGGTTATTTTTAGACAGTGATGGTCTCCACAAAAAAAAAAAAAAAGATTCTATCATGCAATTTTGTTCAAGAAGTTATTTGATGATTTATTCTCATTTTGGTGGAACATGCCAAGAAGGAAGACATCATGGGACCCAAGAAACAGGGAATCCAAGAGAAATGGAAGATAAATGGAACATCCAGAGAGGAGGTCATGATGATAGATCTTAGGTTTAAAAATGATAAACAAGCCAAACTGGAGCAGGTCAGAAACAAAGAGGGACTTCAAAAAAAAGGATTAATAAATCTAAATATGGAGGGAGGATATGGGGAAGAGGGAGGTGGGAGGGGGGTTCAAGAAAGAGAACACATGTACACCCTGGGCGGATTCATGTCAATGTATGGCAAAACCAACCAATATATTAATGTAAGGTAATTTGCCTCCAATAAAATAAATTAAAAAAAAAAAAACCTAAATATGTTGGGAGGTAACTCACACAATTTTGGAGAGCTCAGAATCAAATCAGTAGCAAGTATATAGATGACTAAGCAACAACAAAATGAAAATTATTCACTACAGAGAAAACTAGTGCAGCAAAAACAGTAACTCTATATACCGCGGGATATTTACAAAGTCATTACCAAAAAAAAAAAAAGGAAATACTTAATAGTCTAAGGCAAACTGAGGTAGGAACACTGGCAGGCTGGGGAGGTGGGAAGGGTCTGAAGGTGAAAAAGTGTGTTGGCAGAGAGGGGAAAGACTCAAGGAGATGCTAAAAGACCTAACATGAATAGGTTAAGTCAACAGACGATGGAAACACCAAATTTTACAAGAATCAAACAGTTCCTTCTAGGGAGGACTGACAGGGATGAGAAGTGATGGAAATAGTTCAGTTTCAAAATAAGCCTTTCACTTAAGCCTAGTCACTAACTCTTGCAGTACTTTCGTGCGCAGTATACCAAATAAACCTCTGTATTTTGAGAGTCGGGGCTCCTATCCGGATCCGCTGCGTTGGTGATGGTGGGGGTCCCTTCTCGAGCTTGAATAAACCGACCCTTGTGCGTTTGCATCGGGAAAAAAAAAATAAGCCTTTCAGAAATATCTATTTTTAAGCAAGCTCAGGGTAACTGTGATTACAATGAAAACTAGTTTTTAAATGATCACAATGGACGATATGGAAAGACCAATGTTGGTGCAGTGAATCTTAGTGATTATGGGCTTCCCCCGAGGCTCAGTGGGTAAAGAATCCGCCTGTGATGTGGGAGAACACTGGAGACTAGGGTTGGATCCCAGTGTCAAGAAGATCCCTTGGAGGATGTAACAGCAACCCACCACACTATTTCTGCCTGGGAGATTCTACGGACAGATGAGCCTAGGGGGCCACAAATGATTGGGTCCCATTGACGCAGACCCATTTAGCGATTAAGCACACACACATAAACAAATGACAATGGTAGCTCAGTAAAGAGCGAGACTGGTGAGGGAGTGATCAGAAATGAATCTTATTTGTAGACTCAAACAGAATTTAATGACTGGTTGGAGCAAAAGTGAGAATAAGGACAATTGCCAAGGGTTTTTTGTTTTGTTTTTATCCTGAGCAACTGGGCGGGCAGATACATCTAACGAGATGGGGAGCCTGGGGAAAGCGCAGGATGGCGAAGGGGTAGGAATGGGTGAAATTTTGTCCCGGTTCTGTTTTAGAAGCATATACAACAACAAAACAAAAAAGTCCGAAAGTAGAGCTATAAGTATAGAGGTTACAAAGAAGTAAGGACATCACTATGTGGACTTTTTAACCAGATGCCTTTTGAGGACAAAGTGAAGACATGTATCTGGGACATAATGCCACCTAGCAATTCCTTGGGGACGGAAGGTCTGGGGATAAGACTGCCCTTCCCTTGTTCAGGGGCGCTAAGGGTACGCCATGCCAGACCGCCGTCAGACTCCGAGGTAGGGTTCTCGCGCTCCGAATGAGGAGACGGCCGAAGCCAGGCCCCGAGAAGCAGCTGCGCGAAACGTCGCCAAGCACACAAGCCAGGCCCAGGGGGCCTCGCGGGGCGGCCAGGCGGAAGAGGACGCCGAGCCGCTCCAGAACCCGCCCGCCGGGCCAACGCACAATCTGCAAAGCGTGCCCCAAGCGAGGCGCTGGGCGGGGCGAGCCGCCGTTCGCCTCATGTAGAGTCGCTCACCCAACGGCACGCAGTCCTCGTCCTTCGAAGTGGAAATGTCTTTGGAGTCGAATTCCTCCATGTCGCTTTCGCGCGAAGCCCACAGGGACGCAGCAAGGGCCCCCAACAGCAAAGCTCCAGGAGGGACCGTAGACTTGCAGCGTGGTCGATGGCGCCTGACTCCGCAACTCCCCCCCTCCCCGCAGCGTGTGCGCAGGCGCAGAGCGTGCCACGTGATCGAAAGGCAATGCTTCCGGGCCAAAGGCTCAGGATTGACCCTACTGGGGCGGTTGGAAGAACGCGGGCTCCGGCCTGAAGCGCTGCATGCTGGAACTTGTAGTCATCAGATCTCAGCTGTTTTGATATGTGTATGCTTAAGGAAGATTTGTTTTGCCCATGAGAATACAGATTACCTTCGCATTCACAGATAGGTGTTTTTAAATTGGCTTGTATAACTTATTGTAACCTCTCCAAATCAATATTCGCGGTGATTTCGAGGGTTATTCGCGGACATGCGCAGAGTGAAAATTTTAACCAGCAGTGGGTTGTACCGAAGATGGACCCCACAATCCGCAGTCTTGCTTCAGCTCTTCTAGTGTTAATAAATATCTTCACAGCCTCTTCAGTACCGCGTTTTCTTCATTTTTCTACTTTCTGTCGGTGATTTCGCTGTTCAGAATGACCGCCGAGCTTATTCTGTAACAGCAAGATGAGCACAGCGCTTAGCAGGCAGCCGTTGCTGTCCCCCTTACCCGGCACCTTGTTACTAGGCAACAGGGCTTGGTTGGCCATTGTCAGTGCCTCAGTGGTCGCCAACCACAAATGACCGGCTGTCAATCAGGGATCTTTGGTTGTCCTGCCCTTCTATTGGTCAGCGCTGCAAGTTGGCCTCGCCCACAGGTTAATGAGAAACTATTAGGAAAGCGATTCAGCCATGCGTCAGCCAAGCGTCAGGCCTTCTCCTGGCGGCTCTCCAGCTACCCCTGCCTTGGACCAAAGGGTGAGCTGGAGGGCCCAGGGAATAGCCTGGGGAGTATGTCTAAAGTGCTCCAAAGCCCTCACTAAGGCCCTCTACTAGTCTTGGCCCAACCCTTGAGGCAGCGTGAACCTCTTCCCCCATCCCTGTCTTTGCGACCTAATAGAGTGGCTGTCTGCCTGGGCCGCAGTCTGAGACCTGGTCTCCCACTTGGATGGCCTAAAGAGACTCGAGGAACAATTGGGTTGAGCGCATGACTCCCTCAGGGATGACAGCTGGGCAGGGTGTGGGAACCTGTCCCTGAAGGCGATGCCTACCGAGACCTGCCTCCTCCTAGCCAGGACTGGGAACTAGCAGGGTGAAAGCTGTGCCTTGGGGCCTTACCCTTTCTTGTCAAGACAGAGAATAACATTCGTTTGGTAGTGATTTATAGGGCATCCTTACCTGACCATGACCTGACCTAAAGACAAAGGATCTGACTCTAAAAAGTTTGCAACAACTAACCTCACCCCTCCTTCACTTCGCTTTTAAAGGATCTTGCTGACAGCTTTCCATAACTTTGCGGTTCTGAGGACATAAGCCACCCATTTCCTCATATGAACCTGTAAGAAACCTGTTCCAAGCTCTCGTTTTAGTGTCACTAGGCCTCCCTGCATCTGGCACATGGAATTGCAATTTGGTAACAGTGCTGTGGTGCTGGCTTAATGTTCCTAAGCACAAGAAGGCTGTGGTGTGCTTTATGAAGAAAAATGTGTTAGATAAGCTTTATTCAGGTATGAATTGTAGTGCTGTTGGCCCTGAGTTCAATATTAATGAATCAAAAATTTGGTACATCAAGAAAATGGAAAGGGAAATTTGCCAATCGAGACGTGAGGCTGCTCCATAAAGTGCTAAAGTGACGTCCGGAGTGCACGAGGAAGATACGGAAAAGCGGCTGTTTGTGGACTCATGAGATGACAACTGATTATAAAAGGTGTGGTGGACAGTGTTGTTGCGAGGCTGAAAGCAAAAGAAATTTACCATAATGTTACCCAAGGTCAGAAAAATGTGAAGCCCTTCTCATTTCAAAAGGTAACAAGATATGAATAGTGTTAAGCTTGCAAGTGAGGCAAGTTCTGCAGATCAGGAGGCTGCAAAAGAATTTAAACAATACTTGCTAAGTGATATACAGGAAAAGGGTATGTGGAAAAGCAGGTTTTAGTGCTGTTGAAACTGGCTTATCTTACAAGGACATTTGCAAAAAGAACTTGCACAGGCAAATGGCCTCCACAGCCCCTGGCTTTAAATCATCCCAGAATTATGCAACCCTACTTCTGTGCACCAATGCCAAGAGCGGCTTTGTTTCTTTTTATTTTTTAAATTATGAAAGTATGATAACACTTGGAAAATACAGAACAAACTTACATATATTTCCACTATTATATATTACAATTATTTTTAAGTAGATGAATTAAGAATTTAGTTGGAATTTCAATATCAAACTCAAAAATTAATCGAATGAATATATAAAGACAAGGATATAGTAAACGTGAAAAGCACTATGAGCCTATTCAACATAATTAAGATTTATACAATTTTCACACAACATTAGGATACAAATTCTATTCAAGTTCCCATATACTATAAGCTAGGAGACACTGGAACATATCCAAGGACATAAAACAAGGTGCAAAAATTTAATGGTCCAAAGGTACTGAAATCATACACAGTCTATTCTCTTATCATTGTGGCATTATGTTAGAAACCAATATCAAAAGATATTTAAAACTAACCCACATATTTTCAAGTGCAATGTGGTATTTTTCAAGAGACTTCTTTAACTTAGCCATTGAAAGCTTCAATAGGAGACTGAAAAAACAGAAGGTGATTGCAGGGAAGCATTTAAATGAGAAATCAATTGCAAAACTGGAAATTAGTATCAAAGATACATTATCCCATGTATTTCAAAATTAAATGTCCACTTTTAAAAAATGGATGTATCTAAGATGCCATACAAGGAAAATTAGAAAATATTGATCATAGAATAAAAGTGAAGAGAATTTACCAGAATTTGTTCCCTGCAGCTGAAGCTGCTCAATGAAATTAAATACAATATGGAGTCTTGAATATGGCATGGAAAAAAACAATGGACAGTAGCATAAAACTTTGTGAAATTTGAAAACATGTACAAAATATCGTAGCATGTTAATTTCCTGTTTTTTAAAAAAACATACTATTTCTTGTAAGTTTCAAGCCTCAATTTTTTTAAAAATCACCAAGATAATAAACTTTCTAGACTGTTAGCAGTAATACTAGATGCCAAAATACATGGAACTGTATCAAAGTTTTGACTGAATGTAAACTAGAAATCTAGCATTCTATTCATACTAAGACAAACAAGTGGAATCAAAATGTGATAAACTTTTAGCTAGGCAAAAATTCTTAAGTTTTCTAAAATATGTTATACATACTATTTATACATATGTATATAAAAGCTTTAACAAAATGAAATGGGTGCACCAAATATGAAATAGAAAATGTGAAATAAACTAGATAAAAGTAAAATATCATATATAGTCCAGTTGTTTTTAAACATGTCTGCTCATTAGAAACACATCTGAAGCTTTGGAGACAAAAAGCAATGCCTGGGCATTTCTATTTTTCAAAAAATTGCAAGATAATTCTGGATTTTAAAAAGTGATTTTACGTTTTTCTGTTAAATGGTAGTTTCAGTGATAAAGAATTCTATTTTCTGTTGACCAATCACAATACAATGGTATGAAGCAAATTAGTTACATAATCACAATAGTAAAAGTTGTTTTTCAGTTTTCAAAATCAACAGCCATACAAAAAAGAAAGGACACTTAGAATTGCAAGCCATAATGGAAACGATTAACCTAACAATATGCAATTACTACATACAATTTGGGGGTTTTAGTAGAGTGATGTGTTAATTGGAGGTTCACATGCACATGTTTTCATTCAATCATCCAGTCTCTATTTTTTGGTTAGTGTATTTAACCTATTTACATTTAAGATAACTACAATTTATATTTAAGTTCTGTAATCAAATCTGGGTCGCTTTCAGTCAGATTCCCTGGGGATAGCCAGTCCCTTGGCCAGATCCCCATTCTGGGAAGCCTGCCGTGGGGCTCAGAACCTTTAAAATAGTGGGAGAACATCTTTGGTATTAACATTCTCCAGTTTCTGGGTCACTCACCTGGCGGGTGTGTAATCTGATTTTATCATGATTGTGTAACCTCTACCATCTCGTTGCGGCTTCTTTGGACATGGAGTACAAGGGCAACTTCAAGTGCAAACCCCTACTGGTGTACAGAGCTTCAAGTTCACAAGCACTTAACCTTAACTGGAAAAGTGTGAACCATTTGCCAGTCCATTGGAGGTGGAACAAAAAAGGACGGATGACACCTGATTGGTCCCACAGCTGTTTCATACCAGAAGTTAAATACTATCTCTAGGGCAGAAACTTTGGCTTCAAAATTTTGTTAAATTTTGGATAATGCCCCAGCCCACTGCTGTGAAGAACTCAAAAATGCCCACCCCTATGTAGTTCTTTTCACGCCCCCAAATACTAAGTCTCCCATCCAGTCCCTGGATCAGGGCATAATAAATGTCTTCAAGGCACAGTATACAAGGGAGCTTTATGCCAAGGTTTTCGAAGCTCTCAAAGCCAACAAGGAAACTACCGTGATGGACGAATTATTGGAAGTTAGTCACTATACCCAATGTGATTATGCTGGCACAGCCTGGGACACCAAGCAGGAGCCTGTAGCTGTTAGAAAAATGTTTGGCCAGGCTGTGTGGAAATTTTCGAAGGCTTTGAAGGTGATGCAGAAAGAATAAAGAACAGTGTCAAAAACATAATGTATGCTGCACGGCAAGTAAGTGAAGGCTTTGGTGACATGAAGGAAGATGTGGAGAAAATTTTGGCAGAGAAAGCAACAGACAGTGATGATAGTCAGCCGAAGAGTCCAGGAATTGTCCCTTATAGCAGCCAAAATGACAGAATGGAACTTTGCCTTGAAACAAATTTTCAGTGACATCGAAGGGTGTAACCCCATCCTTGACTGAAGCCTCAAATTTAAATCATTAACTTCCAGTGTTTGCCCCTTATGAGATGCTTAAACATGTGAGGCAAAAAGCCAAGCAGACAGGACTGGCCCAGTTTCTGGAGCTACTTTAGGAGGGGAAAGTGCCAACTACATCAAGTCAGAGCCAAAGCTCTGAGATTGAACAGATGTCAGCCTGTCAACCTCTTCATCTGCAGAATGAGCTCCACCTACTTCTGCAGCATGCCAGGCTTCCCTGTCCTTCACTATCTCCTGGAGCTTGCTCAGACTCCATCAGTGATGACATACAATCACGTCGTTCTCTGTCACCCCTTTCTCCTCTTGCTGTTAGCCTTTGCCCTGCTTCATTTTGTACACCAAGGCCAAACCTGCCTGTGTACTCCAGGTTCTCTCTCAGCTTCCTACTTTTGCACTCCAATCCCCTATGATGAGAAGAATTTTTGGTGTTAGTTCTCAAAGGTCTTGCAGGTCTCCATACAGTCGAACAGCTTCTTCGGCATTACTGGTTGGGGCATAGACTTGGATTCCTGTGAAGCTGACTAGTTTGCCTTGGAAATAAACTGAGATCATTCTGTTGTTTTTGAGATTTCACCCAAGTACTGTGTTTCCAACTCTTGTTTACTATAAGGGCTACTTCATTTCCTCTAAGGGATATCTGCCCATA
Source organism: Moschus berezovskii (assembly GCF_049115385.1). Classification (NCBI taxonomy): domain Eukaryota; kingdom Metazoa; phylum Chordata; class Mammalia; order Artiodactyla; family Moschidae; genus Moschus; species Moschus berezovskii. The sequence goes on along the minus strand of NC_142481.1, from coordinate 61,393,302 downwards.
GTAAACATAATGGTCATCTGAATTCTCCCATTCCTGTCCAGTTTTGTTCACTAATTCCTAAAACTGTCGATCTTTAACCTTGCCATCTCCTGCTTGACCATGTCCAATTTACCTCGATTCAAGGGTCTAACATTCAAGGTATATATGCAATATTGTTCTTACCACCAGACACACCCACAACTGAGTGACATTTCCGCTTTCGCCCACACTCTTCTTTCTGGAGCTATTTCTCCACTCAACAAGTGGTGAGAACCAAACCTCTGAGGTTGATGTCAACCTGCCACTCTCCCTCATCTGCAGAATGAGTTCCACCAAACTCTGCCTCGGTTTTGGTGGTTTAGCCAAGGTCGAAAGGTTTGACCACACTGTGCATTGTATCACTATGCAGCCTGCAGCTCCATCAACAGGAAAATGTTAGGTAATGCTTTATAAAATGTTAAATGCTCAATCTTTCCTTTTCCAAGACTTTATTTGCATTACTATACAGGCTACAGTATGTTTGTATATGAATACTATATGTTTACTGTGAGTACTTTCATGTGTAGTGTATGTCTGTAGATTGTAAAACTGAGGGGAAGGAAAAGTAGTACAATCTCAGTGTTGTACATAACATTGCTATCATTCAAACAACTGTTTCATTATACATACAGCATGAGGCTTCCCAGGTGACGCTAGTAGTGAAGAGTCTACCTGCCAATGCAGGAGATGCAAGAAACATGGGATTGATCCCTGGGTTAGGAAGATCCTCATGGAGGAGGAAATGCCAACCCACTCCAGTATTCTTGCCTGGGAAATCCCATGGGCAGATGCTGGCAGGCTATAGCCTACGGGGTCACAAAGAGTCGGACACAAATGAAGCGACTTAGAATGCATGCATATACTGCATATCATTATTTGCTACAAAGATTAAATACAGTATCTTTGAACAGAAACACACATAAAACAAGATTACGTACTGATCAGTTGACAAATATAGTTAAGTCTGGAGTCCCACAGGTACCCAACCCTGTATTTCCACTAATTGAGTATGTGTGGTGACCTTATAGACTCGAACTGGTTCCTGCTGTTCCTACTGTTGTTTGTGGTGGGGGGAATACTCAATATATAAACATTTAAAAGTTGAATGTTTTCCAATAATCTAGATTTCCAACTGCCTTTTAGAAACCAGAGAATCTGCCAACACAGGGGACGCAATCCCACCAAGCAGAAATAGGCTGAAACTGAGGAATCCCTTTAGACAAATGTCTCCAGTTGGGAAAAATACAAATCCCAACCCCCTACCAGTTTCCTGGTTCACTATTACCCTGCTGTCTTGGCAATAATTTATGGAGTCCTTCCTACCAAACTCAACATCTTTACCACCTCATCCACCATACTCTTTGCCCTGTCCAATCTTGGGTCATCACCTTTTTAGAAACGAAAAGATCCTGTTGGGAAACACGATGTTGAGGCTTCTGGCTGAACCCTGAATCCTACTGGAGTGCTAGAGACATTTGTATCTTGATCAAAGCGCTACCACTTTGCATGAGTAAAATTTCATCAAGCTATATACTTAAGATTTGTGTACTTTACAGTATACATAAAACAAGAAAAAAAGAAAAGAGAATTGAAAGGGTAGTATCCTGCCAGACACTGTCTATCTGTATTGCCTGGAACTGAAGCTGTTTCCTTGTAACTGTGGGATAAGTAACCAAATTGGACAATTCAATTTGCTGAAAGTGGAAGAGCAGAAAAAGATTTATGATGTCACAGAATACTGAACCAACCTTAGAGCCTCTCCGCATGTGGACCTACTACTGAAACAATACTTTTTTTACCCTCACAAACTGTTACCAGTTTTCTGCTATCCCAGTGTGAAATACAAAAGCTTTCGATGTTAACATATAGTCCTGAAAGCTGAATTAATAAGACTCAAGATGTAAGCAGTGTTTAATCAGATCTTTGTAAGAGACTGTTACTATAAACTAGTAAGCTGAACCTAAAGGAAATACAAAAACACATTTTACAACTTTTTGGGACCCCATGGGCTGAAGCACACCAGGCTCCTTTGTCCTCCACTATATCTCCTGATGTTTGCTCAAACTCATGTGTATTGAGTTGATGATGCTATCTATCTATCTATCTCATCCTCTGCTGGCACTCTTTTATTGCCTTCGATTCTTCCCAGCATCTCAGTCTTTTCCAATGAGTCATCTTTTCAAATCACATGGCCAAAGTATTGGAGCTTCACTTCAGCAACAGTCCTTCCAATGAATATTCAGTTGATTTCCTTTTGGATTAACTGGTTTGATCTCCTTGCGCTCCAAGCACTCTCAAGAGTCTTCTCTAAGTTATAAAAAAAATAAAATAAAAAGCTTAAAAAGTTAGAAAACCATATTACAAATAATTAAATTCCCTGGGCACTGAAAAAGAAAAAAACAGTTCTGCTTCACAGAATTGAAAGTAATTCTTTATTGATAAACATTTATACCAGAATTAGAAACGTCAGTAGAAAAATAAAATTGAAATAATTTCCCACGGTACAAAGATTTTACCATTTTGATGATATCATTCAGTGAAATAAACTAACTGAAAAGTTAAGTGACAACCAGCCAAACAGACTACAGAAAAAAGAAACGCAGGTACACAGAACCTTCTGCATGCGGACAGCTAATGGCACCAGGACTTCACATCCCGGGAAATGGTCTCCTAGGAAAGGCTGGTATGCACTGCAGTTGTAATAAGAACTTCATTCAAACCAGAGGAGCTTTTGGAATCAAAAGAAACATACAATTTAAAAACTTAGGAAACATAAAGGCTTAAAGATAACTATTTACATGAAACTTTTCTACCTATTTCCTAAGTAATGTTTTCCTGTTAAAAAATGTTAGTAATAGCATAATTAGACATTTTTATATTGGAAGATTCATTACTCATTTGTATATGGATGAAGTTAACATGAAACACATTTACCCTAAAATTTCCATCTTAAAAGAATCCAGAAATCAGCTTTTTATGGTTGGGGCTGATTCCTTCCAAGTCCTAAAAAAAGGAAAAGTGGACATACAGCTGGGAAAATCAGTGGATGACAAAACTCCCAGAGGCTGTATGTGAAAAAATATTCAAAATAAATGCCGGTATCTTTTTGATCTGAGCAACCACCCCCACGTGGCTACTCCAAAGGCTCAGCAATAAAGGAATTCACAGGAATTCATAATTCCTGTTATGCAGGAGAGTTGGGATTAATTCCAGTAACTGGAAGATTCGCTGGAGGAGGAAATGGCAGTACTCTTGCCAGTACTCTTGCCTGGAAAATCACATGGATATAAGAGTCCATATTGTCCCAAAGGGCCGGATACAACTGAGCATGCATGCAAAGAAGTAGCCTCAAATACCTTTATTGGGGATCAGAAATAAAAATAAACCCTAAGAGGAAACAAACATTTTTTATCAAATGATGGATCAAACATCCAATAATCTCATGATCCATTTTATATTTGAAGTTTTTGAAAACAGAAGATAATCAAACAAGAAACAGATTTAAAAAAAAACAAAGACAACTTTCCAAATGCACTACTTTTAATATCCTGGCTTTAAAGGAAAAATAAACATTTAAGTCATGGATCAGTATGTTCCAAATTAGTATGTAGGGGAAGTGGTCCACTAAGTCAAGTTCTGTTTCTGACACTCTATCAAAAATAAATAAATTTTAGGGGAGAATACTAAGAGACATCTTTCAACACAGATGACTAAAATCATTTCATACAACAAATTTTTTAAACTGAAGGCTTATTTTTCAAATTCCAGCTCACCGAACTGAAAAATGGACTCTTAAACTAATGACACAAAAGTTTTCTCAAAAGAATGATTTGAGTATTGGAGAGTAATCTTGTAGAATTTGTGAAGACATTTGCATGTATCCAACTCATAATTTTCCACCTAGTCTGAGTGTATCTATCACTATTATTTTGATGAGTGGTCTAATGGCCTAATAGTTCAAAGGAAATACCTACTTACTTTGTAATTTTTCTCTGTGATTGGAGGTGGTGGTTTAGTTGCTAAGTCGTGTCCAACTCTCACGACCCCATGGACTAGCCTATGAGGTTCCTCTGTCCACGGGATTCTCCAGGCAAGAATACTGGAGTGGGTTGCCATTTCCTTACTGTGTAATTTTTCTCTGTGACTATCCCTGGTACACTGATCCTCCTAGCTATTTTTAATCAGAAGCCAGAGTGCATATTGCTTTAAATCAAATACCACTGCACACGATCTCATGGGCAGTTAGTCTTACACTCACAATGAGAACTTTGCTTTAAAAATGTCAGATTTAACGACCAGAAACTATTTTGAAAACAGATAAAAACAACTGTATTGCATACAAACCAGTTCAGGTGGTTAAGGATAAAGTCAGATACTTAATTGCTGCAATCCTGGTTCTTTTGAAGGTCACAGTTTTCAGGCCTTAAAATGAAAAAGACAAGCATTAGAGGAAAAATTACAAGAGCTTAAATTGGGTTTGAAAAAACTGATTCTTTCTCATTAAGGATAAAAATTCTCTTGAAGGAAAATGTAAAGGACCCAGTGGAAGGCATATCTGAAAATTAAACTTTAGGCACATTCTGGGAGTCATACCAAACACAGTAAAAGAAGGCTGAAGACCCACCACTAGGTAACAACATTAAGACTAGGAAATTAATAACCACTAATTCTAATTTACACTGCAAGACCCATGAGTAAACCAAAGTCACTTAAAAAAATGGTAACAGAATGTTTAAAGTATGTTTTTGCATGTCTCAATGAAGTAACTAAAAACATGAAAATGAAAAAATATTTTACTGCATTAAATAATTCTTTTAATAAATCAGATATTTCCTATAGATTCTCCCCCTGAAGACTTTCCATGCCATTTGTATGCACCCTGCACCACATATTGATGTCTGCACTGATAAAATGTGTGCACTTACATGTCTCAGATCAACTGAATTTCTCTTGAGCCTGTTGTTTCCCAAGCAAAACTACAACTGTGCAGGTAAAACAAATGATCGGATTTATTGAGAAACTCAAAAGTACATGTATCATAGCGCAATGTCTCCCCATTTTCATGTACAAACTGTGAAGACTTTTTGACTCAGGAAGACATTTCCTGTTAAGCTTCTCTGTAGTTTTCACAGAAGCTGATTTTCCTTGATTTTCACTTCATTCCTTCAAGGAGTGAGTTCATTAATCTACTAAAAGATACGTCACTGGCTGACCCACCTAGATTCCCTCTGTCAGTCTCCATGATGCCCCAGAAGCTGTCCTGTATGGACCACAGACTCTTCTTAATCCAACCTTAGTCAGGCTTCTTAACCAAGTCTCAGGCTTGGCCACCATCCCTGTTGGGCCTGCTTAGTTCAGTTTTAACAAGCATCCTGCTAAATCAGTTTACACAGAATCGCCCACCCTTGATATCTGATCACTCCTGGTTGTTGAACAACTTCCTCATTTCTCACCTTTGATGTTAAATTGATACAGGCACTATGGAGGACACCATGGAGATTCCGTAAAAAACGAAATATAGAACGACCATGTGACCCAGCTATCTCACTCCTGGAGATAGATCCAGAGGAAACCAGAATTCAAAGAGACACGTGCACCCCAATTGTTCACTGCAGCACTATTTACATAGTCAGGACATGTAAACAACCTGTATGTCCCTCAACAGAGGAATGGATAAACGAGACGGGGTGTTATCTATATGATGGAATACTACTGCGACATAAAAAATGAATGACAGAGTCACTTGTAGAGATGTGGATTGAGTTAGAGAGTATCATTCTGAGTGAAGTGAGACAGAGAAGAAAAATATGACATATCCTTTATGTGGAATCTGAAAGGAAATGATATAAACTTACAATACAAACTTACATTCACAGACTTCAAAAACAAGCTTATGTTGAGGAGGTTTGAGGGGGTGTGATGCTTGAGGGGAAGGACAGTTAAGGATTTTGGCATGGACATATACACTGATGCTCTGAAATTGGATAGCCAACAAGGATCTGTTACAGCAAACGGAACAATGTTCAATGCTGGAGCAGCCTGTATGGGAGGGGAATTTGGACAACAACGGATACATGTATATGTATGGCTGAACCCATTCTCTGTTCCCCTCATAACACTGTTTATTAATTTCCTGTATCACAATACAAAGTATAAAGTTTCTAAAGAAAAAAGGCTATTAGCTCTAAGAATGTAAGGCATGAAATACAGAATGCAGTAAGATTTTCATGAGCGACTCAGTGACTTAAACAAGGTTGAACTTGCCAAGATGCCACTTCTCCTTCCTCTGGTTATCTTCAGAAGTATGCTGACAGTATTTTCTAAAACACATTGATTCCAAGTAGAATCTTTAAGCATCAAAACATTATTTTACGAAACACTCAAGGAAGCAAGAAGTAAAAAATTATGCTACATGAAACCATTTTCTTAGAGCAAAACACAAACTGAATTCTTGATACAACAAAATGAAACTAATCTGAGGCTGAAGATTTTGGTGATTGCCTGTTGCTATGCCATGAGTCACTCTCTAAGATGTAAAGGACACAATCAATCTATTGAATGAAGAACTTTCCCTGCTCTGGTTGTTCTTCAGTTGCTCAGACGAATCCAGCTCTTTGCAAACCCATGGACTGCAGCACACCAGGCTTCCCCATCATTCATCATCTCCTAGAGTTTGCTCAAACTCACATCCACTGAGTTGATGGTGCCATGCAACCATCTCATGCTCTACGGTCCCCTCCTCCAACCGCCATTGATCTTTCCCAGCATCAGGGTCTTTCCAAGCAGTCCTCTCTTCACATCAGGTGGCCAAAGTACCAGAGCTTCAGCTTCAGTCCTACATGAATATTCAGGTTGATTTTCTTTAGGATTGACTAGATTAATCTCCTTCCTGTCGAAGGGACTCTCCAGAGTCTGTCTTCTCCAGTACCACAGGTCAAAAGCATCAATTCCTTGGTATTCAGCCTTCTTTATGGTCCAACTCTCACATCTGTACATGACTACTGGAAAATCATAGCTTTGACTATGCGGACCTTTGTCAGGAAAGTGAGGTCTCTGCTTTTTAATATGATGTCTAGGTTTGTTGTATCTTTTCTTCTAAGTAGCATGCATTTTTTAATTTCATGGCTGCCGTCACACCTGCAGTGATTTTGGAGTCAAAGAAAATAAACTGTCCTGTTTCCATTTTTTCCCCCATCTATTTTCCACAAATGGATGGGACCAGCTGCCATAATCTTAAATTTTTTGAATGTAGAGCTTTAAGCCAGCTTTTCACTCTTCTTTCACCTTCATCAAAACGCTCTTTACTTCCTGCAATTAGTGTGGTGTCATATGCATATGTGAAGTTGTTAATATTTCTACCAGAAATCTTGATTCCAGCTTGTGAGTCAAACACCCCGGCATTTTGCATGATGTACTCTACATAAAACTAACTATACTAGAAACCTAAGGCAGAAGAAATTGCCTTTATTGCTATCTAGTACTTAAGATAACTTTCATAGTTAACACTTTCAATAACTGCAAGACACACTGTTGAACAATACCACTTACAAGCCTGTTAACCCAGAGAGAAGCTGGCAGAAGGCTACTTCTTATGTAGCCTAGAGCACTATTTGTCACACACACGTTGTAACAGATTGTGAAATCAATGAATCATAAAAGTTTTTCAAATGACACATACTACATATAATAATTACATAGTATGGACATAAAATACAGGTCATCATATATACCTATAATAATGTGCAGACTAAATTCTAATAACATGTATTTCTAACTGTGAGTGGCAGTCAAAAAAGTCTGAAAGCTACTCATCTGAAGAGAATCCCAATCAAATAATATAATGATGAGAAGGCTAAAAATATGTTGTTTCATTCTATTTCATTTCTCTTGAATGATGACTGCAAACGACAGCTTAAAAAGTACTGGCATAGAGCATTAACTGTCAGTCTTGGGAACTCTGCTCACATTACTTTGTTCCTCTCACAGTTGTCTTCCTTGATGTTTAGTCCATTTCCAGTGCAGTTCAGTTGAGTTGCTCAGTCGTGTCCGACTCTTTGCGACCCCATGCATCACAGCACGCCAGGCCTCCCTGTCCATCACCAACTCCCGGAGGTCACTCAAACTCATGTCCATCGAGTCAGTGATGCCATCCAACCATCTCATTCTCTGTCGTCCCCGTCTCCTCCCGCCCCCAATCCCTTCCAGCATCAGAGTCTTTTCCAGTGAGTCAACTCGTCGTCCTTCTTAGATTCCTGGGTAACTACTACATGACTTCCACCACCTAGCTGCTCCGGTGGGAGACAAATGTCTGGATGAAGAAGCAGATAAAAAGTACGGAGCAGATGTGAACATATCCCTTCCTCACGTCCCTGCACTCACCGCCATGACACCCTGAGAACAGCATCACTGCAAACACCTCCGGCTCATGGCCTGAGTGCCATGGAAGCAGCTGAGTGAGCATGGCAGGGAGCTGGAGGATAATACTCCCCCAACCTCCTCACCCCTGCCAAGACCACCAACAAGACTGAGTAGCAGCCACCAGAAGCAGTGGCTAGAAAAGACACCCTGCACTTGCTACCTTCCCACACCGCTTCTCCCGGCTCGGTTCCTGGGAATCACCTCTCACACTAACGACCTATACTCAAACCTCTGTCGCAGGGGTCAATGCACACCAGTGTACACAATGTCTTTTTGAGCCAGGGCTGCAAAGATCAGAAAAGTCTGTCCTCTAAAAACTGTTAACCTGACAGGAAAATCAACTTTCTTTTTTAATTAAAAACATAAGAAAAAACTTCAGATTTGCGGGGGAAGGATAAAGCAACAAACTGAAAGGTTAGCGAAGCCACTATACATGACTTATTGTCCCCCAAACACCTCAAGAAGAGAGAGCTCTGATCAGGAGTCAGAGGTGATCAGTGCTGTGATGGGAGAGAGTGGCCCATGTTCACCTCCCTCTAGGTGAATGCCCTGACTCCTCCTACTTAACTGTCACCTTTACTTCTTACATGCAGTTTTAAGAATGAAAATTTTCCTTCCTCCAAATAAAGAATTCTAGTTTTCATCTCTAGATAACTCATGTACTATGGAAAATAAGAAGGGAAGAAAAACTATTAAGTTCTTGACAATGTGTTATTAAAATTAACTATAGTCACCTTTGACCTTTTTTTCTCCCTATGAGATCCTCAGGGGTGGATACCAGAGACACTGTCCCGAAAACATCTTTTCCAATGTGGCAAATACACCTGGGCCTGAGACTAGACTACTCACCCTGACCCAGCAGGAAGCGATGGCACTGCTGAAGGGACACTGGACTGAGGTTCTTCTTTCTCATTTTGCTTGAAGACAGATTTCCCTTCTTGAGATGTTTCACCCACTTCCTTAGACGCCCTGCACCAAGGAAGGAGACACCGAGTTTACAAGAGGAATAAAAAGAAACAAAATCTAAGAAAAAGCAAAAAATAACAAAGAAAAAACAACTGGGCTTTCTATAAATTCTTGCTGCTGAGTATTATGATCAAAGTCTCCTGGAACACTTCCAGACAAAGACATTTTCCGCTTATTAATTTAACAAATGAAACAACAGCAGATAGAAGTCTGATGTCTCTCCAATCTCCTCCCTTACTGCTGTCACATGACTGTCACCCTGAATTAGAGCCCACGTGAGATCACCAGTGAAGACTGAAGGGCTCTCCCACTGCACCTCACGTGCACATTAGTGCTCACGCTTAAGTCAAAGTGGGAACAGGGAGGTGGAGTAACGGAGAAACACACTGGCATTATTTCAAGGAGAAATGCAATCGTGATAACAATTTAGAATAGCCTAAAGAAGACTTCTGTTCTATACCTAAAACAACCCACCGATGACACAAAATTCCTTATGGTACAAAGATTTGATCATTTTGAATGAAGCATTTAGTGAAAGAACCTAATACAAAGGTTAAACTGATTTCAGCCACAAGCAGCTTAATAGAGTCCATAAAACAGAAATGCAGGTACACAGAACTTTCTGCATGTGGACAACTAATGGCACCAGGACTTCACATCCCAGGAAATGGTCTCCTAGGGAAGGCGGGTATGCACTAAAGTTGTAATAAGAACTTTATTAAAACCAGAGCAGCTTTTACAATCAAGAGCTAACCACAATTTAAAAACTTGGAAAACATAAGGGCTTAACGATAACTATTTACATGATCTCCCTACCTTAGCTAGTAATGTTTCACTTAAAAAAAAAACCAATGAGTATTAGCACAAGTAGACATCCTTATCTTGGAATATTTGTTGCTGATTTGTATATGAATTTATTTTTACATGAAATGCTTTTCCCTAAAAATCCCATCTTAAAAAATCCAGAAATCACTTTTTATGGTTGAGGTACTTCCTTCCTGCTCATTAAAAGAAAAAGGAAAAGCAGACACACAGCTTGGGAGAGGGGCAGTTTGGACAGATCTCTAGCCAAGTCATTTGTTGGCAAAGTATCTCAGAAGCTGTGTGTGAAAAACTACAATGTTCAGGGACTTCCCTGGTGGTCCAGTGACTTAAGACTCCTCATTCCAATGCACGGGGCCCAGGTTCCACCCCTGGTCAGGGAACTCGATCCCACATGCTGCAACTGAGTTCACATGACCCAACTAAAGATCCTGCATGCTGCAACTAAGACCTAATGCAGCCAAAAAAAAAAACCACTGTGTTCAACACAAATGCCAATATTTTTCCATGTAGGCAATCACTCACAAATAAAAACCTTTTTGAGATGAAATATTAAAAAAAAAAAGGAATTATTTTCAAACAATGATGAGAAATCTGAAAACATGCTGTCTCAACCAAGAGCCTATTTTTTGTCTCAGCACTCACAAAAAATATAGTTATTTTATAACCCTGTACAAACACAACAATTGAAATGGGAAATTCCCTGGCCGTCTAATACATGTTCTGCTCTGTGGCCAACAATATAAACCAGGACTTTGTCAGAATTAAACAAGAAGCCAATGGCTAATTTTTCTCTGCATCTTCCATTTTGGCAAATATTTCAGCAAAGACAGAAGAGCAGCAGAATTCCTTCTCTTAGGAAAGGAGTCATGAGAGCTACAGGAAAATGGCATCCTTATAATGAAAACATCTTCTCCAACATGGCAGGCACACCTGGGCCTGAGACTCGACTACTCACTCTGACCCGGCAGGAAGCGATGGCACCGCTGAAGGGACATTGGACTGAGGTTCTTCTTTCTCATTTTGCTTGAAGACAGATTTCCCTTCTTGAGATGTTTCACCCACTTCCTTAGACACCCTGCACCAAGGAAGGAGACACCAAGTATACAGGAGGAATACAAAGAAAATCTGAGAAAAAGGCATAAATAACACAGAAAAAAAATCACTGGGCTTTCTATAAATTCTTTCTGCTGAGTGTTATGATCAAAGTTTCCTATAACACTTTTAGATAAAGACATTACCCCTTATTAATTTAACAAATGAAACAACAGCAGATGGAAGTCTGATGTCTCTCAAATCCCCTCCATTACTTCTGTCACATGACTGTCACCCTGAATCAGAGCCCACACGAGATCACCACAGTGAAGACTGAAGGGCTCTCCCACTGCACCTCACGTGCACATTAGTGCTCACGCTTAAGTCAAAGTGGGAACAGAGAGGTAGAGTAACTGGGAGAAACACACTGGCATTATTTCAAGGAGAAAAGCAACAGTATAAACAATTCATATAAACAATATAAAAACAGTATAAGCAATTCTCTAAAGAAGGCTCCTGTTCTATACCTTAAACAACTGGAAGATAAACAAGCAGTGATTTGGGAGTGGAAGAAAGCTACATGACTGAGAATCCTGTCCAATTTCAAACTGGAAAAAAAAAAAAAAATTCCCTCAAGGAAACTGAGTCCTAAAGGATCAAATAAAGATATGAATGATGCCAGAAATTTCAGATGAAGAAGGGAAATGCCTAATGCCTCCCTGAGTTACCAAGTCAATAAAAATATCTGAGAAATTTTGTTCAAATGCCGATCTGTCGGAGGGTCTAAGATTACGGTCACTGTGTTACCTGGAGTGTTCAAACAGGTCATTCAGATCAATGAGAGACAAATCCTATAAATCCCAGATTTGCAAGGAATGGAAGTCTCACTCTTCTCTCTTGTTCCTTCTAGGATTCTTGGGATGACAACTAAGTTTTCTCATTAGGAACTATCTCACTTTGTTCACCCACACAACTGGCACAAAACAGAGTTTTACACCAAGAATCCTCAGTGCCAGGGACTTCCTCAGTGGCACAGTAGATGGGAATCGGCTTGCCAATGCAGGGCACATCCTGGTCCAGGATGATTCTACATGCTGGAGCAACTAAGCCCAGGCACTGCAACTACTGGGCGCAGAGCCATAACTACTGAAGCCTGTGCACCTAGAGCTTGTGCTCCCCGTGGCAGTGAGAATGCCACAGAACACAGCTACAGAGTAGCCTCCTGTCTCCACAACTACAGGAAGCCCTTGGGCAGCAATGAAGACCCAGCGCAACCAAAAACAAACAAAAAGAATCGTCACTGGAAAACACTCAAGGATGAGTTCAAACAAACATACTGTTACTCTCCTACTCAACTCTTGGGATGGCTCAGTATTACTCAGAGAATCAAATAAAAAGTCTATAGAGCCTTCTCTACGTTATATATACAAAAATACTAAGTTTGAAAACTTTATTAGAAATGACTATACTCACTGTCCACTGAAAAAGAAAAAACAGATCTAGTTCACAGAACTGGTAGTAATTTTTTTTTTATTAACATATATTTTACTGACATATAGTTGACTTACAATGTTTCAGGTGCATAGCAAGGTGACTCAGTTGTACATGAATACATATATTATTTTTGAAATTATTTTCCATTATAGTTTATTACAAGATATTGACTATGCTTCCTTGTGCTATACAGTAAACCCTTCTTGCTTGTTGCATATCTATTTTTTAAATGAGAAATCTAACATTATAGTCATACTGTGACACCTTTAATGCAGCTCTGAATGGAGAACTCCAAGGCACACCTATGGTCTCTCCTCATAATGCACTATGCATGTGCTCAGTGCTCTCTGACAATTTCAATCCCATGAACTATAGCCCAACAGGCTTCTCTGTCCATGGGATTTCCCAGCAAGAATACTGGAGTGGGCTGCCAATTCCTTCTCCAGAGGAAGTAATTCTTCATTGATAAACATTTATACCAGATTTAGGAAAGTCAACAGAAAAATAAAATTTAAATAATTTTCTATGGTACAAAGATTTGATCATTTTGACTGCAGCATTTAGTGAAACAATCTAATACAAAAGTTAAGCTGATTTTAGCCACAAGCAGCCTAACAGAGTCCACACAACAGAAATTAAAGGCATCAGGAACCTTCTGCTTGTGGACTACTAATGGTACCAGGACCTCACATCCCCCAAAACTATCTCCTACGGAAGGTTGGTACGCACTGCAGTTGTAAGAAGCAGCTGAAATGTCAGTGAATTAACAATGGGTCACATGTAGCCCAAACACCTTAGAAGGCAGAGGTGATCAGTGCTGCGATGGGCGTGGTCTGTGTTCCCCTCTCTCAGTGAGGGCCCTGACTACTCCTACCTGTCAGCTTTACTTCTTGCATGTAGGTTAAAAAGAAATTATTCCTTCCTCCAAAGAAAGAATTCTTGTCTTCTCAGGATAAATGATGTACTATGGAAAATACGAAGGGAGAAAACTACTGAGTCCTTGATAATATGCTAATAAAACTGTAAGTCAGTTTTGACCTTTTTCTATTTCTATGAGATCCTTATGGGTAGAAGCAAGTACTCCACTCAAAACTTACTAGAAGTTCTGATGAACTGCTGATTCAGTTCAGTTCAGTCGCTCAGTCATATCCGACTCTTTGCGACCCCATGAATCACAGCACCTTCATACAAAAATTATTTTTTAAAATTAGGGCTACTAGCTGTTCAACTCTCTAACAATGTAAATCAGGATTTTTTCAGAATCAACCAAAAAAACCGTGGCTAATTTATTTCTTCACCCTTCAATTTGGCAAGTACTTTAGCAGAGGCAGAACAGCAGCAGAAAGCATCCTTCTCTCAAAAGAAAGAGAAGCATGAAAACTATAGGCAAATAGCATCCTTGTACTGAAAACATCTTCTCCAATGTGTCAGATACACCTAAGCCTGAGACGTAGTACTCACCCTGACCCACCAGGAACTGATGACACATTTGAAGGGACATTAGCCTGAGGTTTGTCCTTTTCAGTTTGCTTGAATACAGATTTCGCTTCTTGAGAGGTCTCACCCACTTCATTAGTCCCCCTGCATCAAAGAAGGAGACATCAAGTATATAAGAGAGTAAAATAAAAAGAAACAAAATCTATGAAAAGGGCATAAATAACAAGGAAAAAAACACTGGGCTTTCAATAAATTCTATATGCTGAGCTTCATGTTTAAAGTGCACTATAATAGTTATAGAGAGTACTTTCACTCTCTGCAAAGATCAAAGCCAATGAGCAGCACTGAAATCCCAGGGCAACAAAAATAATTAAAAAACAAGTATCTTCACTGGCTATGACTGTTTTAACCTCAAAAGATGACTTCAAACAAAGAAACAAAAAAAACACTGTTACTCCCCTACCCAAGTTCTTGTGATGGATCAGTATTACTCAGAGCATAAAATACAAACTGCTGAACCTCACGTTCAAGACCACCCAAATTCTGATTCTACTCTTTATCAGGCTTGATTTCTGTGTCTATTCTCCTAATCTCATGAATCTATTTGTCACCTCCACTGTACTGGATTTAGATCTATAAGGTATTGGATTTAGATCATACCTGAATGGCCGAGTCGTTTTTGGTATTATCTTCAACTTAAGCCTGAACTTTGCAATAAGGAGCTTATGATCTGAGCCACAGTCAGCTCCAGGTCTTGTTTTTGCTGACTGTACAGAGCTTCTCCATCTTTGGCGACATATAATATAATCAATTTGATCTCGGTATCGACCATCTGGTGATGTCCATGTGTAGAGTCGTCTCTTGTGTTGTTGGAAGAGCGTGTTTGCTATGACCAGCCTGTTCTGGTAACAAAACTCTATTAGCCTTCGCCCTGCTTCATTCTGTACCCCGAGGCCAAATTTTCCTGTTATTCTGGGTATCTCCTGACTTCCTACTTTTGCATTCCAATCTCCTATGATGAAAAGGACATCTATTTTCGGTGTTATTTCCAAGAGGTGTTGTAGGTCTTCATAGAAGCGGTAAACTTCAGGTTCTGGAGCATAGGGAGTTGGGGCATAGACTTGGATTACTGTGAGGTTGAATGGTTTGCCTTGGAAACGAACTGAAATCATCCTGTCATTTTTCAGATTGCACCCAATTACTGCATTTCGGACTCTTTTGTTAACTATGATAGCTACTCCGTTTCTTCTAAGAGACTGTTGCCCACAGTAATAGATATAATGGTCATCTGAATTCAATTCTCCCATGCCCGTCCATTTTAGTTCACTGATTCCTAAAATATCGATGTTTATTCTTTCCATCTCCTGCTTCACCACATCCAATTTACCTGGATTCATAGATCTAACATTCCAGGTTCCTATGCAGTATTCTTCTTTACAGCAGCGGAGTCTACTTTCTTCACCAGTCACGACCACATTTGAACGTCGTTTCCACTTTCGCTTAGTCGATTCATTCTTACTGGACGTATTAGTAACTGACCTCTGCTCTTCTCCAGTGGCGTGCTGGGTACCTTCTGATCTGGGGGGCTCATGTTCCGGGGACATACCAGGCCTTCCCTGTCTCCTGAGAAACCTGTATGAAGGTCAAGAAGAAACAGAACTGCACATGGAACAACTGACAGGTTAAAATTGGTAAAAGGAGTACAACAAGGCTGTGTATTGTCATCCTGCTAATACAACTCATATGCAGAGTACATCATGCGAAATGCTGGACTGGATAAATCACAAGCTTCAATCAAGATTGCCAGGAGAAATATCAACCTCAGATATGCATATATCAGTCAAATGGCAGAAAGTGAACAGGAACTAAAGAATCTCTTGATAAGGGTGAAAGAGGACATGAAATAGCTGACTTGAAACTCAACGTTAAAACAACTAAAATTATGGCATCCAGTCCTACCACTTCATGGCAAACAGAAGAAAAAAAAGTGAAAGCTATGATAGATTTTATTTTCCTGGTTTCAAAATCAATGTGGATGGTGACTGCAGCCATGAAATTTAAAGATACTTGCTTTCTGGAAGGAAAACTATAAGCCTAGATAGCATATTAAAAAGCAGAAACATCCCTTTGCCAACAAAGGCCCATGTAGTCAAGCTATGGTATTTCCAGTAGTCATGTACAGATATGAGAGTTGGACCGTAAGGAAGGCTGAGTGTCAAAGAATTGATGCTTTCGAATTGCAGTGCTGGAAAAGACTCTTAAAGAGTCCCTTGGACTGCAAGGAGATCAAACCAGTCAATCCTAAAGGAAATCAGTCCTGAATATTCATTGGAAGGACTGATGCTGAAGCTCTAATTCTTTGGCCACCTGATGTGAACAGCCGGCTCATTTGAAATGACCCTGATGTTGGGAAAATGAAAGACACAAAAAAGGAGAAGGTGGGGGAGGGCGTCCAGCAGAAGAGATGTTTAGATAGCATCACAGACTCAACAGACATGAATTTCAGCAAAGTCTGGAGAACAGTAGAGGACAGAGGAGCCTGGCGTGTGACAGTACACTGGGTTGCAATGAGTCGAACATGAAAATGACTTGGTTCCCGAACAACAAAACTATTCTAAGTGAACGTCTCAGTAAAGAGACAAGAATTTAAAAAAAAAAAAAAAAAAAGGGAGAATTTTTATGATTATAGAATACCATTCTCCAAATATTCTCTTCTTCTTTCTTGCCCAAGAAGATACTTCCCCACCCCATTGATGCTGAGTTTGGATATATGACTTACTTCAATAGTCAATGACATTAACTGATATGACAGGAAAAGAACTTTTCAATGCATTTGCGCTGTTCCACCTGCCCTTGAATACCTCTCTTCAGCCATAAGAATATGCCTCAGGGAGCTTCAGGTCCCAGATGGTTGACAGACACATGCTGCATGTCTCAACCCAACCAACAGTTAGGAGACAAGCCTAAATTAGCCTAACTCTTGATATCTAGAAACAGGTGTAACAAATAAAATGCTTGGTGGTATCACTGTTTTGGGATGGTCTGTAGCATTCCTGTAGCAACAGCTAACACATTTACAACCCATGAGTGAAAACACTAATTTCTAAGGGGCTAGGTTACTTTTTCTCATCTAGAGATAAAGCAGCACTGCTACAGAGAATCCTTTAGTAAATTCTATTTCCCAAAGACAGTTGCCATAAATTTCCCAACTCCCATGCTCTTCCAGAACCTGACACTATCCCTATGAAAGGAAGAGCATATGTCACCCCCCAAAACTGATAGGACTTTGTGGCTACCACAATTCACAGGGTTCAGTGTGAAGGGCACTATGTGATTTCTAAGACTTGCTAAGAAAAATAACAGAGCTTTCAGGTGGTTCTCTTCTCAATAATGAACCTCTAAAACCCCCGTTACCACAGAAAATGTGTCTGCGTTGAGGCCACGATGCTGGAGAACACACAAGAATACCGAGAGAGAGATACCAAAGGTGTCTGCTCCAGATCCCAAGTCTTGAGTCTTCCTAGCCCAAGCACCAGACATGGAAGTAAATAAACTTTCAAGATACTCCCAGACCCAGCCATTAAGAACAACTGCAAAACGGGCTCTGCACAAGAAACATTTAGCTAAGTCCAGCTATGCCAGAACTACAAGAAATTGTAATAGAACATGCTCTTAAGCTGCTAATTTTTGGGGTGATTCCTTATACTGCTATAGAAAAAAAACAAAATAAACTTACGTCCACTGTGAGGCTTAATGCAGAGAACAAGAATACTGGCTTAGAAAGCTGCTTTAAATCTCCTTGCCCTGGGCAGAATCTGGAGACCTAAGATAGTTCATGAAGAACAAGTGGAATCTTTCATTTGGAAATGATGGAATGAACACATTCTTTATTCTCTACTCTTTACCAAAACCTTACCAAATAGTGGTAATAAATTTACAGAGGTAGAACTACACAAGGGTAAGAATAGGTATAACAGAAGAATGATGTCAATTAAAATTTTTTTGAAGGCAGAAAGCAAACAGACAAGTTAAAAGTTGACTTAGGTCTGTGCTCTGCTCTCTCAAGCTGTAGCCATGTGGAATGGCCAATGAACAAGCCATATCCTACAAAGGCTGAGGAAATTGAGATACCAGGAACCTTTGAAGGTGGAGGAAAGGAGTGGGGCTAACACCAATTTAATGTTTGTATCAGGAGCACCCAGGTCCCCGATTTCCTTTGCCAGCTCATACCACAGGCTACTGACCCTAATCAACCCAACAGAACCCGTTCCTCTTTGTAGAAATAAAAACCACAGAAGTCCTAGACTCAAAGGGCAGGGCTGATGGCACAAGTTTCATTCTCAAAACAGACAAATTAAATGAAAATGTATCCACTCACTCTTCCTGGCACAGCAAGTCAAAAGTCTGTGTGTTTCCTATGTGTCTGCATGGCTGAGTAAGACAGAGTGCTACCCAACGTATACTGGATTCCTCCTCACCAGTAAGAAATAAAACATGCATTAATGGGTCCCAAAAATGATTATAAGGGAAAAGACTGTCTTTGTAATGGAGAATCCCAACAGGTATCGCCTAAGCAGTCTAACTCATCAGCACCAACATCGGGTGGTAATGATATGATATGCTGAGGACAAATCATCATCAGCGTAGTACTGATGGCCTAAAGTGATTAACATGAAGCTAACTATGAGGAAACAATGCAACCACCGAAACACATATTCTGCAGCACAGATGGGCTCTTAACACTAAACGCAGAGGGCAATCTTGGTTTAGACGTTGGACTGGACAAGACACACTGCTCCGAAGAGCATTTTGGAATAACTGTGGAAAGACTTGACTAGAACTGTACATAAAGCTAACAAAAACGTAAGCATGGAAAACTATGTGCTGTTGTTCCAAGACAAGAGGTATAAAAATTTTGAGTTAAAGAGTTAAAAACCTATATAACAATTTGACAATGTCATAATATTCAGGACATGAATAATGAACTCATTGCATTAAACACAGTATAGACCAAACTCAGGTACTATCAAAACTGCAAGGTGCTTTAATGTGATATTAGTGTATCATTCACGTGCAGGGAGACCACATTACAGTGTGCATGAAAATTTAGGGTTGTTTTATCAATTTAAACACAGAAATCTAATAAAATGTAAGCATTTCTCTGTATAAATTGTTATTTTTAATAATCATTTTATCTTTATATTTAAGTGTAACTTTTAAAATTGACAGTTCAGTAAGTAAACTAACAACATAAAACTGGTATTATTTTTAGTCCTAGTGGCAAAAACAACCAAACTATACATTTCTGAGAAAAAAAAAAAAGAAAAACCCACATCTTTTTCTCAATGCAGCAGCAGTAGTAAACCATATGATGCTAACTGAAGTGACTCCAAAGTGATTCATTTCATTAATGAAGGACTAGTGAAGTCAAACTTGGTTTTAGTCTATGAGTCCTCATACAGTGGGCTTGGTTTTTGATCACGCAGCACTAAAACCAGTGAGTTTCCTTTCCAGTGACACCATGGCTTAAAGTATTTGGGATCTGGGTTATGATAAAGAAACTATGACAAAGTTAGCAAGTATTTCTTCAAAGCAGTTTGAAGAATGACAGTTTATTGCTGATAGGAAAATTATTTTAGTATATGTGATTTAAACATGAGTATGATATAAAGGAGAAGGCAATGGCAAGCCACTCCAGTACTCTTGCCTAGAAAATCCCATGGATGGAGGAGCCTGGTAGGCTGCAGTCCATGGGGTCGCTACGAGTCAGACATGACTGAGCGACTTCACTTTCCCTTTTCACTTTCACACACTGGAGAAGGAAATGGCAACCCACTCCAGTGTTCTTGCCTGGAGAATCCCAGGGACGGGGGAGCCTGATGGGCTGCCGTCTATGGGGTCACACAGAGTCGGACACGACTGAAATGACTTAGCAGCAGTAGCATGATATAAAGGAGTCTCTTATCCCTTTCTTGCTGACAAACATTAACTGATAGTTATCTGTTAGTTAAATAAAAGTAGGACCACATAACATCAGATGAGATTCGAAGTTTAAGTGTTTGCAAGAATAAGTTCCAAGGACACAGCTGCAGGACAGGGAAACAGTTTAGATTAAGGAGTTTGTGTTAGAACATACATCAACACGCTGCTTCCTTCACTGGAAAACATCTTACTACAAAAAAAACCAAAAAACCCCATTATTCTTATCAAGGTAGTAAAATCTATGAATTATGTAAAGTAAATGCGTTAAATTTAAAGACTATATTTGATAAACTGAAAGCTGATCATAAAAGTGGATGTTATCATATATGTAGAGGTACAATGGCTATGAAGAAGTGCCATAAGAATGATGAAATACAGAATAAACTTATTTCTTCCAAAAGAAAAGTAATAACCATATGGTCCCTAATTTAGATATCTCAATTACACAGTAAAACATGCTGATCTATCTGCTTGGTTTGGAGGGGTTTTTTTGGGTGTTTTTTTTTTTTTGGCCAAGACACCCAGCTTGCAGGATTTCAGTTCCCACAACTAGAACTGAACCCGGGCCCTCAGCAGTGAAAGCATGGACTCCTAACATCTGGACAATAAGGGCAATCCCAGTTTAGTATTCGTGATCATCTTAGTATTTTCACACATGGAACTGAGTCAACATATTTTTCAAAAGCAAATAAATTATAAGAGTAGGAGTGAAAGTTTAAAGCCTGAAGAACAGTTCCTATAATTTAACATGTTTCATAGAATATTCTGAGTTGTATTTTCCATAAAAAAAATTTACACATAGGAAATTCCGTTTTCCCACTAAAATACAACTTAAATTTAATTATAACTTGATGGAATAAATGACTGGAACTGACTACTGATAAAGCATGTTAGATGACTTCTGAAAATACAGTTATTACTAATCATTTCACGACAGATTTAAGTCAAATCACTATGCCAGCAGAAACTTCATCTGTTATCTAGCTGTACCTTACAGATACTGCTGTTTTCATATAATTTTAAATAAATGGGGAAGAGGAAATTCTAGGCATGTGGCTCTCATCCAGAACAGCCAAGAGTATTAAAACTATACTGCTTTTCTAAATTAGTAACAAACCTATGAATTGCTTGAAAAACTAATACTGAGATAATAGTAACAGAATCAAACTTCTCTAGAAATGTGGCATGGTTAGCTTTCATGAGCTGGGTAATTTCATCCGCTAACGAGTGGGAGGATTATTCCAAGTATTCTGGGGAAGGGGTGGAGATGTGCAAGAGCTGGGCCACCGCCCACATTCTGGTCTTCTGATAGTGCCTTGGAACTGTCAAGGCGCCTCTGGGTGTGTCACTTAGCTTGGTGCCTGAGCATCAAGGTCCAGTGGAAGTTGACTTGTTTGACATCTTAAACCCATCTGATTCTAACTGGTTTATGTGGTATCCTTGGTCTATGTCTCTTAGTACTTTTAACTGTCACCTGACTCAAAAGGTTTGGGGGGGATTATACATGAAAAATTTGGGGACTTCCTTGATAGCTCAGTGGGTAAAGAATCCGCCTGCAATGCAGAAGACCCTGGTTCTATTCCTGGGTTGGGAAGATCTGCGGGAGAAGGGACAGGCTACCCACTCTGGTATTCTTGGGCTTTCCTTGTGGCTCAGCTGATGAAGAATCCACTGCAATGTGGGAGACCAGGGTTCTATCCCTGGGTTGGGAAGATCCCCTGGAGAAGGGAAAGGCTACCCACTCCAGTATCTTGGCCTGGAGAATTCCATGGGGTTGCAGAGAGTCAGACACAACTGAGCAACTTTCACTTTTCACATACACCAATTTTAAGGAAAGTAATAAAGGGAGAAATAGCCAAAGTTATAATGCATGGCAACAAGTAGGTGGAACCAAATATATAATGCTGAACTCTGACATTTTCTTGTATCTATTTAGTCATGCACTTCATACTACCCCCAAACTACATTACCATATGTTAAAGAACCATTCTCACATTCCCTGATGATTAATGGAGCCACTGTTGAGTTCTAACAGAAAAGAACCTTGAGTTCTAACAATTCTTCCAAACTATTTAGATGGGTTGGTACAAGGACAGATGTCTAACCCCAATTAGAAAGATGTTCCACTTAGGTGGTTAAGAATCCACCTTGCAAGGTTTGACTCCTGGTCTAGGAAGATCCCACATCCCACAGAGCAACTAAGCCTTATCTCCCAAACAAGAGAAGCCACCCCAATGAGAAGCCCGTGCTCCTCAACCAGAAAGGAGCTCCTGCTTGCCTCAACTAGAGAAAGCTCAGGTGCAGCAATGAAGACCCAGTGCAGCCAATAAACAAATAATAAATATTATTAAAAGAACCATGTTCCTTTTTAAAAGAACCAGGTTGAAGTTTGTAAATGTCATCCTACCTGACTTTTTCACCAGCAATATCAGACACCTTGGTGACTTCAACTTCTTCTGGTTCTTTAGGTTTCTCTTGTTCTTCTGCTTTGACCACTTTACTCGAACCCATCTCTTTATTCTCCTCTCCTGCCTATGAAAAAGAAGTATATTAAGTTTGATACAAAATGAAAACTAAAAGTCCACTCAAACTGTTGTTCCTGGCAATTCTTAACATTTGTTCCATCTCTAAACACTTAAATTCTCACTGAAAATTGATTTGATTAGAAAATCTTATGCTTCCTCCCATAGGGAATACTTCGCTTTTCACTTGGTAGGGTTAATATTAAAAGGTTGCTAGTCTGATTTCTGTTCTTAAGCCTCAAATCTGAGTTTGCAAATTTAAAAAGTTTGTCTAGGGAATTTCTGAAAAACATTCATCCCGTTCAACTATTAACTTACCTTAACTTGTGTACTCAGAGGCACTTCTGATTGTGGCTCTACATCACTGACGGAGCTGGCCAACATTTCCTCCTCCTCCTTTACCCTGGCATCCTCTGACTCAATGCCTTTTTCCTGCTCTGCAGCTGCATCTTCCTTCTCACTACTACTTCCTCCAGATTCCCTGTTGGCATCCTCCTCATCCTCGTCTTGTAGTGAGAGACCAGTGTGTTTTCTTTTACTAATCACCAACAATCACAAGAAAAAGACAAAATAAACAGGCAAAATAATTTCAGTTATCCCTTCCTGATTCCAAACATAATGTTGTAAACCTCAGAAAACTTTACATCAGGGACTACTGATTAACACACAGTATACAGTGAGTGTGAGAGGTAAGCTGAGATTCTGTGGAAGAAAAAAAGAACCCAGTTCCTACAGTTAGCATTTTCCCAAAACACTTAGAACCAAAATATATGCTGTTCTGAGTTAGGACTAGCTATTCTCAACAAGAAAACACCCAAAATCACTTCACAGAATCAGTATGTTCAAGAAGAGAGCTCTAAGAACGTACATACGCCAGATACTTTTGACTTTTGAGACTGACTGATGAGAGAGCCTGACGAAAGCCTCAGATTTATCCACACCATCCCTTCCTAGGGTTCTCAGTGGGTGAGGAGTGGGGAGCCTTGTTTCGTGAATATTTTCTGAAGACAGCAAAACGGAATACAGAAAAACTCAAGGATAATAGCATGGAACCCAAGATTATATTGCTTAATGCTATTCTGACTTCAAATGAATCACCTAATACTCAAAATTCTTTTTCTAAAATCTACTTTTTAATGTCCAGGAAGACTTCTACTGAAAGATTCCCAACTTGAGAAATTTCATAATTTCACAAAGTAACAAAGGGATGGAATACATATTTTTTCTAGTAATTGAGTTTTTCTTTTCTTCCTCCCCCCTTTTTTCTATCTGGCACATCACACAGTTTCTAGGATCTTAGTTCCCTAATCAGGGATTGAAACCAGGCCATGGTATTGGAAGCACAGAGTCCTAACCACTAGACAGCCGCAGAATTTCTAAGTTTTTCATTTTAAATCAAGCACACTTATTACATATGAATTTTTTTAAATCAAACCTCAAAAAATTTTAAAGCTTTCCAGAGAATAAGAATTAAATCCTAAAATGTCACCAAATATTTCCCTCAATGAGAAAAGGTTAGAAATTCTAGCAGCAAGAAATCTGTCATCAGACCAATCCCAGCAATCTGGATGGCTGTGTCAAAAGCTGCTGACTTCAGGGCCTTGAGGGCAGCATCACCTGGCCAGAATGCTCTCAGCCTTTCTTTTTGTCCCTTTGGTTTTCTGGGTCTCCTCTTCAGCACCCATTTCATCTTCCTTCACTAATTCATTTACAGCATCTTCATGACACTCTCCACCTGAAATCGCATAAGAGGGTGATCAGACAGAAATGAAGGTTTTTGACAGCAAGATGACACATTTTCATTCAGAAAAAAGTCTAGTGCTTTCCTCTGTTCTTCACCAAACTAAAGTATAATTTTATGAGGGTTGTCCTCCCTGTTTCTGAAGATAGGATAAATTCCCCTATTCCAGGCCTCCAGGGCAGTCCATAATTCCGTCCTTAACTCATCCCACTTGTATTTAACGTTTGCAATTTCTGCTATGCTCCACATACAATGAGACCACAGATCCGCATGTCTTTAGACGTATTTGCTGAATGAATGAACTACTATTCCAAAACTACTTCTGTAACTTTCAAAGAAGAAATTGATGTTTCTACCTCATCTTGGACATCTTTCAAACTAAACAAAACA
Source organism: Moschus berezovskii (assembly GCF_049115385.1). Classification (NCBI taxonomy): domain Eukaryota; kingdom Metazoa; phylum Chordata; class Mammalia; order Artiodactyla; family Moschidae; genus Moschus; species Moschus berezovskii. Next base: position 61,368,477 of record NC_142481.1, on the reverse strand, counting down.
TATCTTGTCTTATCAATAAAAGAGGCTTAGAAAAAGGCTTAAAGACTTCAAGCTAGACACAGCAGAAAAAGCAAATATATCAACCTACCACCTTCGGACAGTGACATTCAGGGGTCCCAACAAAAGTGCTTCTTGGATGCCCAGTGTGACCACATTCTGTGGGTAGCTGTCAACAGATCCTTTATACACAGATTCAACCAGATTTATTCTTTTTTACTTCACATAAGCTTTTATTGCAAGTATAACATACCAAAAAGCACACAAGCTAAAGTACAGGTCAATGAAATTAAGCAAACTGGACACTTCTGTGTAACTAGACCCATCTGAGAAGCAGAACGTGAGCAGCTTTGCAGAAGCCACTGGTGCCCTACTGCAATCACCAGCACCAGCCACATGCCCCTGAGAACTGCTATCCTCAAGTCTGACATCACAGATTAGTTTTTGAGCTTTAGGAAGAAGCTTATAATATGTACTCTTGCATACATCATCTTTCACTCAATATTCCATTTGTAAGTCACCCAGTTCCTTGCACAGAACTGCAGCATATTTATTCTCATCCCTAAATATTGTTTCACTGTAGACTAAACAACAATTTATCCATCTCTTTGTTGACAGCCATTTGGTTTGGGGTCATTATAAACAGTGCTATTTTTGACAATCCTGCAGTTCCAATTAGCTTTTAAATATTCACTCACAATGAACTAAGACCACTAAACACTTGAGGAAAAATCTCTACTATCAAAGGCAAGACTGAAAACAAACAAAGGAATTTAGAGGAAACAAAACTAGGAAAAAGAAAAAAAAAAAAAACGTTTATAATTAAATCTCCTCAGAGAGGCATTCACAAAATAAAGATGACTAAAAATTTTTCAGAAAATGAAAAAAATAATGAGAAAAATTCCTGGACTTCTCTGGTGGCACAGTGGATAAGAATCCACCTCCAATGCAGGAGACTTGAGTTCAATCCCTGATCTGGGGAGACGCCACATGTCATGGATTAACTAAGCCCTTGTGTAACAACTACTGAACCTGAGCCCGAGAGCTCCAACTACTGAAGCGGTGCACCCCAAGTAGAGAGTAGCTCTTGCCTGCCAAAATGAGAGGAAGCCAGCACAAAAGCGGAGAAGACCCAGTATAACCAAAAATAAATTCACTACTGATGAAAAAAGCAAGCAAAACTCTGATGAGAGTGAGCCAGCCATAAGAAAATCTGGCAAATAACCATTTGAGGGTGACAGAATAGTCAACACAAGTGTTCTAAAACTGAAGAAAGTCATGTTTTAGACACCAAGTGTCAAGTGAAAATCTCCTGAGGTATCTGAACACACAGAAGTAATTTTGCTTCCTCCTAAAACCTGAGTAAAATGACTTACAACAAACCGACAGTGGTGGGTACCTCGCTGTACTGTGTTACTTTATACTAATGGAATCGAAAAAGGCAAAACTATAAGGAAAAACAGAAAACTATAAGAAAAATTGTGATCTGTAAGGGCCAGGGCAGAACACAGTGGGGTAGGCAGTGGCAGAAACAAGTTCTCTGTGTTTATCTCTCTGCAGGATTCTGAAAATCTCTTAAACTAAGCAAAGTTTAAATAAATATATAAACATAACCAAAATGATAACACAACCCATTAAGAAAGAATTTACTCCAAGGACTTTAGAAACAGTATTTTGACTGTACATCCTTAGCAAAAGGTTAAAGACCAGAAAAGTTCTATCATGAGAAATAACATCAGTGTTGTTATTTTGAAACTATTTCTTTTACAATATAGATAAAAGGAAGAAGTTGTCATGCTAATAATGTTAAGAATCCAGATCTTCAGAGTAAGAGAAATGATACCATTATAAAATTAAATAAATTAAGTGAAAACAAATGTTAAACCTGAATTTAAAATTCACAACTCTTAGACTCACAGACTTAAAAAATGAACTCATGGTTGCAGGTGTTGGGGGAGGGATAATTAAGGACTTTGGGAAGGTTAAGTATACACTGCTGTATTTAAAATGGATAACCAACAAAAACCTACTGTATAGCACACAGAACTCTGTTCAATGTTATGTGCCAGCCTGGATGGCAGTGTTATGTGCCAGCAGGGTTTCCAGGAGAATGAATACATGTATATGTATGGCTGAGTCCCTTCAATGTTCACCTGAAACTATGACAACATTGTTAATAGGCTATACCCCAATACAAAATGTTTCTGGTGTTAAAAAAAATTAAAATAAAAAAAATTTTTTAAAGCCCTGATTACATGGAAAAAAATTCAGAACTCTTAACATTTTTTAAGGTAAATATTTTCTAGCTCTGAACAGTGAACACTGAAACAGCACAGAAGCAATGTCACTCTACTAGCAATGAGCATTTCTTTAAAGCTCAGATTGTATTCTTTCATATGACTCTACACAAAAAGGGTTCCCCAAAAAGTACAGCTAATTTCGGGTTTGAGGGAAGGAAAGCACAAGGTGAAATGGGGAAATTTTGCTGTACCAGAAAACAAGGAAGTTAGGTATAATGGGTCACATTAAAAGGATATAAGATCTAGTTTGAAAGAACTTTTAGTGGCCAAAAATGATACTGAGACCATTAAAAGGAATAACTGCTACTGAAACTCAGTAAAAACAAAACAAAACAAAAAAAAACTGTTACCCCTTTATGATAATTGCGAATTAAAAAAAGATAGGAAAAAATATTTTGCACCATCTTAGGTTACCATTAAGATTATTCCCAATTTTGAAAATTGGTAATTAAGAGAAATGAATTAAATATTTATCCTGCCCCAACTGACGAGGAAAAGCTGCACTTTCCCAACAACATCAACCAATAAATGCAAAAGAACCACAAAACTAGAAAAACTCACTCTCTCACCACAATGATGGTAGTAATTCAACCCAAGATTATCATGTAAGGTTCAAGACAATTCAAGTTTTAACGATTAAATATATTATTGAAGTAAAGTCGCTCAGTCGTATCCGACTCTTTGCTACCCCATGGACTGTAGCCTACCAGGCTCCTCCATCCATGGGATTTTCCAGGCAAGAGTACTGGAGTGGGTCGCCATTTCCTTCTCCAAAATTAGGTTGGTGCAAAAGTAATTTGAAATTTGTCATTTGATTTTGGAATACATTAAATGAATGTGGTCATGTTATACGTCATTTTAATGCACATTTCTCGCTTTTTTTTTTTGCTAATGACTTATTACTTGCTTTTCGTTTTATACTTTATTTTTTAAAATTTCTTCTCCCCTGCAGCCGGCTGGCCCGGCCCACCCACGAGCATCTACCCCCAGGCCTGACCACTCCGTCTGGCCGGCCCGCTGCAGGACCGGAGGGGGCTTCCTGCTCCCCAAGCTATGCTTTATTTTAGACTATGGAAATGTTACACAAAAAGAAAACTCAAGCAATTTCCTTGAGTTCAAAATGTTGTAAATCAGCAGAGACAACCCACAACATCAACAACACATCTGGGCCAGGAACTGCTAACAAACAGTGCAGTGGTGGTTCAAGAAGTTTTGCAAAGGAGACCTTGAAGACAGAGGTATCAGTCAGCCATCAGAAGTTGACAACGACCAACTGAGAGACATCACTGAAGCTGATCCTCATAAAACGACACAAGAAGTTGCCTAAGAACGCAAGGTCGATCACCTATGGTCGTTTGGCATTTGAAACGAACTGAAAAGGTGAAAAAGCTCAATAAGTGGGTGTCATAAGCTGTCCGTAAATTTTAAAAAATCGTCCTTTTGAAATGTCATCTTCTCTTATTCTATGCAACAATGAACCATTTCCCTATTGAATTGTGACCTGCGATGAAAAGTGGATCATATACAACTGGTAATGATCAGCTCAGCGGTTGGATCAAAAAGCTCCAAAGCACTTCCCAAACTTGCACCAAAAAAAGGTCATGGTCACTGTTTGTTGCTCCGCAGCCAGTATGATCCACTACAGCTTTCTGAATACTGGCCAAACTATTACATCTGAGAAGTAGGCTCAGCAAACCGATAAAAGGCACCGAAAACTGCAATGCCTGCAACAAGCATTGGTCAACAGAGAGGGCCCAATTCTTCTCCAGGACAATACCCAACTGCACATCACACAACCAGTGCGTCAAAAGCTGAACGAAGTGGTCTATGGAGTTTAGTTTCCTTTGCCATAACCTGACCTCTTTTCAACTGACTACCACTTCAAGCATCTTGACAACTTTCAGCAGGGAAAACGCTTCCACAACCAGCAGGATTCAGAAAACGCTTTTCAAGAATTCGTCGAATCCCAAAGCACACATTTTTATGCTACAGGAATAAACAAATTTATTTGTTGTTGGCAAAAATGTGTGGATTGTAATGGTTCCTATTTTGATTAATAAAGATATCTGAGTCTAGTTATGATACAAAATTCACAGTCTGAAACCGCAATTATGTTTTCACCAACCTAATATAACACAAAACACTTTCCAGTTCCAAGGGAAAACATAATTACACAATTAAGGGATCAAACTCTCTTCCTTCTGATCCAGAAGTCACAACTATGCGAATTAATCAGGTATTTTGTTTTCTGATATTATGCATTATGAAACACACACATCAGCTATGAATTTTTTTTTCTTTAGCTAAAATTATTTTATTTGAACCCACCAAGCATTTAGATCTAACTTCTAATTTAACACGGGCTTCCCTGATAGCTCAGGTGGTAAAGAATCTGCCTGCAATGCAGGAGACCTGGGTTCGATCCCTGGCTCGGGAAGATCCCCTGGAGAAGGGAAAGGCTACCACTCCAGTATTCTTGGGCTTCCTTTGTGGCTCAGCTGGTAAAGAATCCGCCCACAATGCAGGAGACCTGGGTTCTATCCCTGGATTGGGAAGATCCCCTGGAGAAGGGAAAGGCTACCCACTCCAGTATTCTGGCCTGGAGAATTCCATGGGCTTTACAGCCCATGGGGTCGCAGAAAGTCAGATACAACTGAGCGACATTCACTCACTCACTCACTCGAATTTAACACAAGTTCAAGGGATGAAGGGATCACCTAATATCATGAGAGAGTGCCACGCGTGTATATGTTCCTCGGTTCTTTGTCTCGTCACAACAAAGATTTGGGCTGATGGGCATTAAAGCCCCCTCAGCGTGTCACAGCTCTCGGGTCTTGGACAGACAGTGTTATAGCTCTCAGGTCTCAAATGGACCATGCTATAGCTCTTAGACAAATCAGAGTTACAGCTCAGTGTTACAGCTCTATTTTATTTAGAAGATAGCAGGAAAATCCATCTTTGATGCGTGAGGGCACATTGGTCCAAAGACGCGGAGAAGAGTGGCCCAACGCGCGGGAGAGGGAGAGAGAGAGAGAGAAAGAGCATATGCACGTGGGAGAGGGAGGGAGGGAGGGAGGGGGAGAGAGGGAGAGGGAGGGAGGGAGGGGGAGGGAGAGAGAGGGAGGGAGGGAGGGGGAGGGAGGGGGAGAGAGAGAGAGAGAGAGAGAGCGAGCAGCGAGCACTTGGCTCCTTTTGTATGTTTTCTTCCCCTGGGCCTGCCCTATGCAAATTGGGCTTAGTCAGGAGTGCTGTTCTACCTGCAGTCTTCACTCTGGTCCTCGGACCTTCCTTTGTTCTATTTTCACAGGCTTTTCCCTTCCTTGTCTTTTGGCCACCGCCATTTTGGACTCATTTTCCCTATTCTACTTAACAGGAGTAACCAGACAAAATTCCACAGGACATACAGCCTGGTCTCCTATGACAATCTATGTCACAGAAACGTGAGTGTGCTAGATTAAAACAGATGTAAAGGATGCAACAACTGAATGATACAAGTAGTCCTGAACTCAACCATGATTTAAACAAAAAAGCTATCGCCATTTATGAGTCAACAGGGAAAACTTGAATATGGTTTGTATATTAGATGAGCTTAAAGTTTACTGAAATAGGGAGAGAATGTTCACTGAAAAGAGCAGGCTACAAAGAAACATGAAAAAAGTATGATTTCAGGTTGGTGAAAAATACAAATATTAATAACAACACTTAGGAATAGAAAAAAGATATGAGTGGGTGTCACTAAGAAATCAATACTGATAATCTCTAGGTGGTGGGAATGTAGTAATTCTGATTTTATGTTTAATTGCCTGCATTTTCTAATTTTCAACAAAGTTCATGAACTTTTGTTATAAACTTATTTTTCTTCATAAAACTGGGTGAATGTATAGTATATATAGTATATATATACATATATACTATACATATAGTATATAACGTAGTATATACTATACATATAGTATATAAGTAATATGTATATATACTATATGTATATACATATATAATATACATACATACATATATATGTATATATAGACTATAAACTATATGTATATAATATATATTAAATTCCATGTGGTTACTATAAGAAAAAGAAACAGAATAACATCCCTAGATACAAAAAAGCACAAAATGAACAAATCTTTTTAAAACTGAAGTATAGTTGATTAACAATATTAGTTTCAAGGGTACAGCGTAGTGACTCAGTATTTCTTTATTTATTTTTGGTTGTGCTGGGTCTTTGCTACTGATGGGCTTTCTCAAGTTGTGGGGAGCAGGGGCTACCCTAGCCGCGGTGTGCAAGCTTCTCTCGGCAGTGACCTCTCCGCTGCAGAGCACAGGTTCTAGGGTGCCAGGGCTTCAGGAGCTGTGGCTCCCGGCTCTAGAGTACAGGGTGGCACTTGGGCCCAGTTGCTCCAGGGCATGTGGGATTTTCCCAGATCAGGGATTGAACTCGAGTCTCCTGAACTGGCAGGCAGGTTCTTTACCACTGAGCTACCAGGGAAGCCCTCAGCACTTTTTATAGCAAATGAACAAATCTTGTCCAAAGACTCAAAGCTTGCATCACCTTTTCAGTCCTCCATACTTAAACATGAATCAAACAACTAAGAATTACTGAAAAAATCAGAGAATGTGTCTAACATGATAATGCCCACCTAGGGTGAATAAAAAACTTAGAGGAAACAGATTGTTTCCTCATTTTATCAGGCTAGCATTATCTGATACCAAACTCAGACAAGGAAATTACCAGAAAGCTACAGACCAACATTCCTTATAAACAAACACAAACCTTCTCAACAAAATTTTAGCAAACCAAATCCAGTCATGTAGAATAATAATACATCCAGGAAGTTTTATGGGGGTGGGGTGGGATGAATTTAAATCAACCACATTAACAGATAAAAAAAGAAATACCACACGAGCAATAGATAGAGAAAAAGCATTTGACAAAATTCACCTCTCAGCAAGAATAGAGAGAATTCTTTAATTCTAAAAGGCCTGAGGGGCAGTATACGCAGACTGCCAAGATTCAAATCCCAGCCCATCTACTATCTAGCCGAGTAACTTTGGGTGCCTCAGTCTCTTCATTTGTACAATGTTTAAAAAAAGAAAAAAAAATCTGCATAATTACAGACCTGGTAATGTGACTAAGTAATCAGTCGCTCAGTCATGTCCAACTCTTTGTGACCCCATGAACCACAACACGCAACAATGTGAAGTGCTTAAGGCATCTATTAAAAACCTGTAGGTAACATTATACTGAATACACTCATGCTTTCTCCTTACAACTGGGAACAAGGCAAGAACGTCCACGCTCACCACTCCTATTCAGTACACACTGGAACTGTACCAAGTACAACAGGCTAGCAAGAGAAATAAAAGCTATGCTTACTGAAGAAGAGGAAATAAAACTTTCTATACACAGATAATATGATTTTCAGGGGTAGGGAAGGGTAAGAGTGGCCCTGGAACTGTTACATTCAGTCGTGGTTACATAACTATAAGCATTTGTCAAAAAATCACCGAAGACTCTAAGAATGAATTTTACTGTACATAAATTCAAAGTAGAAATATTTAGAACATTATTATCATTATTACTTGATAGATAAGTAGATGTATACAGAATGCCGACTGTCTCCAAAGGCCAAAGTGGTCCAAGGGGACGGAGTCACCTCGGCAAGTGAGAGCAGTCATGGGAGAAACACCTACATAGCGTGCGGGCCATCTCAGAAGGTGAGAAGCCCAAAGCGTAATTAATATCTATAGAGCAATAAGATGAAACAGAACATGATGCTATCTAAAAGTTTTCAAACAAAAATTTTTCAAAATTAAAAATATCTTGATGCCCAACCCGGGTTATGAAGACAACAAGAAAACAAAGCACATGCTCCACAGTGGCTTCTGGAAGTTTCTGGTCTACAGTGTCAAACAGCTGAAGGGTTGCTGACGTGCGACCAAGCGTACTGTGCTGGGACTGCTCCCAACACCTCCTCTAAGGACCTCAAAGTCACTGTGGAAAGAGCAGCCCACCTGGCCATCCCCAGTCAACCATCCCAATGCCAGGCTGCACAGAAAAGAAACTGACGGACAGTTTATTGAAAGAGAAAAAACTCAACAGAAGCACCAGTCCATAAGGTGTAGCAAGAGTGAACATATAAATAATGATGATTCCAAAAAAATAAAATGAAGAAAATTGTCCCCCCTAAATTTTAAAAGTTACAGAAGGATAGGATACCACTGGGAAGCATCAGGAACAAAGACAAGATTCTATCAGTGTCCAGAGACAAATTTTATGTAAATGAGTAAAAACTAGCAACAAGATTTTTTTAATAAAAGCGCTGGAAACTTACAGAATTCCATACCAAAATTATAGAATACAGAATTCCATACCAAACTATTAATCATGCCTGAGGGTCACCTGGTTATTTTCAGATAGTCATGGTCTCAAAAAAAAAAAAAAAAAGTTTCTAACATACATCTTTCTTCAAGAAGTTATTTGAGGATTTATTCTTATTTTGGTGGAACACACCAAGAAAGAAGACATCATGGGACCCAAGAAAACAGGGAATCTAAGAGAAAAGGGACATAAAACATCCAAAGTAGTGGTCACAATGGAAGATTTTAGATTTAAAAATTATAAAACCAAGACAAATTGGTTTTCTTTGTATTTTAATTAATTTTAAAAATTAATATTTTTCTTTGTATGTAAAGGAGGAACCGTAACTCTCCACAGCTGTACATAACCCTTTTCTCCTAAAGAGGAGTCGATCAGCGCTCCTATATTTTTCATTTTTTGTCAAAGCAAGAAGTAAATACTTTAGAACTGTAAAATATATAAAGTGAATAAAGTTTAGTGTTCTGCAAAAAAAAAAAAAGGTGAGAAGACAAAGATGGACTTCAAAATAGCAAATGATTATCTAATAAATCTAAATATGTTGGGAGGTGATTTAGACAATTTTGAGCATTTAGGATCAAATCAGTAGTAAGTACATAGATGACTAAACAACAACAAAACGGCAACTATTCACTCCAGAGCAAACTAGTGCAGGAAGAGCAGTGACTGCATATACTAGATGGTTCAGTCACATGACGTTCACAAAGTCATTATAAAAAAACACACAATATTAATAATAGTCTAACCCAAATTGACATAGGAACATTGGCAGGCTGGGGAAGTGGGAAGGGACTGAAGGTGAAAAAGTGTGTTGGCAGAGAGGGGAAAGACTCAAGGAGATGTTAAAAGAAGACCTAACATGAATGGGTTAAGTCAACAGACGATGGAAATACCAGATTTAAAAGAAGAAAGCAGTTTCTTCAGGGGAGGATGGACAGGGAAAAGTGATGGAAATGGTTCAGTTTCAAAATAATTCTTTTAGAAATATTTGGCTATTTTTAAGCAGATGCATGGTAACTTTGATTATAATGAAAACTAATTTTCAAATGATCATGCTGATATTTAAAGAGCTTCCCAGATGGTGCTAATGGTAGGGAAAATGCATGCCAATGCAAGAGACGCAGGAAACTGGGGTTCCATCCCTGGGTTGGGAAGATCCCCTGGAGGAGAGCATGGCAACCATCTCAAGTATCCTGGCCTGGAGAATCCCATGGGCAGAGGAGCCTGACCGGCCCCCAGTACACAGGGTCACAAAGAGTGGGACTTACCACACACAATGTTGGCGGACAAGAATCTAACGCAGGAAAGGAGCGGGGAAACTATGGCAAGTCTTAGTTGATAATGGTAGCTCAGTAAGAGCCATACGTGACGGAGTGATCAGAAATTCATCTTCGCTGCTGCCTCAAGCTGAATGTAATGATTGGCTCCACCGAAAGAATGTGAACAAGGACAACTCTCCAGGCTTTTTTTGTCTTGTTTGACCCAGTGCAACTGAGCGAGCAGAAATTTCTAATGAGGTGCGGGAGTCTGGGGAACGGGCACGATGGCACAAGGGGTAGGTATGGGTAACATTTTGGTCTGAATCTGTTTTAGAAGCCTATACATGTTGCTGCGCAGGCCCGTTAGTGACTCCTGGGCACAGAGGCCTTTTTATTCCCTATTTCTTATAGGCAAGACTCCAGTCTAGACCTTCTCACATTTCCAAACAGCAGAACACTTGCTATTCAAAGCAGAAACAGCAAAGAAACCACTTGAGACAAGATTAAAGGACCAGAGAAGCTCACCACCATTGACAAACTGGACCACACCCTAATCTGGCCAGCAAACTTTTTGAAACTTTGCAGAATACTAGACGGTTACCGCCTTGATCCTTTATCACTAACTCCTGCCTGACTATACGACCTTTCCGTACTCACCAGGGAGAGGGGCACAGTTCTTGACGCGCTAGCCTACCGTGTTTCCCTAACCCTTTGCCTGGCAAAGTAACAAAGCCACTCTTTCCTTCTCCCAAACGCGTCTGCCTATTTCTGTTTGCACGGTGCACAGAGCGCCAAGACGTGGGCAACACAGAAAAACAATGAAACAAAGGCCCATAAGGGCTGAATACAGAGGCCGCAGAGAAGCAAAAGGCACCACTATGTGTGCTTTTAACCACCATCTCTCTTTTGAGGACAGAAAATGATGTATCGGGGTCGTGATGCTAGCAATTCCCTGGGGACGAAGGTCTGCGTAAGATGGCCTTTCAGAAGCTTTCAGGGTTGCTGAGGGTACGAGATACCCAACCCCCACTAGCGGCCGAGCTCACCTGCGGGTTCCCGCCCTCCCAGGGGGCGTTGGCCGAACACGGCCCAGAGAAGCAGCCGGGGAAAAGGTCCCGGTACGCTAACTGGGGCCACGCGGCCGCGCGGTGCGGGCTCAGGGCCACTTGAGAACCACTCCACCCTCCCACCGGGCCCACAAGCCTGGCAAAGCGAGCCTCAAGAGAGGCGGGGGCGGGGCACGTCGCCTCTCGCCTCAGGAGTGCTCACCCGAAAGCGCGTAGTCCTCGTCCTCCTTCGAGACGGAGAAATCCTCGGACTTAAACTCCTCCATATTGCTGCCGCGTGGGGCCTACGGTGCCGCAGCAACCGCCTCCAACGGCAAAGCTCTAGGGAGAGACGGTAGAAACGCGGAGTGCGCGCAGGCGACGGGGATGGCGGCGGCTGCGGCGGCGCGTGCGCACACGCAGAAACGGCGCTAAGTCGAGAAGCACCACTTCCGGGTCAAAGCCGCGGACCTGACGCTTATATGGCGGTCGGCGGAACGCGGGCTTCGTCCTGAAACGGTGCATGCTGGGACTTATAGTCTTCAGGCTCAGCGGCTTTGATTTGGTGTATCTGCTTAAGGAAAATTTGTTTTGCCCATGGGAACACAGCTGCCCTTCGTTAGTCACTGGTTGATACTATTGAATTCGCTTACTTGTTAAAATAGTTACCCCCCCCCCAAAATCAATATTCACGGTGGTTTCCGGGGTTACTTCCCCCGACATGCTCAGAGAGTGAAATTTTTGAGTTAACCAGTGGTGGGTTATACTGAGGTTGCAGGCAGACAATTTGCTATCTTGCTTCAGCCCTCTTAGTGTAAATAAATATCGTCTTCCCAGTCTGTTTAGTGCCGCGTTTTCTTTTGTTTTTTCATCTTTGTGCTCTCTGTCGGTGATTTCGCTGTTTAAAATGACCCCTGGGTGTGTTGCAGGGAGGAAGCCAATTCTGACTCCATGTTGGAAACTGCTTCTTTGACTTGCTTTTATTATTATAATCATACTCAATGACTTGCCTGGAGGACCCTGCTTCTCTGCTAGACTGTAAACTAAAGTGCCTTTGTTCCGCTCTAGGAGAGGTAGTTTGTCCCTGCCCACCTGTGAATAGAAGAGATTAACACACCCCTTCTCAAGGCTGGACATTCCCTTGGAGATGTTTTACAAGACTGAAGACCCTCTGACTTTACTTCCCCACTGCATCTCCCTCTCTATTCTGCTTTGTATTCCTCATTGCTTCTTTCTCTCTGATCTATAAAAGAAACTGGCATCCAGATCCCAGTAAGATGGTTGTTTTGACGCACAAGCCTGCCATCTTCTCCGTCTGCCGGCCTTGCCGCGACACTTCCTCTCTCTGACTCACTGACTTATCGTGCTGCGAGCAGAGCAAGCTTGCACTTGGTAACAAGCGTATTGCTGGGGTGCTTCCTAATGTTTGTAAGCGCAAGAAGGTTGTGATGTGCCTTATGAAGAAAATACTTGGGTTAGATAAAGCTTCATTCAGGTATGTTTTGTAGTGCTATTGGCTGTGAGTTCAGTGTTGAAGAATAAACTATCCAGTACGTCAAGGAAAAGGAAAGTCACGATCTGTATCTGGTGCTGCTCCATAACGTGCTAAAGTGACATTCACAGTGTGCGAGGCAGCTATGGAAAAGATGGAAAAGAGGCTCAATTTGTGGATTCAACCAATAAAACCGATGAAAAAAGTCTGGAGGACAGCATTGTTGAGGCTGAAAGTCAAAAGTTTACCATCATGTTACCCAGGGTCAGAAAAATGTGAAGAAGCCCTTCTCTGTAGCGCTGGCTGGGTTGCATGTTTCAAAAGGCCATATGGTGTCAATAATGTTAAGTTTGCAGCTGAGGCAAGTTCTGCAGATCAGAAGGCTGCGGAAGAATTCAAACGATGCTTGCGAAATGTAATACAGGAAAAGCGGTATGTTGAAGAGCCGGTTTTCAACGCTGGTGAAACTGGCATATTCTACAAGAATGTTGGGAAAAGAACCTATGTAACGTGAATGGCCTCCAATGCCCCTGGCTTTAAATCATTCCAGGACCATGCAACCCTACTTACGTGCACCAATGCCAAGGGTGACTCTAAGTGCAAACCCTTACCGGTGTACAGACCTTCACGTTCACAAGCACTTAACGGGAAAAACGTGAACCATATCCTGTGCACTGGAGGTGAAACCAAAAAGGGTGGAAGGCGTCTGATTGGTTCCACAGCTGAATCATATTAGAAGCTGAATACTCTCCCCAGGGTAGAAACCTTGCCTTGAAGCTTTTGTTAACTTTGGATGCCCCAGTCCATTGCTGTGAAAAACTCAAAAATGCCCACCCCAACATGGAAGCTCTTTTCATTCCCCCCAGTCCTACCTCTCATCCAGCCCCTGGATCAGGGCATAATGAAAGCCTTCAAGTCACGGTATACAAGTGAGCTGTATAACAAGACTTTGGAGGCTCTCAAAGCCAACAAGAAAACTACCATGATGGACTATTGGCAATCAGTCACTGTACGTGAGGTGATTGATTATGTCGGCAACATCAAGCAGGTGATGATCAATTACTGTTGGAAAAATGTTTGACCGGACTGCGTGGAAAATTTCGAAGGCTTTGAAGGTGCTGCATAAAGTATAAACAACAGTGTCAAAAACATAATGCATACCACATGCAAATAAGTGGAGAAGGCTTTGGTGACATGAGGAAGATGTGGAGGAAATTTTGGTAGAGAAAGCAATAGAACCCACCAACAAAGACTTGGACGAGATGGCAAAGCAAGACAGTGACGACGAAAACACTGATGAAAGTCAGCTGAAGAGTACAGAAATTGTCCCTCTTAAAGTCAAAATAACAGAATGGAACTCCGCTTTGGAAAAAATTTTCACTGACATGGAAGAGTGTGACCCTATGCTTGATCGAAGCCTCAAATTTAAGCGCTTAACTTCCTGTGCATTTGCCCCTATGCTGAGACACTTAAGGCAAAAAGCTAAGCAGACAAGGTCGATGTCATTTCTGGAGTCATTTTGGGAGAAAAAAATTGCCCACTCCATCAAGTGCTGAGAGCCAAACGTCTGAGGTTGAACTGACAGATGCCAACCTGCCACCCTCTTCCTCATCTGCAGAATGAGTGCCACCAATCTCTCCCTTGTTTTCGTGGAGTAAGCCACAGTGAAGAGGCTTGACCACACTTGCACTGTGCCATTGTTCAGCCTGCAGCTCCATCAACCAGGAAGATGTTAGGTAACATTTTCACAAAATGTTAAACATTTAATCTTTATTTGCATTAATGCGCACTATATAGTGGAAAAGGCAATGGCACCCCACTCCAGTACTCTTGCCTGGAAACTCCCATGGATGGAGGAGCCTGGAAGGCTGCAGTCCATGGGGTCACTGAGGGTCGGACACGACTGAGTGACTTCACTTTCACTTTTATGCATTGGAGAAGGAAATGGCAACCCACTCCAGTGTTCTTGCCTGGAGAATCCTGGTGGGCTGCCATCTATGGGGTCGCACAGTCGGACATGACTGAAGTGACTTAGCAGCAGCAGCAGCACTATATAGTATATGTTTACTGTATGAGTACTGTATGTGGTTTGTTTCTGTGTGTGTATGACTGAAGGAAAGAGTTAAAATAGTACAGCCTCAGTTTTGTACATGACACAATAATGCTGTCACTGAAGTAATTGTTTCATTATTAATACTACGGATCATTATTTGTAAGAAAGATGTGTTAAATACATTGTCTTTGAACAGAAACATACATAAAACAAAGTTATGTACTGATCAGTTGACAAAAATGGTATGACCAGAGACCCACACGAACCCAATCCTGTATTTCTGCTAATTGAGTGTGCGTGGTAACATTATAGATGTAATTACAAGGAATGGCTGTATTCTAGAATTCAAACATTACCCACAAGGATTCCTTCCTTCAAGTTATCTCCATATGAAAGTACTTGCTTGTCATTTTGTGACAAACTGGGATGGAGCCTTTTGGCCTGTCCTTGGAGTCTCAGTCTGGGGAAATTGTTACCCTGGCATTCTTCAGTAGACTCTCCTCCAGCACTCCACTTCTCCCACTCTCCTCTTTAGAGCTTACAAGCATCCCATACATTTGTTCAGATTCACAAAGTTTCTGACCACTTTAAGGGTAATGATGGAACTGTCTTCTATTTGTCAAAATGTTTAGTAAAGAGGTCTAAAATTGGTTAGCAGCCCTCATCGAACTTAAAAACATACATTTTTGGATTTGAAAAGCATTTTCCATGAATTTAAATGTCACCAGCTGCGATATTATGCTTTTGAAGAAATATACATTATCCCCAATGGCCAGTGATTTAATCAATCATGCATATGTAATGAGGTCTCCATAGAGCTGCAAAGGGCAGTGTTGAGAACTTCCCAGTTCAACATGTGGAAATTCAGGGAGAACTTTGTCCATTTGAAGGGACAAAGAAAGTGCCACACACAGACCCCATGCCTTGACCTGTGCATCTCTTCCATCTGGCTGTTCCTGATTTAAATCCTTATGATAAACCAGTGATCTAGTAAGTAAAATGTCTGAGTTCTGTGAGTCGCTCTCAAATTAATTGAACCTAATTTACAGCCAATCAGTCAGAAGCACAGAAGAACCTGGACTTGCTACTGATTGATGTCTGGAGCTGGGGGTTGAGGATGGGGTTTGGGAGTGGGTGGGGTGCTGCTTCTGGGTAGAGTCAGAATTGAGGTGAATTGTCGAACACCCTTTCTGGTGTCCAATGTTTGTTAGTGTGGGGAACACCCAATATACCACTTAAAAATTTAGAGATTTCAGCACATAATCCCACCAAGAAGAAATAGGCTGAAACCGATCAATCCCTTTAGACAAATATTGGCCACAATACAAACCCCAACTGCCTACAAGTTTCCTGGTTCACTCTTACCATGTTGTTACTGAGTCCAAGCTCGCTCTGCTCACCGCAGGCCAGGCCAGTGAATCCGAGACAAAGTGTTGAGGCAAGGAAAATGACTTCATTTGGAAAGCTGGCTGACTAAGATGGCAGACTAGCGCCTCAGAGCAACCATCTTGTGGGGGTCTGAATGCAAAGTTCTTCTGTTGAGTCAGAGAGATATAAGCAATGAGGAACTAAAGTCAAAAGGCAGAATAAAGGAGAGGCAGTGGGGAACTAAAGTGAAAGGGTCGTCAGTCTTGCCAAACACTTCTGAGAGAATGTCCAGCCTTTGGAAGGGGTGTGTTGATCTCTTCTGTTGACAGGTGGGCAGGGTCAGGTTATCTCTCCATTAGCAGAACAAAAGCACTTGAGCTTATAGTCAGGCAGAGGGTCAGGGTCCTCAGAGGCGGCTGTTACATACGAGTATAATAACAAAAGAAAGAAAAGAAAGCTATAAAGAAATGTTGGAGAAGACTCTTGAGAGAGTCCCCTGGACTGCAAGGAGATCCAACCAGTCCATCCTAAGGGAAATCAGTCCTGACTGTTCATTGGAAGGACTGATGTTGAAACTCCAATACTTTGGTCACCTGATGCAAAGAACTGACTCATTAGAAAAGACCCTGATGCTGGGAAAGACTGAAGGCGGGAGGAGAAGGGGACGACAGAGGATGAGATGGTTGAATGGCATCACCAACTCAATGGACCTGAATTTGAATTTGAGTAAACTCCAGGAGTTGGTGGACAGGGAGGCCTGGTGTGCTGCAGTCCATGGGGTCACAAAGAGTCAGACATGACTGAGTGACTGAACTGAATGACAAAAGCAATGAAAAGCAAGTCAAAGAAGCAGTTTCCAACCTAGAGTCAGAATTGGCTGCTTCTTTGCAACGTTGTCTTGGCAATAATTCAGGGGGTTCTTCCCTTCCCGTCAAATTCAGCAACTTTAGCCTCTCCCCATAGTCTCTTCCCACTGTCCAATCGTGGGTTATCATCTTTTTGATAACAGAAGAAATCCTCTGTTGGGATACATAAGATATTGGAGGTTTCTTGCAGAGCTCTGCATCCGTCTGGGGTGTTAGAAACATTCTATATCTTGACCGAAGTACTACCACTTCACATAAGTGTATAAATACATAAAAAGTCATTAAGCTACACATTTAAGACTTGTGCACTTTACTGTATGTTATACCTAAATTAAAAAAAAAATAGAGAATGGATGGCTAGTCTTCTGCTATACTGTATGTCCATCTGCAATGCCTGGAAGTCCAGTAGTTACCTTGTGACCATGGGGTAAGCTACCCAAATGGGACAATCCAATTTGCTGAAAATGGCAGGGCAGAAAATGTTTTATGATGTCACAGAATACTGAACCAACCTTGGAGACCCTCTTCATGTGGACTATTGAAATGATACATTTTTATCACAAAGGGTTATCAGCTTTTAGCCATCACAGTGTGAAACTGTACAAAAGCTTTTGATGATAACATATAGCACAAAAAGTGAAGTTAATAAGGCTCGAGTTCACGTGTAAGTAGTGTTTAATCAGATCTTTGGACAGGAATTTTACCATAAACTAGTAAGTTGAACATAAAGGAAATACAGTTAAATAGATATGTTAAGTACTAAACTTAAAAAAAAAAACACACTTAAGGTGGAAATCTTCATTACAAAAGCTTAAATTCACTGGCCGCTGAAAAAGAAAAATCAGTTCAAGTTCACAGAGTTGAAAGTAATCTTTATTGATAAACATTTATACCAGAATTAGAAATGTCAGTAGAAAAATAAAATTTAAATAACTTTCTGTGGTACAAAGATTTGATCAGTTTGACTGCAGCATTTAGTGAAATAATCTAATACAAAAAGTTAAGCTGACTTTACCACATGCAGGGTAACAATGCACAAAACAGAAACGCATGTACACAGAACCTTCTGCGTGTGGACGGCACCAGGACTTCAACTTCAGGAAATGATCCCTAGGGAAGCTTGATGTACACTGCAGTTGTATTAAGAACTTCATTCAAACCACAGCAGCTTTTGGAATCAAAAGCTAACATACAATTTAAAGACTTGGGAAACATAGGGCTTAAAGATAACTATTTGCATGAACTTTATCTCCCTAGTTTAGACATTTCCTAGGTGATGTTCTGAATTAGTAAACAGTACAATGAGACACCTTTGTCTTGGAATATTCATTACTCATTTGTACTGGATTTAAGTTTACATGAAATGTTTTTCTCCTAAAACTTTTATCTCAAAGAATCCAGAAATCAGCTTTTCATGGTTGGGGTTTCTCCTTCCCACTAAAAGAAAAGTGGATGCATAGCTGGGGCAGGGGTGGTTTCACATGTCTCCAGGCAAGTCAGGAGTTGTCAAAACGTCTCAGAAGCTTTATGTGAAAAAATAAAATGTTCACCACAAATGCCAGTACTTTTTCATTTAAGCAACCACCCCCAAATAATTGTGCATTTGAGATGAGAAATTAAAAAGAAAACCTTAGGGGCAATAAACATTCCTTATAATTCAAATAGTTTCTTCCTGAAAACATTTCAAGCCACAAAGCTCAAGTTATATAACGTCTATATTCATTTATTCACAGAGTGTTCACATACTGGGATGGATGAAACATTCAATAATCTGAAAATCCATTTTATATTTGAAGTTCTTAAAAACAACGGATAAACAGTGGATAATCAAACAAGAAACAGATGAAAACAAAGACAACTTTCAAAATGCATTAGTTCTTGTGTTTTAGCTCTAGAAGTGAAGCAACCAAACATTTAAGTCATGGATCAATATGTTGAAAAATTAGTATTTGGGGATAGAAACCCACTGACCACTAGCCCACACTCAATTTGTGAAACTCTATCCAAAGGAATGTTTTCAGTGAGAATGCTGAGACATCTTTCAATAGAGATGCAGGAAAATTTCTTGAACTGAAGGGCTACTTTTCAAAATCCAACTATTGAACTGAAAAATGGAGTCTTGAGCTAAAGACATAAAAATTTGCTTGAAAAAAGGTTTGAGCACTGGAGAGTAATCTTGTTGGGGAATTTGTAAGGATATTTGCCTGTATACAACTCCTACAAAATTTTCACCTAGTTAGAGTATATCTATCACTGTAATTTTGATAAGTAGTCTAATGGCCGATTAGTTAAAAGAAAATGTCCACTTACTTTTTGGGATCCTTTGTAAGTTTTCTCTGTGACTATCCCTGGTAAATTGAATCTCCTGGCTATTTTTAATCAGAAGCCTGAGTGCATATTGCTTAAATCAAACAGCACTGCACATGACCTCATTGGCAGGTAGCTTCACACTCATAATGAAAACTTTCCTTTTAAAATGTCAGATTTAATTACCAGAAACTATTTTGAAAACAGATAACAACAACTGTATTTCATACAAACCAGTTTATGTGGTTAAGGATAAAGTCAGATATTTAATTTTTGCAATTCTTTTTCTTTTGAAGGTCACAGTTTTTAGGCCTTTAGATGAAAAAGAAAGGCATTAGAAGAAAAATTATAAGAGCTAAAATTGGGTTTTAAAAAAACTCTGATATTTTCTTTAAAGGATACAAATTCTCTTGAAAAGAAATATAAAGGGCACAGTGGAAGGTATATCTGAAAATTAAACTTTAGGCACTTTCTGGGAGTCATACCGAACACTGTAAAATGGGCTTAAGACCCACCACTGGGTAACCACATTAAGACTAGGAAATCAATAACCCCTAATTTCAGTAAAAGCTGCACTTTTACAATTTTTTAAGAGCCATGAGTAAACCAAAGTCACTAAAAAAATGGTAATAGAATGTTTAAAGTATCTTTCTGTGTGTGTGTCTCAATGTCCAATGAGTATCCTGATCAATATGGCTGAGAATTTTCCATTCGAACTATTTAATAGGGCGTGTTTCCAATTAAACTAAATAAAATCAATAGCCTAAAGTGATAGGAAAAGGTAGTACAGGAGTTCTGTGAAAAAAATTCTCAATTACCTAGCTTATTTTGAGAAAATGTACAAAACAGGAAATTCACACATCATAAAATATATAAAATAATCAGAGGTCAAAATAGTTATTCATAAAATGTCACATCATTCAGGAGTTAGCTTTTATTTCTTTAAATAGTGGAACTGAAGCCACTACTCGAGTTATAGATTTTTTGTGTGTTTTATTTCTCCAAATTTGTTCTCAACGTTATGCTTAACCAAAACCTACTTGGCACTTACTGTCATGAAGATGTGGCAAGAGTTTGCCAAGTTTTAATCAAGATTAGATCAAATAAGATTTCAGTACAGTATACTGTGTTCAGAAGTAAACCAATATGTTCTACAGTTTCTCTGAAACACGCAAAGCTGCATTTTTCTCACAGGACATTGCAAATTTCAGTGTGAAGGATGCCAACCCAGAAGCACTGCTGACTGGGCGTGGGTAAAGGTGCACCCGTAAAACTGCCTGAATTGAATATGTAAAAAACAGAAAGAAAAGAAACTTGGGATTTTCTTTTTTGGTTGAGAACAATGAGTCCAAAAAGATCTTTAATTCCTGGAACTTCAAACTGAAGAAAGGACTGAAGTATTGTTCTTCATACTGTTTGAAGAACTAAGAAAACGCTACATCCCATAATGTTTCTTTTTGAGGATTCTATAAAACCGATTCACCATCACAGCACAAGGGCATGTGCTATAGAGTAGCTAAAATCCGTAAAAAGGAGACCACTACGACACAAAACGTCTGTCCAGTGCCCAAGGTAAGGGCTTCAAACGGAATCATTTCCTTTCCTGCTGCTCGGTACACGCCAGCAATTGCTGCACCTGTTCAAAAATTCAAGTGTGTTAAAAAATGAGAGGGGGGTTAATATAATCAGGAAAAGATAGCACTTAAAACTGTAAGTAGAAAAAACATAAAAGAAATTAAAAAATAAAACTCTAAGTAGAATCATCTAAATTTTTTACATTAAAATTTAAACATTACAGAAATGTTTTTGTTTTCCCTATTCTTTTTACTAACTACTCTTGGTTTTAAGTATTCCTTATATGGTTTGCAAGTCACCAACAAATACTTTTAGAAAAGGGACTCTTTCAAACTAAGTCTCCTAGATTTATTGAATAAAATCACCTGGAAGTCATAACCAAAATTACAAAGACTGCAATATTCACATAACCCGATTACAAACTCAAAACATCTCTTATTCCCCAGGCATGTAACAGATACCTAACAAATTCTTGGCAATAAATGATAGAAAATACTCTGTGTGAATATTTCAGGAGCAGTCACAGGGAAACCCCACTCCCTCTTATACTATACTCAGAGTTCCCTTCAAGAAATGGATGGAGGGAATGCCCTGAATGCCCAGATGGTCCACTGCTGTGGCCCAGGGTTCAATCCCTGGTTTGGGAACTAAGATACCACAAGCTGAGTGGCACAGCAAAAAAAAAAAAAAAGGAAGGAGGAAGAAAGGAAGAGAGCAGGACCCTAAGCCTTCAAGTTGCTATTCGTTCAAAGGTCTTGAGGTGAGGGGTACTCCAGGATTCCTTTCTGTTTCCCATGTCATTCTTTCGGTCACTGTAACTTCCTACAAACTGAATACAGAACAGACAGACATCTGTTTCTGCTCAGGTACCCTGAATTGCTCACAGGGACTCAGCATTGTACTAAGAAAAGTCAAGAATTCACTCATTTGAGAAGAACAGATCCAAAGTTCCTAGATAATCTTCTCCTGACCCCACCCCAAAATGCTCCAAACAGAATTCTCCTTGGTGAGAGAATACAGCTGGGAACACACAAGAGAGAAAGCACAAAACATTGTGAATAATGCAGGATGAGATGCACCGTTTCAATCAAGTGTCAACACCTTGTACCCACGTGATGTGATGATATTAACATATCTGACAGAGAAGAAAGAACAGTGCTACTGGCAGTACATACACACTGGCTATTAACACTACCATTTGAGAGGCATGTGTTCCATTGGGCCTCTTTGTAATTTATCTCCAAAAAAAAGTCAGAAGAAGCCTGAAGAACTTGAACTAGGCCCCAAAATGGGATTTGGATGATGAAGGGAAGATAGTTAAAAGCAAATCAGAAGGAGCAGCAAAATGGGAAGGGAATAGATTGTATACACTAGGGTCAAAGAAGGACACAATTACTACGTGTTAGCTATTCTGTTATATGCTTTCAGTTCAGTTCAGTTCAGTCGCTCAGTCATGTCCGACTCTCTGCGACCCCATGAATCACAGCACGCCAGGCCTCCCTGTCCATCACCAACTCCCGGAGTTCACTCAAACTCATGTCCACAGAGTCGGTGATGCCATCCAGCCATCTCATTCTCTGTCGTCCCCTTCTCCTCCTGCCCCCAACCTTTCCTAGCATCAGAGTCTTTTCCAGTGAGTCAACTCGTCGCATCAGGTGGTCAAAGTATTGCAGTTTCAGCTTTAGCATCAGTCCTTCCAATGAACACCCAGGACTGATCTCCTCTAGAATGGACTGGTTGGATCTCCTTGCAGTCCAAGGGACTCTCAAGAGTCTTCTCCACACCACAGTTCAAAAGCATCAATTCTTTGGCGATCAGCTTTCTTCACAGTCCAACTCTCACATCCATACATGACCATGGGAAAAACCATAGCCTTGACTAGACTGACCTTTGTTGGCAAAGTAATGTCTCTGCTTTTTAATATACTATCAAGGTTGGTCATAACTTTCCTTCCAAGGAGTAAGCGTCTTTTAATTTCATGGCTGCAATCAGCATCTGCAGTGATTTTGGAGCCCAAAAAAATAAAGTCTGACACTGTTTCCACTGTTTTTCCATCTATTTCCCATGAAGTGATGGGACCAGATGCCATGATCTTTGTTTTCTGAATGTTGAGCTTCAAGCCAACCTTTTTACTCTCCTCTTTCACTTTCATCAAGAGGCTTTTGAGTTCCTCTTCACTTTCTGCCATAAGGGTGGTGTCATCTGCATATCTGAGGTTATTGATATTTCTCCCAGCAATCTTGACTCCAGCTTGTGCTTCTTCCAGCCCAGCGTTCCTCATGATGTACTCTGCATATAAGTTAAATAAGCAAGGTGACAATATACAGCCTTGACGTACTCCTTTTCCTATTTGGAACCAGTCTGTTGTTCCATGTACAGTTCTGTTCAGACTTAAATTGAAGAAAATAGGGAAAACCACTAGACCATTCAGATATGACCTAAATCAAATCCCTTACGATTATACAGTGGAAGTAAGAAATAGATTTAAGGGTCTAGATCTGATAGATAGAGTGCCTGATGAACTCTGGACGCAGGTTCATGACATTGTACAGGAGACAGGGACCAAGACCATCCCCATGGAAAAGAAACGCAAAAAAGCAAAATGGCTGTCTGAGTAGGCCTTACAAATAGCTGTGAAAAGAAGAGAAGCGAAAAGCAAAGGAGAAAAGGAAAGATATAAGCATCTGAATGCAGAGTTCCAAAGAATAGCAAGGAGAGATAAGAAAGCCTTCCTCAGTGATCAATGCAAAGAAATAGAGGAAAACAACAGAATGGGAAAGACAAGAGATCTCTTCAAGAAAATTAGAGATTCCAAGGGAACATTTCATGCAAAGATGGGCTCGATAAAGGACAGAAATGGTATGGACCTAACAGAAGCAGAAGATATTAAGAAGAGGTGGCAAGAATACACAGAAGAACTGTACAAAAAAGATCTTCAAGACCAAGATAGTCACGATAACATGATCACTGACCTAGAGCCAGACATCTTGGAAGGTGAAGTCAAGTGGGCCTTAGAAAGCATCACTACGAACAAAGCTAGTGGAGGTGATGGAATTCCAGTGGAGCTATTTCAAATCTTGAAAGATGATGCTGTGATAGTGCTGCACTCAATATGCCAGCAAATTTGGAAAATTCAGCAGTGGCCACAGGCCTGGAAAAGGTCAGTCTTCATTCCAATCCCAAAGAAAGGCAATGGCAAAGAATGCTCAAACTACCGCACAATTGCACTCATCTCACACGCTAGTAAAGTCATGCTCAAAATTCTCCAAGCCAGGCTTCAGCAATATGTGAACCGTGAACTCCCAGATGTTCAAGCAGGTTTTAGAAAAGGCAGAGGCACCAGAGATCAAATTGCCAACATTCGCTGGTTCATGGAGAAAGCAAGAGAGTTCCAGAAGGACATCTATTTCTGCTTCATTGACTATGCCAAAGCCTTTGACTGTGTGGATCACAAGAAACTGTTATATGCTTTACACACACACATTATTTCATTCAGTCATCACACAGCATTGCTATTTTACCAATGAGAAATCTAAAACAGGTCCTGGGGGCTAATAATCCAGTAAGAAAACTGGAGCAGAGGCTCTCTAAAGATAGCAGTAGGTGATATAGTTAAAAATATTGTTTAAGGCCAGTTATGGAAACTCCTTAATGTAGACAGGAGAAAATTAGCCTCCCCACTGCCTTATCACAAAGGTTTCACCATCTACAGAACACAGAGAAACTAGGCCACCTTGTCCCCAAAAAACCCCTAAAGCCAAAGAGACAGGGGAATTTCTGCTTGAAATTCAAATTTTAAAATCACAGTGGAAAAAAAAAATTACATAAACCGAGAAAAAAGTCTGAAAGCATATAACGAAATGCAGACTGGTTACCAGGTAGGAATACAGTAATGGAGGGTTTGTATTTTCGCTTTCTTACAAGTTTTAATTTATATAAAATATACATGCCATTTTTATTTTGTTATGAGCTTTAGAACATTCTCACCCCTGTGACATGAACAAAAGCTGAACCCCCACCCAAAAGACACCACACAGATAAAAGTAATGTCTAATTATGAATGATACTCAAACTTATTCAGAAAGTCCGAAGAGGAAAAAAAAAACAGGCACCTTTCTAAGCAAAATTTCCTCCATCCTTAAAATACCTACACCTGGATGAAGGGAAGTAATTTGTCAACCAGATTGCATGCCACAAATCAGTGAAGTGACAGCTGAAGAGAAAGGAGAGCAGCAGCTTCTAAACAGTCAAATATTCTCTCGGCAGTGTTCAAGATCACAAGACACATCTCACAAAGCGTAACGTGGCTTCCCTAAAGACATGGGACAGAATCTGACGCAGGAAGTCACAGGTGTTAGCCAAGTAAGAGGGGACTGAGGTGAAAAGAGAACAGTGTGTAAAAAACAGGACCCGTGGACAAAGGGCGCTCTTACTTCTTTACCCCACTCAGACTGTTTCTAAAATGGCTCCTAAAATTAACTGACTATTCATATGAAATGTTTTGACTGTATTTTAAATGTCTAACATACTTGTCAAGATTCCAGCAGTAATTGGTCCCACGATGCCCATCAACAGGATGCTTACAGACATGAACCTACCATATTTGTGATGTCTGAGGGTGAAGAGGGCCAGTAATCCGGCGGGGACGTGAAAGAAGAGAGAAGACACCAGTGCCCACAGGAACACACCATACCACATCTCTGCAAGGGAAAGCAAAGAAAGGTCGGACGTCACCAGCATCCCCAGTGCGGTCATTACAAAGGGCGGTCATTA
This sequence comes from Moschus berezovskii, assembly GCF_049115385.1. Lineage (NCBI taxonomy): Eukaryota > Metazoa > Chordata > Mammalia > Artiodactyla > Moschidae > Moschus > Moschus berezovskii. Next base: position 61,343,053 of record NC_142481.1, on the reverse strand, counting down.
TACTTGGTTATTTCAATTTTAAAACGATTCCGTTGCAGTGACGGTTCATCAGTCGAATATCCAAACACTGATGGTTTTGGAGGGATCACTAAACTATGGCCACCCCCTGTTTTTGTGCAGAAAGTCTTCGTGGAACACAGCCATGCCTGTTCATTTAAGTCTTGTCTATGGCTGCTTTCAAGCTCCAAGAGTGGGGCTGAAACAGTGACAGAGACCATAGGACCTGCAAAGCCCAAAATATTTATAATCTGGCCCTTTACAGAAAAGGTTGGCCGACTCCTGACAAGCTACCCCTACTCATAAACACTGAAGAAAAGTTTACCCAGATTTGGAAATTCACTTACGTGATTTCCCTTTCACAAGGACAAGTGTGAGCACCACTGACGGCGCAGTGTGCCAATGCCTGACCTCTCTCCTCAGCGGCAGCTCCAGAGGCTGCAGAGGCTGGTGCGCACACCGCTCTGAGATGTGCCACCCTCCCCATCTGCCCGCTGGCATTTCCCACTGGGGCCTCCTTGGACACTATCCACTGCCAGCTCATCCCCAACCCAGGAAACAGCGCCAGGCAGCTCCCTGCTAAGAAGCAGTTCAGTTCAGTCGCTCAGTCGTGTCCGACTCTCCGCGACCCCATGAATCACAGCACGCCAGGCCTCCCTGTCCATCACCAACTCCCGGAGTTCACTCAAACTCATGTCCACAGAGTCGGTGATGCCATCCAGCCATCTCATTCTCTGTCGTCCCCTTCTCCTCCCGCCCCCAACCTTTCCTAGCATCAGAGTCTTTTCCAGTGAGTCAACTCGTCGCATGAGGTGGCCAAAGTATTGCAGTTTCAGCTTTAGCATCAAGCAACCCCGTCCGTCTTTAATCCCCAAGTCCTCAGCAGCTCCTCCCCAAGTCACCTAAGAGACTCTGGCTGCTGTTACACCCCCAGTGTGCACAAAGCTCTGTGAGGACGCAGGAATGGCAGTGCCCAGGGGTGGACAAACGGGACACAAACCTGCCTCCAGAAGCTCAGGGACGCAGCTGCCCAGCTGACACTCTTGCCGTCACGGGGCTTTCGCTGGAGCCCCCCAGGTTTTAGATACAAGCACTGCTCGCCACAGCAAGTCAAGGGCCTGCTAGAGCCCGGCTCCTCACCGGCTGCGGTGAACCAAGTGGGCGGTGAGCTGGGGGGAAGCTTTAATTTGCCAGAGACACAGGAAGTTGGTAACCTCAATAACAGTGGGTCTGGACACTTGGGTGTGCTACCCAACTGCCATGGGATGAATCCATGTGTGGAAGCCCTAACCCGACAGGACAGTGGACTTACAAGAGGAAGACAGACCTCTCTCTCTGTGCCTCTCCTTCTGTTTTCTCCCCATCGAGTGAGGACGTATCAAGAAGAGGGCCCAAGAGGGCCCTCATCCTGACCGTGCTGGCATCCTCATCTTGCACTTACAGTCTCCACCTCTGTTGGTTAAGTCACTCGGTCCATGGTGCTTTGTTCCAGCAGCCCTGGCTGACACCAGCGCTCCCCTGTTCCCACTTCCCTGGAGCAAGGAGGCTTGCTGGGCTAGCAACTCACATCTCAACTTTTCTAAAAGCTGAAAGGCATGTGTGCAAACAGGATCTGGTGCAGCAGGTCGGCTCCTCCCCGAGCCTCTGATGGGGAGAAGCAGTGTGCACCTTCCTACATACAGCCCTAAGTTACATCCATTTGCTCCACCACTGCCTCCATTATTTTATATAGCGTCACTTAAATCACTCTAAGTAGGAAAGAAAAGCTTTATCATATTAGATGAACAGTACAATTTATAAAACGCTTTCAGAGGAATGAAAGTAATACAGAACACTAATAGCTAAGGCAAACCTCAATCGATAAAACACTTTTAAAAAGCTAAGTGATATCCCGTTAATACTGCGCCTTAATCTGCCATCTGTTTAACAGCTATTTATTGATTATCATATACTACTTTTCACTTCTCTGGCTCTATACACTGTCAAACATCCTTGTCTATCTATTTTACAGTATTTCCTTGTTCACTGTTTCACATAAAGTGCATTATCTTCAGCTTTGTTTACTTTGGCAGCTAAAGTCACATCACTTCCCCAAGGTGAAGAACAAGTCAGGTTATTAACCTGAAATAAATGTTATAAGGGGAACCCAGACTAAGCACTGGTGGCAGAAGAGGCCCCAAAGATGCCCGCATCCTCAGCCCCAAAGCCAATGAAAGTGTGACCTGACTTAACAAAAGGGAGTGTAGGTGTGAGGAGGTCAGGCATCTTGCAATGGGGGGGCGGGGTGGAGTATCTTGGATTTTACAGGTGGGCCTACTGTAATCAAGGGTCCCTGGAAGAGGGTCAGAGTCAAAGAGATCTGAAGATGCTGTGCTGCTGGCTTTAAAGATGGAGGAAGGTGCCAGAAGCCAAAGGATGCGGTGACCTCTAGCAGCTGGAAAAGACACGAAAACAAATTCTCCTTAGAGCCTTCAGAAGGAAGATGGCTCTGCTGACCCATTTGGACTTCTGACCCCCAGGACTAATATATCTGTGTTGTTTTAAGCCATTGAATTTGTTTCAGTAGCCACAGCAAGCTAATATCAGGACTGAGGGTTCATTCATTCAGCAAATACTTACAGAGCCCATTCCATATGTCAGGCATGTCAATGAACAAGAATGGAAATTTTAAAAAGACAAAGATCCCTGCCCAGAGGGTGTCTGTATCTTTAAGCATATTCTTCAGTTTGAGTTAAACAGAAAGGTCACTCAGCAGACCTGTTGGGGGGAATTCTGTGCTCCCTGGCCCTCTTGCTGCCACAGTCCCCTCACTTCCAAGCAAGGGCTCAAGACCAAACTGGCCCCAATCAGCAGAAACAGGAGCACACAACAAGGGGCAGAGTGAGGCCCGGCGCCGAGCCGTCCTTTCAGCTGGCCCCAGTCTGCCTTACGTTCCAGGTCAAACAACTGTGAGAACACAGCCAGTGCCTCTGTAGCTGGGGTTCCAAGTTGACCACCTCAGTCCTGCAACTCCGTGCTGGCCTGCCTGGATGCTAAGTGCCCATCGGCCTGCGTCTGTCCACACTGCCCACTGTGAGAACCCTCTCTTACCCACCCCCACCAGCCTGCCAGGGGATCCATCTGTTTCCTTGTGAAATACTAATACAAATATATCTGGTCTCTACTCCTGATGCCTAAAACCCTTGAAGATAATGGTGCTAAGAAAATCTTTTTTTCTAAGACTTAATCTATGACCCTGGTTCCTGAGGAAGAGCTCCTAAATTCCTTGGAATTTTCAGGAGTGTCTTTTGTTCTCCTAAGGCAACTCCTGGTGGGCTCCTTGATGGGCACTGGTCACCAGAAAGGCCAGGCCATGATTGTAAGCTTGGAACCTTCAGTCCCACTCTCCATTCTCAGGAGAGAGGAGGGGGCTAGCAGCAAGTTAATAATCGGTCATGTCTAAGTGATGAAGCCTCCATAGATATTTCAAAAGTAGAGAGCTTCTGGGCTGGTGAAGACACCTATGCGCTGGGAGGGTGACCCACCCCAGCTCCACAGGAACAGAAGCTTCTGTGCTCGGGGACCCTTCCAGACTTTACCCTGCGTATCTCTTTATGTGGTGTTCATTTCCATCCCTTAACATCTTCGAGAATATACCAGTCACCTAGTAAGTAAACTGTTTTCCTGAATTCTGTAAGCTGCTCTAGCATTTTCAATTGAACAAGAAGGAAGACGTGGAAACCTTAGCTGGTCAGAAGCACGTGCGAGAACCTAGACTGACTGGTATCTGAAGTGGGGGTTGGGGCGTCTTGTGCAACTGGGCCTTTAACCTGTGGGACTGGAAGCCAGCTCCCAGCAGAGTGTGTCAGAACTGAACTGAGTTGTAGAACACCAACTGATGTCCAGAGCTGCTTGGTGTGTAGAAAAACCACATCTGGTGCCAGAAGTGTTGTGCGTGCAGTGGCAGTGTGAGAGTAAAGGTGAGCTGAGTTTTCCCGAGGTACCCTTCCTGTCCTAACAAGGAGGACTGGCCCACCAGGACTATCAACTGTAGCCTGCCACCTCTCTCCCGAGGCCACTGCCGAACTGCCCACTTATCCCTGGTTCCTGAATGGGCCCTTCTGGCCTGCTTCAACCTTAATGGTCTCTTGGCCCTACCCCCAGCTAGTTCTTATCTGCCCTGATCTGGCCTTTCATCTATTCTCCACACAAAACCAGAAAGTCAGTGATAATGGGGACAAGGTTTCTTGCTGGAGTGATGACAACATTCTCAAGTTCCTTTTTGTGATGACTGCAAACTCCGCAAAAAATCATTAAATTGTATATACGAAAAAAAAAAAGTGAATCAGATCATCCTTCCTCTACTCAAAACCCCTCGAACACAGCTTTGGGGGATCTGACCTCGCCCCTCCCCCCGGCTCACACTGCCCCTCCCACTGCACTGGCCTCCTTCACGCTGCTGCAGCGCGCTCCCGTCCCAGGGCCTCTGCACCTGCTGCCCCTCGCCCAGAATGCCCGTCTCCGGACAGCTGCGTGGTTGTTCCTCAGTCCCTTTCAGATTTCATCTCCAATGGCATCATCTTAGCGGGTTTCCCCGTGACCTTATGTAAAACAAGCACTCCACTCGACACACAAGACTACTCACTACCCCCCAACCTTACACTCACACTGTCTGCTCCGTTTCATATTTTTATTCATTTTGCCATATTGCAAGGCATGTGTGACCTCAGCTCCCTGACCAGCGCTGGAAGTGCTGGACTGCCAGGGAAGTCCCTCCTTTCCATACTTTCAAATTTTGTTTTCTCTTTGCCCTTTAGAATGAAACTTCTTTTGTTTTGTTCACGAACACACCTTTACTTGGTGCCTAGAAAACAACAGACACACAACAGACACTGAATAAATTTGCAGACTGAACGAGCAAATGACGGATCCAAGTGAGACGTATTCTTGATTCCAGCAATGGCACAACTAAAACATCAGTGGGTTTCAGTTTATCAGAAGGCACACTCTGGGGAATTCCTTGGGGGTCCAGCAGCTAGGACTCTGTGCTCTCACTACTGAGGGCCCAAGTTCGATCCCTGAGTCCAAGAACTAAATTCCCATAAGCCATGCAGTGTGGCCAAAAAAAAAAAAAGAGCGGGGGGGAGATACACTTTGATATTGAAAGTATTAATATAATGAAATTCATACCTTTAGAAAGTGAATTTTATTCCTTATACAAGGGGGTAGAATAATTTGCCTTTCTCAGCATTCAGATTTGTTAAAAACGACCACCAAAGAAATTTGAACTACTTGGAATAAGTAGGATTAGGCAGAAACCTAAAGGTCTAAATTGCAAATGCAGGTTTAAAAAAATCAATTCAAAGCTTCCTGACAGTGATAAACCACAGAGTATTTCAGAGCAATGACTTTGCCATATTGAGTTGGCATAAAATGCAAGTAACCTTTTCTGTGGGGCCAAAATAGAAACAATTCCAGAATCAGGACAATGAATGAAATTCACTGTCAGCAGGTTTTGGTGCCTCAGAAAGGATTACACTTCATGTACGTAATGAATCCATCATTCCAGCTGAAGAAGAGACACAACAGGGAGGTTACATGTTTACCCTGTGTGCTTACTCATCACGTTCCAATCAACTTGTGTCCATGGGCTGTATCTCATGCATGTTTATAACTCCAGCCCAGAGTCTGCACTTGATCAGTAAATACGTCCTGAACGAATGATCCATGGTGATCACTATCCACAAGTTATATATCCACTGAAGTACCCATAAACTCAAGTACAGACTGCAGTTTAATATTTCAGATCAATTCCTGAAAGGAAAACAATATGCTTAGCTACAGATTCTCTACTATAACACAGTAAAACTATCGTCCCAAATCCACTTACCTCAACCTTTTTTTTAAAAGAAGAGGCAACTAAAAGCCAGAGAGACTGAACAAAATGTTCAGTTTCAAAATATCACCTCACATATGACTTATTGATTAAGGTAACCTTATGGTGGAGAGATCTGATAAACACCATCTTCACCAAATGATTAAACTTAGTGTTATCAATAAAGGGACAAACTGACATTAAATGTCTCCTAATGTGGTGCTCTGGGAAGTGTACATCACCTAGGTAGGTAGCATCCTGATCAAAAATGTTTAATCTGAATCTAATCATGAAGAAATAATCAGGTAACTTAGACGATGGGACAGTCTATGAAACAGCCTGGTCTTCAAAAATGTCAGTGTCAAGAAACTGAAACAAAGATGGAGGAACTATTCTGGATTCAACAAGACTAAAAAGACAACTATATGCAATGTGTAATCCTTGATTATATCCTGAAATTTAAAAAAAAAGGTATAAATGGCATTTTTCAAACAACTGAGTATCTTTCAATAAGGCCTATACATTAGATAATATTCTACCACTGTTAAATGTGTTAACACATTCCAGTGCAATGTATTCTTCTAGGCTGTGGTAGAAAATGTCCTCATTTTAAATGATACATGCTATAAAGCATTAGCTGTCAAGTGCCACTATTTGTGTAACCTCCTTTCAAAAGGCTCTGCAGAAAGTAAACATATATGCACATGCATATATATATTTAGACAGAAGGCAAAAGAATTGAAATATTAATAATGAACCTAAGTAAAGGGTATATAGGTATCTGTTACACTATCATTTCAATTTTTCAGTAGGTTTAAAATTTTTCCAAATAAAGAGTTGCAAGAAAAGTAACAGACCAATTCGGTCCAGTGGAGCCTTCAGACTGCATGAACTTTTCATTTTGTGGACATGGTCTCCAGAATGCCATATACTTCTGCTGTCATTGTCAAATGTGATCTTAGTGTCTTTTGATACCTTTTCCCAGATTATCATTATAGGCATGATTTCAAGCTAACACCTGCTTATGTCTCAACGTGTTTTTTTATCTTATTAACTACTTCACAGACCTGTTGGGGAAAACGCTAGAAAGGTAATACCCAGCAAGTCCCTGGTGTCCGCTGAATGGCGCCTGGCAGTCGCTGCCCAGAGGATGAGAAATCACAGGTGCCTTGTTTACAAGTTTTAACTGTACTCAGTAATCCAACCTTCCTTCCTTTGCAGGTCTCAGGCCGGTTCTTGCATTGTTTACTGAGTGAAAGTATCTGTCAGCTTTGCTGGAGGGCCCAACCTCACCCTTCAAACACCCCTGATCTCAGTCTTCTTGCCTTTAAAAGGGCCAACACACAACTCTACTCTCCCCTCCAAGGCTTTATTTCCAGCCTTCCCAAGTATTTTTCCCTTCTCTCAGTTTTCCGAGCCCGACAGCTTTCTATCTCGATTTCTAAGTTTGAAAACCTCTGCTCTCAAGCCCAGCCGAAATAAGTGGCATAAGAATCAGAAAGACGCCGTGTCGACGTTCTCGAACACAAGAGTGGGAGACTCGGCAACAGGTCTCCAGAAAGGGATTCCTAGAAAGAGAGGCTGGCGGAGGGGGTGGATCTGGACGTGGGTGGCAGCGATCGGCAGACAGCCTCCTGGTGCAGAGCCTGGGCTACCTACCCTAGGCACAGCGGGTGCCTGAGTTCCGACCGACGGCCCTCAGACCGGCCGGGACGACGTACCATCCGAGGCGCGAAAGCCCGGAGGCCGGGGCGGACGAAAGGGGCTGGGGCCACCCAGCACTGCCCCGCCCCCGGCCAAAAGGCGGCGGGGACCGCCTCCCGTGCCCCAGACGAGGAGCGGCGGCCGCCACCAGGGCGCTGCCGAGTTCCCGCCTGAAGCCGGGGCGTTTGGGAACTCCAGACGGCAGGACGAGCTCGGGCGGGGGCCGCGTTCCCCTCACCGACCGGGCCCACCGCGGGATCGGGGAGGCCCGCCCGAGGGGCCCGCGGCGAGGCGGCGGGGGGAGGCGGAAGGGCTGCCGCCCCCGCTCTCGGCCGCCGGAGAGCCGACCCCCGCCCACAAGGAAACCAGCCCCGGAGCGGGGCCGCGGGGCGGCCGGTACCTGGGAAGGAGCAGAGCGAGGTGGAGTTGGGGCACAGCGTCCCGTTGCCCACCCGCGGCACCAGCTTCAGGCTGAGGATCTGCTGCAGGAGCCCGGCCGACGCCCCGCTGCCGCCGCTCCCCTCGCGTTCCATCCCGCCGCCATTCACCGCAGAAGGCTAAGGGAGAGCGCGCCCGAGCGGCCGCCGACGGAGAGCGCCCGAGACGCAGCCGCGGCGCGCGCTCGCGTACGGCCCGCTCCGCTCCCCACACCTCCACAGCAGCCGCGTCACCTTCCGCCCGGCCCTCTTCCTCCTACCCCAACGGCCCTGCCAAGTGACGGCTCCTTCCTCCAATCACAGGGCGCCGCCCACGGCGGGGGCGGGGCGAGAGTCGTTCCCGCCCCTGACGTTGCGAACGGCTATCGGAGACCTGGCCCCTTACAGGCTACGCCCCCTACTGGAGAAGTCGCTCCTGCTCCGGTGGGGCGCGCTCGGCTCTGTCCTTCTCTGCAGCGCCACCTAGAAGAAAGGAGTGGAATTACATATGTCCGTCTAGTCAAGGCTGTGGTTTTTCCCGTGGTCATGTATGGATGTGAGAGTTGGACTGTGAAGAAGGCTGATCGCTGAAGAATTGATGCTTTTGAACTGTGGTGCTGGAGAAGACTCTTGAGAGTCCCTTGGACTGCAAGGAGATCCAACCAGTCCATTCTAAAGGAGATCAGTCTTGGGTGTTCATTGGAGGGACTGATGCTGAAGCTGAAGCTCCAATAGTTTGGCCACCTCAAGCGAAGAGTTGACTCACTGGAAAAGACTCTGATGCTGGGAGGGATTGGGGGCGGGAGGAGAAGGGGACGACAGAGAATGAGATGGGTGGATGGCATCACCGACTTGATGGACATGAGTTTGAGTGAACTCCGGGAGTTGGTGATGGACAGGGAGGCCTGGCGTGCTGTGATTCATGGGGTCGCAGAGAGTCGGACATGACTGAGCGACGGAACTGAGCTGAGAGAGGGAGAGGGGCTTTCCAGGCTGTGCTAGTGGTCGAGAATCTGCCTGCAATGCGGGAAACACAGGTTCGATCCCTGGGTTGGGAAGATGCCCTGGCGGAGGGCATGGCAGCCCACTCCAGTATTTTTGCCGGGAGAATCCATTGGACAGAGCAGTCTGGCAGGGTGGCGGGCTATACAGTCCATGGGGTTGCAAAGCGACCAAGCATACCACCACAGAAGAAGGGAGGGAGGTGCATAGATGGATGATAGATTATGGTTACATAGACAAGTAGATACACATAGAGGTAGGTAGGTGGGAAGAAAGATAAATACCTACGTACATATGCATCTGGCAATGAGAATCAGATGGTTCAGCAACCAGGTGAAAGAAGCTGGAAGATGGTGAAGCACCACCTTCAATATTTGGAAGGAAAACGATTTTGAGAGAAAACTTCACTTGAAACTAGAAAGGATTGTGTGTAACGTAAGGAATATGTCAATAATGTTGTAATGACTGGAAACAGGTGGTTACTAGACTTACTATAGTGGCCATTTCACGATGTATACAAATGTTATTTCACTGTGAGTGTGTTAGTCCCTCAGTCGTGCCTGACTCTTTGTGACCCCACGGACTATAGCCCGCCAGGCTTCTCTGTCCATGGGATTCTCCAGGCAAGAATACTGGAGTAGATTACCATTCCCTTCGCCAGAGGAACTTCCCAACCCAGGGATTGAACCCTGGTCTCCTGCATTGCAGGCAGTTTCTTTACCGTTTGATCGACAGGGAAGTCCCTGTGTGGTATACCTAAAACTCACACAATAGTGATGGTCAACTACATTTCAATAAAAGAACTGAAAAACAGTAAAAACTCCAGGAAAAACACAAACCGACAAAAATTATGAAGCAAATATAAAGCAAACAAAAACTTGGTGTGTGTGTGTGTATTTTTTAGACACCCACCACCTCCTTGTTTCACTTATAGTGAGATGAAGAACTATAAAACTTTCAGAAGATAGCATTGAATATCTTTGTCTCATGATAGTGAAGGAGTTCTTATACATAAAAAGCAAAGACCATAAGGAAAGGATGGGTAAATTTAATTAAGACCTTGTGTTATTCAAGAGTTCATTAAAAAGCATCGACTATAAAATACATTATGTTTTCCTTTTAATTCAAGGACATTCAGTTCAGTCTCTCAGTCGTGTCTGACTCCTTGCGAACCCATAAACCACAGCACGCCAAGCCTCCCTGTCCATCACCAACTCCTGGAGTCCACCCAAACCCATGTCCATCAAGTCAGTGATGCCATCCAACCATCTTATCCTCTGTCGTCCCCTTCTCCTCCTGCTTTCAATCTTTCCCAGCATCAGGGTCTTTTCAAATGAGTCAGCTCTTCTCATCGGGTGGCCAAAGTATTGGAGTTTCAGCTTCAACATCAGTCCCTCCAACGAACACCCAGGACTGATCTCCTTTAGGATGGACTTGTTGGATCTCCTTGCAGTCCAAGGGACTCTCAAGAGTCTTCTCCAACACCACAGTTCAAACGCATCAATTCTTCGGCGATCAGCTTTCTTCACAGTCCAACTCTCACATCCATACATGACCACTGGAAAAACCATAGCCTTGACTAGACGGACCTTTGTTGGCAAAGTAATGTCTCTGCTTTTTAATATGCTATCTAGGTTGGTCATAACTTTCCTTCCAAGGAGCAAGTGTCTTTTAATTTCATGGCTGCAGTCACCATCTGCAGTGATTTTGGAGCCCAGAAAAATAAAGTCAGCCACTGTGTCAAGGACATTAGCAACATTGTTAATTAGAGTCCCCTCTTGAAAGCCTTGGTTTTTGAAGCTTTCTGATACCAATTCTCTAACACTACAACTGGGGTTTTGCCTCAACAAAGAAACTTTTCTAAAACAAAAACAGTAAGCATTTTTTAAAGTCATAAAATATTTAACAATACTGTCTTTTGGTACATTTCCCAGACTGGCAGAGTGTAAAAGAAATGGAAGAAACCAATTATTTTAAGATTATATAACAATCAATGATGCATCATATCAGGAAACATTATTTTGAATTTAGAATTCTATCCTCAGGCAGATTGTGAACTTAGAAATTTTTAAAAAGCCATTTAGACTTGCAGAACTCAGAAAATATATCTTTTACATGACCTTTTAAGGGAAGCTGAGTATGTACCCCAATAAAGTTAAAGAGTGATGACTAAGAGAAAGATGGGGGGAAAAAAAAGTAGATTTAACCAGTAGATTTAACAGGAGTCTTAGATTGACTTCTATGCAACAGTACTAGCAGCCACCTAACCAGATAGGAACAGAAGGTAGAATATCCTCAGGGAAAATAATGAAATAGATTTCAGCAACAGACAAACTGGTTAAGAATCTCACAATTTTAAGAACAGGGTGAAGAAGGTAACGTTTCTTCTCTCACTGGGAAAAAAGCACCTGAAAAACAATACAACTTCAGGAAAAACACAAATTTGCAAGAAAATTATGAAGCATATATAAAGCAAACAAAAACTTGGTGTGTGTGTGTGTTTATTTTTTAGCCACCCATCACCTCCATTTCACTTACAGTGAGATGAAGAACGATAAAACTTTCAGAAGACAATGTCGAATATCTTTATGTCCATGATGGTAAAGGAGTTCTCTAAACTAGATACAAAAAGCAAAGACCATAAAGGAAAGAATGGGTAAATTTAATTATTATAAGGCCTTGTGTTATACAAGGGTTATCACCAAGAAAATATAAAGACAAGCCACAAACTGGGAGACAACATCTGAAATACAAATAACTGACATAGGAGTGGCATTCAGAACATATAAAGTGCTTCTAAAAATCAATAAGAAAATGACAAACAAAAGACCTGGATAGGCACTTCAGGAAAGAGAAATACAAGTGGCCAAAAAACATATTAATAGGAAAAGATGCTTAACCTCATTAACCAGTGAAACACGAAATGCATCACCATGAGAGGTCACTTGTCAACCACCCACCAGCCAGACATTCAAACGTCTGAGAACACTGCTACTGAGGTTGTAGGGCAGCTGGAACTAGGGAGGCATAAACAGTCACATGCGTGCTGTTGTGTCCGACTCTTTGGGACCTCGTGGACTGCAGCCCACCAGACGCCTCTGTCCATGGGATTGTCCAGGCAAGAGTACTGGAGTGGATTGCGATCTCCTCCTCCAGGAGGAAACTCCAGGGTTAGGATCTTCCTGACCCAGGGACCAAACCCATGTCTCCTGCATTGCAGGCAAATTCTTTACCCCTGAGCTACCTTGGAAGACCATAAATAGATAACAACCATCTGGCATGATGTTGAATGAAGATACTCATGATCTAGCTATTTAACTTCAAGGTAAATATCCTACAGCATTGGTACCAGGACATATAGACAAGATTGTTCCTAGTAGCACTGTAACCATTTATGTGTGTTGCTTCAGTTGTACCTGACTCTTTGTGACCCGTGCACTGTAGCCCGCCAGGCTCCTCTGTCCATGGAATTCTCCAGGCAAGAATACTGGAGTGAGTTGCCATTTCCTTCTCCAGGGGATCTTCCTCCCAACGCAGGGACTGAACCCAGGTCTCCTGCATTGCAGGCAGATTCTTTACCATCTGAACCACCAGAGAAGCCCAAATATTCCATTAGGTAGGTAAAAATGAAAATGATTTATTTCTTTCTTTAGCGATGATGGGCGGTGCTCAGTAGGAAAGGGTGACAAGGGCATTCCTGACACCTGAGAGTATAAGTTAGTACTTCATTTTTGGTGTTATTCGGCAATTTCACATTTAAAAGATGGATGCTCTTTGATCCAGCAGTTCTATTTCTAGGAATCTTTACTAAAGACATACAAACTCAGTCATCTCCTGGGGTCCTTTCCCATCCCACGAGCTTGGATTCCCAGGTGTGAGCCTTTTGTCAAGGAAACTTGATTCCAAGGGGACCAATCCCTCGATCTCTCTCTGCCTCTTCATCCTGTGCTCAATGAACTCCTATCCATCCTTTATTTGAACCAAATATTTCCTCTTCAAAAATGTTTTCCTGACTCTCCATAGTAAAGTAGGCCACCCTCTACCCATTCTTATTAATTATTCTTAGAGCATAATCAACAGTTGCATATTTATTTATAGGACATTTTATTTAGCGTTTGTACTCCCCACCAGAGCACAGGCTGTGACTATTCTGTTCCAGGGCCTGACCCAGGGCTAACTCATGAAAGTATTGGACTGGGCACTGTCTGTCTTTGTCCTGAAACCTTATCTGGGTTCACCTGGGGGCTTGCTAGAAACCTGCACCCTGCAGCTCTTGCAGAGACTTGTCCAGAAGGCCCCACATGTGGGCAGCAGCATCTGAAAGCCAGTCATTGGCATCCTGGAACCTCAGAGACAGGTGAGGAGTGAGTCACACGGCAAAAGTCATTCACTGTGCTGTCGCCGAGACAGTCTGTGACCCTGGCAGGGACAAACGAAACTTGTGGATGCCAGTATCAGGCTGGGCTCTGAGCCCCAACCCACATGCCTTCCTGGATCCCAAGAGGGATCGGTGACTGCATGTCAGCCTCTGGCGCCATGAACCTCTGGCTGGACCTTTGCCTGAACATAGTACGTTGCAGACTTCCTGGCTGACTCCTCCACTTAACCATGTGCTCCTTCCAGGTGGGGCCAGGAGTCTACTTTTATCCCCAGAGGCTATCCTGGGGTGGGGGGGCCACATATGGGGAGGAAAGGGGCCGGTGGCAGGGGCCCCATTGCCCCAGTCCACTGCCCACCTTGAGATGTTTGCAGCTCAATGCCAGGACAGAGGCGATCGTTTTGCAACATTTAAAAATATCGAATCACTATGTCATGTACCTGGAACTTATGTAGCACTGTAGGTCAATTATATAATTAAAAGAACAATAAAATTTTGGAGAGAAGAGGAGAAGAGGTGGAGGCATTAAATCTCCATCTCTTAGAACATTTTCATTTTATTTTTGGCCATGCCATGTGGCTTGCAGGATGCCATTTCCCCCATCAGGGCCTGAACCCGGGCCCTCAGCAGTGAGAGCGCAGAGTCCCAACCACTGGACAGCCAGAGAATTCCCTCTTGTAACATTTATAAATTTTAAAATTGCATTTTTCTCTTTTTTTTGTATCTATCTGAGGTGGCTGATGTTAATTAAACTTAGTATGGTAATCATTTCCCAATATAGGTAAATCAAACCATCATGCTGTACACCTTAGAGAGTGATGTATATCAATTCTTCCTCAATAAAACTGAAAACAAAAACCCCCAAAATGTCAGGACAGCTCCTTGACACCCAGAGACCCACATCTCTGGGTGATGATCTGGCTTTTGAAGCCTGTGACGGAGTCTTTTGCTCCATCCCCAGTTCAGTTTACTTGTTAGATTGAGTTCCAGCCCATAAACTAAGCCATGTGACCCTAGCCTAAGTCATTAATAAATTCTGCATTTTAAATAACTTCTTCTATTGTGATACGGGGCAGATGGAGGCTTTATGGGGCCCAAAGTTTCTACAGCTAGACGGGTCCCTAACTGAGGCATCCTGAAGTTTCGGCTTCAAGGTCAGTATCCATCTGCTCCCTGCGAGGAAAGAAATGGAAAGTGCCAGACTGCTTTGCAGTGAGGACCTGGGTCTACAATCCAGGTCCCACCAATCCAGGCTGAGAATGGGAAGCCAGCAACCTCCAGAATCCCTTCTGGTGACTGATGGCCTCAGTGAGGGCAGATCCTCACTTCCAGTGGGAATGGGCTAAGGTGTTCTGATGGCAACTGTCAGTCCGCAGACCAGCTCTGTATTCCAGTGTGACGGGTATTCTATTTGCATGGACTCCAATCTGCTTCCCCGTCCTTCCCAGAGGTTCTGTGACCCTTCTCCCTCAACATTTTTTGAGCACTTGTTGACTTTCATTTCCTGAATTTAAGACTAGCTCTTACATATCCGTATCTTCCCCCTTCGCCTACCCCCCAGGCTCTGTTTCATAAGACCCTCTACCGGTGGAGCCAGGTGCTGTAGCTTGCAGCTAGGACTCGTATTTTGTTCTCCTCCAGGGCCTGGCACAGAAGGACCACAGGAGGACAGCCACCCTAGAGCCTTTTTTCTTCCAAGCTCCTGGCAAGCTCTATCTGGTTACATCCACCCCGTGACTTGCCCTCCAGGCACTGATCTTGCTGCCAGCCTCTTGCTCTGCCACACGCTCTGCCTGGCGTGCTGCCCGGGCCTGCCCAGCCTTCTTTCCCTCCACTTTGTCTGCTCACTGCCGACCTCCAGGCTTATCCAGGAAGCTCGCTAGATTCTGCACTCTGAACCCTGAGCTTACCACGTCCCACATCTCACCTTGCAGCTGCGGTCCTAGCTATGGCCGACTGCTAAGCCCTTGGGCAAATGGGATGGGAAAATCGGACCCTTCTTGGTCCAGGAGACAGGTCTCCGCAAGCCTGACTTGCCCTCTCCTCCCTACTCTGGTCCCAGAGCAAACCCCCTCCCTCTCTTCATCCTCCTCATCCTGCTGCCTTGGACAAGTCCCTTCACTTTTGCATTTTGCTTCTCCAACTTTACAGGCCGTAAAGTCTAATTTGTATCATACAGGTTAAATATGTTTATTTCTGTAAGTAGGAGCTTTCCCATCAGGACAAATCAAAGGTTCACTTTACTTAGGCAGGTGACGGGGTCGTGTAGGCTCCTGGGAGATCGGGGCAGAGAGAGACTAAGGGGAGACCCCAAGATAGAGGCTTTGCTGATTTCTTGCTGAAGATACAGATGAATATAAAAGCATTGGCTTTGGTGGCACGTGGTACCAGAGGATTTGGGGGAACAGAGTCTGGGGGGGTGCCGTGGAGGGGGAGATGTACTGACTTCAGGGGCCAGCTGGCCACAGTACCCCTCCAGTCCCAGGTAGGACTGGGCCAGCCTTCTCAGCTGCAGGATGAGGCATCCTGAGGGAGAGTGAGAGGGAAAAAAAGTGCTGGAGAAGGAGCCAAGTCATCTGAACTTATTCCCTGTGCCCAGAAGTGGGGGAACCAGTCTGCTTTCCATGAAGAGCGTTCCCGTCAGGAATTCAGCTCCTACGTGCTGTTGCTTAGTCACTTCAGTCACGTCTGACTCTTTGCCCCCGCGGACTGCAGCCCACCAGGCTCCTCTGTCCATGGCATTCTCCAGGCAAGAATAGTGGAGTGGGTTGCCATGCCCTCCTCCAGGGAATCTTCCCCACCTAGGGAGGGATGGAACCTGCGTCTCCTGCACTGCAAGCAGATTCTTGACTGCTGAGCCACCGGGGGAAACCATTCAGCTCCAAAAGAGGACTCGAAAGAAATAGAAGTGGGCAGAAAAAAACTAGTTTGGGAACTCGGTCCTGGCCTGCTACAGGCGGGACCTCCCAAACTCTGGGCCACCGCGTGCCCAGCCCCTTCGGCACCACGCGTGGGTCTCCTGGCCCTGGTGACCGCCAGCCCCAGCTGGGGGCCTCCGCTACGGCCCGGGGCGCTGGGCAGTGGACGAGGCCCAGCTGAAGCTGCTCTGGCCGCGTGGCAGCACCAGGTCCAGGCTGAGGTCGCGCTGCTCATCCTCGGAGAACACTGGCCGGTAGCCCAGCAGCTGCAGCGCGCCGGCACACAGCTCCTGGACGCGGCGGATCTTGGAGAACGGCAGGGCGTGGCGCCAAGCCTGCGAGACGTTGAGCGCGTCCCTCGACGTGGTCTTGAACGCCTCGCGGCGCGCGCCGGGCCCGACGCCGTGCGTGATGTTGTGGATCCAGGCCTCGAGCTGCGGCGTGAGGCTCAGGCCCGCGAAGGCGTACAGCTCTCGGATCTCTGGCAGCGGCGCCCGCGCCAGGTCCTCGAAGCGCACCAGGCGGTAGCGGCCGCGCAGGGCGGGCGGTGGCTTGTGCGTGGCCGCCTCGGCGATGCGCACGTGGCTGCGGCACACCTCCCGCACCACGCGCAGCTCCGGGTCGGCCTCCACCCACTTGCCGTTGGTGCCCAGCACGATGCCGTTGTCGCGCGCCAGCGCCTTGGCCGTCTGCTCGCGCGAGCGCAGCACGGCGCGAGGGTCGCGCACCAGGTGCACGATGCGCAGGCGCAGCGCGGGGTCGCTGAGCAGCGGGTAGAGCACCTGCAGGTTGAAGAAGCGCACCTCCTTGAGCACCACGTGGCTGTAGGAGCGGCAGGCCTCCTGCGCCAGGCCGAAGGGCCGCCGCGCGCACAGCGGCTTGCACACCGCCTCGCTGCTGATGGCGCCGCGCGGGAAGGCGCTGCAGGCTGGCGGCGAGCACAGCGCCCGGCTCTCCGCCCACTGGAAGAGGTCCGACAGGTTGCGCCTCCACGGCAGGTAGGCGTCGAACACATCCATATCGCACAGGAAGACCGAGCGCACCAGGTCGCGCACCGCCATGTGCAGCGCCAAGGCGCTGCCCTGCGACAGGGCGGCCCACACGTGCCACGCGGGTTCCATCAGGTAGAAGACGTCTGGGTGCTGGCTGAAGAGCTGGCCCACGAAGGACGAGCCCGAGCGCCACGAGGACAGCACCAGCACGTGCACCCGCTCCTCGCCGTTCGCCGGGGGCGGCAGTCTGGGCCGGGAGACTAGGAAGAGTAGGAGGCCGGTCTGCGCCAGCAGGAGCGCGGTCACGGCCGTGCTGGAGAAGCGCCGCAGCCACATGCCGCCGGCAGGAGACCTGCAGAGGGAGCAGGCAGTAGCTGTCGGGGACCAGGGGCCGCTTGCCCATCCCACATCCCGTCTGGGGCTGCCGGGGAGCAGCCCTGGAACTTGCCTACCGCCCCAGGGAGACCACCCCACTGGGGACCTCCCAAGTCAGGAGCGCGACCTGAAGGCATGAGCAGTCTTTGCAGAGCCAAAGGCCAGTTGCACAAGACTATGGGCAATGTTTTTCCCTTTGTCTCTTTCTCTCCCCCAGCCCTTTTCTTTCTCAGGAGGAACATATATGTAAAACGGAAGTCCTGCTTTTTGCTTAAAATTCCTTATAGGGGAGCAATTTTAGCCTGCTGGGTGATTTAGCAGACTCTTCCCAACTGTGCCACTTCCTAACCTATCCTCTCAGACCAAAGGCTTCATTGCTTTGTGACTCAGTTCACCCATCTGTAAAAGGGGACTCATCGTGGTCCTGGGGTGTTGGGATGAGCCGGAGGGCTGGGGCATGTACTAATTCTCATAACCGAAAACTTGCACTTTCTGCATAGTGTGCTTCTGCATTGTTTGACTCTTTTAACAAGCAGATGTTACTTTTGCTATTAAGAATAAATAGACAAAGAACAGCAAGTGTTGCTCTCACCCATGGAGAGTGAAGTCCTGCAGGAAGCATGGATTCCCCAGGGAGGATATCCTTCTGGATTGGTGGGAGCTGGCAGAAGAAACCAGTTAAGGGAGAGGTAGGACGGAGCCAGAGAAGGGGAGAGATGAGAGTGGAATCGGCCCCTTTCCATGCTGAGGCTACTTACTGCTGTCCAGGGCTGCTGGGAGGGCTGCCCACCTCGATCACAGATCCATGGGAGAGGCCTGGAGGTTTTTCAGGGCCTGGGAAGGCAGGAGAGGGCTGGGTCAGATGGCCCTGGACGCTGGGAGAGCTCTGTCTTCCCAGACTGACAGAAGTTCCCCTTGGGTGGGAGTCTAGTTGCCCTTCCTCTGGCTGGAGCTGGGCAGAGACCAGCAGCTGGCTGGATACAAATGAAAGTCTCTCCTGCTGGGTTTGAGTCTCTCTGATGCCACTCAGGAGCTGGGAGACCAGGGACAAACGACTTACATTCTCCAAGACTCAAGTTTCCTCCTCCGTAAAATGGGGATGATAACATTTGACCTTAAGGTCATCGAGAGGAATGCTGCTGCAAATATGTACGAGGAAAGGGCTTGGTAAAGTGCCACACATGCCCTGTGTTACTGGTGTAGTGTTCAGCTGTGTCTGAGAGAAGGAACCATGAGGAGTCTCTGCCCAGAGAAGACCCCTGAGGTCACCTGTGCTTAGAATCCCATCATCTCCCAGGCCCCCTACAGCCCCCGAACACGCCTGAGTCCTTTAGTGGATCTTAAGAATGTCCCAGGGTGCAGGGGGAAGGATAAACTGGGCACTGAGATTGACATATACACACTGCTGCTGCTGCTGCTGCTGCTAAGTTGTTTCAGTCGTGTCCGACTCTGTGAGACCCCATAGACGGCAGCCCACCAGGCTCCGCCGTCCCTGGGATTCTCCCGGCAAGAACACTGGACTGGGTTGCCATTTCCTTCTCCAATGTGTGAAAGTGGAAAGTGAAAAGTGAAAGTGAAGTTGCTCAGTCGTGTCCGACCCTTAGCGACCCCACGGACTGCAGCCTACCAGGCTCCTCCATCCATGGGATTTTCTAGGCAAGAGTACTGGAGTGGCTTGCCAGTGCCTTCTCCGCATATACACACTACTATATGTAAAAGAGATAACTAATAAGGACCTACTATAGCACAGTAGTCTGTAATGACCTATATGGGAACAGAATCTAAAAAAGAGTGGATATAGATGTAATCATTAATTCATTTTGCCGTACAGCAGAAACTAACACAACATTGTAAAATCAACTGTACTCCAATACAAACTAATTAAGAGAGAATGTCCCACAGAGACATACAGAATGAAAGGAACACCAAGCCCAGCTCCCACATTCCCAGGTCCCAGAGTTTTCTCCTCTTTGCACTGTTCTTCCTGCAGCAATCTCAAGGGTGAGCCACTTGGGAAGAGAAGGACCTGGAAGTTTCCTCTTTCTTTTCATAGCATTTGCTCCCCACAGAGACGCCTTCACTGGCCATGTCACCACTGAGGGCAGCTGGCATCTAGACTGTGAGCACAGACCCCTCTAGACTCCCCCCTTATCCGGGGCCTACAGGATGCCCAACAGCTCTTGTTTCCTGCTCGGCCCCCCGGGGCCCCCTGGAAGACCTGGACAGCAGCCACCCACCTGCTCTGCCACGTTACCCCCTCTCCTCAAAAGTGTGCTTCCCAAGAACAGGGTACAGGAGAGGGAGGAAACTCTAACTCCTCTTTACTGACATATATTACCTCAAGGGCTAGGTGATTTGGGGCTTCCCTGGTGGCTTAGTGGTAAAGAACCCACCTGCCAATGCAAGAGATGCAGGTTTGATCCCTGTTTTGGGAAGATCCTCTGGAGAAGGGAATGGCAGCCCACTCCAGTATTCTTGCCTGGAAAATCCCCATGGACAGAGGAGCCTGGTGGGCTGCAGTCCATGGGGTCACAGATAAGACTTGGCAACTAAGCAAGCATACAGCTAGGTGATTTAACTCAACAGGCCCTGAGGTGGGCATTATGATCACAATTTTTTATTTAGTTTATTTATTTTGGCCATAGCACTCGGATTGTGGGCCCCCAATTTCTTGACCAGGGATCAAACCCAGGCCCTTGGCAGTGAAAGCTTGGCGTCCCAACCACTGGACCGCCAGGGAATTCCCTATGATCTTAACATTTTGGACGAAGGACCCAAGGTTTGGAGAGACAGCAAGGGACCCCAACCCAGGACTTATTTTGAGGTTTCTGGCAGTTTCTGATCATAGGCTGCTGGCCTTTCCCCTGGTGCTGAAATATCCTGCAGAACACAGGACCCTGATACTTGGGCCCAAACACAGCTGCCCGGGCTCGCCTCACCCTTCCCTGTTAAGGAAGATCTTACCCCTAGGCCAAGATGCTTGTTACCTGCACTCCAGGGATGCCAGAGGTCTTCTTAAGTGGACTCACACTGTACTGGAGCTGTTATCTGATTCTCCGATTGGAACTCAAGAACTAGGAAGCAGATGGAAACATCTTGCGCACGCAGGGTGTCCAGAGAATCCAGGTCCTAGCTGGGAGTTTTCTGAGAAGGCACCTTACATTCAGCACACCACCAACTGGCCCAGGGTTCAAGTGAGGAAGAACATGTCAGGCAGGCACTGGGAGGTGTATTTTATCTTCTTGATTGAGTTTTATTCTCCCCAAGTCCCTAGAAGGTAAAAATCATCCTGTGTGTTTTAGTTGAGGCAGTGGGGCTTAGAGATATGAATACACAGCTGGTAAGCAGTAGGGCCATGGACGGAGAAGCCTGGTAGGCTACAGTCCACGGGATCGCATAGAGTCGGACACGACTGAGCGACGGAACAGAACAGAATGGAAGCAGTAGGGCAGGGGTTTGAATCCAAGTGCCAGGCCCCCAGGGTGGGGTGCTGGGTGGCTCCACTCCTAAACCTTTGCCCAATGAAGCTCCCCACTCTGGAAGGGTCATCTGTCTCTCCTATGAATCCTTTGTAGTATTTTGTGGGCATGTATTTATTATTTGTCTAATTTTGGAAAAGGTGATACATAGAAATGGTACAACATTCTGTGTGTGTGGAGTTTCCTCCTTTTGGGAAACTTCCTACACTGTTGGTGGAAATCGTATTACTCTGCTGGTACAACCACTATGGAGAACAGTATGGCGATTTCCCAAAAAACTAAAAATAAAGCTACCATATGGTCCAGCAATCCCATTCCTGGGCATATACTGGAAAAGACAACTCTAATTAGAAAGATACATGCACCCCAAGATTCGTTTGTTGCTGTTGTTAAGCAACCTGAAGGTCCATAAACAGATGAATGGATAAAGAAGATAAGGTACACATATCCAGTAGAATATTTCCAAGCCTTAAAAAAGAATAAAATAATGCTATCTGCAGCAACACAGATGGGCCTAGAGATTATCATACTAAGACAGAGAAACACAAATACCTTATGATATCACTTATATGCAGAATCTAAAAAAAAAAATGATACAAATGAACTTATTTACAAAACAGAAACAGACTTACAGACATAGAAAACAAACTTGTGGTTACCAAAGGGATGAGGGGGATAAATTGGAAATTTGGGATGAACAGATATACACTACTATATATAAGATAAATAATGAAGACCTACTGTATAGCACCGGGAACTGTATTCAATATTTTGTAATAACCTATACTGGAGAAGAATCATATATATATTATATATATATTTGCTTTACACCTGAAACAGTGTTAATAAACTATACTTAAAAAAATAAATAAAAGTTTTAAAGTGTATAAGACCTAAAAAAAAGCATATACATACTAGAAATTCTGTAAATATCCTAAAATTTTATATGAAATTCTTTATTGTATGTTCATGTACTATTTCATTCATTCTGTAAACATTTATTATGTGGCTATTATGTGCAAAGCATGAAAGTAAATATTGACATGTGGCCACTGCCTTCAGCTTAATTTCTAGCTGAGAAGGTCACCACAAAGCAAGTGATCATTTAACCACAAGCATGGTAAGTGTCCATGGGGTCACAAAGAGTTGGACATGACTGAGCGACTGAACTGAACTGATAGGAAGTGTAATGAAAGGCAAGGACAGTGCTGTGGGAGCCTGCAGCTAAGGGCAAGCAGAGAAGTCTTTCCTTAGCCAAGCACATTTTGAACTGGGATCTGATGGCTGAGCAGGGAATAACTGTGAGAAGGGCTGTGTGAGGGAGCAGGTGGAGAGAAGAGGTTAGTATGTCAGATGAAGCAGCATCTCTGAAGGAGCATTTCATATTCAAGGGTTAGAGGAAGGCCAGAGAGGCTGTAGGTACAGTATCTAAAGGAAAAAAAAAAGAAAGAAATCATCCCACTGAACCCAGCCCCATTTGTGGCAGATTATCTGTTAAAGAAAGCAAAACCTGGTGACACGTGCTTTCCTGGACCTCTCACAACCAGACACTGCTGACGGCATCACAGCCCAGGATTTTCATCGTGTACTTGCCCTGTTCTTTGCAGTCTATCCAGAACTGCTACTTGAATTTCTCCAAACCTCTTTTATTCCGTCCTCCTCACTGTATACAGAACATCATTAGTGTAAAATCAGAGCAATTGTTCCTGCCTCCAGGCATCTGAAACAAACCTAGCTCAGTAATAAGTGTGTGATGAGGAAAGCGTCAGGCCCTCCCTGGTGGCCCAGCGGTTAGGACTTGGTGCTTTCCATACCAGGGGCCAGGGCTCATCCCTGGTCAGGGGGCTTACCAGCCCACAAGCCACTAGGCAAGGCCAAAAAAGGGAAAGTGTTCTGCTAACTGAAGCATATTGTTTCTGTAATTTGGAGGGAAGAAAAAGGGACTAAGAGGAAGAAAAAGGGCTCTGTCCTGCTTTCTATGGGCTTCCCTGGTGGCCCAGATGGTAAAGAATCTGCCTGCAATGTGGGAGACCTGGGTTCGATCCCTGGGTTGGGAAGATCCCCTGGAGGAGGGCATGATAACCCACTCCAGTATTCTGGCCTGGAGAATCTCCATGGACAAAGGAGCCTGGCGGGTATAGTCCATGGGGTTGCAAAGCTCAGACATGACTGAGCTTTCTATAATAATAGCTAATATGATAGCCCATCTGAGTTAAATTCACCCATTCCAGTCCATTTTAGTTCACTGATTCCTAGAATGTCTACGTTCACTCTTGCCATCTCCTGTTTGACCACTTCCAATTTGCCTTGATTCATGGACCTCACATTCCAGGTTCCTATGCAATATTGCTCTTTACAGCATCGGACCTTGCTTCTATAACCAGTCACATCCACAACTGGGTATTGCTTTTGCTTTGGCTCCATCCCTTCATTCTTTCTGGAGTTATTTCTCCACTGATCTCCAGTAGCATACTGGATACCTACCGACCTGGGGAGTTCCTCATTCAGTATCCTATCATTTTGCCTTTTCATACAGTTCATGGGGTTCTCAAGGCAAGAATACTGAAGTGGTTTGCCATTCCCTTCTCCAGTGGACCACATTCTGTCAGACCTCTCCACCATGACCTGCCCATCTTTGCACTCATATCACACTCTAGTAAAGCCATGCTCAAAGTTCTCCAAGCCAGGCTTCAGCAATACGTGAACTGTGAACTTCCAGATGTTCAAGCTGGTTTTAGAAAAGGCAGAGATACCAGAGATCAAATTGCCAACATTCGGTGGATGATGGAAAAAGCAAGAGAGTTCCAGAAAAACATCTATTTCTGCTTCATTGACTATGCCAAAGCCTTTGACTGTGTGGATCACAAGAAACTGTGGAACATTCTGAAAGAGATGGGAATACCAGACCACCTGACCTGCCTCTTGAGAAACCTGTATGCAGGTCAGGAAGCAACAGCTAGAACTGGACATGTAACAACAGACTGGTTCCAAATAGGAAAAGGAGTACATCAAGGCTATATATTGTCACCCTGCTTATTTAATTTATATGCAGAGTACATCATGAGGAACGCTGGGCTGGAAGAAGCACAAGCTGGAATCAAGATTGCTGGGAGAAATATCAATAACCTCAGATATGCAGATGACACCACCCTTATGGCAGAAAGTGAAGAGGAACTAAAGAGCCTCTTGATGAAAGTGAAAGAGGAGAGTGAAAAAGTTGGCTTGAAGCTCAACATTCAGAAAACTAAGATCATGGCATGTGGTCCCATCACTTCATAGGAAATAGATGGAGAAACAGTGGAAACAGTGTCAGACTTTATTTTTTTGGGCTCCAAAATCATTGCAGGTGCTGATTGCAGCCATGAAATTAAAAGACGCTTGCTCCTTGGAAGGAAAGTTATGACCAACCTAGACAGCATATTAAAAAGCAGAGACATTACTTTGCCAACAAAGGTCCATCTAGTCAAGGCTATGGTTTTTCCAGTGGTCATGTACGGATGTGAGAGTTGGACTGTGAAGAAAGCTGAGTGCTGAAGAATTGATGCTTTTGAACTGTGCTGTTGGAGAAGAATCTTGAGAGTCCCTTGGACCGCAAGGAGATCCAACCAGTCCATTCTAAAGGAGATCAGTCCTGGGTGTTCATTGGAAGGACTGATGCTAAAGCTGAAATTCCAATACTTTGGCCACCTGATGCGAAGAGTTGACTCACTGGAAAAGACTTTGATGCTGGGAGGGATTGGGGGTGGGAGGAGAAGGGGACGACAGAGAATGAGATGGCTGGATGGCATCACCGACTCGATGGACATGAGTTTGAGTGAACTCCAGAAGTTGGTGATGGACAGTGAGGCCTGGCGTGCTGTGATTCATGGGGTCTCAAAGAGTCGGACATGACTGAGCGACTGAACTGAACTGAATATGATAGCCCATAGAAACATGCCAATCAATCTTATCAAAAGGCCTGGAGGGACTTTGTTTTGTATCCAAGATTAGCAAGATTAGCTTTCCAATAGTAGAGAACTGAGATCCTATGTATTCAGGCCACTAAGACACATTGCCCATGGCACACGGGAGAACATGGAACTGGTCCTGCATTGAGAGGTACAGTTTTTTAATGTCTGTCCTTTCAGAAACAGTAGCTGTGAACTCATAAATTCATTGCCTACAAACTATTATGCAAAGAGTATGTGGGCTCAGTTGCTCATTAAAAAAAAAAAAAAAAGTAGCCTGATGCCAGATTTCAGGAGGTAGAGATTGCAAAAATCTTATTTTTTCAAATAAAAAATAACCTAATATTAAGATCATTGAATTGCTTTAAAAAAAAAAAAAGTTAAGAATCCTGCCAGAGCAAGACAATAAGTGTCATGTCAGGGATTGCCCCAAAAAGCCTGAGCGAGATATTAATAAATTTTTGCCGAATCGATATCAGGCACTGTGATCCAAATGCAAAGGGAGTGATTCCCCACTTGTCCTGTATTTCTTTCTGCCGAGCGTCTTAACGTTACAATGGCTTCTAGTCATCCCTGACTAGGTCTTGGTCTGAGAGACAGAGAAGGAGCCCCCGTTTGTGCCGATGGGAACACTGAGCTACAGGGGAGACCTCGCAGGGAAGGTGCGAGCGGACAGGGATCTGCCCTCTGGGCAGGACTCACCCGCAGACCCGCTCCAGCTGCTCTAAACTGCAGCTCCTCCGTCTCCAGCATCTCCCAGCCCTGCAGAGTCTAAGGCAGTGAAAGGTAATCCTAGGCAACACCCCCTGGCTCAGATTTCTCTCAGTTTGGCATCAGCTGCAGGCCATTCTGTTCAGGAATCCCAAAGGCTAAAGAAAAGAGCTTTTGGATGAGGCATGCATGGACCTGAGGCATCAAGGGCCACCCCTGGAGATGAACCAGCTCTGAGGGAGCCCGGAGTATCTGCTGGAGAGAAGGCTGACGCGCAGGGCAAGAAAGAGGAGGAAAGCCGAGAAGGGAGAAAGAAAAGAAGAGCAAGAGACAGGAAAAGCACCGAGGGAGGGAAGGGGAGACAGAGGAGAAAGATGGATGCCTGTGGTGGCGTGGGACTCAGGGAATACCACCTGTGAGGGCTTCCCGCATACCAAGCCTTTCCCACCCGTCTTCCTCTGAAGTTCAGATTAGGATTATCTCACAACAATCCTATGAGGTGCGTCTGATGTGCTACCCTATTTTACAGAAGAGAAAACTGAGGCTTAGAAAGGTTCAGGAACTTGCCCACACAGCAACAGTCAGAATTTGAACCCCAGCTGTCTAACTTTAGAGCACTTCACTACATAATGCTGAGTGAAAAAAAAACACAGCAAAACATTCAGTGTGTTAAAAATTCATGAATATCAAAGGACACCATCAAGAAACTGAAAGGATATCCACAGGTGGGAGAAAATATTTGCAAATCATATAAATAGCAAAGGACTTGTACCCATATATAAAGAGCTCTTACAACTGAACAATAAAAAAACAACAACCTGATTTTAAAATGAGCAACAGATTTGAGTGGATATTTTTCTAGAGAAGATGGACACATGGTCTATAAATGCATGAAAAGATCCTGAATAGATTCAGTCATTAAGAAAATGCAAATCAAAACTACATTGGGATACCACTTTCCATCCTCTAGGTTGGCTGTAATAAAAGAGACAGATAATAGCAAGTGTTAGTGAGAATACGGTGAAACTGGAACCCTCATAGGCTGCTGGTGGGAATGTAAAACGGTGATTTGCTGTGGAAAGCAGGTCATCCCTCAAGTAAACATAGAATTACCATATGATCCAGCAATTCTACTCTAAAATACACAAATCCAAGAGAACCAAAAATATATGTCTAAACAAAAACACACTCATGAACTTTCACAGCAGCGTTAATCATAATAGCCCCCAAGTGGAAACATCCTATATGCTTATCCGTTGATGAACAGATAAGCACAATGTGGTGCACTCATATAACTGAATCTTCTCTGGCAGTAAGAAGGAAGGAAACACTGATATCTGCTGCAACACGGGTGGACCTTCAGGTGACTAACTCACCAGACGGAATAGCCTATAGACCAGTGAACTATACACTGAAAACAACTTCAAAGAATGTGAATTATATCTCATTAAAGCTGTTACTTAAACAAACAAAACCCAAAATGATTTAGTATAGGAAGACATCCAGAAGGATGCGTGCTGAATATTGGTGGTTATTATTCTGTGGCCAGATTACAGGTCATTTTTTTCTTGTTTTATTACTTGGTCAGTCATTAACAATCAGTTCTGTCAAAGAGGCATGGGTAGGGTTTGCTGACTTAGCTTTTATTGCAGGGAGAGAGGCACCCCCAACCATCTTCCAGCTGACCTGAGTGCCTAGGTGGCTAGGGGGGGAGCGGTAGGGGATGGAAAACTACCTGGTGTTTGTCAAGGGCTGCAGCCCCACACTCAGCCTCAGGGCTCTGGGCTGGGCAGGCGGTGGTGAAGACGTGCGTGGCCCTAAGCCTGGCCACATGTGCCATTCCCCTGCTGGCCCTGGGGAGCAGCTGTGTGGCATCACCTGGAGGTAGGGCAGCTACAGTCACAGAGGCCAGATGCTGCTGGAGTAACCAGACCTGCCTGCAGGAATCTCCTGGGAAGTGAAATCAAGTTAGTCTGGGAAAGGAGCTTTGAGTCTCCTTGGCTCAGAGCCATGCAGGGGCATTTCAGAGCAGACGAGCAGATACCAACACAGAAACCCTTTTCCAAGGCTCTGAACTTTGGGGATCCCCAAAGTACACCTTACACAACACCTAGCTTGGTCTAACTCACTGCACCTGACAGCTGGAGGGCCCTCAAGGCTGGGACTCCCCCTGTTCTCTGCAGTAACACTTGCGGGGAGGAGACGGTACGTGTTTCACACATTTCTCTCTGGCACCTGCCCCCCAGGTGTGGACTGAGCCCTCTTATGCAGGGATCATCTGGAATGTTCTCCGGTTTATTCTTCTTAATCTCTTATTTTGATTCATTTATTTTTAAAAAGTCATTTTTTTTAAAGACTAAATCATTTTTATCAGTCAGTGACATGGAAAGAAAAAAGGAAGGGACTATTTTAGAAGAATACAACTTGCCCAGTCACTGAGTCGCTGCCAAGGACTCACAGACTCCCTTTCGAGCCCCCTTGCTTCCCGACGCTGCTTCCCAAGGCTCCGTATCCCCTGCCCGCCGTCTCCCGCGGCCGCCTTCAGTCGTATTTATGTCCACAATCCAGAACCTCCATTTATTGGACCCCTTTGCTGATGCAAGTAAGGGTGCTGACCTGCCTCGTGCTGGCACTGAGGATTATATCCATGTAAGGATTCAATGAGGAAACGGCAGAAAGACCCTTGCTGCCATCCAGGGGATCGGTGATGATTCAGATGAAAAGAAACTAGTGAAGGCGTTTAGGAAGAACTTTGCCTGCAATGGTACTGCATTGAGCATCCAGAGTATGGAGAAGGAATTCAGCTACAGGGTGACCCACGCAAGAGCATACGCCAGTTCCTGGTGGAAACTGGACTGGTTAAGGACGACCAGCTGAAGGTTCATGGGTTCAAGTGCTTTTGGCTCACTGAGGCTTAAGTGCGGATTTCCTTGCAATGAGTAGAATTTCCCTTCTGTCCCTTGTCACAAGTTTAAAAACCTCTCAGCCTGTATAATGTAACCATCTGGGGTCTGCTTTTAACTTGGACTAGTGGAACTCCTTCATGCAACAAACTGAACAGAGCCATGCTGTCTAGTCTTGGGGTCCCTCATTTAAACAGAGGTCAAGCAGAGGCGCCTGGCAATGTCCAGCCTGAAACAAAGCAGTAACCGTGACGCTTCAGCCAAGTCCAGAGCCCCAGGATCACAGGCGGCTATGTCTGGCTGGAAGCCCCTCAGCAGTCCCTCTGCAGAGTTCCCTGTCTTGAGAGAACATCATCACTTGGACAGCCTTCGATGGAAGTGGAGAAGGGAGGATGGGTGAGGCAGCTGTACTTCTAGAGGGAGCCTCTGATGGTCGGGGAAAGGTCATCTGCTGTCTCCAACATGACCCGGTGGGCAGTGCTTAGAGCAACCACCCTCTAGTGAGGGGCCAGGACCTCTGGCTTGCCACCAAGGTGTTTTTGACCAGACGTATCCTAGATAATCGATTCCCAAACTAGAAGGTGAGGCCAACCTTCTATCAGTTCAGCTTCTGACAAGGGAACAAATTTCAAACTGATGTATCAGTCATAGCTGTAGAGCTGAAAACTCACTAGTAACAGCAGCCCAATGCCAAGTGAAGTAACAAACTGATTTTCGCTTTTTTTTTCTGTCCTCTTCAGTTTTAACGTTATGTAATGTATTTAAACCCTTATTTAAATAAAACTTATTTTCAGAAACAACAACAAAAAGAAAACAACACAAAACAGCCGAAGACAACATGTGGACCTTGTTTGGATTCTGATTCAGACAAACCCAGGGTGAGAAGATATCTTTGAGGTAATCAGAGAAATTTTAATATGGACTGAGTATTAGGTGATATTGGGAGATCTTTGTTAATGCTACTATCACTACAAAGAATATTCCTGTTCACGCATTTCTGTGCCTAAATCCCCTGACTAGCCTAGAAGCCAGACCCTATCTCTCTCATACCAGGTAGAGGGGTTAGCACAAGGGCTAAGAGTATAAACTCTACTTGATGACTCACTGGGTGATCTTGAGCAAGTTGAGCAAGTTACTTAATCTCTCTGTGCTTACTTTTTATTTTTTTAATCTATAAATAGGGGAAATAATGTAACTCAACTCATGGGCTTGATTTGAAGATTAAAAGAATTAATATTAAAGCACTCAGATAATGTCTGGCACATAGTCCACTGAAAAGTATTTGTTCAAGGATCTTTTAAAAATCCTGGGTCACAACTGTGTTCTATGAATCCAAGAAAAAGCCTGTGTATAATGAAAACTCAAAGAAAATAGCCAAAC
Source organism: Moschus berezovskii (assembly GCF_049115385.1). Classification (NCBI taxonomy): domain Eukaryota; kingdom Metazoa; phylum Chordata; class Mammalia; order Artiodactyla; family Moschidae; genus Moschus; species Moschus berezovskii. Next base: position 61,312,997 of record NC_142481.1, on the reverse strand, counting down.
CAAGTCCAAGTGACCCTAGCAATAGAAACAATCAAGCCTAGGCAGCAGTGGTGGTGGTGGTGGTGGTTTAGTCGCTAAGTCGTGTCAGACTCTTGCAACCCCATGGACTATAGCCTACCAGGCTCCTCTGTCCATGGGATTCTCCAGGCAAGAATACTGGAGTGGGTTGCCATTCCCTTCTCCAGCGTATCTTCCCAACCCAGGAATCAAACCTGGGTCTCCTGCATTATAGGCAGATTCCTTATCAACTAAGCTACGAGGGAAACTGTATATCCCAAACAGAAGATAGTGAATCATGGCTGAAAGCCTGGCTTCTGAAGCCAGATTGGGTTAAAATTGTGCTCTACAACCAGTGGGGTGTGTGACTTTGAGCCAGTCACTCAGAACCTCTGGGCTTCAGCTGACTCTGAGAAGGAGGCTCTAGCAGCGCCTACCCTGCTGTCTGGAGAGGACTACATGGAACAGTCTAACCCTTGGCATGGCCAGGCTCACCGAGCAGCCTGCTATTCTTATTAACTCTGGTACTTGGCTCACTCACTCACGGCTTCACCTCAGCCAAGCCTTTTCCACTCTTGGGGCCTCACTTTTCCCATCCTTGAGCCTCCAGTACAAGAGGGAAGAGAAGGGAGTGAACATCTGCTGGGCACCTATGCTGAGGCCCAGGGAGGTGGTTACTATTGTTGCCCACGGTCCAGCAGCTGGGAGCAGGGGCCCCCAGACTCAAATTCAGCTGGATCTGGTTCCAAATTCACTTGCCTGAGCTGCTTTTCCTTCAGGATTCCGTGGAAAAAGCCCTTGGAGAGTTTTTTGTTTCTTTCTCTTTTTTAATGAAAGCCATACCCTTTGAAACTCAAGTTGCAAGAGACAAGGGATCCTCAAGAAGTGACCTGTGGAGCTGAAGCCCCAGGAAGACCCGTTCCAACCAGCACTTGGAAAAGGGTGATACTCTTTTCACGTTCTCATAAAAACCACCCTCAGCTCCAACTGGCACAATCCCCTGAGGGCTGCAAGGTTACCGCCTCCCCAGCTGGGCCCCCGGCCGAGGCCCCGGCCGCCCAGGGTGTGGGCATCCCGCGCGGAGAGAGGACGAATCAACGTACCTCAGGCGAGGTGTCCCGGCCCGGGGGCGCGGCGCGGGGCAGGCGCCTCTGGCCCCGGTCTCTGCCGAGACTCCTGGACGCCGCCTTCACCACGCTCGAACGCGGCCGCTGTCTCCTCGCCGGGACAGTCCGCAGGGCCGGCCGGCTCTGAAGGGGCACCCGTGCCGCTGGGGCGGAGGGCGCTCCGAGAGGCGAGGACTTGGCACGCGGGGCCGAGATATCGGAGGCACCTGGAGAGCCACGGCGGCGGGAGGCTGGAAAGCGGGCAGGAGTCCCCTGAAAAAGAAGAGATGTGTCGTAAGAATGGGATGTGGGGGCGCCGTCCCGGGGTGGGGGGCAGGACACCAAGCAGCCTCGCAGCCCCCCGGCGCCCGGCCCCGCGCCTCGCGCTACCTGTGCGGCCGCTCGGAGCGGCGGGCCGGAGCCGAGCGCGCACAATGAGGCGCTTTCAGACGTGGCTGCGGTCCCGGAGCGGCGGGCGGGCGCCGGGGCGGGAGGGGAGGAAGGAAAGAGCCGGTTGGCCCCCGGGCTCGGACTAGCCTGCCCACCGCGGGCCGAGGGGCCACGCCTCGGGGAAGGGGCGGGCGCGGGCGGGCCCGGGAGAGGCCGGCGCAGGTGGGCCCTGGGGGCGGCCCGGGGCGCGCGGCTCGGAGCGGGGTGTCAGGCGCCGCCCGCCGCGTCGCTTCGCATCCCACTCGTTGACCAAGAAAGTGTTCCCCCCTCCAATCAATCCCCAGAGAAGGGAGGCTCCTGGGAACACAAAAGGCCCCTTGTCAAAGAAACCGAATCTTAATTTTGCCCCTGCTCGCTCTCGGTGGCATCCTCGCAGCCAAAGGAAGCCAAACTGCTTCCCAAGCCCCCGGCCTCGGCCCCAGCCAGGCCTGGGTCACCTGGATGTCGGGGCCTCGCGCACGAGCTGGGCTGTGAGGCGCCGGGACACCAGATGGCCCTCAGGAGCTGGGCCTGCAGCTGGCTGTCTCCCCGCTTCTCCAGCCTCAACCCAGAGACTCAGGCTTGATAGCAGGTCCCGGTAAATACCGGGTATCTTTCAGTAAATAAAGATGTTATTTCCCCCTACAGATAAGAGTCCCAGCATCTGAACAAGATGGAGAATTCTGATCTCTTGTAGCCCGTGGTGCGACCTAAAAAGAAATCTCTGCGGCTGAAACTATAAATTAGTGCATTCTTTCCAGGATTCGGTTTGGCGAGATGAATTAAAATCCTTAAGAATGGTCATAGGCTTTTTGAATTCTTAATTTCTTTCCAGGCTCTATCTTAAGGAAATAAAACTAACAAAAAGGATTTATACGCACGGTTGATAGAAATGTCATTTATGACAGAAAAAAAAAAGCAACAAAAAATTAAAAGGATGTGTATCAGAATGCTGAGAGCAATTTACAGGCAACTCATTTTCTTTCCGTTTCAGTAATTACACGTTTTCCCCCATAGGCATTTAGAACTTACATGGTCACAAAGAAATAAAACTTCTTTTACAAAGCATGAACATGAAGAGAAAGAAGGCTTTATTGGTTTATTATTCTTAGATGGGACCTCACCTGATTCAAATAGAAACTGGATAATCATTTGGCCAGATAAGAGATTCCCCCTGCCAAATATTGTCTTAGACCCTGAAACAGCTATGGGTTACAGCTCAGTTGATAAACTTCTGTATACTTCCCCACCTTTTTCCTGCAACTATACAGTGTGGTTCACCTTCAGAAGCCACCAACATCTGATCTGTAAACAATCTGGTATTCACCAGAAGCAGTTGTAATTTTCCAGCCTGTGATTTTCACATGCCATGTGGATTCCACCAAAAACTCACATTTACTTGGGGTGGGGCCAGAAGGCTTTTGCCAAAGAGTTAACAAAAGCGCCAAGGTCTTTGGGTAGAGCCCTGGCAAAGCAAGGCTGCTGGTGAGTAACCAGAATGTGCACAGATTCTGCCCTCCCCATCCTCCCTTTTCCAAATACACTACCCCTCTAAAGAGCCACATGAAACCTTCCAGTTTGAACATTTTAATTATAAAGTTACAAAACATCATGGTTCTTTGTACATGTTTGGCATGAAAAATAATTTAATAAAAAGGAAGCCTTGTTGACATACATCTTCAGCTCTTTTCCATATTTCATTACTTTTTGATGATTCAAACCAGAAACTCTTTTTATTTAAATCTGAAGGAAGAAAACAAAAAACTCTAGGCATATAAACAGCTCAAAATATTAAAAGAAAAGGCAGAGGGACCAGTGTTAGGATCTTTTTGTGCTTAAATACTTCAAAACAACTTTGTTTCCAAAGTTCTTATTTGGGCAGCCTGGAAGAAAAGGTGCTTTGGAAATAAAAACTCAGAGGTGTGTGTGGATGGGTGTGAAGTGCGGATCTCAGAGGGCGTGTCCTTCCACTGCCAGTGAAAGCACGGGATCATAAAGCAGGTCCAGCGGTCCTTAGAGTGTGAATGGAAAATCCCTGTTCCACGCATGGCAGAGGCCTATTCCGGGTCTCTTCAGCAGACGTTCACTTAGTCACGAGGGTGGTCCGGCTAAACTGCGTGTCTTTCTGCTAACGGCCAGGCCCTGAACGGGCTGTGCGGCTGGCATCCTCTCCGTGCCCTCCCTGCTCCTTGTGTGTCTCCCCAAAGCGGCCCACTGTGGTGGGCACCGTGTTTCTGAGGCAGAGGAAACGCAAGTCGCGGGCTTCCCACTAGCCCTCCAAGTAACCTCTGTGGTCGTGGGCGGCAGGAGCCAATAGCAACAACAGCTCCTCCGTCGCCCGCGTCCTTTTCAAGCGCGGGAGGGCTGTCGAGGAGGAGGAGGAGCAGCCAGCGTGCAGCCTGCTGGGCGAGGGCTGGGGAGGGAGGACCTGCTGTTGCACGGCTCACTCCCCCACAGTTGCTGAGGGCCTGTGCCCGCAGCGGCCCTGCTGACCACAGCCTGCTATTCCAGGGGCTCAGCCCGAGGCCAAGAGCCGGCCTGGCGGGCGGGATCCAGGGTTGCTCAGCGGGGCTGCCACAGACCCCCGTTTGTTCGACGCGGCAGGTGGACCTGGGCCGCGTGTCCTGCGGCGCCCGCCGCGCACATGTGCTCCGAGTGCTCCCCTCTCCCCCTCCAGACCGCCGGTTAAAGGCCTCTCAGTTCTGGAAACCAGTGCTGAGTGGAAATTTAGACGCCCAGGAGTGGAAAGTGCTGATGGTTGCGTATCTATCCCCAGAGAGCCCTGCAAAGAGGAAAACCTGGTTTACAACAGGGGGAAGAAATACACGGCATGCTTCTCAGTTCAAGAGAGGAAAAGTCTTTGCTTCACCAGAGATGGGACTCTTTCCAAGCTGTCTGAACTGACTGCAGTTTCCTCCCGAGATCCAAGTCTGAGGCGAAAAACAAAAACAAAAGCAAATTATAGCCTTCAGGAACCCTCAGAAACATTTCTACAAACTAGTCCCTGATTATCTCTGCAGATGCTTAGAAAATATAGAATTTGTGTAGAGGAAAATTAGAAAGGATTGTTCTTTGTCTCTGATGGGAAAAGCACACGTGGGGGCAAGTGTCCACAGAGTCTTCTCAGAAATTTCATAAGATGGCAGTTCTCAGAAGACAACAGCGAGGTGGCCACGGTCTTGCTTAGAGTTTTCAGAAAGGGACTTCTTATGATAAATGATCCTTATACAGTTCTCCCTGGGGCACAGCTGTTACAGGGATTGTGGTCACCACCTGATTTTGGAACACAAATCTTTTGATTCTTTCAAACACCCACAGGAAGATAAGCAGGATACTGACATACTGGATCCAGGCGAACTTTATCATTTCCCAGAATCCTGGTAGATAAGTACAAACAGTTAAGGAGTCACAGGTGACATTTTCTATATATATATGTTATACCAAAGGGTTAGTTTATACAGAAAATAACAAAAAATGTTTCAAATACCCTTAAGATAAAAGAGACAATCAAAGATTATTAAGATATAAATATGTATGATTCTGACCTAGAAGAATTGCTCAAAAGGACATATGAACAGGAAATGAATATTTTTTTCCCGTATGAACTGCAGACAGTCATTTGTGGGGGACTACCACTGCAGCAATTTCCAGTCTGAGGCTTCCCACATCTGTTCCTTCTTGAAACATCTGAGGAATCCTTCTTTTCTTTTTTGAAACCCAGCTATATTGGCCCTTTAACAGAAAGGATATGAAATGACTTCCACGGGGTATCGGATGACTGCATTGACCACAAATGGAGCTTCTGCAGCCCTTCCCACCAGCCAGATGGGGCTGGGGTCAGTCAGGATGGTGGTTACTGCAACACAATGAGGAGTTAATCCATGAATGCTCTCTTTGGCAGTAAAATATTGAGGGCTATAAAATACTCTGACCTCTCAGGCCAACTCTGCACTTCAGAACACATTCCAAAGAAATAATTCAAAAGGAAAGAGAAATTCAATGTTCAAAGCTGCTCACATAGTATTTGTTAAAACACTTGTCAAAGGATGTTAAAAACAGTCTGTGTTCTACAACTGTCTAAGCAAATGAATGGCTAAGCAAAGGAATACTATGCTACCTCTAAAAAGAAAACCAATGAAAACTTTGTAGCGGTGTGGGGGAAATATTTATATTACAAAGTACAGAAGACAAAAACTGTCTCTAAACTGTGACAGGAGCTGTATAAAAACTCTGCATATGGACGACAACTGGAAGGAATTAAGAAAAGTTGATTTGCAGATAAATGTTTTTAAGTCGTGTTCTGAAATTCCTTTATTTTTGGAATAAAGCTGCTCATGTATTACATAAAACCAGAAAGAAATACTGGAATGGCGGTCCCCTGACTTGTTAAATGTCTGTATCGTATCTATGATGTCTGGTTGCCAAGTAATGCTTTGGATTCCTTTAGAGGAAACCTCAGACCAGCAAGCAGCCAGATATGCTGAGTCAAGCACACACTCAGGGACGACCTGACGGTCTTGCCTCTTGGAAGCCCTGGGCACCCTCTGTCTGTCAGCTAGAATCATGGGTGCCTTCTCCTTCTTCAGCTGCTGCATGCGGTGTGTCGCTCACGTTCCCTGTTTCCATGTGAACACTATGGAGAACAACTTGTCTTTGGCTTTTCTTACAGGTGTGGTGTGAGAAGCAACTCACATTATCTATACTCATAAACCCACCAAACCAGTGGTGGGACAAATATGGCAGTGAATTGGCACTAACCTGCTGGACCAGAGGAGCAGTGCAAGGGATGGTTAGGGTGTAGGTCTCTCGATCAGGAGGAAAAGAACAAATTCTGAGCAACCTGTTCACCTTCCATAGCTGAGCATTCACTGGTTTCGACATTTTGATATGACAAGGGCTCTAATTCTCTTTCTCTCCAATACCCTCATTAACCTGCAAAGTCCTTGAGCAGCAGCTGGAGGAGCTGTCCACATGACTCACCGTTCCTTTCCTGATAGGCAGCGACAATGCGGGTGAGGTCGTAGTCACTGGCAAAGGCACTGGTCCCGTTGATGACAGACACCTGGGTGCGGCGGGAGGGCATGGTGTGAACACGAATGCAGCGTGAGCTCTCGGGTTTTGTGCCCTCCTCCCACCCAGGCTGATCTCAGAGACCACCCTCTTGTGCTTGGGGGCCTATTCCAGCATTGATACTCTTTTCTTCAAAAATGAATGAACTCTTTTGAAACAATTTAAGTCATTTATTTTCCGTCTTTCTTTTTGGAGGGAAGGAAACAAGGGGTCAATATCCATCTTTCACAGGTTTTAAAGCTACTTATATAATTCCCCTCTCTATTCCAATGGGAGAAATTATTCTTCTAATTTTTTCTAAGAGACTACATTTTCAACCCCTTTGTCTTTTTCCTTGCTCTTATCTGGATGCTTCCTAACTGATCTCTTCAAAATGCAGAAATGGAAAGAGGATAAAGTGAACGTAGTTATAAGCGCATAATCCTTTGAAGACGAGAAAGAACTATTCTCTAGTATCACATTCCTGCTGACATAATCTAACATGGCCTTCCCTGGTAGCTCAGACAGTAAAGAATCCGCCTGTAATGTGTGCAGACCTGGGTTTGATCCCTGGGTCGGGAAGATACCCTGGAGGAGGGAATGGCAACCCACTCCAGTATTCTTGCCTGGAGAATCCCCAAGGACAGAGGAGCCTGGCAGTCTACAGTCCATGGGGTCAGAAAGAATTGGACAAGACTGAGTGACTCAACGACTAAGCACAGCACATTAAATTTACATTTTATAGTCCCTCCTGTTAAAAAAAATAGTATGTTGATAATGGTTATGGTGACCATGAATCCCAGTTTATCTGGGACAGTCCTGGTTATAATAACTGATAACATTTCCTATTAATTTTCAAAAGTAGCCCAACTTATATGGGCCTCCTTGTGATAACATAAAGGTTCGTGATGAGTGATTGGATGCATGAGTCCCGGTCTCAGACAGACCGTTCATGGCTCTGTGGGCTTTGGGGAAATTATTCAATCCCTGCAGACTCCGGTTTCCCCATGTGTGAAATGAGAGTTCATTCTCTCGTCAATTCTGAGTGCTTACTATGGGAAGGCACTGTTTTAAGCGCTGGGGCGAGAGAACATGGAAGACAGCTGGGCCTTCACCACTCAAAGTGAAAGTGAAAGTCTATACAGTCCATGAGAGTCTCCAGGCCAGAGTACTGGAGTGGCTAGCCTTTCCCTTCTCCAGGGGAATCTTCCCAACCCAGGGATCGAACCCAGGTCTCCCACACTGCAGGCGGATTCTTTACAGCTGAGCCACAAGGGAAGTCCCTTTACCGCTGAGGGGGATGGCAAATGAATAAACTGCAAACCTCCCTTTGATATTTCAGGTGAAGGTAAGAAGAGTAAACCTGGGTGAGGGATGATGGAGGGACAGGTGGATGTTCTTCAGAAGGCATGTCAAGCAAGGACTGTGCTCGGGAGCTTTGAACAGGGACCAGACGGAGTAGTAGGGTAAGCGATGTGGATACTTGGTAGAGGAAGAGTTAAGTGCAAAACCCCTGAGGCAGGAGCTGCTTCGTAGTTTGAGGAACAGCAAAATGGACCCCAGGGCTAGAAAGGAGCAAGGGGGATGGTGACAGGACAAGCAGCTGGAGAGCAGGGAACGGCAAGAGAAGGCGTCTCATGAGGCCGCTGTGATGACTGAATGAGACGATATATTTGAACCTCTTAAGTCAGGGCTGGCCTATATTATAAGCTTAGCAAACAGTGATTAGGATGCTTTTTCAAATCTTTTACATGAACTGAAAACGATCACGTGAAATACACTGTGTGTGTGTGCATGCAAACCCCAAAACTATAAACAATTCAGTTCTTAGATAAAGACAAAGATTCTTCTCCCTCTTTTTAAAGATGTAAACAGGGATATCTGTCTCCGTATTTTGAAAGGATTCACGGAAAGAATTCCTCAGAGATCCTTTCCTGTACCACTCACAGAGAAGTGCTATTTCCGATATTACTTGCTCCCTCCCTCTTCAAAGCACTTGATAAACAATACAACACAGAAGCAAAAGAGATGGGCAGTGTGAAGCGTCCCTACATTGTACCGGACGTCGAGGCCACTGTAGCTGAGGGGCTGCTTCTGCTGCAGCCTCAGGTCTCCATTCACATACAACTGGGACCCCGGAACAGCGAAGGAGAATTGGAGAAACGCCATGCTCTGCATCACGAATGTCGACATTCTCTGAAATCATTAGAAAGAGAGATGGTATCAATTTCAGTCAGATCCGAATGGTTCCAGGTTCTGAGCATCACCCATCTGTGGTTGAAGCCTAAGCCATCCCCCCAGTGCCGAGCTTAGCCATGCAGTAAGCGCTCTGCCCAAAACCCCTGGAGCTATTAATAGCTCATGGAAATTAATGTGACCTCCAGGAAAAACATTCAAATTTAACTTTGGTGGCTACATCCTAAATGGCACTTCTGCAAAGAGTCTTCTGCAGTGTGCGTTTTCCCAGAAATCAGAAAGGGGAGCTCTATTCTATTGAAAGACAAAAGGGAGGACTTCCTTGGTGGTGCAGTAGATAAGACTCTGCCTGCCAATACAGGGGACACGGGTTCGATCCCTGGTCCGGAAGATTCCACATGCTGCAGAGCAACTAAAGCCAGAGCCGGTGCTCCAAGTCAAGAGAAGCCACCGCGATGGGAAGCCCTCACACCGTGAGGAAGACTAGCTCCCACTCACCACAACCAGAGAACCCCCACAAGCAGCAACGGAGACCCTGCGTAGCCAAAAAATAAATAAACAGTAAAAAAAAAAAAAAAAAAACTATGAGAAAGAAAGACAAAAGGGAGATAACTCACATGCAGTTGGTAGGAGAAAGTCAAGATGAGCTGCACACCTAGAACCTGCTCTGTGGACTGCAGGGGAAGCTCCAGTTTAAAATGCAACATATCCATCTTCCCATCCTGGTTCCTGTCTTCTTCTCTAGCCTAGGAAATCCAAAAAAGATGACCCTGGTCCTTAATAAGTCCAGGAGGACTCCACAGTGTGGAGTATGTTGGACATACACAGTGACTCTGCCATACACAGGCATTATATCTCTCAGCGAAAGAAAAAAGAGAACATTAGTTATAAATGGACCAATACTGGGGAAAGAGATATGGCCGCTGAACTGCACACTTGCATTTCTCAAATATTCTAGGGCCAAACTGGTTGGGACCTGGAAGTGGCAATAAAAGCAATGTAACATCTGGATGCATTATTCTTTTTCAGTTGTCTCATTTGATCTTTTTTGTTTTGTTGCTGGTGTTTTCTTTCCTTTTAAGAAACATGCCTAAGTTTGTAGGGAAGGTTTAAATAGCACCTAAGAACAGATTTTGACTTCTCCTGAAGTCAACTTTCTAAAACAGAAAAGGAAAAAAAATCCCAATCATTCTGCATTTCCCAAACAGACTCAGCAGAAAAACACCAGGCTCTGTTTATATGTTCTTTAACCACAATGTCTTTGCTTCAGATTCTCAACATTGGATTGATGTCAGGGCTTTAAAACCTAGTGCATATTTTAGTACCAATCAGTACAATGAAAAAGAAAGCTAAGTAAAATCAGTAAGGCAGTAAGACTCCAAAGGTACTTTATAAACTAGGGACATGAAAGCAGTGAGAACAGAGATCCAAGGAGGGAGAAAGACAAATTACAGCTCATAAAAAACCGCCAGAATCCAGTCTTGCCTCACAGTGATCCTAAGAGGACGAGCAGGAGAGATGGTCACGGGATGTGATCACTGGGGACATGATTCCGTGGCACAGCTCTGGACCTCGCTGTTACAACTGAGCCTTTTCGTAGGTTCCCAGAAGGATTCCGCAATCGTGTATCAGCATATTCCCCCCTGAATTCCCCATCTACTGAGTCATGTGGTTTTCCTCTATACCTTTATGTGGGGGAAGACATTCTTTTTTCTTTTTCAGGCTAATAAGGTCGCTTGAGATGGAGTTATCTCAGTTTTCAGAACCTTTCAATCATTTCTTTCCTTCTAGACAATAATGTCCTTATCCTGGGCCTTGTTATAGAGAAGTCTACCCTCTCTCTTCTGTTGGATACTATTTTCTTTGTCTCGTTCGTCGGCTTTGCAGGTGCAGCACAGGGATATCTGTTACCAGGGCTGATGATGAGGTTACCTAGGCAATTATGTATCAGCAATTATGAGTAGGATGGAAAAGAGGTTGCCTTGTCTTCCTGAGCATTTTTTTTTCAGTTGATATCTGGGAAGACTTGGAAGACAAAGTCAGGTTACCTCTCTGTGGTGGATCCATAGCTTTTCTGGATCTTGAGGGTTATACAGGAAGACAAAGATCAACAGCTTTTGAGAGAGGAAGGACAGTGGCCAGGAGGGAAATGCCAGAAGAATCTGGACTCTCATACAGTCTCAGAGGGAGAGAAACACGTTTCATTTGACCTTTACAATCAGTCAAAGGTAAGCAGAGCAACTACTATTCCCATTGCATATATGAGAAAATCAAGTCTCAGGGAGATTAAAGGATTTATGGAGTACAGCTAGTATTGGAAAAGACAGGATATGAAGCCACATATCTGACTTCAAATCTGGTCCTGTTTCCAGGACTAAAATGTCCAGACTTAAACTCAAGGAGCAGATGTTGGTTATGAAAGATCTTTTTGCAAAAAAACCAGCATGCTTTTACTCCAGGTTCACAGAGGACAGAGATCTGGTACAGCACGGTGTCTACTTGTTAAATCCACTCATTAACCTGTCAAATATTTTCTGAGGGCCTACTATAGGCCAGAGGTGCCAGGCATTGCTTCAGGTTCTGGGAATATAGAGGCAAACAAAATGGACAAAGTCCCCACCACAATGGAGCTTCCATTCCCAGCCAGGGAGGCAGAGTGTAAGTCAGTAAACAATGTGCTGACATCAGGTAGTGCTAAGTGTCACAAAGAAAAGTGAAGCAAGCTAAAATCAGAGAATGATCAGGGTAGAATTTAACAGAAATGTATATGGAAAGTATTCAGGGATACCTGACTGTCTGAGAAGTCAGACGAAGTGAGGTGACGAGGTACAGAACATCTTGCGGAAGACTAATTCAGGCAACAAAACGCATGTGCTCTGGGTGAAAGTGGGTCAGCATTTACGAGGCTGAGATGAGGCCAGTGGAGCTGAGCAGAATTCATGAGCTGGAGACAGTGAAAGCCGAGGCTGATACAGGGCCGTGGCGATGAGTGATCGTGCAAATGATGCCTCTCCCATAGAGGTGTGCGCGTGCCAAGGTGTTTCAGTCCTGTCCAACTCTGTGACCCCATGGACTGTAGTCCGCCAGACTCCTTTGTCCATGGGATTCTCCAGGCAAGAATACTGGAGTGGGTTGCCATGTCCTTCTCACAGAGGACCTGTCACCAAGTAAGACTCTCGCTCCCCTGAGGCTGGAAAGGTGGGTTACATTGCTGTGCTATCACCTGGACCACGGATGGGGTCAGTCATTTAGTTCCACCTACTTTTTAAAAAAGTTGTATTTATTTATTTGGCTGTGCTGGGCCTTCGTTGTTTTGTGAGCTTTTCTCTAGCTTCGGAGAGCGGGGGCTACTCTCTAGTTGCAGAGCGTGGGCTTCTCATTGCGGTGGCTTCTCTTGCTGCACAGCACAGGCTCTAGAGCATTCGGGCTTCAGCAGTTGCAGTTTCCAGGCTACAGAGCACAGACTGATATTTGTGGAGCCCAGGCTTAGTTGCCCTGCAGCATGTGGGATCTTCCCAGACCAGGTATTGGACCTGTGTCTCCTGCATCGGCAGGTGGATTCTTTACCACTGAGCCATGAGGGAAACCCTAATTCCATTTATTTTAAATGAAGCTTAATACAAAATGCAACAGCTACAAGGTAGGTATTCAAATAGCTAATACTTCTTTAACACAGGTTCAAGGTTAGTAACTAAAATCCAATGGATGTGTCTGGCTAAGAGAATTCATAAATCACACCATCCCCCTGTTTCTATAAGATATATGTGAACTTGTGGCAATCTTTATATCCATGGATTGTCCTGTCTCATTCCTCTGCATATCCCAGAAGTTTTATTACTAATAATAATTAGCAATAATTAGAGAGGTAGGTACTATCATACTCTTTATATAACTACACTGAGGTCAAAACAGGGTATGGAACCCAATGACAGAACTGGGGTTGAGACTTAAGTTTGCTGACTCCTGTTCTATAACAGCCAATAAGAACGCTAATTTCAAAGATTTCTGGGGTTAAAACAGGTTAAACCCCTCCAGATATCTGTGAAACCAATACTAACAGACTAGATAGGATAACTACAGGTGGGCACTGCTGGATCTAGTCCATGCCCATCAGTCCAACTGGATTGATCAGGGTCCAATCAGAAAGAAAGAAACAAAATCAAACTATTTTAACAGCGGAATTTAGTATAGGAGAGAATTGATAACATAGGCATTAGTGGGTGAAAAAAGGCAGAAAAGGGGACACTTTTTGCAGGATGACTACCTAGGGCTGGAGAAGAGAAGGAAGAGGCTGGCATCGCCTCAAGGAGCTGGGACTCAGACCTCAAAAAGGGAGGGCTGGTACCTTTGGAGCTTGGAGGCAGAACCCATGAAGCCAGTCAATAAGGCTGGAGGAAGGATGCACTCCCGTTTGCATCACGCCTGTGATGGTTCTTCACCCTGGTTGCAATTTCCGGTTTTCTGCCACTCCCAGAACAAGGCTTACCATGCCTCCTACTGGCAGAACCTAACAGGCAGCCATTTGTCAGAGGAGAATGTGGGTTTCAGTATCTCAGCGTGAGCGCCACAAAGGAGAGGGGTGGGTCTGGGGCTGAGACAAGACCTTATAGCCAGCAAAGCATCTGACTGTAAGTGTAGCTGTAAATTTAACTAGTGCCATTGTTTTCAGAGTGCCCTGACTTGGAACATTTTTTCCTCATTAGGGATTCTACACTATTTGATAGTTTGTTGGAATTTTATTTGGCTCCTGCTTGTTTTCATACCCTTTTTTAAAAAAAAAATTATTTACTCACTTTTAGGTTGAAGCCACTCCAGTACTCTTGCCTAGAAAATCCCATGGATGGAGGAGCCTGGTGGGCTGCAGTCCGTGGGGTCGCTAGGGGTCGGACACGACTGAGCGACTTCACTTTCACTTTTCACTTTTACACATTGGAGAAGGAAATGGCAACCCACTCCAGTGTTCTTGCCTGGAGAATCCCAGGGAAGGGGGAGCCTGGTGGGCTTCCGCCTATGGGGTCACGCAGAGTCGGACACGACTGAAGTGACTTCGCAGCAGCAGCAGCAGGTCTTGCTAGGCACGAGCTTTCTCTAGTTGCAGCGAGCAGGCGCTACTCTCCAGTTGCAGTGCACGAGCCTCTCACTGAGGTGGTTTCTCTTGTTGCAGAGCGAGGGCTCCAGTCGTTGCAGTGCAAGGGCTTAGTTGCCTGGCAGCACATGGGATCCTCCCAGACCAGGGATCAAATCCATGTCTCCTGTATTGGCAGGCGGACTTTCAACCACTAGACCACCAGGGAAGTCCCATACCTTTTATTCTTTGGAGTCATATTCTTTTATTTAATTTCCTAGTTTATACCTGTGTCCACTTTACCGTATACTTATCATCATTGGGGTGTCCCACTTTTTCTTTTTATACTGAAAATGCTCTTTGACACCAGTCTTTGGCTCTCCAACAAAGTAGGAACCACTACTCCATGTCTCCTAGACATAAAATCCTTGCTACCTATATTTCAATGAGTCGAAGGGTATGGAGAAGGGTATGTTAACTCACTCCAGTATTCTTGCCTGGAGAATCCCAGGGACACAGGAGCCTGGGAGGCTTCAGTCCGCAGGGTCGTAAGGAGTTAGACACAACTGGAGCAACTTTGCTCAAGAAAGTAAAAATACTTCTAGTTAAACTACTGTGTGACACAGTGCTTTCTAATCACTCAGGGAATTTATTTTATACTCATTGGAAGAGCTTTTAGATGTAGGCATATTAATATATCATACTTATGTACATAGAAAAATATATGCAAAATAAAGTGATCCAGGAATTCTTAAAACTTCTCTACATTTTGATTCTTTTGAATCATTTTTTGTCTCAGTATCATCCATACTTTTCTATGCGGTTTTGTCCTTTGTACCATGCAGCACACTGGTGTTAGAGCATTTAAAAAAACATTTCACAAAGGGAAATAAAATCCACTGGTCTGAGTTCTAAAGCAGGCTTTCCAATTATGCGGAACTGTCCTACTTTTAAGGGCTTCTTGAACTTTCCCTTACTTGCCTCTCATTTGGTCCTTATGGTTAAATGTTTTATCATTGTCGCTTTTTTAGAATACTGCTTCTGTTATTTATTTTTGGCTGCACCATGTCTTAGCCGTGGCTTGCGGGGTCTTCAGTTGCAGCGCGAGGGCTCAGCACTTGTGGCTCGGGGGCTCAGTTGCTGTCCCCTGCGTGTGGGATCTTGGTTCCCCGACCAGAGATCTAACTCTCGTCCCTGCATTGAGAGGGGGATTCTTAACCACTGGACTGCCAGGGAAGTTCCTCTGGGGTTTTCTTTCAAGTTGCTCATGTCCCTTCTATCAGTTTTGGTGCTGGCACATCTGATGTTTACGCATGCGTAGGCAAAGAGGACCAGACAAGCCTGTCTTCCGGTCAACAGTTACTGTAGGATGCCTCTGACAGGCAGACACACTCCGATTTCAGAGATGTGCAAAAACACATCTGACACCCAGTCTTCTCTGCTCATCTCCCTGCACCCTCCTACAGCCTTCAGCCCCATATTCTCCGGGTCACAGATGCTTAAAGAACCAAGTCAGGCTCGTTGAGGGAAAAAGGTCATTCTGTGCTTTTTTTCTTCTCTCAAGCGTGAAAAGCATCGAGACGCTGTCCAAGGTGAACTGACCATTTGTGACTTCCAAAGCATTTCCCCAAGTTATCAATTGCAAAGCCACCTCCAAGCATTTGGTCAAAACTTTAATCTAAAACCTCTGCTTCTTACACTGTCCGGCACTTTCCTGTACAGGCTGTAGTCAGTCTGCCTTTATCTTCAGGGTTAGAAAGGCATTTTGCTGCACTAAGGGTGAGTACCAGAAAGGGAACAAGATATGGGATATGAGCTGTAGTCCTGACTGCTCACTTGAGAGCCAGAAGTAATGTCGATTCTCTGGGTCTCATTCTTCTCATCTGTAAAACAGGGGTATAACCTCTGCCTCAAAAGGTTCCTGTGAGCCTTAGAGATAATGTAATATATAAAAAAAAAATTAATGGCTAACACTTTACTAAGTACTTGTTAAAGGCCAAGCACTACGTAGACAAATTTAAATGTGTTACGGATTGGGGGCGGGAGGAGAAGGGGACGACAGAGAATGAGATGGCTGGATGGCATCACCGACTCGATGGACATGAGTTTGAGTGAACTCCAGGAGTTGGTGATGGACAGGGAGGCCTGGCGTGCTGTGATTCACGGGGTCGCAAAGAGTCGGACATGACTGAGCGACTGAACTGAACTGAAGGATAAAATGCTTAGCTTATGCCAGAAGTACAGTAAATGTATATCAATTTTTATTACTATGGTTTATAAGCACATTACCAGGGTTTTGCCTACCTGCTTTTAAAAAAACTCAGACATAATTCACATATCATAAAATTCACCCTTTTCCTATCAATACAATTCAGCAGATTTTAGTATACTCACAAAGCTGTGTGACTTATCACCACTAACTCCAATTTCAAAACATTCTATCAGCCCCAAAAGTAATCACATACTCATTACCAGTCACCTTCTGTGTCTCTCCTCTGTGCCAAGTAATTCCCCGTGTTCCCGGAATCCTTAAGCTGCCTTCTGTCTGTACAGATTAGTCTCTTCTGGACATTTCATCTACATGGAATCCTACAACGTGTACTGTCTTGTGGCTACACCCATGTTGTAGCCTGTAGCCTGGCTCCATTCCGTTTTTGTGGTTGAGTGATCATGGCTAGAACACATTTTGTTGTCCACTCACTCACTGATGGACATGTGAGTTGCTTCCACTTTTTTTGAACTGTTATTGTTACTATAAATGAGACTGCTATGAATATTTGTGCACAAGTTTCTGTGTAGACTGTCCTCAGTTCTGAGGTACACAACTTCCTAGGGGTAGGGATGCTGGGACACATGGTAACTATGTTTAACTTTTTGAGGAACTGCAAACTATTTTCCTAAGTAACTGCCAGTTTATATACTTATGTGCTTTTAAATGCTTTTTTACTGCTTTTTGGTTTGCTTTGTTTAACAAGGCACTTTTTAAATTTTTCCTTTAAAAATTGTCACTATCAGTAATTTAAAAATCTTCAATATATATTACATTCCCATGGAACAAAAGGCTATTTAGTGAAAAGATTTCTCTCCCACTGAATCTAAATTCCTCCCCCAGAGCAATCAATGTTGTCAGTTTCTTTTGAATTCTTCCAGAAATAGCAGAAGCATGCATGTATGAATATGTAAATATACACATTCATATATTTTTTCTATTTTTATACAAATGGAGGCATATTATAAACAATCTTTGTTTTTGATACTTATAAATTTCTCTTGGAGTAATTCTGTATCAGTATATATAAATCCGGGCTTCCTTGGTAGCTCAGCTGGTAAAGAATCTGCCTGCAATTCAGGAGACCCCGGTTCGATTCCTGGGTCAGGAAGTTCCCCTGGAGAAGGAATAGGCTACCCACTCCAGGATTCTTGGGCTTTCCTGGTAGCTCAGATGGTATAGAATCTGCCTGCAATACGGAAGATCTGGGTTCAATCCTTGGGTCGGGAAGATCCCCTGGAGTTGGGCACGGCAACCCACTCTAGTATTCTTGCCTGGAGAATCTCCATGGACAGAGGAGCTTGGCGGGCTACAGTCCATGGGGTAGCAAAGAGCCATACGACTGAGCGACTAAGCACAACACATATATAAATCTAACTTCATTTAAAAAGAAAGCTATTTATTCCACTAGGTAGATGTAACACAATTTTTAAAATGAGTCTTCTATTACTATATAAGTTGCTGCCATCTTTTGATATTACAGACAATGCTGCAACAAGCAGCTTTTTTCATATGTCATTTCACATGTGTGCACAAACCTTAAGATACCTTACTAGAAGTAGAAACGGGCACATGAATTGGTAATTTTGACACATATGGACAAACAATTCCTCAAAGATGCTCTACAATCTAAACTCCCACCAGTGATATATGGGAGTGCTTGCATGCATCTTGCCCACGGTGCTAGGAAACTCAATTTTTGCCTATTTGATAGATTAAAAAAAAAAGATATCTCAATTATCTTTAATTTGCATCTCTGTAATTATAAGTGTGATTTCATATGTTTAAGAGTTATGTGTGGAGAAACAGAATATAGATTGCTATGTCAGTAAACAAGGGATATCACAGTCATCAGCAATTACAGCCACCACGGAAGGTAAGCCCTGAGGAAACTCAGGGTGTGAGAACACAAAATACTGGCCCCAGATAAGTGAGGCGCATAGCAAAGGACTGATTTCACTGAGCCAGAGTTCTTGCATTTTCCCATACATAGCAAGGCCTTAAATTCTTAACTTGAGATCTAGTTCTCTTTTATTGGATCTTCCCTGGTGGCTCAGACGGTAAAGCATCTGCCTGCAATGCAGGTTCGATCCCTGGGTTGGGAAGATCCCCTGGAGAAGGCAATGGCAACCCACTCTAGTACTCTTGCCTGGAAAATTCCATGGACTGAGGAGCCTGGTAGGCTATACAGTCCATGCGGTCAAAAAGAGTTGGACACCACTGAGCAATTTCACTTTCTTTCTTTCTCTTTGTTCCTACTACTTGCCCTTTGTTGCAAATTATCCTAAATATCCTAGCTCCTCCCTCACCTCCTCTGAGCAGTTTCCTCAGGGTTACTTGAGATGCAGCCTCCCGGGCTTGAAGTCCTCAGTACATCTGCTCTATATTAGAACTCTCAACTTTTAGGCTGTGTATATGATTTTTTTATCCAGTGGCATGTTTCATCTTCTATGAACTGTCCATATTCTTCACCCATTTTTAAAACTAGGTAGTTAGTCAGAGTTAAAAAGCTGGCTTAAAGCTCAACATTCAAAAAACAAAGGTCATGGCATCCGGTTCCATCATTTCATGGCAAACAGATGTGGAAACAATGGAAACAGTGGCAGACTTTATTTTCTTGGGCTCCAAATTCATTGCAGATGGAGACTGCAGCCGTGAAATTAAAAGATGCTTGCCCCGTGGAAGAAAAGCTATGACCAACCTAGACAGCATATTAAAAAGCAGAGACGTTACTTTGCCAACAAAGGTCCGTCTAGTCAAAGCTATGGTTTTTCTAGTAGTCATGTATGGATGTGAGAGTTGGACTATAAAGAAAGCTGAGTGCTTAAAAACTGATGTTTTTGAACTGTGGTGTTGGAGAAAACTCTTGAGAGTCCCTTGGACTGCAAGGAGATCAAACCAATCAATCCTAAAGGAAATCAGTCCTGAACATTCATTGGAAGGACTGATGCTGAAGCTAAAACTCCAATACTTTGGCCACCTGATGTGAAGAACTGACTCCTTGGAAAAGACCCTGATGCTGGGAAAGAGTGAAGGGAGGAGGAGAAGGGGACAACAGAGGATGAGATGGTTGGATGGCATCACCGGCTCTATGGACATGAGTCTGAGCAAGCTCTGGGAGCTGGTGATGGAGAGGGAAGCCTGGCGTGCTGTAGTCCATAGGGTCGAAAAGGGAAAGACATAACTAAGCGACTGAACTGAACTGAGGCACTTTATGTTAGGAAAATTAGCCCTTTACAAGTGAAACAAATAGTAAAACTTTTTTCCCTAGTTGTCATTTGTGTTTTGACTTTGCTTTTGGTTTTCACCAGGCCAACAGTTTTTAAAATTATTTTTTATATACTTGCATTTATCAAAAAAGTTTCTTTTATGCCTTCTAGATTTTATGTCTTCTAGATTTTATGTCATACTCAGAAACCTAAAAGTTTTCACTCATTTATTTCAGTAGTTTTTTGATTTCATATTTTAAATTTAATTTTGGTCTGGACTTTAATTCTGCTATACAGTCTCTGAGGACTAGCTTCATTTTTACTCACTGATTTAAAATGCCACCTTAGGGGACCTTCCTGGTGGTCCAGTGGCTAAGACTCCAGGCTTCCAATGCAGAGGTGCCTGGGTTCAATCCCTGGTCATGGAACCAGATCCCACATGCTACAACTAAGGCCTGGTACTGCCAAATAAATACATATATATATATATATATTTTTTAAATGTTACCTTAGTCATATTTGGGTTCATTTCCATATTTTATACAAGTCTACAAACCACACTATTTTATTTATTAGACCTTTAAGGTATAGTTTAATATCTGGTAGACTTGTGTTATTCTTCTTTTTCTCCTAGAATTTTTACTTATTTTTTTCCTGTACTTCCCTTATATCTTCTAACTCATTTATTTGTATCTCATGATTTCAAACTATTTTCAAACCAAGAGGTCAATCAGGAAGGAAGCAAATAATTTACTGTGAAAGATTGCAAATTACAAGGTCACAGTTTACTTACAGACACAGGCTTGGAAAGGAGAGGGGAAAAGACTAAGAAAAAGGAACTTTGGCTTCATGTTTTACAGTGCAAAATTACCCAGTATTAAAGAGGATTGATAGCTCTGGGCATCATAAAAATAAGTAGTTGTTTTGGCTTCATAAAATCGCAACACACACACACCAGAAGTCGGGGCCCGGTGGGCTGTGATCTCAAGGGAGTGGCTTCTGGTTACAGAGATAAGTGCTAACTAGTAATCCAACTGGGGAGCCAAATCAGTTTATGGTGGACGAACAAGTGAAAAGAACACATAAATGAAACTGAAAGCTGTATCCTTGTTTTCATGACTATTTTAAGTTTTCATGATTATTTCTTAAAGACTCAAGTACCCAGAGGAATATGACAGATAGGAATACACAAATGTAAAGAAAAAGAATTTCTACCCAAAGTTTAAAAGACAGGGAAAGCTAACCTAGAGTAAAACTAACAAGGTAATTTTGTGTTTGTAATACAAACAACAACCTTTGCTTCTACTCTTGGAAAGGAAACACGGGTGGAACTGTGGGTTTACAGGGAAAAGGAAGCATACATTGATGCTGGTTTCACATCAACAGTCACCTTCCTCAGAGGCATTAAAACCTCAAATAAGAATAAAAATGGGCAATGTGTGAAGGTTAGGGAGGAGCTGCTGAAAGAAATTTGTCTGTATTCCAGTTCTATTTTTTAAATAAATTTAAAGGACCTTATGACCAACCTAAGCAGCATTTTAAAAAGCAGAGACATTATTTTGCCAACAAAGGTCCGTTTAGTCAAGGCTATGGTTTTTCCCGTGGTCATGTATGGATGTGAGAGTTGGACTGTGAAGAAAGCTGATCGCCGAAGAATTGATGCTTTTGAACTGTGGTGCTGGAGAAGACTCTTGAGAGTCCCTTGGACTGCAAGGAGATCCAACCAGTCCATTCTAAAGGAGATCAATCCTGGGTGTTCTTTGGAAGGACTGATGCTAAAGCTGAAACTCCAATACTTTGGCCACTTCATGCGATGAGTTGACTCACTGGAAAAGACTCTGACCCTGGGAGGGATTGGGGGCGGGAGGAGAAGGGGACGACAGAGAATGAGATGGCTGGATGGCATCACTGACTCGATGGACATGAGTTTGAGTGAACTCCGGGAGTTGGTGATGGACAGGGAGGCCTGGCGTGCTGTGATTCATGGGGTCGCAAAGAGTCAGACACGGCTGAGTGACTGAACTGAACTGAACTGAAAGGACCTGATCGTTTAAAGGATCAAAATGTTCAACAACGTTTGTTAAAAAACCTAGCATGCTTCCACCCACATGGCAAATAAATTCACCTCATTTATCTTATTATTTAGAGATGTACCTTCATGTCTTTAAATAACATTCGTATTGACACTTCTCAGTATCTGTTTCGGACATCCTCTATTGTCTTCCCGCAGAGAGGGATGATTTAAATTTTCTTTGCCTCTTCCTACCCCACATCCCCAGAAGAGTTAAACTCTTCTTTTGGTTAGTCAACATTTAGTGTTCAGCAAATCCTATTCATATTAAAAACCAGAGACATTACTTTGCCGACAAAGGTCCATCTAGTCAAGGCTATGGCTTTTCCAGTAGTCATGTATGGCTGTGAGATTTGGACTATTAAGAAAGCTGAGTGCTGAAGAACTGATGCTTTTGAACTGTGGTGTTGGAGAAGACTCTTGAGAGTCCCTTGGACTGCAAGGAGATCCAACCAGTCCATCCTAAAGGAGATCAGTCCTGGGTGTTCATTGGAAGGACTGATGCTAAAGCTGAAACTCCAATACTTTGGCCACCTGATGCAAAGAGCTGACTCATTTGAAAAGATCCCGATGCTGGGAAAGATTGAGGGCTGGAGGAGAAGGGGATGTCAGAGGATGAGATGGTTGGATGGCATCACCAACTCAATGGACATGAGTTTGGGTAGACTCCAGGAGTTAGTGATGGACAGGGAGGCCTGGCATGCTGCAGTTCATGGCGTCGCAAAGAGTTGGACACGACTGAGTGACTGAACTGAACTGAAATCCTATTCATAACTCTGATTTATTTTTTCTTTCTATTTTTCTGGAGTTAATAATTATTTTATTTGCTTGCTTAGTTTTCTATGTATTTTTGCAATTTCAACAAACAGCTTCTATTCCAGTTCCTCACAATTTGATGTTTAAAGGTGTATGATTTAGTCAAAATCTTGTTCACTGCAATATTCTAATAGTGAAAAAGTAAAAACAAAAAAATCCACCAACAGGAAACTGGTAAATCCAACACAGCTTTCCATATTATGAAATATTCGGTGGTTTAGTCACTAAGTTGTGTCTGGTTCTTCTGTAACCACATATACTGTATAGCCCACCAGGCTTCTCTATTCATGGGATTTCCCAGAGAAGAACACTGGAGTGGATTGCTATTTCCTTCTCCAGGGGACCTTCCTGACCCACGGATCAAACCCATGTCTTCTGCATTGGCAGGTGGACTCTTTACCACTGATCCATCAGGGAAGTCCCTCAGTTCAGTTCAGTTCAGTCACTCAGCCGTGTCCGACTCTTTGTGACCCCATGAATCACAGCACGCCAGGCCTCCCTGTCCATCACCAACTCCCGTCCCTGCGGCTGCTGCTAAGTCACTTCAGTTGTGTTCGACTCTGTGTGACCCCATAGACAGCAGCCCACCAGGCTCCCCCGTCCCTGGGATTCTCCAGGCAAGAACACTGGAGTGGGTTGCCATTTCCTTCTCTAATGCATGCAAGTGAAAAGTGAAAGTGAAGTCGCTCGGACATGTCCAACTCTTAGCGACCCCATGGACTGTGCCTATCAGGCTCCTCCGTCCATGGGATTCTCCAGGCAAGAATACTGGAGTGGGGTGCCATTGCCTTCTCCCTGCTGCTGCTGCTAAGTCACTTCAGTCGTGTCCGACTCTGTGTGACCCCATAGACGGCAGCCCACCAGGCTCCCCCATCCCTGGGATTCTCCAGGCAAGAACACTGGAGTGGGTTGCCATTTCCTTCTCCAATGTGTGAAAGTGAAAAGTGAAAGTGAAGTCGCTCAGTCATGTCTGACTCGTAGCGACCCCATGGACTGCAGCCTACCAGGATCTTCCGTCCATGGGATTTTCTAGGCAAGAGTACTGGAGTGGCTTGCCATTGTCTTCTCCGTGCCTTCTCCCTAGCAGACCTTAAAATGAAGGTTAATTAACAAGTCTAGATACATGTACCCAACTGAGCCTTTAATTTCATGTAATTATATGTACCTATAACTCTATCTTCAATGAGCAGGCATTTTTATAAGTATAAAAAAAATTAAAGTAATCATAAAAAGTAATCATAACCATATTTTGTTGGTGGTTATTCATTTATGGCCAATAACATTAACATTTTTTTTCCCATCTTATTCAGTTACTGGGAAAAAATTCTGAAAAATTTTTTTTTCAGCTACACAAATTTGACTGTAGGCCAATCATCTAGATATCTAAGAGATTCAACTTTGAAAGAAGGAATTTTCCTACTTCTAAAGGAAAATGCTTTCAGAAAGTGAGTTTAAAGGGGTGACTGTAAAGGAAGCACACACTTAACTTGAACCAGATACTACATGACAGACAGTAAAATGCTTCATTTTTGTCCCAGGCAGCAGCAGGACCGAGCGGTACCTAAGGAGGTGAGCCCAGGGAGGTGGGCCTGGCCAGCAGGACATTCTGGAGGTCGGTTTACCAATCAGCCCGTTGGCGTCCACGTATCAGTCGGACTAAAACTGCTTGCCCTTTCCTTGCGGACAGTGGGCGCACGCACAACTGAGCGGCACAACGGTGTGATTAACCAGAACAGAGGATGAGATGGTTGGATGGAGTCACTGACTCAATGCACATGAGTTTGAGCAAACTCAGGGAGATGGTGAAGGACAGGGAAACCCGGCGTCCTGCAAGTTTACCGGCTCGCAGAGTCTAGCTTCCCTCATAGCTCAGTTGGTAAAGAACCTGCCTGCAATGCAGGAGACCTGGGTTTGATTCCTGGGGCGGGAAGATTCCCCTGGAGGAGGGCATGGCAACCCACTCCAGTATTCTTGCCTGGAGAATCCCGTGGACAGAGGAGCCTGGTGGGCCATGGGGTCGCAAGGGTCAGACACGACTTAGTAACTAAACCACCACCACCACCATAGAGTCGGACGCGACTTAGGGAATGTACAACAACGCGACTCACACAGCAAACTCCGCGACGACCATTCCCTCAGGAAGGGCCAGGCCCACGTAAATGCCAGGAGCTGGAGACTGCAGAGAACAGAGAGGCTGACAGCAGCAGCCAGCTTAGCCGGGGTGGGGGACGGCTTGGAGAAGCCGAATGTACCAACAAACAGGCCCACAGCAAAGGAAACAGAAGCTCGGGTCTGGGGTTCGTGACTCCTTCAGCCGCACACCGGGCCCCCCGGGACGGCGGCCAGGGCCTCCCGCCCGCCCGCGCCCTCCGCCCATCCCCTCCGCAGCCCAGTCTGCGCGGCCGGGCCCAGGCGGGAAGCACTCACCGAGACGAGCGGGACGCGCAGATGACCCTCCTGCAGCCGGTTGAAGGCGGGGAACGTGCTCCAGGCGAGGAACCCGCCCGGCTCGGATCCTAGCAAGGCCACGAGCAGCACCTGGTGCTGGAAGCGCACGGTGGGCTGCTCCTCGTAACTGCTCCGTTTCAGCCAAAACCCTGAGGTAACGAGAGGGCGGGGCGCAGAGACCGGGGTCAGGGAGGCGGCGCGGGAGCCACGGAGCGCCGCGGGGCGCGCGCCGGCCGGGGCAGGGGGCAGACTCACCGTGGCTCCGGAAGGCCACCAGCAGCGGCGGGATGTACGTGAGAGCGGCGGCTAGCAGCAGGAAGAGCGCCGCCTTGGAGCAGATACCCGCACGGTAGCCCCGCTCCACCGGGTGCGCAAAGAGCTCATAGAGCGCCATGAACGGCGCGCGAAGTCGTGGCCACTCGGCGGTTCCGTAGCGTCGACTTAGTATGGCTTCTCCTGGTTGCCATAGCCGTGGTCTCCACGGCAACCGACGGCCCAGGGAGAGCGACCAATAGTGAGCAGGCGGGCTTTCAAGGGGGCGGGGCCAACGGGGCGGGGCCCGTAAGTACACTGTGGTCGCGCTTTACTTGCGCGTTCCCAAAGGGCGTTTCCGTGCGCCAAAATCGTCGCCGTTGTTAACATTTTTGTAAAATAAGGATATTCATAAATGTTGACTATTTATTAATAGTCACATCTATTAATTCCCAATGTGGTTCATTGTACACTTCAGTTCAGTCGCTCAGTCGTGTCCGACTCTGCGCGACCCCATGAATCACAGCACGCCAGGCCTCCCTGTCCATCACCAACTCCCGGAGTTCACTCAAACTCATGTCCATCGAGTCGGTGATGCCATCCAGCCATCTCATTCTCTGACGTCCCCTTCTCCTCCCGCCCCCAATCCCTCCCAGCATCAGAGACTTTTCCAGTGAGTCAGCTCTACGCATGAGGTGGCCAAAGTATTGGAGTTTCAGTTTTAGCATCAGTCCTTCCAATGAACACCCAGGATTGATCTCCTTTAGGATGGACTGGTTGGATCTCCTTGCAGTCCAAGGGACTCTCAAGAGTCTTCTCCAGCACCACAGTTCAAAAACATCAATTCTTCAGCGATCAGCTCTCTTCACAGTCCAACTCTCACATCCATACATGACCACGGGAAAAACCATAGCCTTAACTAGACCGACCTTTGTTGGCAAAATAATGTCTCTGCTTTTTAATATGTTATCTAGGTTGGTTATAACTTTCCTTCCAAGGAGTAAGCGTCTTTTAATTTCATGGCTGCAATCAGCATCCGCAGTGATTTTGGAGCCCCCAAAAATAAAGTCTGACACTGTTTCCACTGTTTCTCCATCTATTTCCCATGAAGTGATGGGACCAGATGCCATGATCTTAGTTTTCTGAATGTTGAGCCTCAAGCCAACTTTTTCACTCTCCTCTTTCACTTTCATCAAGAGGCTTTTTAGTTCCTCTTCACTTTCTGCCATAAGGGTGGTGTCATCTGCATATCTGAGGTTTTTGATATTTCTCCCGGCAATCTTGATTCCAGCTTGTGCTTCTTCCAGCCCAGCGTTCCTCATGATGTACTCTGCATAGAAGTTAAATAAGCAGGGTGACAATATACAACCTTGATGCACTCCTTTTCCTATTTGGAACCAGTCTGTTGATCCAAGTCCAGTTCTAACTGTTGCTTCCTGACCTGCATACAGGTTTCTCAAGAGGAAGATCAGGTGGTCTGGTATTCCCATCTCTTTCAGAATTTTCCACAGTTTCTTGTGATCCACACAGTCAAAGGCTTTGGCATAGTCAATGAAGCAGAAATAGATGTTTTTCTGGAACTCTCTTGCTTTTTCCATGATCCAGCGGATGTTGGCAATTTGATCTCTGGTTCCTCTGCCTTTTCTCAAACCAGTTGGTACATCTGGAAGTTCCAGGTTCACATATTGCTGAAGCCTGGCTTGGAGAATTTTGAGCATGACTTTACTAGCATGTGAGATGAGTGTAATTGTGCGGTAGTTTGAGCATTCTTTGGCATTGCCTTTCTTTGGGATTGGGATGAAGACTGACCTTTTCCAGTCCTGTGACCACTGCTGAGTTTTCCAAATTTTGCTGGCATATTGAGTGAAGCACTTTCACAGAATCATCTTTCAGGATTTTAAATAGCTCAACTGGAATTCCATCACCTCCACTAGCTTTGTCCGTAATGATGCTTTCTAAGGCCCATTTGACTTCACATTCCAAGATGTCTGGTCTAGGTGAGTGATCATACCATCGTGATTATCTTGGTCATGAAGATCTTTTTTGTACAGTTCTTCTGTGTATTCTTGCCACCTCTTCTTAATATCTTCTGCTTCTGTTAAGTCCACACCATTTCTGTCCTTTATCGAGCCCATCTTTGCATGAAATATTCCCTTGGTATCTCTAATTTTCTTGAAGAGATCTCTTGTCTTTCCTATTCTGTTGTTTTCCTCTATTTCTTTGCATTGATCACTGAGGAAGGCTTTCTTATCTCTCCTTGCTAATTTTTTGGAACTTTGCCTTCAGATGCTTATATCTTTCCTTTTCTCCTTTGTTTTTACTTCTCTTCTTTTCACAGATATTTGTAAGGCCTCTTCAGACAGCCATTTTGCTTTTTTGCATTTCTTTTCCATGGGAATGGTCTTGGTCCCAGTCTCCTGTACAATGTCACGAACATCCGTCCATAGTTCATCAGGCACTCTGTCTATCAGATCTAGTCCCTTAAATCTATTTCTTACTTCCACTGTATAATCATAAGGGATTTGATTTAGGTCATATATGAATGGTCTAGTGGTTTTTCCTACTTTCTTCAATTTAAGTCTGAATTTGGCAATAAGGAGTTCATGATCTGAGACACAGTCAGCTCCTGGTCTTGTTTTTGCTAACTGTATGGAGCTTCTCCTTCTTTGGCTGCAAAGAATATAATCAGTCTGATTTCGGTGTTGACCATCTGGTGATGTCCATGTGTAGAGTCTTCTCTTGTGTTGTTGAAAGAGGGTGTTTGCTATGACCCGTGCGTTCTCTTGGCAAAACTCTATTAGCCTTTGCCCTGCTTCATTCCATGCTCCAAGGCCAAATTTGCCTGTTACTCCAGGTGTTTCTTGACTTCCTACTTTTGCATTCCAGTCCCCTAAAATGAAAAGGACATCTTTTTTGGGTGTTAGTTCTAAAAGGCCTTGTAGGTCTTCATGGAACCATTCAACTTCGGCTTCTTCAGCATTCCCCAGGTTGGTAGGTGCCCAGTATGCTACTGGAGATCAGTGGAGAAATAACTCCAGAAAGAATGAAGAGATGGAGCCAAAGCAAAAACAATACCCAGTTGTGGATGTGACTGGTGATAGAAGCAAGGTCCGATGCTGTAAAGAGCAATATTGCATAGGAACCTGGAATGTCAGGTCCATGAATCAAGGCAAATTGGAAGTGGTCAAACAGGAGATGGCAAGAGTGAACGTAGACATTCTAGGAATCAGTGAACTAAAATGGACTGGAATGGGTGAATTTAACTCAGATGACCATTATATCTACTACTGTGGGCAGGAATCCCTTAGAAGAAATGGAGTAGCCATCATGGTCAACAAAAGAGTCCGAAATGCAGTACTTTGATGCAATCTCAAAAATGACAGAATGGTCTCTGTTTATTTCCAAGGCAAACCATGGTACACTTAAGTCCAACCAATCATAGCACACCCTACGTTGGAGGCAAACAGAAAACACAAATGTGGCCATGATCCTAGACAGTTGGTCCTGGGTTAAGCTCAAACCAGGTCCCTTTGTTTCCAAATTTTCTATCTCTTTCACTATACTCCATAGCAGAGCAGACATGGAAACAGACCTATCTCCCTGCTGTTATAGGGGAAAAAAAAGATAATTACTGTATAGCTCTTCTATACTTTGCTATCTTGATTGGGTACAACCTTTAGGCTACTTATTTTAGGAGACGCCGTGGTCCTCCTCAAAGATAAAGTTACACAGGGAATCCTGGTGGGCTGCAGTCCATGAGGTCGCAAAGAGTTGGACACAACTGAGCAACTGAACTGAACTGATTACTTAATCGAATGCTTCCCCTCCCTTATCCCATCTGCTTTGTAGCATTTCAAACATGACAGAAGGAATTTTTTTTTTAAGTAGTCAACAGCCAAGTTTTCCATCAAAAGGCCCTAAAGGATCACATTGCAGTGCCGAGTTAGTGTGAAGTTTGTGCTCAGAATGAAATCCACTCACAGATTCTCCTATTTTGAAGGCAACCTAGAAGTGGGTTTTTCTCCTAGTTTTATTGAGGTATAATTGACATATAGCACTGTATAAGTTTAAGGTGTACAACATAATGATTTGAGTTACATGCATCATGAAATGATTACCACAATAAATTTATTGAACATCTCTCATCTCATATAGATTAAAAATTAAGGAAATAGAAAAAAAATTTTCCTCTGTGATAACTCTTAGCATTTACTCTTTCATATACAACATAAAGCAGTGTTAATTATATTTACTATGTTGTACATTATCTCCCTAGTACTCATTTATCTTATAACTGGAAGTTTGTATCTTCTGACTGACTTCATCCAAATTTCCCCTCCCTCCACCTTGCCTCAGGTAATCACAAACCTGATCTCTTTTTAATGAGTTCGTTTTTGAAGTATAATTGACCACAACATTAGGTTAGTTCCTGTTATACAATATAGTGATTCAGTATTTCTATACATTTCAAAATGATTACCATGATAAGTCTAGTTACTATAACCTAGAATTGGGGTTTTAGATGAAGAGAACAGCTGAGATCCTAGGAAAGAAGAGAGGTCAAGACAGGCCCATATGGGAAAACTATACAGTGCTCTTACCACAGTCCAAGGTGACAAGGTCATCAGCCAGAGAAACCAATTAGAATGGTGAACTGGATAAAGACATCAGGAAGGTAGGTAAAGGGAAGGCCCTGGTGGTTCAGGGGTTACGACTCTGTGCTTCTAGTGTACTGGGCATGGGTTGGATACCTGGGGGTGTGGTGGGGGACTAAGAACTAAGTTCCTGCATGCCGTGCAATGTGGCAAAAAAAAAAAAAAAGGAAAAAAGGATAGAGAGTCGGACACGACTGAGCGACTGAACTGAACTGAACTGATGATAGAAGACAGACATTGCACGTCAAGACCAACATGCTTGTAAATGATGAGCTTCGAATCTCTCCACTAAGAAGCATACTAAGTTCTTCCAGGTGCAAGACGGTGTACACATACTTCACACTAGGACACAATGACCAGCTCTGTAAAGGGAAGCAGGGGTCTTTGGTCCAATTTCTAACTCCTTCACTGATTCACTATCAGAGGGTTAACAACCATCTTCATTCCTCAGTGCTTAATTCTATTTGCAAAATAAGTTATTTTCATTTTTATACTCACTCTCTTCAGTTCAGTTGCTCAGTCATGTCCGACTCTTTGTGACCCCATGGACTGCAGCACGCCAGGCCTCCGTGTCCATCACCAACTCCTGGAGTTTACTGAAACTCATGTCCACAGAGTCGGTGATGCCATCCAGCCATCTCATTCTCTGTCGTCCCCTTCTCCTCCCGCCCCCAACCTTTCCTAGCATCAGAGTTTTTTCCAGTGAGTCAACTCTTCGCATGAGGTGGCCAAAATATTGGAGTTTCAGCTTCAACATCAGTCCTTCCAATGAACACCCAGGACTGATCTCCTTTAGGATGGACTGGTTGGATCTCCTTGCAGTCCAAGGGACTCTCAAGAGTTTTCTCCAACACCACAGTTCAAAAGCATCAATTCTTTGGTGCTCAGCTTTCTTTATAGTCCAAATCTCACATCCATACATGGCCACTGGAAAAACCATAGCCTTGACTAGATGGACCTTTGTTGGCAAAGTAATGTCTCTGCTTTTTAATATGCTGTCTCATTCTCTAGCATATCTCATCTAATTTGATAGCTTTAAATACTTCTATCCTGAATCTGAGATTCATAGATCCATTTACCTACTCTACATCTTTACTTGGATGTATCTCTTGGGCATCTTACACTTAATATATTCAAAACCAAACTCTTGATTTGCACACCCCACCCCTCTGGCTCGACCCTGTTCCAGTAAATGACAACTCAATTATTCCAAAACCCTGACTTAGACTTGTTCCTCATGAATCATATTCAATTGATCAGCAAATTTTGTTGGATCTACCTTCAAAATGTATCTAGAACACAGCTGCTTCCCATCACCTCCACAGATACTATCTTGGTTTAAACCAACATAATCTTATACCTGGATTATCACAATAGTCTCTTAGCTGTTCCCTTACTTCCATCCTCAACCCCCTATAATCTACTGTCTACACAGAAGCTAGGAATGTCATATCATGTCACACTTCCGCTTATAACCCTCCACTGCCTTCTCATCTCATTCTAAATAAAATTCAAAATTCTTCAAATGGAATTCAAAGCTCAACACACTTTTCTAGATCTCTTTGGTCTCACTTCCTAACGCACACCTTGTTACATATTCAGCTCCAGTCACGGGACTCCTTCCTGTTCCCAGAAATATGCCAACCACTTTATTTAATTAGCATTGGATCCCACCATCATGGTGACTCACTAGTCACCAAGTATGCTTTATTTTTCTAAACAGCACCTATCATTACTCAACATATGTTTTTTCATTTTGTCCCACTAGAATCCTAACTCAGTAAGAGTGGAAGTGTTGTCTCTTCTGTTTACTGATTTTCACCAACACTTAGAAAAGTGCTCTTACATGCAACAACAAAAATTTCCAGGCATGAAATTCAAAGGATTCTTCATAAAAAACAAGGAAGCAATCTTAAAGTAACAAGAAATACTTCTAGAATGAAGCTATATTCCACAGCATCCATAAGGAATTTCAACTTAGGAAATGATAAATGACAATGTTCAAACATACAAGCCTTTCAGATGCATCAGAATCACAAGCACGTGGCAAGGATCACGTGCCCAATTAAGTGAATATCTTCTTACATATTCACCAGCTCATAAACAGAGGGATGAACCAGAGCACACTGCCCTGGTGAGTCTTGGAGGAAGAAAGGAATGACATCACTGGAGAACCTGAAGGCGTATGGTCAGGCAGAACACACACACACACCCCTTAGGTTGTGAAGGCTGAACCTCACACACACACACACACACACACACACACCCCTTAGGTTGTGAAGGCTGAACCTCACACACACACATCCCTTAGGTTGTGATGCTGAATGCCAAAGAAATCCACCTCATGACTAGGTATCAGGGGAATTCTCTGGGTCTGACAATCAGTCACCTCTAACTCCTCTGGCAATTAAAGTTAAATAGTCTCTTTGAGATCAGTGTGATGTTACACTCCTCAAATGCATAGCTGGGATACGTCTTAGGTCCAACGCAACAATTATGATTGTCCTCAGTACTGAACTGCCGCGTTGTCATCAGTACCCCTCCCCACACAGTCCCCTCAAACCAGTCACATCCCTCAGATTGAGCCCTGAACCTGCAGTCATTCCAAAGAATCTTCCCCAAAGTGTCAAAGTCCTAATTAGACCCCTTGCCATCACTGGCCACCAGAGCACCCTCTTCTGTCACTGAAACCTACAAGATTGCCCTTTTGTCACCAACGCCCCAGTCAGACTTGCCTATTGAACAGTCTCCTGTAAGGGCTCTCTCCTGTCAGTCGGACCTCTGCTCACCTCTTCCCTTTACTAACGTCCACCGAGACCCCACGCCTGCTACCAGCTCTCGAATTCCCGCTCCGCAGTCATCAGTATCCCTCACAGACCTCCCTGTCTCCCGCTCTATCCCCACTCGGCCGAGAGCCCCTCTAAGCCCCTCTCCTGCCCCGCCCCTTGCCACACGGCTCCGCCCCTTGAGGCGGTGTCCCGCGAGCGGCGCCGGAAGCCCCGCCCCTCCCGGTTGCTAGGCTCCGGCAGCCGGAAGTCCCGCCCGCCGTGTAGTCGCCGCCGCCGCCGCCGTCGTTGTTGTTGTGGTTGGTGCGCTGAGCTCCGCGGCTCCGAGAGCCGGCTGCGTCCCTTCTCCGCCGTCGCCATGAAGTGGATGTTCAAGGAGGACCACTCGCTGGGTGAGCGCTCGGCCGCTGGCCCGGCCGTGGGGGCGGGGACGGCGGGGGCCCCCTCCCCCACTCGGGCCGCCCCGGGCTGGGCCGGGCGGGGCGGGTGCTTCCCTCGGGGCTCGGACGGCTGAGGTCCTGGCCTCCCGGGCGGTGGCCCGCCCGCCCCGGGCCGCCCTCTGCGGGCCCTGCCGGAGCCGGGACCCGAGGACCGGGCCCGCCCGGACGCCCGAGAAGACCGGGGGCGTGCGCAGGTCCCGGAGGGAGGAGGGCCGGGGCTCTGGGAGCCGGCCGGCGGGCAGGCGCGGCCGTCAGTCCCGTGTGTTTCTCCCTCAGAACACAGATGCGTGGAATCTGCGAAGATCCGAGCGAAATACCCCGACCGGGTTCCGGTGAGTGCGTTCCCCGCCCCCTCGCCTCGCTCTCACCCCTGCCGTCTAGGACCGGTGGTGGGGCCCCAGGCTGCTCAACAGTTGACAAGTTTAGACTCCAGTCACGGTTGTGGTGGCAGATGGGCCACACTGGGTAAGGGGCCGTCGAGGGCCGCGACTTGAGGGGCTGTAGTGGATGCTGTTCAGGATGCTTCGGTGCTGAACCTCGCGATCTAGGCCAGCGAGCTGTCTGCAGCCTCTGGGCTCCCTAGCCAATTATGTAAGAAATGATGTTCTAGGACAGGGCGACAGGTCACAGCCACTTTGGGGAATGGTGGTGGAGGGAGACGTTCACTTTGGTCTTGAAAGTGGTACTTCAGTCTCAGGACATTCATCTTTAACTTTGTGTCTTCCTCTTTACCTGACTTCTGGTTCCCTTTCTCACCCTGACCCTGTCATCCTTTCCTGACCGAAAAAACAATCAGAGCCGTCACTGATAGATAATGCTTATCCTGTATTTATCCCATGATGGGGGAAGATAGTTTCTGTAACCCTTATTTATTTTTGAGGACATCCAGGCCTGTCATAAGCTTATTGCTTATGAACAGTTCCTTTGGGGAGAGGCAGGAGGGACAGATTTGAAACTTAGTTCAGAGAGAAGCAACAGGCCAAGTGAAGAGCTTGGTCCTTGGCTGCCTGGGGTTGCCATCATCCCCACTGATCCATCCCTTCTCATTTCCTGTGTTCCTTGGGATCTTAGTTCCCCTGTAGTGTGAAGGCAGATCCATTCCAGGGCCCTGGAGTAAGAGGCTGTAGAGGAACCCCTCACCAGCTATTCTTGAGTCTGCCCAGACAGAATATTGAAAAGCTTTGTAGTGAGGGCTATGTTTCTCTTATGCATGCTGAGATCAGGGATGAGAACTGTATTAATAATTGACCACAGAAAAGCACTTACTGTTTCCCTGTAACACATTTATATCAATTCTTAACCTCCAGAGTGTGTGGTTTATTAAGCCAGGGGCATATTTGCTCATGTTATACCGTTTCCCACCCACCTCCTTGCCCACACATTGTTAATCAGCAGTCCAGCAATGCAAGGTCAGAGCGTCACGTTAGCAATCCAGTCATGACCTTTCTTTGCTTTTACAGGTGATTGTGGAAAAGGTCTCAGGCTCTCAGATTGTTGACATTGACAAACGGAAGTATTTGGTTCCATCTGACATCACTGTGGCTCAGTTCATGTGGATCATCAGGAAAAGGATCCAGCTTCCTTCTGAAAAGGCGATCTTCCTGTTTGTGGATAAGACAGTCCCACAGTCCAGGTGAGGGGTGTTTACTGGTAATGGACATCTGCTTGGTTGCTTACAGAACTCAAAACTTTGGAAGTCTGAAAACTCTTAGAGATCCTGATTAGAAATCTGAATTTTGTGCTCCCTGACATCAGGAGCTCAAGGAAAACAAGAAAGGGCTGCAATAGATGTGTGTGCACTTTGGGTTAAGAAAACAGAGCAAGGCCTGGACTTTAAAAAAAAAAAAGATGAAATTTAGCTTCAGATACCCAAGAATCCTTTTAAATAGTTTGGGACTTAATTAGGCTTAAGCCATCAGTGGAACTGAAGCCTGAAATGAGGTTTTTCTCCAAATGATCCGTGAAATAAGTCCTGTCGTTCTTCCCCAGGAGCCTGTGGGCCCTGCTGAGGCTCAGCGTCAGTTAAGCACCCTGCTCACTTGCTGTCCAGGCTCAGTCCTGGTCACTGTGAGAGTATGCTGCCTGAGCCTCAGGTACCTGGAGACGGCTCTTTACAGACTTTTACCTCCCTTTGCTCTGTCAGAGTAGCTGCCCTCTTGTTCTTGCTGTTGTGCTGCCTGGAAGCAGTCTTTGGGATATTTGGGGCCTCAATTGAGGCAGGGGCATTACAGTTCGCTTCGAGGTGGGCAACAGTGTAGCTTTAGTCTTCTGTGGAGAGAGGAGAATTTTCTGGCTCAGTCTGTATCTGTGGTCAGTTCTTTTCTGTTACTGATTTGAGTAACAGAGCCAGATGCTGGCCCCCTTCCTCCTGAGTTTCATTTTGTTATCCCCCCAAAAGTAGTACTTCTGATGCTCAGGCTTTAAGAAGCCCTGGGAACTAGCCAGTGTAGCCAAAATATGCTTCTTTTGAAAATCCATGAAAGCTCCAGGAGAGGCCTAAGCCAAATTCTAGTCCCATTTCCTACAAATAGAATAACTTTGGCTATTTTTAAGGTCTGGTTTTCTCTTTCCCAGTCCCTGCCACTTCTGCTTCCTGATGTTTGGCAGAGGATAGTGGAGAATGGAAGATCTGCCTTCCATTAGGCCAAGGCTCTGCCTGAGGAGAAAGGCCAGGCCCTGCCTAATGGGTGCCATTGGTCTGCTTACATCTCGAGCTTAGGAAGCTGTGGTGTTGCCAGGGGTCATCTTGTTACCCCGCTGGGCTCTCAGCCTTCCTTCCAACACTCTGGTCACTGTGGTGGTGGTGCTGCTGCTGCTGCTGCTAAGTCATCTCAGTCGTGTCCGACTCTGTGTGACCCCATAGACAGAAGCCCACCAGGCTCCCCCGTCCCTGGGATTCTCCAGGCAAGAACACTGGAGTGGGTTGCCATTTCCTTCTCCCATGTGTGAAAGTGAAAAGTGAAAGTGAAGTCGCTCAGTTGTGTCCAACCCTTAGCGACCCCACGGACTGCAGCCCACCAGGCTTCTCCATCCATGGGATTTTCTAGGCAGGAGTACTGGAGTGGCTTGCCATTGCCTTCTCCGACTGTGGTGCTAGGTGCATTCTTCTCCAGGGGAGGCTAGGGAAGCTCTGGGCGTCTGCGGTCACTTTCAGCTTCCCTTAAGATGGTGGGGAGGTAGAGGTAAATAAATCTTCATCTTGTGCAGCTCCTTGACGACCCTGTGTGTTCTCCTTCCCAGAGTTGGCTTCTTGGAAGGAAGAAGTTTGTGAGTAGGACCTGTAGCCTTGAGTTTTGTTTTCCTTGATTCTGATCTTCTGATACTTCTTGAAGAAATGAAGCAGGCTTCTGGAGACATTAAGATTATGTTAATGTAGCAATTGAAATCGGAGAAGGCAATGGCAAGCCACTCCAGTACTATTGCCTAGAAAATCCCATGGATGGAGGAGCCTGGTAGGCTGTAGTCCATGGGGTCGCTAAGGGTTGGACACGACTGAGCGACTTCACTTTCACTTTTCCCTTTCACACATTGGAGAAGGAAATGGCAACCCACTCCAGTGTTCTTGCCTGGAGAATCCCAGGGATGGGGGAGCCTGGTGGGCTTCCGTCTATGGGGTCACACAGAGTCGGACACGACTGAAGTGACTTAGCAGCAGCAGCAATTAAAATGGCTGCAGAATTTTAACTAATGCCCCCCCCTTGCCCCCATAGAATTGGAAATGAAAAGTGATTCTCAGGGCAGCAGAGGCTGCTTTCTCTCTTAAGTTTTATTTGCCTTTCCAATAAGAATCCTCCCTAAAACAGGTTACAGCGGTGACCCAAGGCACACTAACCAGCCCCTCCAGCCAGATCCTTCAGTGCCTTTGGCTCTAGTTAATGACTTCCTGGCCCACATTTAAGGCAGCAGTTCTTTGTTTTGGGGTTTTAGTCTTCAAAACAAGTTTGCTTATAAACAAAAGAGGCATGTGACATTCTCGGGCTTTATGCAACTGCTGATCACCTGATGCCTGTGCAGACAAGATGGGCAGTCTCCTCCTAAAGCTACAGTTTGACTCAGCTTTACCACTTCCTCCCCAAGGCACAAGTAGGAGCCTCTTCCTTAGCACTTTCCAGCCTCCTTAGGGAAGCCTGGAGCCTCCTTTAACCATTAGCCAGTGTTTATAGCCTTTGGAGAGTGGCTGGGGAAATCAGAGTTGAGAAAGAATGAGCCCTCCCCCATCCCATAACGAGCAGATCTACACAAGGATTGCTTATGTCTGAGGCTGAGCAAAAGTAACTTCATTATTTCTGCCTTACAGCGGGCTTTGGGAGTGTTCCGGGACACAGGCGACCATCCTGTAAAATGATGTGATTATTGTTTGAGTAGTCAGTGCTAATATTGACTCTAGAAATAGAGACAGAAGAAGTCCCTAAGAATTGTACATTTTAAATCCTTTCAGAGTTCTTTTTTTTTTTTTTTAAAAAGGGAAGATCTCAACTGCCTTTTCCCATTTAGCATTGGAAAGTTGAATTCTCTTCTTAGGTGCCTGCATCTAGAATCAGGCTGGAAACAAAAGGAAACTGTGTCTTGGTGCAGACAGGACTTGAGAAAGAATATCATTATTGTATAAGTTCTCCAGTCAAGGCTTTAGTGGGGAACCCAGACCTGGCAGTGGTGCCCACCTTTTGGTCTTTGTTTAGAGCACAGATAAGAGTCTTATTAATCCCTTGTTTAAAATAGAAACTGGAGTATATTATTAAATTAAATATATCTAAGATGTTGTAATTTGGGAATGTTACAACAGGAAATCTTTGCTGTTTAGGATTATGGTATTTAATTGTTCCTGGCTCTTTTTTTGTTAGTTTTTTGTTCCTGGCTTTTAAAAAGGTACTGCGTGTAAAAAAAAAAAAAAAAAGGTACTGCGTAAAAGAAGTTATGATGTCTTACAGTTCATTTAAACTTTATTTAGAAATATGCTTCAATTCAACACTTCTGAGCATTTCTGTGTAACTACCTCTTCAAAGCAGGGTTTATTTTAGCAGTGGAATAGAGTATTTGTATCAGAGAAAAACCTGATAAAAAGAATAAGCAGTGGTTAATTTTTGTATTTTAGAATTTTAGGGAGCCTCTAGGGCCATATTAATTGTAACTTTGAGGCCCATGTCTTTCCAGGGTCCACAGCAGTAGCCACTGTCCTCCCCCCTCACCCCCCACACTCCACTTACCCCCCTGGAAAAGAGACAAATCCAGGTCCAGTGGAAGCATGTGGGCTTCAAAGCAGATGGATGGCCAGGTGGCCCATCGGTCCAGCCAATTCATGAGTCAGGCTGGATCCCACAGCCTCCATAAGCCGACCTTGGTTGGGGCCAAGGAAAGCTGGTGCAGGGACGGGGCATCCACAGTTCTAGGTCAGCCACCCCCAATTCATAAGCTGTCGAGTAGCTTAAAACTAGTTTGTCTCAGCAGCATGGCTCTTTCTAGATGTGGGTCCTTCTGAAAAGTGCCTTTATTACTGGTTAGTTTGTTTAGACCTGTTTGATCTTGAGTGGAGGGGTGGGGGACAGGGTTTTAGGGAGCAGTTTAGGGTCATGTCACGCAGGGTCCCACCACACCTTCAGTTCAGTTCAGTTCAGTTCAGTCGCTCAGTCGTGTCCGACTCTCCGCGACCCCATGAATCACAGCACGCCAGGCCTCCCTGTCCATCACCAACCCCCGGAGTTCACTCAAACTCATGTCCACAGAGTCGGTGATGCCATCCAGCCATCTCATTCCTTAGCTTGCCTTAAATCTGCTGTTGGCTTTGCCTGTCTCTTCCCTGTCAGACTGAGAGTTTGAAGGTAGCGTCCTTCTTAGATGACTGTAACACGCGATGCGGCAGCAGTGTGCATTAGTGCCGGGCTGGGGGCTGTCCTTGGGTGTCTTCTGTAGCCGGTAATTGGGCAGGAATACTTGGTGTTGCGCTGCTGCCCGTGAGTTGTCAGCCTGACAGACACGTTAGAGCAGCCTGTCTGCCTGCGGATGCCCTGGCGCGCCAGCGGTGGCCTGCCTGTGCTGAGTGACCTGGGTCTCCAAATTCTGAGAGAGGAGCCCAACGTCTCAGAGGTGTGGCGCTTGTCCGAAAGGAACACACCAGCCTTCTGCTGTACGGTGTTGAAGAGAGGCCTTTCCACTTAGCTATCCTTTTAATGGGACTTTTTTTAAAAAATTATTTTTAAACTATATTTGTAGCCCAGCTCGTTTTGGGTCCAGACTGAGTTATTCTGATTCTGTGTGTGTGGCCTGATCCCACAAGTGCTGTTTTCAGATCATACTGTACAGATGCTTTCTCAGCACTAGGAAGCGTTGGAATCAGGTGTTCAGTCATGGGCTCGGACTGGAGCGTTTAGATCCCAGCCACGAGAAGTCAGTTTTCAAGTTCCTGCCCAAGGGATGCCTGAGTTTAAGGACATAGTGCTCTTGTCAACTAAGTAGACTCCGCGTGATGCTGCGTGGCAGAGAAACAGAGAAGCGAGAGGGCTCTAAAGTCACTAGGCAAAGCCATCTAGTTAGTAAAACACAGGATCTGAAGGAGGGACCCTGAGACCTGCTCGGTGTGTGATACAGAGGCTGCAGCAGTGGCTTCCCTGGGAACTTGTTTGAAATGTAGAACCTGAGGCTTGACCTTGACCTTCAGAATCTAAATGGCATTGTAACAAGATATCCAGGTGATTCTGTATGCATGTATGTATGTGAGGAGCGCTGTTCTAAGGGCGATCTTTGCAGAAGGTACAAGAATGTTGACACTCGGTTGTTAGATCCAGTTGTGTGTTCACATGAAGGCAGCACAACTTGGTGGCAAGAATGTCTCCTAGCTTTGTGATCTGGGGTGAATTATTTAACCTCTGTGCCTCACTTTTATTATCTGTGAACTATGGGTTATGACTGTACCTGCCTCCTAAAACTGTTCTGAGGGTAAAGAGTTATGTATGAAATACACTTAGAACAAGTGCTTGGCACATAAGTGTTTGCTATTATAGTTAGAATTTTTATGATTGGCCTCTGTAGCTGCTAGGGCACTGTTAAACAGATTTATAAACCCAAGTTTTACCAAAAGACAATGGACTCTAAAGACAGAAAGCCACATGATGAGAGACCTCCCTCCCCCAACCCCGTCAGTCTCAGAGCTTGCGTTAGCAGTGGGCCCATGGTCATTGCTCGCTGCAGACAGCATTCAGAGTCGGGGGTTTATAAAGCTCCTCGGGTATTTCTGACTCAGTAGCAGGATTTCGAATCACTGTCCTTGAGCTTGTAACTTGCCAGAAGAGCAGAACTTAGTCTGGCAGATGGAACCAAATTTGACGTAGACATCCAGGGGTTGCTGCCTTTGAATTGCACAGTGTCTGCTGCTTCCAGGCCCTTTGGTAATGGTTCTGGGGAAATTGTAGTTCAGGTCTCATCAGGAGCACCCTGGCCACTGCATCAAGTGGTGCAGAGTGGTGGTGATAGCAATAGCTCTTTTCCCCTTTGCCTCATTTTGAGGATTCTCAGGGAAAGCTGGGTTCCTTAGGGTGCCAGCCACTGGGGCTAAAAGTCTTTGTGAGAGACGTGGCTACTCATTCCAACCTTTTGCTAGTTGCTGGCTCCTCACTCCACTTCCTGGCTTGTCACTCTTCTTCCTAGTAACATGCTGTTAGCGATAGGCATCTCCCCCTCTGGCAAAAGGATTGTTTCTCAGCTTGGCTGCATAAGGAATCGTCTTGGGCATCTTAAAATGTATTGATCCCTGGGTCCTACCTCCAGAAATTCTGATTTAATTGGTCTGGGGGGTTAATTGGTCTGGGGGAGGGCTTGGGCATGTTTTTCAAGCTCCCCATTGTTTCTGCAGCTGAGGAGAAGGCCTGCCACTCGGAACAGGCGTTCTCCTGCCGGCTGCCCCTGGGTCTTCACGTGTTCCAGGGCAGTGCAGTGCATAAAGTGGCACGCAAGCCACCTGTGTGATTCTACATAGTCTAGCAGCCACATTAAACAAAGAATAGTATATCTTACCTATCTGATATACCCAAAATGTCATCATTTCCACATGTAATCGAAACTGAGATAATTTTGCATCTTTGACACTTTAAAATCTTTTATATGTTTTACACTTAACAGCACATCACAATTCAGATGAACCACTTTTCAAGTGCTGAACACAGATACACAGTGGCTACTGCATTGGACAGCAGAAACATAGGACATTTCTATCAAAGCAGAAATTTCTCGTGGACAGTGCTGCTTCAGGGAGTCCTTATTTTACAAATTCCACTTCAGAGCCTAGCAGAGCACAGTTCTTATTGTACAGGATGCCAATGTCAGGCTATTTTGTATTCATACTCATCCACTCCTACTTTGTTACTAATTCTCACCTCCCCACACAGCCAGCCCTCTAAACTTAAAGAGAGGCAGGAGGAAAGTTCCCTTTTTATACAGAAATGTGGTCTCTGCCCGTTTACGTGGAGGTCTCTCACAGCAGCCAGGAGCAAAGCGGGGACGTGGGGCAGCCTTGACTTTACCAGCTTGAGGCCCCGACCCCTCTCTGTGTACCCGCTGGCCCTGGTTTTATTGAGTCCTGCGTGGAAGCATCTGTGTGACCTTTCTGGGCTTAGTGACCTCTGATGTCTCGAGCTGGCTCCCAGACTGCTCTGTCAGTGCTGGCTCTGGTTGACACCCCATCTCCCCCCACACGTAGTCATGCCCATGTTTAGCACGTGTCTTGACCTCCTGCTTGTCTCCAATAGTGCAGTCAGGTGGCCGGAGCTCAGGTGTTCCTAGTCCTAACTCTGGAGCCAGTGCAGCTTGGCTTCACGCAGAGCGCGCTCAGGTCTCCTCTGCTGCTCTGTTGTGCTGCTAAGGGAAAGCCAGCTCTCCTCCCCCGCGTGCTTAGCTGGAGCAGTATCTGTTCATGGAGGCTTCTTAGGCAGGACTTCTTTGGCTCCCGATACAATCTGAGAGCTTCTTGCACTACGTGCGAGGAGAGTAGCTTCCCTTTGATGACGCCGATGCAGGTCTCGGGCACAGGTTTCTGGCGGGGCAGGTTCCAAAGGAATCACGTCAGGTACTAGTTGTAAATCTTCAGAGGCCAGCTGGAAGGAGGCACTCTTCCCCACCTTTGTTCTCCAGCCCCACAGATGGGCTCTTGGCCTCTTGTTTTGGTTTTCTTCCCTGCCCTTGGCGTTCAGGAAGCTTTGTGAAAGCACTCCCCGGGAGCTGGGGCTGGCTTCTGAAGGACTTCCTTGGTGTGAGGGTGCGTCAGATGGCCTTGCCTTAAGATAGGAGGCTGATTCTAGTCTGAGCCCTGGTTCCCCGAGGCCTAGTTACTTTTATCAGCCTCCCACCTGAGGTGTTAGAGAGTAGCTAGTTTAGGTAGTGGGCTCCTTATCTTCAAGCCATTTTTCTTCCAACAGCCGGACTCGGTCATCAACCCCAATTCTCAGTGGTATTTGTTTGTTTGTCTCTTTCAAGCCTAACTATGGGACAGCTTTACGAGAAGGAAAAAGATGAAGATGGATTCTTGTACGTGGCCTACAGTGGCGAGAACACTTTCGGCTTCTGAGGGCCGGTGCTGGGCTGGTGCAGCATTCCCGCTGTGGATCTTGTAAATAGCCGGCCATTTTCAGTTACTCTGCCAGAACCTCTTCACACAGACCTGTCAGTGCATTTGTAACTGGATTTATTTCTTAATATATTGGAAGGTTTTGTTTCCTTAGCCTAGTAAATTATCATACAGAGTTTTATTTTGAGTTTTTCTTTCTGTGCACTGTCCCATGGCTATTCCCTCCAGAGAACTTGTTCCTCTGGGAATCTTATTTAATGAAGATATTTCCATATTGAAGTGAGGGAGGTGGGAATTAAAGTGAAAGGGGAGATGATGCATTTATTCTGGATTATGTTTGAAGTGTTAGATGGTGAAGTGTTAAAAGCATCCAAATTAAATCCATAGCAATCAGAACACTTGCTTTACTAGATTTT
The DNA here is from genome assembly GCF_049115385.1 of Moschus berezovskii. Lineage (NCBI taxonomy): Eukaryota > Metazoa > Chordata > Mammalia > Artiodactyla > Moschidae > Moschus > Moschus berezovskii. The sequence goes on along the minus strand of NC_142481.1, from coordinate 61,270,243 downwards.
GCCAACTGCCAGTCATGTTGGACTGAGCTAATCTGTTCCTCTTTCTGAAACTATTAAGGTAAATAATTAACAATAAAACTTCCTCTCATAAAGGCACTGCAGTGTGGCCTTGTCCTTTATTCACCTTGTTTTAGATGGGTGAGAGAAGGAGCTCCTACGTCCACCAGGCCAGGAGGAGGGTTTGTGGGGCCCATGGCAGAACAGCTGGGCACAGGAAGCCTCTGTCAGGAGGGACTTTTTTTAAGTGGTCAATATAATCTCTAAAAAGGTGTATGTCAAGAAGTCCTTCACTGCTGTTTTCTGACTACCCTAACCCTCCACCTTTTGGGAAACTTCTTTTACTGGCACATTCTGTTCAGAATTTGTTTTTGGAAGTCCAGTTATATGTGAGTATGTTCAAAATGTTTTTTTTCCTTAAAGAGAACACATTATATATACTTAGACCACATTATGTACACTTTTTTTCAGTGAACAGTATATCATGGTGATCTTTCCATACCAGTTCATAGAAAGCCTTTTCATTTATTTTAGTATTGCACTGTGTGGGTTTATCATTATTACTGAAACCGAGCGGACCCTGTGTGGCTCCTGGGTATGGAAACCTTTCCACGTGCCCCGTTCTTGTAGGGAAATAGACTCTAGCCTCCATGACCTTCCCTGAGTTCCAAAGAGCAGATTCAAACACTTGTTAATCAAGGAAGGGTGATGCAGTCGCCAACTCAATGGACATGAAGTTGAGCAAACTCTGGGAGAGAGTGGAGGACAGAGGAGCCTGGCGTGCTGTAGTCCATGGGGTCACAAAGAGTCAGACTTAAGGACTGAACAGCAACAAATCAGGGAAGGGAGGGGATGCAGAGCCTGGGAAGAGCAGCCTAGAAACAGCAGTGAAGCCCGTGGGCAAGGCTCTGGTTCCAGGTCAAGGGATACACAGAATACCTTTGAGCTCTTTACAGCACTCAGACGCCCAACAAATGGAAAAGTGAAAGTCACTCAATCGTGTCCGACTGTTGGCAACCCCATGGACTATACAGTCCATGGAATTTCTCTGGGCCAGACTACTGGAGTGGGTAGCTTTTCCCTTCTCCAGGGTATCTTCCCAACCCAGGGATCGAACCCAGGTCTCCTGCATTGCACGCAGATTCTTTACCAGCTGAGCCACAAGGGAAGCCCCAACAAATGGAAGATGTTAGCATTCTTTATTCCAGACAAGACCCCCTGAGGCCAGACTAAAAGAGTGCAGGCCCTGCAGACACCCTGACCTATATGGTCATTTCACAGATGAAGGAACAGCACCTGAAACAACTCAAAACCTATTTAACTTCTAAGTTAATTAAGAGTTCTTTAATTTGATAAAGGGGATACATAAAAACCTGTAGCAAATATGTACATTTTAGTAAATAAAGCTATGGTGAATGAGGCAGTGTGGTTGTGACATTGGGATAGATAAATACTTTAATGGAACAAAACCCAGGAATTGATCTGTGTATAAAACATGTGGCATAACAAGTTATCAGGGAAATAATGAACCAGTTAACAAATGGGACCGCAACAGTTACTTTATAATGGTAAAATTTCAGAGGCATTCCTATTAAAAACAGTAACTAAAAAAGGAAATCTGAAGGGTAAACTCTATGGTATATGAATTATATCTCGATGAAGCTACTAAGAAGTCTGTTATCAGTGTTTTTCTGAACTTTGTTCTGGCATAAAACTAAAATAATGATTGTTAAAGGAAAGGAGAGGCAAAAGAATCAGGAACACTATAATATACAGACCGTGATAGTCTACACAGAAAAATCTAAGATAATCTATACAAACTAGAATAAGAAAGTTCTCCATGGCTGGTGGATACCAGATTAGTCACAAATATTGATGTTTCTACATACCAGTTATGACCAATTAGGGAATATTATAGAAAAAAGTTCATTTTCAATAGAAGTAAAATGAATATGTGCAAGAACTAAATATATGTAGACCTTTATGGAAAAAATGATTATTACTGAAGGACATAAAAAAGAGATAACCCTAATACACCATATTCAAGGATGAGAACATCCAGGACTATAAAAATGCATACTGCCCCCAGATTAACCTGTGAGTTTAATACAATTTCAATAAAAATCCCAATCAGATGTGTGTCTCTGTGTAATCTGACAGTTGCTGGCAAAAGTCCATTAATTGGAGAGCAAAAGCCAAGAATAACAAGGAAATGTTAAGAAAAACAAGCCAGGGAGGTCTGCGTTAGCAGTAATTAAGTAATTAAGATTGTGCCATGTGGCAAAGAAACAGACACATAAGCCAGGGAACACGACGGGAACCCAGAATGAGACCCATGTTCAGAATATAGCAGTGATGGCATGAAAAATCAAAGGGGGATGAACCTGTTAATCTATTATTTTATAATTGGTTTTATATATATATATATGAATATAGATTAAATAATGCATCAAATAAATTCAAGATGAATTAAACATCTAAATATGGAAAAGCAAAACTAAAAAGAATTCTAGGAAAAACAATTTGGGACAGTTACTATCTTTTAAGAGTTGGGAAAGAGACACATCCCTGGTGGCTCAGTGGTAAAGACCCTCGAGGGTTTGATCCCCGCTTGGGGCAGATCCTGCAGACATGCCGAGGAACAGCTCAGCCTGCGCTCTGGAGCCTGGGAACCGCAGCCACCGAGTCCATGTGCTGCAGCTGCCGAAGCCTGCAGGCCCTGGGGCCTGTGCTCCGCAACGAGAAGCCATTGCAAGGAGCCGGAGCACTGCAAACGGAGGGTATCTCCTGCTCGCTGCAACAAGAAGAGACCGTGCAGCCACAAAGACCCAGCCCAGCGCAACCAGGGCACTGGTCCCAAAGGCAGCCCAAGCATCTCCTTCAAGGAGAATTCAGGAGGCAGTGAACATGTTTTATTCTCAAAAGCCTCACTCTTCATTAGACTGAATGGTTCAGTTCAGTCGCTCAGTTGCGACCGACTCTTTGCGACCCCATGAATCACAGCACGCTAGGCCTCCCTGTCCATCACCAACTCCCGGAGTTCACTCAAACTCATGTCCATCGAGTCGGTGATGCCATCCAGCCATCTCACTCTCTGTCGTCCCCTTCTCCTCCTGCCCCCAATCTCTCCCAGCATCAGGGTCTTTTACAGTGAGTCAACTCCTCGCATGAGGTGGCCAAAGTATTGCAGTTTCAGCTTTAGCATCAGTCCTTCCAATGAACACCCAGGATTGATCTCCTCTAGAATGGACTGGTTGGATCTCCTTGCATTCCAAGGGACTCTCAAGAGTAGAATGCTTTAAAAAAGCACAACTGGGGATGTAAAGTTCCCCTTTTCAGCTTTATTTCCTCAGGGAGAAAAAAAATCCTGGTGGTTGACATCGCAAAGGCAAGGCCCCGAGAGTTAGGTAGGAGGATCTATATATATATCTCTGTGATCAACAGCCCTGCTTCCTCGCCTCCTTAGCTGCTAGAGACAGGCTGCTGCTTCCAGATGTGGGAAGGGGTGGTGCATGTGAGCAAATGCCTGGTGCACAACAAGGGGCTCCAAATCATTTGGCCAACAGGCTGCTTCTATGGATGATCTCTCAGGTTTGTTAAAAGCAGCTCTGGAAATTCGGATCAGTAAACTGCAAAAAAGAGTCCCTTATGAGCAGCAGTCGGAGACCAAGGCTGGCCCTGCACACGTGGCAAGCAGCCCTCCTCAAGCTTGTGCTGAACAGTATCTCAGCTCATGGCCACAGCCCCACTGCCGGGGATGTAACCCCACCCTCAGTCAAAGGTGAGGATACTGACGCTCTGAAAATGCACTTACCCACCCACGATCAGACGCTCAGAGCCTCCTGGAGTCACAACTCAGACTCAAATCTGTAGCCAAAATCCATCTTTGTTCTGCTAGACCAGAGGTTACAAAGCAAACGCCTGTGTCTGTACGTGGTCCCTAAACATATATCTAGAAATACAACTTTCTTGCTTCTCCTCAAAAATTTATGAAGATCTGGCAACAATTGGCCAAAATAAAAACAACAAAATGGCTCCTCTTTGCACAAGTAGCTTTCCAGTTCACGTCATCTACTTTTTAAAGGTTTCTGATTCCTGGTTATATTTGGGCTTACAACCTTTGCACCATAATTTATGTGCCATCTTTTAGAACAGAATTTCCACAAAGTACATGTAATTAAAATAGTAACTCACATTGGCCTTCAACTGGGAGGCACAATCTGCCTGTGTCGGCACACATGACCGAACCCTGGAGTCGGTGGAGACTCCTGCTCCCTTACCCCAAAGCCTGGTTCTTTGGCTGCCAGCTGTTTTCCTCAGCCCGGCAGTTACTGATGTGCTGGGCTAGGAGGACAGTCACAATACCACTGGGGCAAGGACAGAAAGTAAGGCATGAAAATACCAACTGAAATGACACTCACTGGAGGTCAGAATAGTCCACAAGGGGCAGCGATAAAAAAGGAAGTTGGTGAAATCTTACAGGGGAGGGACAGGGAACACACATTGAGAAGAACTCTTTTGCTTTCTCTCAATTAACAGGATCGAATTCAATGAAAACAGGGCAAACTGGGTTGACTGTGCCTCTATTGCTGGGCAAAGCTTGCGTTGCCCACAGTTTAATTTCTCGGTGATTTCCTAAGAAGTTGCACATAAAGGTCTGTTGTTGAACTGCAGAAAGATGCTGGGAACGGGCTCTGATACTGCTCTGTTGTCAGGTTGGTCTCACCACCCAGGGGCCTGCAGTGCCTCTCCCCATGGAGACACTGCTGGGTTTCAATGCGCTTTTCATTCTCTTGGCTGCCTGAGCAAACAACCATCACTGTTTCCATTGTGAGCTCTTCTCATGGAGCCAAGCCCAAGTTCAGGGAACATGTTTGAGACCAACATTTGGCAGCCTGGGTCCTCACTTGGAGCGACTTTCTGCCTTTGCCTTTTTCCTATTGAGACAGTTCCTGAATTTGGAGACTGAAGAGCAGTGCTGAACATACTTAGTTCTAGAAGCTAATTCCTCGTCCTGCTAGCTCACTGGGACGAGGGACAAAAAATCTACATGAAAATCCAGAGCCGGGGTTTGTTGTTGTTCAGTGGCCAAGTCATGTCCGATTCTTTGTGACCCCACGGACTGCAGCACCCCAGGCCTCCCTGTCCCTCACCATCTCCCAGAGTTTGCCCAAGTTCATTGAATCAGGGATGCCATCTAATCCCCTCATCCTCTGTCGCCCTCTTCTCCTTCTGCCTTCAATCTTTCCCAGCATCAGGGTCTTTTTTGCATCAGGTGGCCAAAGTATTGGGGTTTCAGCTTTAGCATCAGTCGTTTCAATGAGTATTCAGGGTTGGTTTTCTTTAGCATTGATTGGTTTGATCTCTTTGCAGTCCAAGGGACTCTCAAGAGTCTTCTCCAACACCACAGTTCGAAAACATCAATTCTTTGGTGCTTCGCCTTCTTTATGGTCCAATATTCACATCCGTATATGACTACTGGAAGAACCGTAGCCCTGACTGTATGGATCTTTGTCAGAAAAGTGATGTCTTTGCTTTTTAATACATCGTTATTACATTGTATTACAGTGTTATTACAGTGCCTGGGTTACTGAGACAAAAATTATTTCCATTCCTCTGTTACCAACATGACTGAGGCCATACATATCTCACAGTGTCAATGAGTTAAGTTTCTTGGAGAAAATTTCTCTTTGCATTATCTACCCAATTAAGAATTTTTATGAGAAACCTCATCTCAGTGTTGAAAAAACTGAACATCTTAACCCTGGGGCCTCATTTTCTAGATCAGGTGACAGGTTAAAATTCAGAGATTAAATGCTTTCTCTGCATCCATATAGGAAGTAGTGACAGAATTGGTACCAGGACATAATCATTAACACTTCAATATATAAACCAAACTTTATTCTACTATGCCAAGTCATGGATAACGACTAGGTTTTTTTTTTTTTAACATTTTTATATTGATATGATTCCATATAATAAAATGCATAGATCTTAAGTGTACAGCTTAATACACTTTGACAAATGTTTACATCCATGTAATCAACTCTCCAGTTGAAACATGGAATGTATCCATCATTCTAGAAGTTGCCTTGAGTCTTTTTCTATTTAACTCCCTTCTCCCATCTTCCCGCACCCAGCAATGACCCTTGCTGTGACTTCCATCTCCTTTGATTAGTTTTGGGGCCCTGGTTTCAAGAAATAAAAAACAAATGAATGTGAATTTGCCTGCAGGCCTGAAGAGTCTCTCTATAGAATTTTCCTCCCCATCTTGGACCGCAAGTACTGCTTAAGATTTGTTTTGGATCCATCTGGACATTCTTCCAGAAAGTCAGTCATAGCCCCAGTACAGACACATTTAGGTTTAAATGGATTCACGTTTAGAAGAAGTGGAGGCTAACTATTAAATATGATTCTTCAAGATGTGGCATAAAAAGAGCTCTTCTTGCTGGAAAATCAAGTTTCGTTCGCCAAAATACATGCCTTCTTGGCTCTCTGCGTACCTACCATTCCTTCAGAGTAGCTGCCTTTGTTCCAGTGGAAAGAATTGCCTGAGCCCTTGAAAGTGAGCACATGTGCATTAGCTCTCTGCTTAGAAGCTGTTTCCCAGTTTCCAGAACCTGCTGCTACAGGGAGGGGACTCCTCTTCACAGCTCCCTTGCCTGCCCCAGATATCATCACAGGAGGGCCTGGCCGTTAAAAACCTAACATTGTCCTAAGCTATCTGACTCACCGGCAAGGGACCTGGGTCTTGGAAACTGGAAAACTTCGGGTAAAGCTTGCTCATAACGTTGCCTGAAAGCCAAAGTGTTGCCAGGGTCCAGGTGGAGGGAGCCAGCCACGGTGGCCAGACTGGCGGGCCCTGCCTCTCCCCTGCAGGGCACCACAGCCAGCACGGGTCATTTTCTCCACATCGGCTGGCTCCCTAGACAGTGAGCTAATGCTTGGCACGGAAAAACTCCAGAAAACAAGGCATTTAACCGCACACTTTGAGGCAGAAATGACTACATGGAATATATACGCAAAATTATTTAAATCAAGCCAACTTTTTAAAACTCTAAAGAAAAAGAGAATAAAAGTTATGCACACATAGTCATAACATTAGCACCCACTTGTGAACACAGAGCAAAGAGAAAGCCATGCTGAAAATGTGAACTACCCTGAAAGAGCCAGATTTCAGAAGACATTTTGTGAGCAAAGAGAGAATTCTGTGGAATTAGCTGCCTAAATCATGCTGAGTCCTTCTTCCCTATATAATGTCACTTCTGAGTATATTGTTGTGTCTACAGTTTAAAATGACTTTAAATTTTTTCTTTTTTTTCATTTTCGAAAACTTACTTTAGGGACTTCCCTGGTGGCCCAGTGGTGAAGATTCTGTGCTGCCAGCGCAGGGGTTGCAGGCTTGACGTCTGGTCGGAGAACTAAGACCTCATATGCCACATAGCACAGCTAACAATTTAAAAAATAATAATGATAAAGTAACATTTACTTTAAAAATAGTTACTATATTAACATGGCTTAAAATTTTAAAAATAATCAAACATAAAATGTATTCAGAGAAAAGCCTCCTTCCTGCTCTCAGGCCTGTGTTAGCGGTTTCCCATGTGTCTATTCAGGGATAGTTTAGCAAAACATAGATACACACCTTTCATCCTTTTTTACAGAAATGGAATGTTACAATGCTGTCCTACATTTTGCTTTTTCATTTGCATTTGTATTTAGAAACAGAACTTTGAAGATGGATTTCAATAAAGAAAATTTTATGTTCATTTACACTTTGACACAGTGAATCCCACCTCTAAGAAATCTACCCAAAAGATACACTGGCAAAAATACAAAATATTCTATTCACAGAGTATTTCAAAAGGAAAGGATTTGAAATGTCTATCACCAACTAAAAAAGTTATGAACAACCTAGACAGCATATTAAAAAGCACAGCCATTACTTTGCCAACAAAGGTCCGTCTAGCCAAAACTATGGTTTTTCCAGTAGTCATGTATGGATCTAAGAGTTGGACTATAAAGAAAGCTGAGCACTGAAGAATTAATGCTTTTGAACTGTGGTGTTGGAGAAGACTCTTGAGTCCCTTGGACTGCAAGGAGATCAAACCAGTCCATCCTAAAGGAAATCAGTCCTGAATATTCATTGGAAGGACTGATGCTGAAACTGAAACTCCAATACTTTGGCCACCTGATGCGAAGAACTGACTCATCTGAAAAGACTCTGATGCTGGAAAAGATTGAAGGAGGGAGGAGAAGGGGATGACCAAGGATGAGGTGGTTGGATGGCATCACCAACTCAATGGACATGAGTTTGAGTAAACTCTGGGAGTTGGTGATAGACAGGGAGGCTTGGTGTCCATGGGGTCGCAAAGAGTTGGACACGACTTAGTGACTGAACTGATCACTAACTAAAAAAATGGTTACTGCTGGGGGCAGAAACAGAAGTCAGGGGACAAAGATGGAAGACCTTTCTGAATGTACCTTTTTTTTAAAAAAAATTATTTGAAATTTTACATATTTTTTTTTGGGTAAAAAGTCCCCCTAAAAATTGAAAGGGAAATGAGACAAAATTAACTGTGTATAGATGTGGAGCAGACTTTGATATACTCACAATCTGGGAGTTCCCTGGTGGTCCAGTGGTTATGATTTGGGGCTTTCACTGCTGTGGCCCAGGTTCAATCCTGAGATCTCACAAGCCTCTGGGCGCCTCCACAAACAAAAACAGAAAAACCCCTCATAATCCCTAGTTCAGGTTCCTCAACCTCAGCAATAGTGACATTTTGGGCAGGATATAGTTCTTTGCTGTGGGGGGTTGTCCTGTGTATCATGGGCGTCAGCACCCAAGGCTCAGGTGAGTCTCCCTGATTGGCAGTGATACTTCACACATACGGTCAGACATCACTGCCCCCCAGCATTGCGCTGTGTGAGTCCCCCAGGAGAGTGTTCTGAAATACAGGAGGAGGCAGACCATGCCAGGAAGAGCCACACGTGGAAGTACCAGGGGGAGTCAGGAGGCGCTGGGGGCGAGAAGGAAAGAGCCATTAGTGTGAAGGGACTGGCAGGGGCCGGGCGGGAAAAGCGGGCTTGGGACTGGCTAGCTCCAGGAGGGGCAGACTCTCCAGGGTCCGCAAGGCAAAGATGTCAGATGTCAGAGACGCCAAAAGCGTTGGTACAGTGAGGACAACCAGAAGCTTGTGCAGACCCTCTTCCCCATGTGCCTTTCTCTTTGCTGACTTGCACTGTAATAAATGTAACTCTGAGGATAACAGCTTTTCTGAGTTCTGTGAGTCTGTCTACTGCCTCACTCTGAGGGTCGTCTTGGGGACCTCAGGACACAGCTGCTAAAACCATTCTGTGAAAGGGTAAGGGTGAGGGGCTGGATCAGGCTGGTACCACTGAACTCTCTGATCAGTTACTGAAAGTGGGACAGCCTGATGTCATGTTCCCATAGGTTAATATAATGTAACAGAAGTGTGCTTCCCTGGTGGCTCAGAGGTTAAAGCGTCTGCCTCCAATGTGGGAGACCCGGGTTCGATCCCTGGGTCGGGAAGATCCCCTGGAGAAGGAAATGGTAACCCACTCCAGTATTCTTGCCTGGAGAATCCCATGGACGGAGAAGCCTGGTAGGCTACAGTCCACGGGGTCGCAAAGAGTCGGACATGACTAAGCGACTGAACGGAACGGAACAGAAATGTGCAGAATCTCCTGGAAAGAACTGAACTTGGCTGTAATCAAGCCTCTCCATGTAACCACAGATTTATAGGAAATATGAGGGGGAAAGGAACCAGTTATCAACACTGGAGGAAATAAGCAGCCAAATCCTGGATGGGAGAGAGTCTACCAGACAAATGACCCATCAGTCAAGGACATAAAAAGGAGAGTAAACTGCTAGAGATTTAGTGACACAAAAGATATATCAATCCAATGCACTGTGCGGATGTTTACCAGACCACCTGACCTGTATGCAGGTCAGGAAGCAACAGTTATAACTGGACATGGAACAACAGACTGGTTCCAAATAGGAAAAGGAGTACGTCAAGGTTGTATATTGTCACCCTGCTTATTTAACTTATATGCAGAGTACATCATGAGGAACGCTGGGCTGGAAGAAGCACAAGCTGGAATCAAGATTGCCGGGAGAAATATCAATAACCTCAGATATGCAGATGACACCACCCTTATGGCAGAAAGTGAAGAGGAACTCAAAAGCCTCTTGATGAAAGTGAAAGAGGAGAGTGAAAAGGTTGGCTTGAAGCTCAACATTCAGAAAACAAAGATCATGGCATCTGGTCCCATCACTTCATGGGAAATAGATGGGGAAACAGTGGAAGCAGTGTCAGACTTTATTTTTTTGGGCTCCAAAATCACTGTGGATGCTGACTGCAGCCATGAAATTAAAAGACGCTTACTCCTTGGAAGGAAAGTTATGACCAACCTAGGTAGCATATTAAAAAGCAGAGACATTACTTTGTCAACCAAGGTCCGTCTAGTCAAGGCTATGGTTTTTCCAGTGGTCACGTATGGATGTGAGAGTTGGACTGTGAAGAAAGCTGAGTGCTGAAGAATTGATGCTTTTGAACTGTGGTGCTGGAGAAGACTCTTGAGGGTCCCTTGGATTGTAAGGACATCCAACCAGTCCATTCTAGAGGAGATCAATCCTGGGTGTTCATTGGAAGGACTGATGCTAAAACTGAAACTCCAATACTTTGGCCACCTCATGCGACGAGTTGACTCACTTGAAAAGACTTTGATGCTGGGAGGGATTGGGGGCAGGAGGAGATGGGGATGACAGAGAATGAGATGGCTGGATGGCATCACCGACTCGATGGACATGAGTTTGAGTGAACTCCGGGAGCTGGTGATGGACAGGGAGGTCTGGCGTGCTGTGATTCATGGGGTCGCAAATAGTCGGACACGACTGAGCGACTGAACTGAACTGAAGAAAAACAAAATTGGAGGGGAGGGGGTAAAATATCAGATAACAACAGCATAAAGCTGATAGATGTTTGGTCTGGGTGATGGGTACGTGGAGGTCCACCGTGCTTTTCTATTTTTGAGTCTACTTAAAAATTTCTATAAGAAGTTTTTTTCTTTTAAAGTAGTTAAAAATTGGAAGTAGTTATCAGTAAAAACACACGATCTAAATGTATGAAGTTTGAGAACCTGCCAATATTGCAGAGATATGATTTTAAGGCACAGGTGAGATTCTAAACTTGGATTTTTAAGAGATTAAAGCAAAACATAGGGAGTGGGCTGTCTAAGCTCCTTTTGTCTCTTGACAAAACAGGCAGAGGCCAAAGTGAAGACACCTCTGGTCTCTAGCTTTCAGGGTTTCCTAGTCTCTGTTCTAAAGCCTAAATTGAGGGGTTTGTTTTTACATTCTGTACACATGTGACAAACACCATAAATTTTAGGAATGAAAAGACACTAATTCCTTACATTCTCAAATAAATCTTTATCTTTGAAAACAGAATCTCATGAGAGTGATGCATAATCTTCTGTGGATAAGAGCTTCTGCCAGTCGAGGTGTCTTAACTGCTCTCATATCATAGGATTTGGGGTCAGGTCAGGCGAAGGGTTGATTAAAAGCAGCATGTGGGAAGTCTGGCCTTCGGTAGTGAGGTTTTTGTCTTTGCTCCCACCTAAAAGGATTCCTCACTGAAAAAGGCTCAAAGATAACTCAATATGAGAAAGTTATGGGGGAATTACCTGGCAGTCCAGTAGCTAGGACTTGACGATTTCACTGCCACTGGCTCGGGTTCAATCCCTGATTGGGGAAGTAGGAATCCACAAGTCACATGGTACACCACTACCCTCCCTGCCCCGCCCCTGCCAAAAGCCACAATGATAAAAAGGCAAAAAAAAGAGAAACCTATGTATTATTTCTGCAATAAAAAAATATTAAGAACATATGTTCACATACAAACCTGTACATAAATGTTTACAGCAGCAATATTCACAATAGCCAAAAAGTGGAAATAACCTAAAAGTCTATCAGTTGATGATTAGATAACAAAATGTGGTATATCCATAGAATTGAATGTAATTTTTATTCCATAAATAGAAATAAAGTACTGAATGATGTTACCAGTTCACATTACAACATTATGAGTCTTAGAACATCATGTTAAATGAAAGAAGCCAGTCAGAAAAGACCACATATTATATGATTTCATTTATATAAAATGTTTAGAATAGGCAAATCCATAGAGACACAACATACATTGCTGCTTGCCCTGGGGTTAGTGAGGGTGTTGAGGGGATATGAGGAGCGGCTGCTAATGAGTACTGTACTGGGTCAGATAGCACCCCCCACACCCAATTTAGAACAAAAATGTTCTAAAATTGACTGTGGTGATTTTGCACATCTTTGTGGATATACTAAAAACCACTAAACTGTACATTTTAAATGGATGAATTTTTTGGTATGTGAATTACATCTCAATAAAGCTGTTATTAAAAATATTTAAAGCTATAAAGAAATACTGAAGAACCAACAAGGTCCTTGAGTAATCCCAACACAGAGAACTTCCACTTTCAGTCAGTATATTAGAGTGTGAAGAGGTTGAGAGTTAAATACTGCTGCTGCTGCTAAGTCGCTTCAGTCGTGTCTGACTCTGTGCGACCCCATAGACGGCCTCCCACCAGGCTCCCCCATCCCTGGGATTCTCCAGGCAAGAACACTGGAGTGGGTTGCCATTTCCTTCTCTAATGCATGAAAGTGAAAAGTGAAAGTGAAGTCACTCAGTTGTGTCCGACTCTCAGCGACCTCATGGACTGCAGCCTACCAGATTCCTCCGTCCATGGGATTTTCCAGGCAAGAGTACTGGAGAGGGGTGCCATTGCCTTCTCCGAGTTAAATACTAGATGTTAGGAAAAACAAGCCTGGTTTCTAGGTGTGCTGCTGAGTTGCTACAGGGACTTTTGTTTGGCCTTTTAGACAGAACTCTTTCCAATGAAAGTCACAGAAAACGGAGTCAAATGGGCTTACTCCAAATAACAAGAGCAATTTATCTCACATCATTGAAGTCCAGAGTGGGCACTAGTTTCAGGCACCCAGACAAGGTCACGAGAGCCTTCATCCTCTGGGCAGTTTCCTTCATCACCGTTTTCTCCAGCTGGCTGTCTCTGCACCATGGGCAAAGGCAGCCCCAGGCAGTTCTGGGTTACCTGGCGCTCACATCTCCCAATACGAGAAGAGAGAGAATCTTTCCTGATCGCTCTGGTATTAGTTCCAGGACTGTTCAGGGTTGGCTCACACTGCTGGAGTCAACAAGGAAAGTTCACTTCACCCGAGTCTCAGGGATAAAGCAGAAAAGGGTGGTTCTTCAAAGGAAGCAAGGCTGGTTATACAAAATACATGTCCATTATGACAGGTGAATCTCTAAAGTTTGCAGAGATTCAAACATCATCTCAGCCCAATACTTGCTGAATCAATGAGGAACACACAAAGTGGAGCTACTGCAGAGTACTTCTAGAGCATCACATTCCAGTTCTTATTTTTAGAGAAGCAGTAAAATGCAGGACACACACCAAGGTCACTAGCAAGATGCTGTTTTAGCAGAGAGCTACATCAAGTACTAATCAAGTACTATTATTGTTCGGTTGCCAAGTAGTGTCCAACTCTGCAATCCCATGGACTGCAGCACCCCAGGCCTCCCTGTCCCTCACCATCTCTCAGAATTTGCCCAAGTTCATGTCCACTGAATTGGTGATGCCATCCGACCACCTCATCCTGTCGCCCTCTTCCCCTTCTACCTTCAATCTTTCCCAGCATCAGGGTCTTTTCTAATGAGTCAGTTCTTTGCATCAGGTGGCCAAAGTACTGGAGCTTCAGCCTCAGTACCAGTCCTTCCAATGAATATTCAGGATTTAGGATGGACTGGTTTGATCTCTTTGCTGTCCAAGGGCTCTCAAGAGTCTTCTCCAGCATCACAGTTTGAAAGCATAGTTCAATCAAGTATAGTTTATTCCATGTCCAAAATTTCACCCATCTGACATAGAAGAGATCTATCGCTCTGGTCGATGGCAGTCTTTTTTTCCCGATCAGCCACAAGAAAATCTAAGGCCTGTTCGGCATGTAGGAAGATGGTGGTCTAGGATGAATGAATGGAAAACACCTGTTGCTCACTTAAACTGGTGATAATCTGGGGGATTTCTGATCCAGGATCCAAACGCCTGCTTGCGGAGCGCACTCCAGGCCTGCTGGTAAGTGGATGCAGCCTCCTTGTACTCTTGGTAGGTCGCTAGCTTCTGCACCCTAATGCACACAACACCAAGCACACACGTTCTCACTGGACAGCTCACCACTGTGGCCAGAAAGACACTGCAGCAACTGGCTGGACAGGCTTATTACAAGAGACTTAGACCAGAAGGATTCTGTTATGCTGTCCTAGAGTGACTCTTAGCTCCTTTGTAGGAAATTCACTAGAAAACAATGTGGGATTAAAATAGGTAAAAATAAACAGAATACTAGTCTGTTTTTTTTTTCTTTCTTTCTTTTTTTGGTCTTGGTGGAATCAGATAAAAAAGAATAACTGTATTGGTTTAAAATTTTCTACATGGCTATAATCTTCACTGTTAGGATCGAGCCGTTAAGACACTTCTCAACTGCATTTTCCCAAAGTACTTTTCATCTTAGTCATATTCTCCTGTGTAATGAAAGCCAACACCCCTTCCCAAATCCTTCAGTGTCTCTGACTGCTGAAGAATGGCTAATGTGCTGAGTAATGTCTGTAACATTTATACCCAGGTAAAAAGATTTTCTTGAGACAAAGATTCTTTCCTTGGATCAAACTTGAGTCAGGCTTCTCAAAGTCCTCTTCTTGACCCAGCCCTGACCTGAACTATGTCCTTGTCATCTCATAGATAAAGAAAGTGAGACTCACAGCTCATTGATTCAGGTTTTATCCTGCTTCTCCTCTTTCGTTCTTTGCAAAGGTCTTAGGAGACCCAAGTTGTTTCTTCACTCACTACAGCACAGAGCCGAGTTGCTAACTGTAGCAGACACTGATTCTAGTTCTTTGATCAATTTCCCATAGCTTTTTGGTGGTTAATGGATGGGAGCTACATGCATGACAATATTAAACTTTACCTGAGCCCTCAGTTTCTAAAACAAGTGATGGTTAAGAAATCTCCTTCCTATATTTCTGTGTTGTGGGAAATGGCAGACTGGAAAGAATCACCTTTCTTCATGACTTAGACTCATGGATGCCCCCCTGGTTTACCTGTAACAAGGCTAGACACAGACCCTCCAAGCACCTGTTTTTTTGTCTCTTAATGATTAGCTGAACTGTTTGTACCCACTGACAAAATCTTGTCAAAATGCCTGATAATTGGACCAAATATTAATTACCAGTTATGCTTCTCACCTTCCTGCAGACCCCCGAACTTTAAGCCACTCTGCCTGAGCTGGCATGGGCAGGTGTACCAACCCTTTCTTTTAACAGCCAATCCTGAGGACCGACACTTCCTGTTCAATGGTCCCGTCACACTACTTGCTCACCTCACGCCCACACTTCCAGCTCTAGCTTTGCTTAGACAGAACTTCTCCTCTGCACATGCTTTTCGAGAGGCTTACAGACCTTAAGATTCTGATGCTCTTGCTACTGCATTAGTCCTTCTCCGCCCACTGAAACAGGCCCTGTCTCTTACTGCAACAAAGCCTTCAAGTGAAATCTCTCCTTACCTCAGTCCAGATTTGTTTTCAAGGCATATAATGTATAGCAACCCACCCAGTTCCAATCTGATTGATTCTTCCAGACAAGAAACAAGCAAACTGACCATGGATGACTGGAGGGCATTGACATGATGGTGAAAACAGGTAGCAGCCTCTTCATATGGAAGTGTCTAGCTACTCCTTGGCTTCCCCACTGCTGTATAAGAAAGAATTTGGCTGGTCTTTTTTGCTAATTCCTGGGAGGGAACCTCTAAACTTTCAGAACTTCCTTGACGTTAGGAGTGTCTTTGTTATTCATGGTGGACCCCTTGATCTCAACTTTTTGCTTAACGAGGTGGGCCCTAGATAGTTTCAGGATGGGCTGGCTGTGGCTGAAAGATCAACCGTGAGATTAGAAAGTTGGGACCCTGAGTCATCTGATATCTGACATCCTGGGGTGGGGAGAAGAGAAGGTAAAAATTGAGTTCAATCACATCGTGTGGCCAGTGATTCCATAACTCATGCTTGATGATGAAACCCCAATAAACACTCTAGGCACTGAAACGTGTGTCAGGTTCCCTGGTTGGTGACAGACAGTGATATGCTGGGCGGGTGATGCATCCTGGGAACACAGAAGTAGCAGGTTGGATACCTTTGCAGACCTTGCCCTATGTGTCCTTTCTTTTATCTGGTCCTTATTCGTATCTTTTACAATAAAAGGAATTGAAAGTATGGTGCTTTCCTGAGTTCTGTAAGTTTTTCTAGTGAATTATTGAACCTGAGGGGGTAGTCAGAACCTGGGTTTGTAGTCAGTTGGTCAGAAGTGTAAGTGGCTTTGGGGCCCCCTAGAATACGGCTGGTGTTACGAACTGAGGTCAGTTTGTGGGGACTGTACCCTTACCCAGTGAGATTTGGCCTGACTCTGCTAGCATCTGAATTCCACCCATCCACCTGCTCATAAAGTGGTTTTATAGTCTCTACATTCCTGTTTGGAAAGTAGTTTAAGTCACCGAGCTTTAGTTCACAACCACTGATTGAACGAAAGGAAGAGAGAATGATATTCCCAACACTCAGCACTCACATTTTCACGGGGCTCTCCATCTGGAAGTGGAATAGAGGAGGACCTGGGATGGGCCAGGCCCCAATTCTACCCACAGGCTCTGTGACTCTGTCCCACCAACTCTGCACCCATCACATCTCAGGACACACACATGTCTGCAGCTGGGGTTATGGGGACTGAACCACCACCTCTGCCAAAACTTCCAGCCATTCATAAATAGAAGTCCTCCTAAATATGAAAAATGTAAGTCAAAGGCATCACCTGAGTGAGTCTGGCCACTTGTCCTCTGAAATACTGCTTAGCAGCTTCTGGAATGATCTAAAGAGCTCTACTTTGCTGATTCGGGATCTGTTTGAAAAAAGAATATCAAGAGGATTTATTAAGTGTTTAATATGCACCAGGCCACCATCAAAGATACTGGGCTTCACACGGTATCTTTCTAGGTCTGAATGTCCTGAGCCCCCGTTTTCACCAATGCTTGGCAAGAAAAATCCAGACCTGAGAGTCTGATTAGGTTGAGACACAAAAATGATTCTCATTTCATAAACGTTATCAGCAGTGAAATCATCAAGGTGACAGGCTGAAATGGGCTAAAGACAAGGGAATTACTAAATTCTGCCCCCAAGGATACCCATCAGCTGTTATTTTTGGCTACCTCCTTTCAAGGGAGCTGGCCCCTTGGGTAACACTGCTTACAAGACATTGAAAGGTTTGTTTCAGAGACTTGAGTGTTGCTCCCCGTATGAACTGTGGTTATAAAGTCCATTCAGCCCAGGCACCTGAGGAAGAATCTCTAGATTCCTCCTATGGGCATTACAGTCCTTGGGAGGTGAATCCTTTGCTTCTGAATCAAGCTTCATGATGGTCATAGTTGGAAGTAGTGAAGGAAGTCAGTGTTAATTCCTTACCAGTGACTTGGGTCTTCTTGGTTTTGCTCATTCATAATAGCTTGGGCCTAGAGTGCATGTGCCTCCTTCCTTTCCCTCATATACACAATTCATGGGCTGATTTAGAAGCTGGGAAGCGTTGTGTGTGCCAACAAGGTACAGTCTTATTTTACATACCATATCCCTCTCCATCCTTGAAAATCGTACCATCAGCTGAGAGAGACACAGAGGCCATCGCTGGCATATATGAAACAGGGAACTGTACCGTCTGCTGAAAAGCTCCCTTACCTGGCTGGGACTGAGCCTACTGGAGACATCATTGCTTAAAGGGGAACCTGAGTCCCCGCATGCCACTCTCTCTGGGCCTTATCTGTGTTAGAGTGGCTGCAGTCATTCAGGAACATAAGGCTTGTTTGTTTGCTTGCTTTTTGTTTTTGGCTGTGCTATGCTACAAGGATCCAGACCAAGGATTGAACCCAGGCCCACAGCAGTGAAGTGAAGTGAAAGTCACTCAGTTGTGTCTGACTCTTTGCGACCCCATGGACTACACAGTCCATGGAATTCTCCAGGCCAGCATACTAGAGTGGGTAGCCTTTCCCTCCTCCAGGGGATCTTCCCAACCTGGGGATTGAACCCAGGTCTCCTGCATTGCAGGTGGATTCTTTACCAGCTGAGCCACAAGGGAAGCCAGAGTCCTAATCACTCGACCTCCAGGGAAGTAGGGTGCTTTAACATGAAACAAACAAACAACAACACAACCAAAAAACTAATGGATCTCATTAACAGACCAAAGGAGAAAGTACTAAGAGGAAAATATGTACAGAAAATGCATTTGTTATAATTCAACATCCACTGAATGATTTAAAACCTTTTGGCAAACTAGGACTAGGAAAGACAGTATTTAAATTCATAAAGGGTATCTATAAAAATCCTGCAGTTGATACATGTTCTTAAAATCAAGAATGATAAGGAGGGATACTTGCTATCACTGCTTTTATTCAACGTTATACAGAAGGTCTGGCTAGTAAGACAAGGAATAAAGATTGAAAAGTAAAAACTGAAGACATTATTCAGAGATGACTGTGGTATTGTCACTTCTGGTTAGCACAGTACGTGAGAAAAAAATAAAATAAAAGGAGTGGGAACTTGGAAAGGAAATACTATTTGCAAAAGATAGTCTACATTAAAAATTTTTAAAAGAATTCATACATATATTAGTAGAATAGTAAGAGTTAGCAATGTTGCTGGATACATTTATTATAAGAAAGAAATAAACAAAATAGAAATTGACTGCAGTAGCAATGACCAGAAAATGAAATAAAGGAAATGACTTAAATAGCATCAGTGGTAGCAATCTCTGAATTGTGATTCTTGCCTCCTGGCATTCAAGCCCTTATGCAATGCCATCCCACGTAGAACAGGGCTGACTCCAGTAACAATTAGAAGATTGGGTTGGAATGTGACTTCTGAAGCTACTCATAAAAGAGTCCGTGGCTTCTGCCCTGCTCTCTTGGGATGCATGCTCTCGGCAGGGAGGAACCAGCCATCACACTGTAAAGATGAATACCTGTAGTATCATGCAGAGACCCAGGCTGAGAGGAACTGAGGCCTCCTGCCAACAGCCAGCTAGCTCTGATTTGGCAGTCACATGAGAGAGCCACTGGAAACTGGATCCTCCAGCCCCAGTCAAGCTTTCGATGACTGCAATGCTGGCTGACATAATAGAGTGCAACCTCATGAGCCCCTGAGTCAGAATTATCCAGCTAAGCTCCTCCCAAATTCCTGAACCACAGAGACTGTAAAACAATGTTAATTGTTGTTTTCAGCCACTAAGGTCTTCTCCCCCACCCCGCCATGGGGTGAGGGTGTAATCTGTTATATAGCAACAGAAAAGGAATACAACATCAAGAAATAAATCTAATAAAAGATGTGGAAATCATAAAACTTTACTGAAATATATGTAATAAGACCTAAATAAGTCAACTTTCAAAACTATTTTAAATTTGGGGCACAGTTGCCAATTTGGCACCAGCATTATATAGAGAGATAAACACCATACTCCTGGTTTGAAGACCTAACAATGAAAGATCTCAAATCTCCCCAGGTTGATATTTAGATTTAAAGTCTAAGAAAAGCCGAGACACTCTTGAAAGACAAAGCAAGGGGACTTTTCCTCTAATAAGATATCATCTTATTATAAAGCTATGGTAATTAAGAGTATGGTTTTGGTGCAGGGAAAAACAGACCAATGGAACAGAACAGAATGCCCAGAAAGAGACATACATACATATACACACATAAAATATTCTAAGTTTGATATGTATTCACTTAAAACATAGATTTCAATAAAATTACTATAGTTTCTTTTTCTATAAAGAGAATAAAATGAGTTTCTTTGACAGGGAGCTTGTACTGTATGACAGCCTTTTATATATAACCACGTATTGGGTCACTGCAGGTGTACCAGAAAGATGTCAGATAAGTGAACTTCCTGTAGCTCAAAGTGCTCATATTTTTTCCACTCAATTAATAAAGTCGGCTGGTAGAGCTAATAAGGAGCTGGAGCTAAAGCTGCCACTAAGTAAGAACTGTCAGATTGAAATACCAATCCCCTGAAACAGAACTTAAATTACAGAACTAAAATACAGGGCAAGTGTTTATATTATTGCATTAGAACTGAAAATTATTACTCAAGAACAAAATAATCTGTTCAATGTTAGTGAAAATATATCCAAAGGGTGGTCACCAAAGGCAACTGGAATGTTAAATCTTTTATTTATCCAGTAGTTTAAGTGTGAATAATGCTGACTAATTCATACTGACCGATTAGACAATTTAGAAATTACTTTTAGCCAAGTCTCACAGCTTAACATAATATTTTGCCTAGTTCATTCACTGGCATACCAACTAGCTAGATCAACCTAACACACTTTAAGACTTGTAAGAAACAATTAAACATGGATGCTTTGAGCATGGATTTCAGGTGCTGATATTATTCTCCTGTAATAGAACCAGGGAACTTTAGAGAGAAATGATTCTACATATTGGAGCAGGGAAGTGATGGTCCTGGAAAAATCTCATACAGGACAAGAAAATGAGGCTATCTGGCAGCTCCCTGTGCTTTCAAGGCCTAAACATAAAAAGAGAATGAAGTTTATATAGCTAACAGAAACATATTAAGAGTAAAGCCAGAAGTTCATGACCCTCAAAAAAGGGACGATCTAGAAAATTTTTTCAGATAATTAGTACTATATCACGGTTGGTTTTACCCATTTAAAAACAAACATTATTTATTCTTTATTGCATGTATGCTTTCAGGTAGATAAGCGGATATGCTCACCATTACCTAGAATCAAAGACTTCATTTCTAGATTTAAGAGTCTGCAACCATTTTTGGTGACATGATCACACATTTTCAGGAAGTCTAGAGTCTTACAGAGCCAACATTTCCACTGCCCACATCACCCAGAATCAGCAAAAGAGGAATACAAAAAATAAGCTAATATCTTACCCCAGATGCTCATGTTTCCCTTTGAAATACTGATAGGAGAGCCCATGAGATTTTTGCTAACACCCAGTGGCTGCTGATGTACAACTATGAAAGAACATCTGGCTATATAATTACAGAACATTAATGAAATATGGTAAGGAATTTCATTTACAAGAACAAGAAGCCTCAGCAATCAACCATGCCATGCTCTGTAGTCTGGAGAAGGGACCCACTCGAGGTTTATTAAAGAAACACATCGCTTAAACCTCACAGGAAGGAGTTAGCTGGATTCTGTTCACCACCAACACTGTGGTGAAACATCAAGGCCTCTAGCGCCACCGTGAGAAGCCATCAATGACAGAGAGTGTAGCAGCTTTTGAGAACAGATCTGTAAATGTTTTCAACATGCTTCCCTCTGGGGCACCAAATGGTGCTTTCTCTTATGAGTGCTTTTGGTCTAAGTCACCTCATGAGTAATGTTTAGGTATTATATCTATAAAGATAAATTGGGAATATCTCCTTTGCTGGAAAAGGTCTCCCTCCAGAGAAATAAGACCTTTCTCAAGACTTGTTCAACAACAGAACAGAGTGACTACACTAATAACTTCTCTGTCAAAGACACTCACCCAATAATAACCATTAATGTCATCTGTGGAGCAAAACCATCTTGGTGACTGCTAGATGCTGTGTTCCAATAAGCCCTAGTTCCTTTTAGCAGTGAGGATTACTTTCTTAGATATTAATGTCTCCCTGGTGAGTTGGTTAACATTGCTGATTGGTGCATCAAAGAGCTAGGAAAGCTACACATACATACATAATTTTTTTTTAAACATCACACATTCACATTCAACCTAGGCCTATCTTTATTCTAACACACGTAGACACACTTTGTTTGTTTACTCTCTTATCCTTCTCAATGGACCAGATTAAAAACCTGGTATACCCAGGGAATTCCCTGGCAGTCCGGTGGTTGGGACTCTGCATTTCCATTGCAGGGGCAAGGGTTTGATCCCTGGTCAGGGAACTGAGATCTTACAAGTTGTACAGCCAAAAAATTAAAACTAAAAACACCAGCGCCCCGCTCCAAACTGGTATAGCCGTATGATGGAATAAAAGAATGAAGGAGTGACACACAGTACAACATGGATGAAGCTTGAAAACCTCATGCTAAGTGAAAGAAGCCACATCCTATATGATTTCATGCAGAGAAAAGTCTAGAACAGGTAAATCCATAAAAACAGAAAGTAAACCTGTGGCCGCCAAGGGTGAGAGAACAGGAGGGGAGGGACTGCTCATGGGTGAAGGGGCTCTTTCTATGGGGATGGAAATGTTCTGGAATTGGAGGGTGGTGGGGTGGGAACACACTGCCACCACCTCCTGCCCCAGTATTCTGTACCTGGCCTGAAGGCGTCCAATTCCTTTCTTTGTTGTCCCCTGGGGAAAGCCATTGGTGGTGACATCCAGGGGCTGCTCAGGCACTGCACTCCAGCTGATGGCTAGGAAAAGGTAAGATTCTAAGGTTAAAGCTGTTCAGTTTTCTGTAATTGTCAGAGGTATTTCAGTAAGAATATTTCCCTACCACTGCAGACCCGTGAGAATTGGATATGACGTCACAGACAGTGGCTGTCACTCTGACGCTTGCCCTCTGGAGTATAAGAGTATAAAGTAGCTTATGATTCTTCATCATCATCACCATCAGGGCTAACAACTGTTGAAACATTTATTATATTCTGGACACGCAGCACGGAGAAGGCAATGGCAAGCCACTCCAGTACTCTTGCCTAGAAAATCGCATGGACAGGGGAGCCTGGTGGGCTGCAGTCCATGGGGTCGCTACTAGTCGGACATGACTGAGCGACTTCACTTTCACTTTTCCCTTTCACACATTGGAGAAGGAAATGGCAACCCACTCCAGTGTTCTTGCCTGGAGAATCCCAGGGATGGGGGAGCCTGGTTGGCTGCCGTCTATGGGGTCACACAGAGTCGGACACGACTGAAGTGACTTAGCAGCAGCAGCAGGACACGCAGCAAATGCATGAAAAAGAATCTCTCATTTATTCCTCATAACAACCCTGACAAATAAATGACAAATTCTTATGTGAAGATGAAGAAACTGAGGCTGAGAGAGAAAACGTTACCCAGGGTCCCACAGCATGGTCCTGACCCAGTGTGGGAGTCTCCTGAGCCCACATCATTGACAACTTGTGTGGGAAAGTGCTATCCCAGGCGGGGAGGATGCAGTGTCTCCCAGGACACTCTACAGTCTGAGGACAGGTGCCTCCAGAGCAAGTGGAACCTGGACCCCTCACCTGCCCCACAAGGAACAAGTCGGCCTGGGCTGTCAGCCTTTTTCGTCTGCACTGCACAGCGGCTCTGTTCAAACAGTAAATCTGACTGCTGTATTTTCACTTCTTGAACTCCAAAGCCTTCTGGCAGAGCCGAGACGTTCTGACACCTAAATGTGAGGAAAAATGCATGAAGTTTGGCTCGCTCCTCAACAAAGAGAATATCTAGGGCTGTGCACCACATCACCACCCATGTCTCAGCAAGAGGCAAAAGCTTTAGAAGGTGTGTGCATTTGTTTATTTATTTATGGGGATAGTATAGGAGGTAGTGACAGAACAGAACCTAGATCCTCTGAGCCTTATGAATGAGGGAAAATCACTTCCGTCACTCTGAAGTGAAGCTATGAACTTATCACTGTCCCTCAGGGACTCCAGTAGCACCAAACTCTGTTCCTTGTATTGGGTTTGAAAGATTTGAAGACCTTAAGCAGAAATATTAACTTGTTGGCAGTAGCTTCCTAAGGAGTCATTAAAATATACCAGAAACCATAATTATTCTGTAATATACAACTTCACTTTTTTCTACTTCACACAAAGTAGATGCCAACATGAAGTAGGTCTAAATTGAGTATTCAACTTACAGCCTCAGAGTCAAGAAAACATGGAAACAGAGACAATGCCTTGGGCACCGTGTCTGCTGCTGCTGCTAAGTCACTTCAGTCGTGTCCGACTCTGTGTGACCCCATAGACGGAAGCCCACCAGGCTCCCCTGTCCCTGGGATTCTCCAGGCAAGAACACTGGAGTGGGTTGCCATTTTGCCTTTTTTCCCCCTTAGCATCTTTATTGGTATAAGTTTATATACTGTAAAATTCGCCCATTTCAAGTTACAATTCACTGCTTTTTAGTCACAGAGTTGTGCAGCAAGCACCAAAATCTAACATTTCTGTCACCCTGAGAGAAACCCCAGTCACTCCTTAACAGCAGTAACTCCCTGTGTCTCCTTCTCCAGCCCCCGGCATCCATGAATCTACCTTCTCTGAATTTGCCTACTTCGGACATTTCAGTTCATGAAATCATACGTGTGGCTTCTTCCACTTTGCATAAGGTTTTCAAGGTTCATCCCTGTTGTGACATGTATCAGACTCCATCCCTTTTTGTGGCTGACTAACAGTCCACTATAGGAGCTACCATCTTTTATTGATCCGTTGAGCAGCTGATGGACACTTGGCTTGTTTCACTTTCAGGGTATTATGACTAATGTTGCTCTGAACACTCATGCACATCCTTTATGTGGATGTCTGTCCTCATTCCTTTTGGGTATGTACCTGGGAGTGGAATTAGTGGGTCATATCCTGGTACTGCTTCCAAAAGCTGGCTTTAGGAGAGTGCATTTGACAAGAGCGCCCAGGCTGCCCTGGCCCTGGCTGTATTCTGCCCTTGGTACTATGGCAGGAATCAGGCGTGGTCGCCCTTCCTTAGAGAGATCACACTTGGGTGGTCATCCTTCATCTTTTTTCTTTTTTAAAAATTAACACTAATATTTGAGTGTTCTTAAACATAACAATAGCAAACTATGTGCACTGCAAAAAAAAAAAGGAGTGTAATCATAAAGAAGAAAAAAAGATCACCCATAATACCACAACTCAGAGGTAATCATATTAATACCTTTGTATATATCTTTCTATAATTTTTTTTCCTATGGACATAATATATTTTAAGACTGAAATGAACTCATCTTACCTTCTAAATTGCTCTTTAAACATCATGAGCATTTTTCCATGTTTAATTCTCATCAGTATTAGTTGTAAAAAACAATCACAGTCTTCTATATCTGGCCATTTGTGTGGTTTCCTTTTCTTTTCTTAATTAGTATACACAAAACTAACTTTTGAGCAGTTTCTTAATCACTTCCTTAGGACAAACGCCTAGCTTTTTCTACGTCTGTATCTATGTTCAGGTTCCGTGGACACACTCCTAGACTCTTTATCGGCAAGACGGCTCCCTCCCTGCCCTCTCACCTTCCAATCAGAGCTCTCTGCATGGCCTCCTGGCTGTAGGGACACTTTCCAATGACCACAGCTGACAGGTAGATGGGTTCTTCTAGGAAGTGCATCAGTAGTGCCCCCTGGCATCCGAGGATGTTCCACCGTGCCAGCTTGTCACTGCAGGACATGGAGTGAGTCCTGTCCCCCCGGCCTGGCTTCACTCGGAGCAGCCCCACCCGGTGATACGCAGCACCAGGCTTCCCCAAGTCTCCAGCTTCTCCAGGCACACACTTGGCTCCAGTTCTATAAACGTCCACCACTTTGGCACCACTAGGGGTCATTCCAGTGACACTGGCCAGTTCCTCTGCCGTGATATTAGAGCCGCTGACATTTGGTGGATTTGGGACCCTTTCCTGACTGCCAAAACTCTGATGATGAGCTGTACCATCAGGAGTCCTGGGCTCCAGCCTCATTTTTTTAGTCACAGGACTCTCTGGGTCTTCACATTTGCTTTTATCTTCAGGAACTTCTAGGTTATCACTAGTTTCTACTGATGAGTTATGGGCCCAATCTCTATTGACAGGACAGCAAGGCTGATCTTCAAACTCAAGCATTGGAATGATGGAGGCATCCCCACCTGCAGGAGAAGAAATCCCTTAAATCAGTTGTTCCCCAAGTGAGGCCCCCAGACCAGCTGTATGAGCATCCCCTGGGAACCTGTTAGAAATACCAAATCTTGGGACCCATGGTAGACCTGTTGAATTAGAAACGCTGGAGGTGGTACCTAGCAGTCTGTTTTAACAAGCTCTCCATGTGATTCTGATACAACCTTGAGTTTGAGAACAACCGGCTTAAATGAAACTTAATACTCTTCTCCCAGCTGACCTGAGATGAATTAAGAACACTTGGCCAAATTTCCCTAAAAACAATTCTCTGGGGTTCTTGCTGATGACCCTATCCTAGACCCAATGAGCTAGAATCTCTCAGTGGAAGGAGTCTTAAAAATTGAACCATTTAACAAAGATCCCAGGACGTTTTGGAACCACTAGATTAGACCAAGGTTTCTCAACCTCCACATGGACATTTGGGGCCACATAATTGTGTTGGAGAAGACCCCTGAGAGTCCCTTGTACTGCAAGGAGATCCAACCAGTCCATTCTAAGGGAGATCAATCCTGGGTGTTCATTGGAAGGACTGATGCTAAAGCTGAAACTGCAATACTTTGGCCACCTCATGCGACGAGTTGACTCACTGGAAAAGACTCTGATGCTGGGAAAGGTTGGGGGTGGGAGGAGAAGGGGACGACAGAGAATGAGATGGCTGGATGGCATCACCGACTCTGTGGATATGAGTTTGAGTGAACTCCGGGAGTTGGTGATGGACAGGGAGGCCTGGCGTGCTGTGATTCATGGGGTCACGGAGAGTCGGACATGACTGAGCGACTGAACTGAACTGAATTCTTTGCCATGGGGGCTTGTTCTATTTATCACAGGATGTTTAGCAGTCTCTCTGGTTTCTACCTACTAAATACTGATAGTACCTGAGTCTGACCATCAAAAATGTCTGCAGATGCTGCCAAGTGTCCCTTGGGGATCAAAACTGTCCTGAGTTGGGGACTCTTGGTTTAAAATGAGCACGGTTTCCCAAGCGCATTTTGTGGAGTGTTATCCCCACTAACCTTGGAAAATAAAAGTGGAGGGTTGATTTCATGGTTAAGTAAGTTGGGCAAATAATGCTCATAATTTCCCCATCTTGCATATCCTCTCAGTAAAGACCTGCATAATTGGTATTTCCCTGTGCTGGTTTAGAGATTTCTGACTCTGTGTTTACACTGAACCAAAGAAAACCAAAGGTCAGTAAAAAGCATAGCTTTCCCATGAGAAGGGAGATTCTTCAAACACTAACCTAATGTGTACTGCTTTTCTAAAGTGTGTAAATAATACATCTGTGATCTATATAACCTAAGAGTGGGAGAGGCAAAAAATGCAGAAATGGGAGTGTTGCCAGAGAGGCTGGCTGGCAGGCTTCCAGAGACCTCACAAAGTGACAGTGACTTTGAAGAAGTCCCCAGGGCCCACCTTCCACTCCGAAGGCTCAAGAGATTTGATCGTGACCGATGTTTGAACTCGGGAGTCTGACTCATGCTGCTGTTGCTGTTAAGTCACTTCAGTCATGACCGACTCTGTGCGACCCCACAGACGGCAGCACCAGGCTCCCCCGTCCCTGGGATTCTCCAGGCAAGAACATTGGAGTGGGCTGCCATTTCCTTCTCCAATGCAGGAAAGTGAAAAATGAAAGTGAAGTCACTCAGTCGTGTCTGACTCTTAGCGACCCCATGGACTGCAGCCTACCAGGCTCCTCCGTCCATGGGATTTTCCAGGCAAGAGTACTGGAGTGGGGTGCCATTGCCTTCTCCCTGACTCATGCTGCTGCTGCTGCTGCTGCTAAGTCGCTTCAGTTGTGTCCGACTCTGTGTGACCCCATAGACGGCAGCCCACCAGGCTCTGCCGTCCCTGGGATTCTCCAGGCAAGAACATTGGAGTGGGTTGCCATTTCCTTCTCCAATGCCTGAAAGTGAAAAGTGAAAGTGAAGTCGCTCAGTTGTGTTGTACTCTTCGCGATCCCATGGACTGTAGCCTACCAGGGTCCTCCGTCCGTGGGATTTTCCAGGGAAGAGTACTAGAGTGGGTTGCCATTGCCTTCTCCATGACTCATGCTAACACAACTCAAATGTACAAGTCTGAAGTAGCCAACCCAGGCACCAACTTAACAGTTAGTAAGTCAAGGCAATGGTTTTTCCCGTGGTCATGTATGGATGTGAGAGTTGGACTGTGAAGAAAGCTGATCGCCGAAGAATCAATGCTTTTGAACTGTGGTGTTGGAGAAGACTCTTGAGAGTCCCTTGGACTGCAAGGAGATCCAACCAGTCCATTCTAAGGGAGATCAATCCTGGGTGTTCATTGGAGGGACTGATGCTAAAGCTGAAACTGCAATACTTTGGCCGCCTCATGCGACGAGTTGACTCACTGGAAAAGACTCTGATGCTGGGAAAGGTTGGGGGCAGGAGGAGAAGGGGACGACGGAGAATGAGATGGCTGGATGGCATCACCGACTCTGTGGACATGAGTTTGAGTGAACTCCGGGAGTTGGTGATGGACAGGGAGGCCTGGCGTGCTGTGATTCATGGGGTCGCGGAGAGTCGGACAAGACTGAGCGACTGAAGTGAACTGAACTGAACTGAATGAGGAATAAATGCCAAGTGAACCAGACCGTCACATTCTCGAGTGTTCTCTCTTCTCCCAGTGGGGACATCCCACTGTAAAAGATTGCCCACGACCCAGGGAGTTAGATCAGCAGTTCCAGATTTTGATTTCACAGACCTGTAAAATCTCCAGAAAATTTTAAGATCAATAGAGTGTTGTCGTCAACTTTTTATTCCATCAAGTAAGATCTTTTAAAAGCTTATTTATCATTAATTTAAAAATACATAAAGATCTTATAAGCTTAAAATGGAAAGAAATTATTAGCTTTCTAAAAACTCACTGAAGAGTCCTGAGCTTTCTTATGTGACCATGGAGCAGTGCTCCCTCACAGAGCAGCACCGGCCTGTGGACCACTGATTGTCATAGTCTGATTAGGTGGTCAGGCTAGCTGTAATCCCCAGATAAATCTCTCCACAAGAATGCTACACCTGCTACTGGGATCAACCAGGCCCTGGTGGGTCAAAATGTGATCCACAGGGTAATACTTCTGGCATCGCCAGGGAGCTGGTTAGAAATGCAGGCCTCCAGATCCACTCCAGAGCTGCTATACTTGAATGTTCAGTTTAACAAGTTCTTGGGGTGCATATTATATATATTACAGTTTGAGAAACACTGAGTTAAGGAATATCCTTTGCTCCTTGGGTGCCTTTGTCCAAAGGCATTGCTAAGAACAGAGTATGGATGAGAACTCCCTTTCTCTGTATGTCATTTTTCTGTTCTGTCATACAGTTATATTTTTTATTTGAATTATGATCTTTAGTTATTGTCTCTAAAGAGTGATTAGTGTAATACCCATGAGACAATCTCATACCCTTATTTCAAAATTTTTTGGGTGAGAAAATTTTATTATCATTCCTGAGTTGTAAGGGTAGAAATTTTTCTCAATTTTTTAGACAGAAAAACAAACCCCCTTGGCCAGGTTTGGTCTTCCTGCCTAATGCAACTACAGCACCTGAACATCCCCTTAAATTGATCAAAATCTACTTTAACTCACGATGACTATCTATATCTCCTGAAAAATTAAAGGGTAAATGAGGGATTAGTCTTATTCACTGCTACATAACCATATTTCACACTTGCCTGAGAAACAGTAGAAAATATGTGTTTAATGAAGAGGTGGCAAGAATACACAGAAGAACTATACAAAAAAGATCTTCATGACCCAGATAACCACGATGGTGGGATCACTCACCTAAAGCCAGATATCCTGGAATGCGAAGTCAAGTGGGCCTTAGGAAAGCATCACTATGAACAAAGCTGGTGGAGGTGATGGAATTCCAGTTAGGCTATTTCAAATCCTAAAAGATGATGCTGTTAAAGTGCTGCACTCAGTATGCCAGCAAATCTGGAAAACTCAGCAGTGGCCACAGGACTGGAAAAGGTCAGTTTTCATTTCAATCCCAAAGAAAGGCAATGCCAAAGAATGTTCAACTACTGCACAATTGCACTCATCTTACTCCTTAGCAAAGTGATATGCAAAATTCTCCAAGCCAGGCTTCAACAGTACGTGAACCATGAATTTCCAGATGTTCAAGCTGGATTTAGAAAAGGCAGAGCAACCAGAGATCAAATTGCCAACATCTGTTGGATCATTGAAAAAGCAAGAGTTCCAGAAAAACAGGTACTTCTGCTTTACTGACTATGCCAAAGCCTTTGACTGTGTGGATCACAACAAACTGTGGAAAATTCTGAAAGAGACGGGAATACAGACCATCTGACCTGCCTCCTGAGAAATCTGTATGCAGGTCAAGAAGCAACAGTTAGAACTGGACATGGAACAACAGACTGGTTCCAAATCAGGAAAGGAGTACGACAAGGCTGTATATTGTCACCCTGCTTATTTAACTTACATGCAGAGTACATCATATGAAATGCCAGGCTGGATGAAGCACAAGCTGGAATCAAGATTGCTGGGAGAAATATCAATAACCTCAGATATGCAGATGATACCACCCTTATGGCAGAAAGTGAAGAGGAACTAAAGAGCTTCCTGATGAAAGTGAAAGAGGAGAGTGAAAAAGCTGGCTTAAAACTCAACATCCAGAAAATGAAGATCATGGCATCTGGTTCCATCACTTCATGGCAAATAGATGGAGAAACAATGGAAACAGTGAGAGACTATTTTTTTGGGCTCCAAAATCACTGCAGATCATGACTGCAGCCATGAAATTAAAAGACGCTTGTCCCTTGGTAGAAAAGTTATGACCAACCTAGACAGCATATTAAAAAGTAGAGACATTACTTTGCCAACAAAGGTCCATCTAGTCAAGGCTATGGTTTTTCCAGTAGTCATGTATGGATGTGAGAGTTGGACTATAAAGAACGCTGAGCGCCGAAGAATTGATGGTTTTGAACTGTGGTGTTGGAGAAGACTCTTGAGAGTCCCTTGGACTGCAAGAAGATCCAACCAGTCCATCCTAAAGGAGATCAGTCCTAAATATTCATTGGAAGGACTGATGCTGAAGTTCCAATACTTTGGCCAGCTGATGCAAAGAGCTGACTCATTGGAAAAGACCCTGATGCTGGGAAAGATTGAAGTCAGGAGGAGAAGGGGATGACAGAGGATGAGATGGTTGGATGGCATCACCGACTTGATGGACATGAGTTTGAGTGAACTCCAGGAGTTGGTGATGGACAGGAAGGCCTGGCGTGCTGCAGTCCATGGGGTCACAAAGGGTCAGACATGACTGAGTGACTAAATGAAACTGATGTATTTAATGAATGAATGAAATGAGTGTCAGGATAAATCACCACAGAACTCAGGGCTTTGGACTTCTAAGCCCTATTGTTGGTTTTGGACCTTTAAGCTTCCTGATCCTGACTGGGAACTGAGAACTGAATAATAGTGTGAGTGACATGCCCTCCACTTTCCTTGGTAGAGAAGTGATTAGGCACACTGGGCTGTTCACAAAAAGGCACAGTCACTGGCTGTAACTACATGTTAGCTAAGGAGTTTTTTTTTGAGAAACATACTCACAGCTAAGACAACAATAAGGAAGTAAAGATGAATGTAACATCAATCCAGAGACTTGAATATACTTACAGGGTGTATGGCTGGAGAAAAACACAAACAAGAGGTCTGGTCTGAGTTTCCACAGTCCTCTCTGAGATCCTGGGAGAAAGATGCTATCCTCCTTCAGGGCAGCTGCCAAGTGGAGTTGATGGAGCAGGTACCTAATGGGACACAGGGGTGGGGGGGGTGTGAGGCGGGTGGTGGCGTTACCAGAGCGAACAACCCATCTCTGTGGTCAAGGGAGAGACTCTGGTTGGGTGATTACTAAGAAGGAAAGAGATACTGGAGACCAATTAAACTGGTAGCGACCTGGAATTACAAGAAAGATCTACCGATTCTCAAAACGGGATCCATGAACCAGCAGCACCAGCTGGAATTTATTAGAAATGCACCTTCTGAGACTTCCCTGGTGATCCAGTGGTTAAGAGTCTGCCTTGCCATGCAGGGGATTAGGGTTTGATCCCTGGTCAGGGAACTAAGACTCCATGTGCTGTGGAGCAACTAAGCCCCTAGGGCGCAACTACTGGAACCCATGCGCCACATGGAAGAGATCCTGCATGACACAACACAGATGCCACGGGCCACAGCTAAGACCTGAGATGGCAAATAAATAAACATTAAAAAATAAAATGGAAATGCAACTTTTCAAGCTCCACCTGGATCTGCTGAATCAGAACCCGTAGGGATGGGCCCAGCTATCTGGGTTTTAACATACCCTCCAGGTGATTCTCAAGCACACTCAAGCATGAGAACCCCTGTCTAGACCAAGCCAACTGTATTTTAAGTACAGTTCAGAGGCTGACATGATCAGTATTCCTGGGGGCTTATTAGAAATGCAAATTTTGGGGCCCCCACCCATGCTAGATCAAGCTCTCTGGGGATGTGGCTTTACCTTTGGAAACTCCTTCTGGCTATGACCTCAGCATGGCTATCATTGAGGATGTCACCTGCGGCAGACAAGACACTAGTGAAACCATGGAACCCAGAGAGGCCCTGGCTCCTGAAAACAGACAGGGCAGTTTTCCCCAGTGCCCAGATTAGCCACATAACCCCTGGAGGGTTTTGCAGAAAGCAGTACCATCATCACTGGCCCACCATTTACAGCAGGGTTTCTTCAACTACTGACATTTCGGGTTGGAAAATGCTTTGTGTGTTTGTGTGTCTGTGGGGTGTCTGTCCTGTGCACTGCAGGATGTTTGGCAGCATTCCTGGCCTCTGTTCACTAGAGACCACTAGCATATTCCCCTTCTTCCAGCTTTGACAGCCAAATGTCTCCTGGGGGGCAAATCTCCCCTAGCTGAGAACTCCTGATTTATAGGGAAATCTTTTTCTGGAGGACAGAGGTCCAGATCTTTTGTACTCTGGTGCCATACTTGTGCCCATGGTGATACAATTCCATTGAATTCAATCAATGGTGGTCCTGAACAGCGTCCTCATATCCCTGGGAAAACTAGATGAGGGAAGCAAACTGGAGGAGGAATCTGTTAACTAGCATCCAGAAAGTGAAGATGCCAGACCTCTAAGGGATTTTCTTACTCTTTCTTGTGCTAAAATCTCCATTTAATTCATGATTGCTTTCTGGGGCTTCAGATGTATTATGGAAAGCTAAACTCAGGCAACTTTTGGTTTGAGCATGAAAATAACTGGCCAACTTTCAACCCACTCAGAAAGATGTTCTTGGTGGCCTTTGCTTCTGAAACTTATTTCCGTTCTTTAAATGAGTTCTGTCTTTCCAACTGGAGCGACAGTCAGCAGGAAGTGAAAGGTCAAGCACCTAGTGATATGGCCCCTTTGCTCTGCCGGGAAGAGAAACAGGTGACACAGACACCGGTTTTCTAAAACTCCCTAACAGGCCCTGTTGAGACCCCACCCAGCCTTACCGCTCTTCCTCATTTTGGACTGGCCTATGCATTTGGTTCCTGTTCCCATTGAGACAACTTCCTTTGTCACTGAGGGTGAAAAAAAGCAAATCATAAAATCAGTTCTCAGAAACTGAATAGTCGGCAAGTTTAATACCCGCCCTGCACATTCGTCCAAAGGACTCCCTCACAGGCTGCCTCAGCTGACTGTGGTTTCTGCATGGCCATCTCCCGCCACCAGAGGTCCCGCAGCACCTGGCCAGCAGCAGCAGAACGTGCCTGGCATCTCAGATCATACCCAACCACCACCATCCCTGTCTAGCCCTGTTTTTCTTACTGGGAGAGACAGTGTTTCAGGGAGAAAAGGTCTCACCTTGCACTGGCCTGTCAGAGCAGTCACAGGCCTGGTCAGCCGTTGGTTGTATCTTCACCACCGCTGCGAGCAACGTCCACTCGCGGTTGGGCTCAGGCTTCCCTTGCTTGGGCAGCCTGCTCCCATAGTGCTCGTAACACAGCCGCGCGATCTCATCCGCAGTCCACATGGTGCTCAGGCCCTGATCAAAACCCACAGCAGTCATAGAAAGGAGAGCCAAGGCAAGATGCTACAACCCACACCCCGCTGTAGCAGGCGTTCACATGTAGCTCCTTCATGTTCCTAGTGAGGCTTCCCCGTTTGTAACTCTGTGCATCATCTTCTCTGACTACCCCTCTGCTTTCTTTTCATCATTAATGAAAGATCAACAAAGTCTCAAATCTCACAATCCCAGAAGATACATTACTTCTTCAAGCTGTTTTTTTTCCCCTAATGTTGGATATATGACATGTTTCTAATGAATCTGAGCCCAATACTCAGATGAAAGCATATGAGGAAATATCAATGGTATTCCACTATTCATTGGGAAATAGCACTTAAAGGGCTGCAGACCTCAGCTTGCTTCAGACAGACCCTCACACACAAAGTTCATCTTTCTGGGGATAAAGGTTTTCTTTTCTATCCTTTTCCCCCAGACATTTTACTTTTCTTTCCCTCACAGCAGAGAGGTTCTTTATCCTGTCTAGTAAGCCTCCGCCCCCATCAGGAACGCAATATTTTGATCTCTTCCACAACCTTTTATGATGCAGAGGGAAGTGACAGAGCCCAGTGGTTTCTCACCACTCAAGTGAGACAGCAGTTCTGCTTCTCAGAATGAGAGCTTTGGAGTTACCCTTTCTGGATTCTAATCCTGGTTTTGCTACAAATTAACTATGAGATACTGGGTAGATTACTTAACCTTTCTGTGTCATCTGATAAAAGAGACAATAGTATTTAATCCACTGGATTTGCTGTGAGACTTAAATAATATTTACAAAAAGTTGGCACAGTGTTGAGCATAATTACATCAATTGAGATTAATACTACAAATAAGAACATTTGAATTTCCTGATTCATTTGCCTTGAGCTTCTTGGCAGATAGTGGATCTGTGATGGATACATAAAGCCATGAATAAGAGACCATGAAGCAGACGTAAAAGAGGCCTAGAATACTTTCCTCGACATCTTCTCATTGTTGACTCTATCAATGCTCAGTGACCTCATTTGGTCACTGAAATGTATAAAAAGCTTCTTAGGAAAAAATAAGATCATAAGGTGATGGGCAAAGCCAAATGTGTCACCAAACAAAAAGACTCCACTGAGCCTCAAGGCATACAGCAGACAATTGATTTTTCAACAATAAGCTCTTTGCACTGTTAAATTAATAAAACAAGCAGACGATTAGATTGATGAGCCTCTAATGCTATGTTTGCCTATTCAAGCAAACCAAGATCTAAGTGTGTAAATGCCTTCAGTTCAGCTCAGTTGCTCAGTTGTGTCCGACTCCTTGTGACCCCATGAACCGCAGCACACCAGGCCTCCTTGTCCATCACCAACTCCCTGAGTCCACCCAAACCCATGTCCGTCGAGTCGGTGATGCCATCCAACCATCTTATCCTCTGCCGTCCCCTTCTCTTCCTGCCCTCAATCCCTCCTCACATCAGGGTCTTTTCAAATGAGTCACCTCTTCGCATCAGGCGGCCAAGTATTGGAGTTCCAGCTTCAACATCAGTCCTTCCAAAGAACACCCAAGACTTATCTCCTTTAGGACGGACTGATGGGATCTCCTTGCAGTCCAAGGGTGTTCTCCAACACCATAGTTCAAAAGCATCAATTCTTCGAGGGTGCAATATCAAAACTGCTAAGGATAACCAACCAACAGCCATCAGTTAGGCTTCCAGCCATAGACAATCAAACGATTTCTTCTTTTGTTTCTGCACTCGTTCTACAACAGTTTACCCTGCCTCCTGTCTGCAGAGGGCTCCTAACTACTTCTGCTTTGGTGCTGCCCGATTTGAATTGGTTTTTGATCAAACTTTTTAAAAATTCTAATATGCTTCAGTTTATCATTTAACTGTTCTGATGTGTGGGTTATTATTTCCATAAATGGTCAGAGTACATCAGATCATAGTAATTTAAGAATCTGGCTGAAACTGACATAAATTGTGATTTATAAGTCAGAGAACCAGCATAAGTTTCTTTTTGCTTTGCTCCACAGGGTGGTTTGCGGGGTCTTAGCTCAAACCGACTCCAGTATTCTTGCTTGGAAAATCAAACGGACAGAGGAGCCTGGAGATCTACAGTCCATGGGGTCGCAGGAGTCGGACAGACTTAGTGACTAAACCACAACCACAAGTTCCCTAAGTAGGGATTGAAACCGGACCATTGCAGGAAAAAAAGGGGATCCTAACCTTTAGACCGCCAGGGAGCTCTCCCAGCATTAATCTTTTATCTCTTGCAGCAAATGAAAAGCAAGGGTAAGCCCCGAATCCTCCGTTTGGAAGAGATTTCCCTCTCATTTCGAAGGGGCGGGGAGCATCAGAAGGCAGTATACTTTATGAAGGCAGATACTCTGGTACCCACCTGAAATTAAATCATAGGTATACAAACCATAATAGCCAAGGAAGACAGAATTTGCCAGAAGAAACGCTGACTCTCTATGAAGCAGCAGCCCAGAACTGTATCATCACATTCTCGGAGCTGTCGGGATGAGCATGCCTAGTAGTTGAAACGAATAAAAGTTTTGCTATACTGAGTTCACTAAAATTCAAATCCACTCTCTCCTAGAACGTGAATAATTTTTTACATGAAACAAAAGATCAGTTGTTAGACAGTTCTTTGCCCACAAGGTCGCAAGTTTTAACAGTTACAAAAAGCTGAAGAGCCCACTTCCTTTTCAAAGAAAGTTAGGGCCAGGGTCGAAAAGTCCTTTTCGAAGGGTTGGAAGGGAAGCGTAATTCCCTCAGCCCCCGGCTCAACACCCTCAAGAGGTCCGGGTAGGGCCAATGTGTCCAGCCAACAGGAGACTCCGGGCCCCTGCAGCCGGGACTAGGTGGATGCCTGCATTCCTGGGTTTTGTAGGACGAGGCAGCACGGCCACGCGTCCGGCTCTCGCCCGCAGCGGGGGCTCTGGAGGGCGCTATTTCCACTAAAGGAGCCGCCTTTTACCGCCGGACGCGTGGCGGGAGAGATACTGTTCTCACGTCCTCTCCCCACACAAACGGAGCTTGGGAAAGTCAGACACTGGAACCTGACTCAGAAGCCGCGAGGACCCCCGTCACTCGCACGGCCTCGGCTCCGCGAACCCACCCTCTCAGAGACCCTCCCCTCCCACCTCTACGACGCACGCCGTCGAAGGAAGCGTCGGAGCGTGTGCGGCGCAGCGGACGTGACGTCACTAAGAGGCGGCACACAGTGCACGCTGGCCTTTGTAGTCGCTTAGGGGCCGGAGCCAGGTGGAGGGTCAGATCCGACTTCCGGCGAGGTGCGTGTCAGTCAGAGGGGCTCGGGAAGCTGATGGTGTGCGAGAGAATGGATTCCAAGAGTAGAGTGACGTCGTATCTTTGAACCCTAGGGTAAATTTTTGTCTAAAACACTGCTATCCAATAGAAATATAATTCGAACCAGATATGTAACTTAAAAATTTCTACATTTTAAAAACTCAAAATAGATGAACTTAAACCATGTTTTATTTAACCTAACATATATATTTCAATGTATAATCTATTTTTTAAAAGAGATATTTTATATTTTCCATACTAAGCTTCAGAAGTCTGGTTTGTATATTACACTCACAGTATGTCTCCGTTCTGACCAGCCACATTTCAAATGTGCAATAACCAACATTTCGGGTCTAAAACCTTCAGATTGTCAGTAATAGGTAGTATTACTAGTAATATGTAGTATAGCTATCTGGATAGTTCAGGAGTCTGTACCATTTGGCAGTTGTGTACCTCAATTCCTAAAGATGAGAATTTACTTTTCATATTACCCCTCCAAAGCTAGAGAAGTGCAGCTTAATTGACCCCCATCTTTCTTTCTAGATCAGAGGAAGGTTAAGTTCCTTATTCCTCCAAAGGTAAGTATCCTGTTCCTCTTGCTAACGTGTTTAATCTGTGACTTTCTTGTTTTTTTAGATTTCTAGTAGGGGAATCACCTTCCAGGGTTATCTCAAGGATTAGTACTGCCGTTCATCTAGTTGCATAAATTGAAAAGTGAATCACCTTGTCATTTTCTTTCGCTTCACCCTTGTATTATAATTCAATATATAATCTGTTACCAAGTCCTGTTGATCTCTCTCTTGAATTCACCCCGTTATACTTTTATGGCAAAACCCTAGTCCTTTGGACAAGCTGCTGTTGTCTTCTTCTTGGATTGCTGTGCTAATCTTGGACTTTTTTTTTTTACCTTTTTCTGCCCAGCTCCAGTTCTTTTCCCCTGAATTGAAAATATGAACACACCAGATTCACTATTTAATATCTTACTCACTCTTTTCACCCAACATCTAACAAACATGTTTAATATGTCCAAAACCACACTCAACCTTCCTTCTCAAACCTGCCTTCAAATTTTTTCCATCTCAGGTCAATGGCAACTCTGCTTTCCAGGTGGTTAGGCCTAAAACCTTGAAATTACCTGATTCCTCTTCTCACAGCCCACATTGTCAAGAGTCTGACCTCAGGAACACAAGCAAACTCCAATGACTCATAACCATCACCGTCATTTTACACCATCCAAAACTAAGCCATCATCATGTCTCCTCAGCCTGCAAATGCAGAGTTAACTCTCTTTCACTCCTGCCATCCACAAAGTAACTAGAACAGTCTTTGAAAAACACTGCTCATAACCCTCCAATGGCTTCTCATCTCGCTCATGATAAAACACATACTCCTCTGCATGGCTTACAGGTGGCTGCATGATTTGCTCCCTCACTGAGCTTTACTTACTCCTTTCTGGTCATACCAGACCCCTTTGGAGTTCCTAAAAAATGCAGCCCTCTGGTCTGGACTATGCTTTTCCACTCAGATCTCTGTTTCTAGATTTCTACTTAGATGTCACCTAGAAAAATTTGTTGTAAACATTCATTAGGTCAGTTATCTGAGAAATAAGATGACGTTTCAAAAGTGAAAAGATCGATGAGACAAGAGTAGAGACAAATGGTTTATTTGGTAACAAGGAGTAAAAAGGAATTTTTGATTCCTCTTCTCGCTTTTGGCGGCTGAAGTTAAATGTGATAGTCAAATAGACAGCAACACACACAGGAATTCCCTCACAGTCCCTGATTACAGAAATGCAAAATGCCCATCACACGACTCGCCATTACTGTTTTCTAGACAGAAGTGCCAGGTGCTGTGCTTTCCGGGACATCCGTGGTGGCTACATTCTCCTTCTTGTCTTCAGGTTTCATGGCAGGAAACAGAAGCACTTCCTATAGGAGAGAGAATGGATTCTGAAGCTAAGAAGCACTTTTCCTGCCCATCCACCCACTCCTTCTCCCCCCTGGTTACTGTTATCACCAAAACCCGGATATCTGTGTTGTTTCAATTTAGTCCCTCTCAGTTACAAACAATGGAAAAGAAGAAATGCACAACTAAAGGATCTCGCATGCTGCAACTAAGACCCAGAGCCAAATAAACAAATATTAAAAAGAAAAATGCACAGCACTGCCTAGGTCACGATATCAAAAGAAAGAATAAACAGGTTCTCTCCAAATGATTTCATCTGTAAATATGGGGATAGCAATAGTTTCTACATGTCACAGGTTGACTTAAGTTAAATGAGGTAATGCATGTAGACGGTTCAGTATGTTCCTTGGATCCTTAAGAAATGCAAACAACTGGTATTTCTTCTGCCTTGGGTAGAAACTCCCCAATTTTGTGCAATCAGATGCCCTGACCGTCCTCTTGTGAAGTCACCGGCAAGCTCTCTGCTGCTCTCCTCCCAGCCCAATGCCCTTCCCTTGTGCTCCAGGCCCGCCACACCACGCCTCCGACACTGCTGCACACAGCGGTGCTCTCAGGGCTGCCGGGTACCTTGATGTTATTGGAGTCTGTGAGGAACATGGCGACACGGTCGATGCCCATGCCCCAGCCACCCGTAGGGGGCAGTCCGTACTCCAGGGCAGTGCAGAAGGTTTCATCTATGAACATGGCCTCGTCATCGCCAGCAGCCTTGGCCTAGAGGACAGAACCACACAGTGACACTGTTCCAGGCTGCGCGCCTGGTGTCTGAGTGAGCATGTGAAAACCATCAGAGGCATTTCCATCCCAGCGCTGCTCTGGACACCCAGCACGTGCTGGAAACTGGCCTCCCAGGAACTCCAGGATGGAGCCACTTCTTTCGAAGACCTGAAGGTCAGGACTGATGAACCCTACGCCAGAACATACGCAAACTTCTCTGCCAAATGGAAATACCTCCACTGCCTGGGGCTCTGCGAGTCCAGTGAAGTTGATTTTCAGAGACTGATAATTCCCAACAGCGTCTCTCCCACTTCCTGAACCACCCAGCAGTGGCGACGCTAGTGCAGGCAGCCTGTGGGTGCTCCATCTTCCCATCCCCAGGCCGCCTCAATAAACGTACCATCTAAGAAAACCTAACGTCCTCGTCAACACAAGTGTCACACTCCACCCCCCCCAGATCATCACGCCTGAGCTCCATTTACATAGAAATTCTGGGCCGAAACTGGTCATGTTCTCCATCCTGAAATGTGACTTGCTCCTGTGAGGCCTGAGGCTTTCAGCCTCCATTTCTGTTCCGGTTAGCAGGAGTTGCAGGCCAGACACAGACCAGGGTGAAGGCAGGTGTCTTCTGGTGAGCAGGCACATGCTCCCTCCTTACCTTGGCCTGTTCTTCAAAGAGCTGCCGCTGTCGCACAGGGTCGTTCAGCTCAGTGTAGGCGTTGCATATTTCCTTCTTCATGACAAACAGCTCAAAGCGCTCAGTCAGACCCTCTTTAGAGCGGTGCCTGGGGACAGGAGACCACCGGGGAGGTTGAATAAACAGAACATGTGGTACAAGCACAAGAACTCCTGAAATCTGGTTTACTCAAAGCTGTTACTGACTGTGACCCAAAGCCTGTATGCATCCTCAGCACTGAATCATCTGCTACATTACCGAGGACAGTTAGAGACAAGGAAGCTTGAATTATCTTACAACAGACCTATGCAACAGACCTGTGGTTCTGGGACCCCGAACCAAACCCGCTGTATTCATGCCCTGCCACACTGACTCCGGGCTGCCTGGGTGACTTGCTCTGGCCGGTGGGACATCAGCAGAGGCTTGGTGTGTGTTTGCACACCGGGATTTATTCTTTCAGAATGATTCCACTTGGAGCCCTGGCTCCGCTGCCAGAGAAAGAGGCTCTGGAGGAGGAGAATCCCCTGCGGGGGGGATGTAAGGCACGCTGGCCGAGTTCCCAGGTGAAAAAAGCCACTTTAGTTACCCTCACCACCACCACATAGGGCAGAAAGACAACCCTGTGAGCCCACACACTCTTGAGAATAAACTGCTTTATGTCGCTAAATTCTGAGGTTATCATGCAGCAACAGGTAACCGAGACACCGCACTCTGTCTTACCATTTGGCCAGAGGGCTCATTATCTGTGGGTGATCACAGATGAAGGTAGGATTGATGCACGTCACTTCCAGGAACTCCCCGACAAGCTGAAGGAGAAAGCAGAGCACAGCTAGAGCCCTTCTAAATGCCATTTTGATTGGCTTAGTCCTGGTGGCAGAGGACTCAACTCCTATCTATCCTCACCTGACACTCCAGAGGTTTATCTTAAGCTGCTGAAAGGGTGGTAAGGATTAACTAAGGTAACATATGTAACTATCTGGCAGAGAGCTTAGCACAGCAGGAATTTAAAACTTGTTCTCTCTTTCTCTCTTTAGAGCTTTCCTGTGAAACTGGGGAAATTAATTCCCTATGGTGGAGTGCTCCTTCACAGGGAACATTACCAGTGGATATGGGCATTTACTGCCAGTGCCTGGCCTCTCACCTTATCAAGGAGCCTGGCGGTGGTCCGGGGTGGAGGGCACTCGACATCTTTTGCCACACAGATATCATCAAGGATTCTGCGAGTTCCTGTAATACAAACATACAAGTTGGGACAGAAGACATCACACCATCACAATACTACCCCAATATAAGGAGAATTGCATGGGGAATTCTACTCCTGACCTAATCTAATTCAGAGCTGAACAGGAAGGAGGGCCCTACAACTGGACGAGTGCATCACTTTACCTTCAGTTTCGAAGAGGTTCGTTTCTGGCAGTTTCATGCCCAGGGCTTTCTCAAGCTCTTCTACCATGCTGATTTTCCGGAAGGGCGGGGTGAAGTCAATCTCATAGGCTTGGCCTTCTGGGCCATCTGGATGGTAGGTGACCTTGTAACTGCCTGTAATGTGTTTCACCATCCCTGGGAAAGAAATGTGTCACTTAAAGAGGACCAACAGGAAGTCCAATTGAAGGCAGCACACCAGTCCTCCAGACACGTGGGAAAGACAAAGGAAGCAGGAGGGGGTTACCTGAAATCATCTTCTCTGTGATTTCCATGAGATCATGATAGTCGGCATAGGCCATGTAGAATTCACAGGTGGTGAACTCAGGATTGTGAGTCAAATCAATTCCTTCATTCCGGAACTGGCGTCCAATTTCATAAACCCGGTCGATGCCACCAACCACCAGCATCTAATAACACATGGCCATGGTCATGGTCATGGTCATGGCAGCTAATCTTGTCCGGCTGGGGAAAGTTTCTGTCTACAAGAGTTACAACTTGGTTTTCACAGCTCAAGCCATGCTTTCAGGTCTCTACCCAAATGCGGAATGCCCTACTCTCTTCAGGTCTTTGTGGAAAATTATAATTCACTCTGGCTGCCCAGGAACACTGAATACTATTCCTTTGTCTGGGGTTTCCCCCATCTTGTGTGAGCTTCTACAAGAAGCCTCTTGGGGGTCAGGGTGCAGGCACATGACCCAAGGTCCCCAGTCAGAACCATCTGTGAGATTTCCATGTGCAAAGAGGATGCAGATACAGCACAGAATCTCCTCTGGTGAAGGGGGCCAGAGGTACCTGGCTTATAAAGATAGTAACTGTAGAGGTCCTAATGGCAACAACCTGTGCCTTGCGCCATGCTTATGAGCTGTGTTAAGTTCCCAAATGGAAGATGCTGGGTTCTTCACGGGGACAGCCCTTTGATATGATTCAGAACCATTGCTAATTGTGTGGTCTCCAAGTCCAATTCTCTGATCCTCCTGGAAACTGTGAGCTTGTATATTTGGATACATTTTTCTTTTACTTAAACACTATAACAGTTTTTGTTGTTTGCAACTAATGACATAGTATGATATTTATTCTGGTGATTTGAGGATATTTCCAACTTTCAGGCAGAGATTCAATTCATTCTTCAACAACAGACTAAAATAGATTTAATATAAGGATTATAAACTTAAAAGTATTATGGGAAACAAAGTAGGTTAAGAAGATCTGTCCATCTAGGAAAGACACTCCCTTTGCCCTTAGAGAAGCCTCTACTGATCCTATACATAAATTCCACCAATGTAACAGTCACAAACCTGACATTTAGAACACTTTTGTTGTTCTACCCTCACTGTTCCTCTTATTTCTGACTGTACCTGTCTAGCCAATGTTTTCCAGCCTTCTGCTTCTCTAAGGACACAGGGCATCTTTTATTGATTACCTTATGGTAGAGTTCCGGAGCAATTCTCATATATAAATTCATGTCCAGCTCATTGTGGTAGGTGATAAAAGGCTTGGCCACAGCTCCCCCTGGGATGATGTTCATCATGGGAGTTTCAATCTAAAAGAGAGGGAAAGATGTTTAGTTCACAGACAGAGCTCCTCTAGTTTGAGGGGATGGCTCATGGTTTGACTGAGATTGGTCTATTATATTGCAAGTAAAAGGTAAGTTCAAT
Organism: Moschus berezovskii; assembly: GCF_049115385.1. Lineage (NCBI taxonomy): Eukaryota > Metazoa > Chordata > Mammalia > Artiodactyla > Moschidae > Moschus > Moschus berezovskii. Next base: position 61,226,455 of record NC_142481.1, on the reverse strand, counting down.
AGTAATGTGCAGGTGCTTGACAAAAAAGTAGAGCTAGCTTGATCCTCTAGTATAGTGTCTCTTTCTATTAATACCAGACACCATTAACACAGTATCATAAACTTCCACGAGCTGTCAGTGGGACTCTAAATGGGTATGCCCTTTCTTGAGTTCAATTTGAAGTATTTATTGAAAATGTAGCGGCTCATATCCTTTGATGTAGATCCACCATACAGAAACACACGTACATGTGCACAAAGATGTTCACCGAAATTTTATCAATCAGAAACTTGAACCATCAAAAGAGGAAATAATTATAAAATTATCAAAAAGGAACACACACACACATATGGACATGCAAAGGGTCCTAGAATATGTTGGGGGTGGAGAGGTCCATTATAATATATACAACATGACTTCATTTATGTTTAAAACAAAGAGTAAAACCCTTGTAAAACATTTACACAGGTACCCCATCTGCAACATGCATCAGTATGTATATAAATATCCACAGTAAATGGCAAGGAAGGATACATATTCAAATGCATGTTTGGAGAGGGAAATTAGTTGGGAAAAAAATGAAAGGGGACTTTCAGTTTTGCTTCTACTTACTTCTTTATTGTCTAAATTTGTTTTATGGTAACATGTACTCATGTTTCTCATACAGTTAGAAAATATTGAAATTTTTTTCTTTTCTGAAAATTCTTCCTAAACAACATCTTTCAGTTTAAAGAAGTTGAATAAAAATTAAGAAAAATACTTTTAATTCTACAAAAAAGCAAAATGAGTTGGCAACATATTGAACACGGCATCATTAGCACATGGCTGGCCCTCTACTTTGTTCATTATCTTTGCAGTCCTGTCCTACCTTCCAAATCAGGGCAAGAGAGAGGACTTTGCATTGAGCATGAAGCATACTGACACAGGATGTGCCTGTGGGGAAGGGAAGGGAAGGAAGAGTAAGAGGCAGGCACCGCAAGGCAGCTCATGTCAGGTAAGAGCTCTCCATCACCTCGAGGAATCCCAGTTCATCCAAGAAACTCCTTATATATGTGATGATCTTAGAGCGGGTGATAAATTTCTGCCTCACAAAGTCATTCAGGATCAAGTCCAGGTATCTCTGACGATACCGTGTTTCCTAAATGAGAAGGAATAGAGAATCACTGATATGTTCCATTCAGTGGCATGGTAAACCAGCCAGAAGGCCCCAAGAATTCACCTTGTCTTTGAGGCCAAAGTGAAGGTGAGGTAACATGTGCAGGCAAGGAGACAGCAGTGTGATTTCATAGGGGATGATGCTTAGCTCGCCCTTCTTGGTTTTCCCAGGATTGCCCTGGACTCCAATTATGTCTCCCCGGCGCAGTTTGTTGTTAATACGAATAAATTCTTCTTCAGATTTGTAATTCCTGAATGAATGGAAAATTTAACTCAGTATACAATACCCCAAATTAAAACTGGCCTCTGGTTTACTTTAGAACCCTTGCTAAACTGTTACTGTGAATCTAAGACTCCTAGATTCAAGGTCAAATGTTTGTCACACAACCCAAGAACAGCCATCAATCTCTAGGTGACCACAGGGTCATTTTATTTTCCCAACCTTACACCATTCCCTTTAACTTTTATTTCCAAGAAGAAAAGAAGACCACATGGACCTTTGTTCTCTGTCACGTTGCTCTGGGCCAATCTAGAAAGGCCTGTAAATGGATATTTCTATATACCTGGAATTGGCCATGACTTGCAACTTGACCCCCTCTCCTCGAAGGTCATAGAAGATGAGCTTTCCTCCAGAAGCTCTTTTGGCATGGATTCTACCTAGAGAAAGAACAGCAAAAATACTGACAGAAGCTATTTCATGGTATCAGTGCCAAAAAAGTTCCCTCTGCATTTTTTACATCCAGGCAGAACTAGAGCAATTTGATTGTAGCCCAAGGCCTAAGCCCTGCCCTTCTCTTCAGGACAAAGTTGGCTTCCCATTCAAACCAGTTAAGGATGTGTAGGAAGGTCTGATTTTTAAAGGTGCTCAGTGGATTCCCAGAATGTTGGTGGCAGTGTCGTTTTTGGATCTTTCTAAATCCCCACATAAAAAGAGAAAGCACAACTAGACAGGAAAGGGCAAAAGCCAAAATTTACAGCAAAATTACGTGGGAAGATATTCCAAGAATCCCCAAATACAAGCATGTGTAAAAGCCACCAAGGGCCCAACAGGAAAAAGCTATGGGAATCAATGGGGGTCTCTGACAGGTCTGAGAACTGGAAGTCTCCCCCAAAACCACAGGCATTCACTGGGAAATGTGGCAGGGCTAAGTAAAGGACTGCAGCTCACTGCCATACAAGTGATGGGCTGCACCAGGAAGGCTTAGGGGATGCAGCCCTTTAGTGGAGCCCCCAAGAACTCTCTAAATTCAACGGCCAGGGATCTCTCCTGGGACAAGGCCCCACAAAACTGAACAAGACTGAGAAAACAGAGAAAGTCCAACTAAAGCAAGGAAGGAGAAGAGACTGAAAATCCCAGAAAGCAAGTTGCTATATTTCTGAATGCTTCACAAAAAAACCAGAAGAGAGACCTCAGTGAAACTAGAAAAGCTATCTGAACCAAGCTCCCTGCCTCTCCCTTTTTAAAAAATTATTTGGCTCTGTTGGGTCTTAGCTGCCGCATGTGGGGTCTTTAGTTGCAACATGTAGGACCCAACCAGGGACTGAACCTTGGCCTCCTATGTTGGAAGCAGAGTCTTAGCCACTGGATCACCAGGGAAGTCCCCTGAGCTTCCTTTTAATATTCAGGGGAAAAAAACCTCACATTTAAAAGAAAAAAAAAAAAAAAACACAACATCACAGCAGAGCTCTCTTCCTGCTCGTGTGTATCTCTTATAAGCATCTTATATTAATAAACCTATTTCTTGCCTATCAATTAAAAAAAAAAGCAAGGTCAAACACCAATATTAAATTTGGAGAGTAATAAGAATAACATCTCCACAGACAATGAAAGCACTTGAGAAAGACATGCTCAGGAAAAAGCAAAAAATTCTATTTCACAACCTGAAAGACATTTGAATATGATACAAAATATGAACACAAATCAGAGTTAGAAAAACTAAGAAATGAGATGGCATGAAAAAATTAGAAAATAAAAAAAAAAACACCTCAGAAATGAAGCCTAAATTAGAAGGGAATAAGAGTGAATAAATACAGCATGTAATGCCTTAAGACAATCTGGAAAGGAGGATAAAATTTAAAAATCAAAGTATAAAAAGAAATTTGAGAAAAAGTGACAAAAACGAATAATGGTCCCCCACAAAGAACGCCCTTCCCTCTGCTCCCTTGACGCTGGAATGTGGCCTCATGCCTTAGAGCTGCTCTACTTTCTGTGAATAGACATATTGGCACCATCTCTTGGAATGTAGTCTCAGACACAAGCTCCTCGAGAGCTAGAACACCGCAGACCTTCCTTTGCGCAACTGCAGAGGCCTGCCTGCTGCAGGAGCCCAGCAAACTGCCAGGGAGTCTTCCTACCTGCCACCTTTAAGGTGATGTCTGTCAGGTGGTCCCCAGGCTGCAGGTGACTGTATTCTTGGATGAAGTGAGTGAGCGAGATGTCCACATGGAACTTGTGTGGGTATGGATCTTCCCCATTGACCTTCAACTGGTGGATTGCTTGGCTTCGGATTTTGAAGTATTGCTGTTAAAAAAACAAAAGAGCTTCTGAGAAGTTGAGCCCGGTCAGACCATTGGCCGGTCTAGCAGAGTTCAGTATTCTGCCTCAGAGGGACCCCAATACAGTGAGGTTTATTTAACCAAGCTCTCCCCAGCCTTGAAATCAAGGATTGGCTATGGAGTGAGATTTGCACTTAAATATGAGGGTGGCCAGATATATAGCTGGGAATAAAGACTAGAATTCCAAAATGCAAGATGTGACAAAAAGAAAAATCACATTTCTGTCTAAATAAGTTTCTTTTCTTTGGGCCGGGGGGAGCGGGGTGGTCCCCAGCAGTGGAAGCTCAGAGACCTAACCACTGGCCTGGCAGGGAATTCACTAAAACAGTATGTTTAATTGGTGTAGGTGGCGCTGGTTACCACTTCTGGAGAAACATCCGCCTGGTGAGTCATTTATCCTCCTACTTTCCTATCCATGTCCTATTCTAACTGTTGCTTTTTGACCTGCATATAAGTTTCTCAGGAGGCTGGTAAGATGGTCTGGTATGCCCATCTCTTTAAGAATTGCTCACAGTTTTTTGTGATCCACACAGTCAAAGGCTTTAGCATAGTCAATGAAGCAGAAGTAGATGCTTTTCTGGAATTCTCTATTTTTTTCTATGATGCAATGGATGTTGGCAATTTGATCTCTGGTTCCTCTGCCTTTTCTAAATCCAGCTTGAACATCTGGAACTTAGCATGGGGCTGGATACAGCCAGCACTTACTCAATGAGCTGCCTCAGAGTAGCTAAATTCAGCTCCTCTTTAGTGAAAAAAAATGATACAGTGATGAAAGTTTGACCATTTGAATGTGTGATCTTGATATTTCTGCCACATTCATATTGCTTAATGTTGAAGATGGCTCTAGGGTGGGGGTGAGATTGGTGAGTAGGAGGAATTGGATAGCAGAAGGAACTTCTGAGATTCTTTCTGGCCCACAATTCTTCTGGAACCAGACCAAATACCTTCAGTGAGAGAATTATCTTATTACTCTGATGTTAAATGGACCCAGATCTATAAGACAAGGGGTGTGCTCTTTCCCTGCATGTTTAGGCTGTCATGTTATCTTATCACTGCTAGGATAAGACACACACCAGACTTTTCCCCAAGGCACGCCCATGGGCCTGGAGGTATGAAAAAACAGAATATTCTGTATCAGTGGTCAGCAAACATTTTCTGATGCAACTACTCAAGGTTGCAGTGTGAAAGCAGCCTTAAGACATGTAAACAAGTGGGCATGGCTGTGTTTCAACACAATTTTACTTACAGAACTAGGGAGAAGTGAGAGGGGTGGTGGCGGCTTTGGCCTGTGGGCCACGGTTTGCCAATCTCTCAGCTAAAATAAATCCCCCAGGCCACCTGTAGGGAGAGATTTTCTCTAGGGTTGCGGTAAGGTCCAGCTAACTCCAAGGAGTATCAGCCACCTGGAAGTACTGGATTCTCTCGAACGTTAAGCAAGAAAGGACGAGAAAGATGAGCAGGGCCTGTGCCTTCAACCGGATCGCGGAGTGGGTGCCTCATCAGTCCCAGTGCCGGTCTTGGTTCCTACTTACCCCCCAGTCACTGGTACCGCCTACTGGCTCTTCCCGGGGAATCTGCCCTAAGTCTCATCAGAAGCTCCCCTGAGCCCAGGGAGGGCAGTGGTCCCGAGAACTCACATTTGGGTCCAAGCTCTCCTCCTCTGCAGCCACGCCATCGTCAGCACTATGATTGGTGGCAGTGGCCTGACTCAGCTGTTTCTCACTGAGCTCCTTCTGCTTGGCCTCCTTCTCTGCTATTTTCTTCTCAGCTTTCAGGCGTCTCTTTAGCTCACTGTCAGGAAGATGAAAGTGTTCAATGTAACAGGTGCCTGAAGAGTCCCCTATGTTCTGCCCCGTCACCAATTACCAAAAATATCAACGTTTTCTGTAGAAAATCAGCAGGATTTTCTCAGGCTAATTAGGCTTGGGAGCTCCTTGAGGCCAGGGACTGAGTTGTTCAGTATCCTCTGGGGAACAGGAAGTTCTGAGCATTAGATTTGATGTGTGATGAGGTGAAAGCCCTAGCTTTGTCATCTTTCTCCCCTCTCACAAGGAGTGGATTAGTCTGGGGTGGGGTAAGGAAGTCCAGGGAGAAGCTCCTCCGACAATCTCTCCCCCAGCACTCATCAGTGCATTGACAGTGACCCTCAGCACTGGCCTCACTTTCCCCAGAGGAGCCGGACTTTGACAACAAATTGGGTAGATAGTGTACAAAGCAGCACGGTGTAGGGGATAATACACCATCTTTGGAGCCAGACTGTCTAGGACTAAAATCTGACTTGGTGTGCTTGAGCAAATCACTCAATTACTCAAGTTATTCCTTTAAAATAATAATAGACACCTTCCTCCCTAAATGTTGTGAGGACTGAAATATACACAAAGAGATGACCCCACCCTAGCATCTAACTGCATTCTTTAATTAAGCATGCAAATGTGAACTATTCTAGGTATTCCCCCACTATCTTAACTGTTCACACCCTGCCTCAAGGACAGAAATTTTACAGATTAAATTTCTGGATTAAATTTCTGGTCAAATCTCTCACTATCCAAACTCTTAATACTTGTTACCTGAGACTCAGAAACCAAGCAGATTGGGCAGAGAGGGATACCCTCATTGTTCTTTCAAACCACCAATGTTAAATGAATATCCTATAATGCTAAAACTGAAACTCCAATACTTTGGCCACCTCATGCAACGAGTTGACTCACTGGAAAAGACTGATGCTGGGAGGGATTGGGGGCGGGAGGAGACGGGGAAGACAGAGAATGAGGTGGTTGGATGGCTTCGCCAGCTCGATGGACATGAGTTTGAGTGAACTCCGGGAGTTGGTGATGGACAGGGAGGCCTGGCGTGCTGTGATTCATAGGGTCGAAAAGAGTCGTACACGACTGAGTGACTGAACTGAACTGATAATAACGAACCATGGCAAACGATCCCTAGTCATGCTTGCTATTGTTTGGTTTCAGGGCACGTTCTTAATTATACATGAGTTTAGAATAACTCAATTAAAAAATGGAGATTTGAAATGACCATCTTTTAAGTAAGAAAACTGACTCTGAGGGCCCCAAAGTAAGCGTCTCTGGGATAATCTGTTTTGGATCAGTTGTGAAGTCACCTCTCCAGAACAATGTGCTAGATTTATTGTGCTGTCATTCAGTCAGGCGCATCTAAGCCTATTTGATTCTTCCTAGAAGAATGGCAATGGCATTCCACTCCATTGGAAGAAGGCAATGGCAAGCCACTCCAGTACTCTTGCCTAGAAAATCCCATGGATGGAGGAGCCTGGTAGGCTGCAGTCCGTGGGGTCGCTAAGGGTCGGACTCGACTGAGCGACTTCACTTTCACTTTTCACACAATGGAGAAGGAAATGGCAACCCACTCCAGTGTTCTTGCCTGGAGAATCCCAGGGACGGGGGAGCCTGGTGGGCTTCTGTCTGTGGGGTCACACAAAGTCGGACACGACTGAAGTGACTTAGCAGCAGCAGCAGCAGCATTAACATAATAAGCCTGTTTACCATTCAATTAGTTTTTGCCATTTAAATCAAATCAGTAAAAAGTATTATCCAAAAAGGTTCTAGGAGTAAGAACTAAGACTAGAAACCAAATTAATCTCAGAAGCAAAGAAACTCCAGAAAGATAGGGAAGGGAAAATAATCTGTGTTACAAATTCTTTATTGTAAGGGTTTTGTTCTCAGCACTGTTCTAGCATAAGAGCTATACGTCATCTCAAGAATTTATGGAGTGAGAATTTGAACGAGAAACTGAGAAAGGACTATTGGTTTGGGTAGCAGGCAGCAGGGCTGTTTATGTGGCAACAAGTCCAAAACTCAGCCAGGGGCTTTACAGATAAGAAACTACTTAAGGACTTTTGCTCCCAGAGCAATAAAGAAGGTAAAGGGCACCAACCTTCTTTTATCAGAAAGTGGCTTGTCCTTGTGAATCGTTGTGAAAGGAGCAAGTTGACACAGGCGCAGCTCCCTCTGCCCAAACTGTGCCCAGGAGGTGTGGCGCAGGGACCCCCTAACAAGCCTTACAGCAGCTTGCGTCAACATGGCAGAATACCCTGGAACCACCTAAGAATGATTACCACCACCTAACAGGAAACAGAGATGTGGTGTCAGATGGGACAGGCAGTACAATATACCCCCGGCCAGCATTCCTACTGTTATGGGTTGGGTTAGGGGAGAAAGGGAGGTTAGTCAACCTTTTTGTGTCACATTTTATGCAGACCCTCTCAACTGACAGCAGCCCTCTGACACTCATTGTGCTACACATGTAACTGACAACGTTCTCAGCCTTGGCTATGGTAAGATGGTGCCTATCTGTGGTCACAAGTCAATAATAAGTCAATCAATGGTTTACAGAAATGATCATAACATTCTAGAAAATAGGAGACAGGACATGAGGCAGTGTTTCTCAAGTTCCTGACACGCAGTTTCTCTCCTGGAGATGAGACACCTAGCCACAAAGATGGCAATGTGAAGCATGCAAAACGTCATCGTCAACTGCCAACTCTAGAGGAAGCTAAAAACAAGCCGCAAAAGCACCCGAGTCAAAGACAAGACTTGTTTGGAGCTCTAGGAATGAGAAGGAAAGGAGAATTTCAGGAAAAGTCTTGGACTACATTAAGTTTACACATTAACACTGGAAGGCAGCACAATGACAGAGATCATGTTCTTCACTGCGTTAAAATCAATGAGGACATAACTGAGTCACTTGGCAGGCAGGCTGCAAAAACCTGGAGACAATAACTGGCATACAGTGGTGCTCACTAAAGATCCTGACAAAGGAAGTTCCAAGAATAATTAACGCACAGAAGTAAAAAAATGCACTAAGGCAGCCATTAAATGCAAGAAACTAACTTCTCTCCGATACCTCTGGAATGGTACTATATTTATGTACTATCTTTGGGAGTATTGAGCAATTAGTCACTCTTATCACTGCCTAGGTTCTATGAAGGACTCCGGTTGAGGAATGCAGTATTAAAGAGAATACAAGGGACAATCGGTGAAAGGGCGGCCAATCTTAATTCATTTATATTCACCTTTATACTCTAAGGATTTGGGGTGATTAACAAAGATACTTCCAGCAGTGCTAAGTGCAGCTTGGTGTACTCGGCTAAATAAGACAGTCCATACTGCTGGAGATTGGTGATTCACTCAATTCTCACAGATCCTCTGACCAACCCATAAAGATAGCTGCACGACAGTTTTAGAATGATCCTTTTAATACAAAAGTTTCAGAATGGCCTTGGCGAGGCCAAGGAAAATCTGAAGGTCCTTCTAAAGAGCTAGGTATTTATCATTTCTCCAACTTCTTTACCGGGGCGTGGCACAATAACGCATTTCTCCGCGAAAAGAGTAAATTTCGCTTTTCTCCGTCGCCGCCCAGTTCTCCGCATTCTCTTACTCTAGGAGTACGACAGGGAGGAAGGACCCAACCAGCGGGGCCCTCGGGCAGCTTGGGGGATGTAGTTTCGGGGCGCAGCGCCTGCGTCCCAACGTGTTCATAACCACGAGAACCGGCAGCAAGGCCCCAGGCACAGCCGTCCCGGACGGAGCCTCGAGGCGCTTCCTGGTCCAGACTCTCCGATCGCATAATGACCCGCAGCGACACTTACTTTTTGCTCAGTTTCGGCTCGCCGCACTCCACTGTAACTTCAGCGCCCTGCACGTCAGCCATCCTCCCCGAGGGCCGGACCTAAAGAGGACGCGGAGTCGCGCGGCGACTTCCAGGTCACGGTCAGAAGCCCCGCCTCTTCCGCGGAAAGGGGCGGTGCCCTGCTCGCGCGCGGCCGGTGCGCAGGCGCAGCTCGGGGCCTGGCGCCGGCGTCCCCCGGAGTTCTACCTGAATCCCCGCAGCTCCCTGTTCGTCGCGCGCTCGCGAGGGGGTAGCTTTTTCCGGTGCCGGGGGAGAGCTATGGCGGAGGCGATGGATTTGGGCAAAGACCCCAATGGACCCACTCACTCCTCGACCCTGTTCGTGAGGGAGGATGGCAGCTCCATGTCTTTCTACGTGCGTCCCAGCCCGGCGAAGCGCCGGCTGTCCACGCTCATCCTGCACGGCGGCGGCACTCTGTGCCGCGTTCAGGAGCCCGGGGCCGTGCTGCTGGCCCAGCCAGGGGAGGCTGCGGCCGAGGCCTCGGGCGACTTCATCTCCACGCAGTACATTCTGGACTGCGTGGAGCGCAACGAGAAGCTCGAGCTGGAGGCCTACCGTCTGGGCCCGGCTCCGGCGGCCGACCGGGCCCCAGAGACGAAGGCCGGGGTCCAGGCCGGGGGCGCCGCCGCGGCGGAGCCTGAGCCGCAGGCGGGGCGCATGGTCTTCACGGACGCGGACGACGTGGCCATCTTAACCTACGTGAAGGAGCATGCCCGCTCGGCCAGCTCCGTCACCGGTAACGCCTTGTGGAAAGCGATGGAGAAGAGCTCGCTCACCCAGCACTCCTGGCAGTCCATGAAGGACCGCTACCTGAAGCGCCTGCGGGGCCAGGAGCACAAGTACCTGCTGGGGGAGGCCCCCGTGAGCCCCTCCTCGCAGAAACTCAGGAGGAAGGCTGAGCAAGACCCGGAGGCCGCTGATAGCGGGGGTGAGGTCCGCGGTCGCAGACGGCGCGGGTGCTGCGCCGCCAGCGGTGTGCGCTGGGGCGGGGGCGCCACCCGCTCCGCGGACAGGCCGTGTGGGCGTCTTAGGGGCATCGCCCAGCACCTCTCCTTAGCCCCCTTTGCCGTCGGGGTAAAGTTTGGATCATTTTGTAGTCTCTCTTTAAACGTCCGGGTAAAGTTAGCATCATTTTTGAAATCTCTCTTTAACGTCCTTTTCTCATAATTGGGGTTAGGATAGCCCGAGATTCAAAAGAGGCAGAAAGAGTCTGTGGAAAATTCTCCCCAGTCTCCTTTCTTTTCCCACCAGCTATCCAGTTTTTTTCTCCCAGAGACAACCTATGTCTTGGGTATCTTTTCAGAGATATTTCACAGACTCGTTTTAAACAGCGTTTCTCATGGCTTTAGGTACATTCAGTATAAGCCAGTTTTAAAGCCGTGCTAGTCCAGTTTATTTTCATATCTTGGCTTAAATGAATGCATATTCACAGAAGAAGGGTCTCGTCTATTGGAAGCCACTTCCTAGTTTTGCTCGGGTGAGGTGAGTTTCTAACGCAGTTGAACTGAGTATTGGTTTTCCGACGTGGTTAGGACACAGGGCACAACTGTTGAGATGCTTCTCTTCTGATTTATGTATCGGCACTGAGCTTAAACTGTCGGGCATTTTCCTTTAGAGTCATGCTTCCTCCATTTAACGTCTCTTTCCTTGTGTGACTTCTGCATTTAACAGTTGTAAGTCTGGGGAGGTAAAATTTATTTTTTCCTGTTCAGTATGCTTAGTAGGAGTTTTGTTTTTGGTAAAGTGACACTTGAGATTCATTCAACAGATATTTGAATGCCAGACTCTTACCTGTTGGGTGGTAACAGTATATAAAACTTACTGCAGTCATGAAGCTTAAAATGCTAGTTGGGCAGTGGTGAGTGCTATCACTTGAGTCTCTCGGTCGTGTCCGACTCTGCATGGACTGCAGCAGGCCAGGCTTCCCTGTCCATCACTAACTCCAAGTGCTGTAGAAAAAAATAAAAAGAGTAAGGGCTGGAGAAGAGGTTGTTTTCTACAGGGTAAGAGAGGGAAGTTCGCTGTCATAAGCTCATACTTGAGCAGAGATCAAAGGAAGTGAAGAAACTAGACAGGTTGTTATTTGAGGAAGAATGTTCCAGGTTTTGGGGGTCTTAAGTGCAAAGGTCCTGAGGTGGAGTATGGCCGTTGTGTTCTTGGAGCAACAGTAATCAGTGTGACTGGGATGGAGTAAGGAAGAGGGAGAATTCTTGGAGAGAGGAAAGGGCTATGTGTATCGGTGAAGGAGATCATATAGATATTATTAATATATATATTTTTATATATAAATCAGTGATGTAGAGATGACTGGTAGACCAGTTGGAACCTGGGATGAAATTAAGCTGGACTCACCCTATGCAGTGTTTTTATGTTCAGATATTTAAATATAAAAATTAACATCTGAAAAGGACCAGGAGAGGATGTGGATGAATAGCCTTTTTAGTAGCTGTGTGTTGTTATTTTTGAAGCCAGGAAGACTAAGAAAAAAACTTACATATTTGATTATGTAAAATTTAAAACTTTTCATGATAAAGTCAAAGGGCAGATTGGAAAAATACACCCACTACATTGCAACAGAGCAAGTTTCCTTAGTGTTCAGAGGGCTTGCTGAAGTTAGTAAATGAAAGAGAAACTAGTAGAAAAATGAGCAAAGGAAATGAAACAGGAAGTTTTCAGAAGAGGGAATAAATAAATGGCTAATACATGCAGAAATGTTATTAAATAAAAGTAAATTAGACCCTGATCAGTGGACCGGTACAAGCCATACCTGGGCTTCTGACCCATGGAAACTGAAATAGTGTGTGTGGTTGTGTTTTTTAGAAAAGTAAATGAGAGCAAGACAATGTCATATTTTATTTGTTAATTATTTCAGTATGTATTTCTAAAATACAAGGCTTTTTAAAAATTTATATAAAATAAAGTTGACTTATTTTGATGTACAGTTAGGTATTTAATTTTTTTTATGGTGGTAAAATATACGTTAGATAAAACTTACCGTTTTAGCAGTTTTTAAGTGCTCTCTGTTCAGTAGCCCTAAGTATGTTGTGATGCAGTCGTCACCACCATCCATCTCTAGAATGTTTTCATCTTCGCAAACTGACATTCGTACCCATTAAACACCAGCCCCCCATTCCTGCCTCCCCCTGGCAATCACCATTCTGCTTTCTGTCTTTATAAATTTGATCTCTCTGGGTACCTCATGTAAGTGCAGTCATAATGTATTTGTCCTTTTGTGTCTGGCTTATTTCATTTAATGTAAGTGAAAGGCTTGTTTTCAGGGCTCATCCATGTTGTAGCCTGTGTGAGAATTTTGTTCTTTTTAAGGTTGGATAATATTCCACTTTATGACCACATTTTGTATATCCATTCATCCACTGATAGACACTTAAGTTGCTTCCACACCTTGGCTGTTGTGAATAATGCTGCTGTGGTATGGATGTACTAATACCTGTTTAAGACCATGCTTTCATTTCATTTATTTTTTTTATATTTTCTAAAGTGGAATAGCTGGACTATATGGTCATTGTATGTTTAATGTTTTGAGGAACTGCCGTACAAGCTTTCCAGTTGGGTGTTTCAGTGCGTGTATAGATCCGTGCGACCATCACCATGATGAGAGCACAGAGACAGCGTCACTGCAAAGCATCCTCGTGCTGCCCCTCGCAGTCAGTGTTCGTTAAGTGGAAAACAGCAGAATTGAATACTCAGAGAGCAGAGTGAAAGGCGAGTAGGAAGCTGTTTAGCTTTATGAGGCTCTGCTTTCTGTAGATGGTATGTAGTAGGTTGTGGTAGACCCCTCAGATCCGTCTTCAGCTGGGCAAGGTTCTGTCATTTTATGCTAGCATCCAATGACTAATCTGTGTGGTGTGATTGGCTCCCTTTCCCCAATATGGTCAGCTCTGAAGGGCCTTCGTAGCTCCATACTTCTCCATGGTTTCAGTTGAGGCCTTGCTGGAGCTCTTTAACAGCTCAACTTCTCTCTCTGCCCGCTAAGCACTCCCTGATCAACACGTTATATGTTAATCTCCATCTCAGAATCTGATTCCCAGAAAACCCAGTTTATGGCAGTTTTGGGTTTTTTTTTTTTCAAAATCTATATAAATACAAAGCAAAAAAATGAATTAAGTTTGAAGAGTATTTTTTGTTTTATACATGAGAACTTAGGAAAATTATCATTATTTTTATTGTACAACTTTTCAGTAGCAAGCTGAAAAATTAGAAATTATTGAACATGTATTTCTTATGTTTTGCTCACCCTCTGATCAAAAACCGTTAGGAAAAAAGTACAGCCTAACTTGTGGCCCAGAGCTAATTCTAATCTAGTGCTGTTTTCTTTAACAGAACCACAGAATAAGAGAACTCCAGACTTGCCTGAAGAAGAATTTGAAAAAGAAGAGATCAAGGAGAATGAAGCAGCAGTCAAAAAGATGCTTGTGGAAGCCACGCGAGAGTTTGAGGAGATTGTGGTATGTTAATTAGATATAAATTATTTTTTCCCTATGTCTGTTCTCCTCCTTTGAAAGTGGTCATCCCATCTGTCCTTTTTATACACCTGAGGCCCAGAAAGGTAAGAGAGTTCAAGATGGAGGAGGAAAATGGAAAGTGGGACTGACCCAAGTTCCAGGTACGTAGCTTTCAGAGTTTGGTAGGACGCTTGAAAGAGGGGGAGAGGGAGAAAGGGGAGAATAATTTTTCAGCAGTACAAAACATCTCACTTTGAGTACTTTGATCTATAAGGTTTTCTAAGTTAAGACTGTGGATTTATCTTTTTAAAATACTTTGTGCTTCTGAGGTAAAAGTAATTTTTTAAGGAGGTTAATTTTTTTATTAAACAATTTTAGCTCTTATATTTAGAGCTCTTATATTTAGAGCTCTGTATATTTAGAGCTTTTTTAGCTCTCCATATTCAGTTAGTTTCTGATACTTTGTTGGAGTCCCATATTTAATCATAGTAATAGAGGAAGGCAACCATAAAATAATTAAAAAAATATCCAAATTATATGTACATATTTCTCTAAGAAAAAGAATCTTGTTAATTAACTTTTCTTAGTAACACCAAGAAAAATGGTTAGGTCTCAGTCTAAATCACGAAATAGTTTAAAATTGATTTAGTTTAAAGTTGGTTCATTTTTCACAAGCTTTCAGGTACTTTGACAACTCTCAAACATGGCCTCCATAGGTCTTTTCTCACATAACATTCTTTGTAATGTGCCTAAATATAGTGGCGCATGGAGGCCCTAATATATTCATACAGCAGTGTTTTTTGAGTGCTTCTTATGTGAAGGCATTGGTAAGCACTGAGGATGTAGTGATTAGCAAAGTACAATTCCTGACCTTATGGAGCTTACAACCTGAGAGGGAAGTCAAATTTTTAACAAATAATCTAACGCATACATGTATACTCATACATATGTGCCTGTATGTGCATATATTTTTCACATTCAGTGTAGCTTCTAATGTTCTTTGGAATACCATAATTATTCATACACAAGTGTACACATGGACACATAGACACATATATACCCTGTACACACAGTCCTGCTTACTCTATGGCATGTGGATATATGTGTGTGTATATATGTATATATATCCGCGTGCATGTATGTACACATCTAGCATGACTAAATGTAAGAAGGAACATAACACATTAGAGGAGCTGAAGGAAGTCCAGTGGAATGAAAGGGAAAGGAGGTGGTAGTTGGAAGAGACCAGATATTTTAAGAGTAAGTGTTTGTGACTTCGTTATTACGAACTGGTTCTATTCTTCACTTTGTCTAGGTGGACGAGAGTCCTGATTTTGAAATACACATAACAATGTGTGACGATGATCCACCCACGCCTGAGGAAGACTCAGAAGCACAGCCTGATGAGGAAGAAGAAGAAGAAGAAAAAGTTTCTGCACCAGAGGTGGGAGCTGCCATTAAGATCATCCGGCAGTTGATGGAAAAGTTTAACTTGGATCTGTCAACAGTTACACAGGCCTTCCTGAAAAATAGTGGTGAGCTGGAGGCTACTTCCTCCTTTTTAGAGTCTGGTCAGAGGGCTGATGGGTATCCCATTTGGTCCCGACAGGATGACTTAGATTTGCAAAAAGATGATGAGGCTACTCGAGATGCATTGGTCAAAAAATTTGGTGCTCAGAACGTAGCTCGGAGGATTGAATTCCGAAAGAAATAATTGGCAAGATAATGGAAAAAAAAGTTGGGCAGATAGACATTAACATTTTTTTGTGTGACCATTGGACTTCAGAAATTTTTATATTGGAACCGAACACTAATCTTTTGACCAATTTTGTTGCACTGTGAGTCCTAGATTTTGTACCCAAGTAGAGTTGTGTTCAGTTGCTCAGTTGTGTCCGACTCCTTGCAACCCCAGGGACTGCAGCACGCTATGCAGAGTTGTGTAGGAGGATGGAAATAAAAGAAATGGGATATGTTTTGAACTGTTCCTGGCAGTATCAGTGTGTTTATGAAAGGAAAATCGAGAATAGAGAGATTGGTTTACATAGTAGGATCGTTTTCTGGAGTGGAATCCCTGCTATATTGGTGATAGGAGCTAGTTATGAAGTCAAACAAGGAAAATTAGATGGGTCTTGTGAAAGCATGAATAAAGAGCCTCCTATCTTTTGGCAGAAGCTCCTCTAGATGGTGATAGATTACAAATCAAGAATCTAGAAATACGGAAAAATCAAGTACAAGGCCTTTAACATGGACTGTCCCAAACTCTTGTATCCCTCAGTGATCTCTGATTTCTGGGCTGCTTTGAAAACCCCATGTTTCTTTTGCCAGCTTAATATTTGGGAACCCTGTTCCTTGGCTGTTCTTTTCTTCGTGTCTGTGTCAGTGAAGTCTCTAGCGTGTGTTTCTTTACCTATCATCTAGTTTTGTTTCAGACACACACTAAAAGAGAGTCTCAAGAAAAGTCTTACTTGTTTACTAGTAATGTATTTTTATTTATTGAGGATAGTTTTGTGCTAAGAATTGTGTTAGATATAAAAATTAGAGGATTAATTCCTCTTTGTTGTGTTGATTTCTTTGTTGAAAATAAATAGAACTTTGTATTTGAGTCTCCATAAAGTGTTTTCTTTGGTTGTATTCATAAAACCTTTTAGGTATAAAAGCGATGGAACTAATAAGAGGTTCCATTTAGAACTGATAGGCCATTAGAAAGAAGCTATTTCTTCCGAATGGAGCAAAGAGAACATCTGTGTCAAGGACTGTGAAAGATAGCATAACCAGGTGAGCTGCTGAGAGCCAAAGGGGAGAGAAGTCGATAAGGAATTGTCCAGTGTATAACAGAAGATGTCAGTACCTGTCCCAGATGCCTGAGCATTCACCAGTCCAGCACATGCCAACAGCAGGAGTCTTACTGCCAGCACCTGTCGGAGGCTCTCTCTTTGGTTGAAGTGCTGTGGAGTTAATGCCCCTGAGAGCAGCTTTCACCCAATGGTGAATGGGAATCAGAGAATGCATACTCAGCTTCCTTGCTGACCAGAGAGATGACAACTGAATATTTGAGTTACTCCTTGAATGGGATGATGGTTTCCATGCCATCTGTTGGAGGCCGCCCGTAGAAGAAAGCATAGTTGCTTACAGTGGGATGACTGCACCTTCATAGGCCTCCTGCTCTTACTTTACATCCTCTTACTTTACTTTCCACTAGTGCATCCGGAATCACCAGTTGCACTCACACTCTTTTCTTCTGGAAAGAGTGCTTCTGGCAGAACCCAGCCTAAATGAAAGCATTTAACCTTTTCCTCCTCCTCAGTGGCTAGCACTCTGCACTGTCAATGCTTGCTGCAACTAAGAGTTTGCATGTCATAGCTAAAGTAAATGACAAAACCCCCGAAAAAGCTAAAAGATTTCACATTACAACAAAGATCAAAGATAACACATGCTGCAACTAAGACATGGGTATGGCCAAATAAATAAGTGCGTGTGAAGTGAAAGTCACTCAGTTGTGTCTGACTCTTTGGGACCCCACAGACTATCCATGGAATTCTCCAGGCCAGAATACTTGAGTGGGTAGCCTTTCTTTTTTCCAGGGGATCTTCCCAACCCAGGGATTGAACCCAGGTTGCCCGCATTGTAGGCAGATACTTTACCAGCTGAGCCACAAGGGAAGCCCAGATAAGTGCATAAATAAATATTAAAAAAAAAGCATACCCATTTGCTCACTATAGTAGTGACTTTTTTTGGGGGGGCCACATTTTGTGGCAGGCAGGATCTTAGTTTCCCTACTGGGGATCGAACCCGAGCCCCCTACAGTGGAAACATGGAGTCTTAACCATCGGGTCACCAGGGAAGACTACGGTAGTGATTCTTAAATGGGGCTTGGGAGGGGTTGGTGGTGGATATTTGTTAAAAATATGTTTTTCTATTATGTGACACAAGGGTGATTGAAAATCATTGCTTTAGATGTGGAATGGACATGTCATCTACCATGTCTGTACCTTAGTAGTTACCATAGCCTATTGGCTTTACAGAGCTAGAGATTCCAGTTTTGTCAGTCATGTGCAAAGGGTGTGATTTATTATACCCATACTACCAGAAGACACGTTTAAACCAAAACATGCCAACTTCTAGTGTTCATTATAAGCCAGTAATTTTCTAATATCTGGTTTTGTAATTTCTCAGATCAATTCATACCTTGGGCTGGTATATATGTGGGGAAACATTATCAGAAGTATTTTTGGGAGCACAAAACTAAGGAAAATGAGTTGGATTTTAATAGTTAATGGCATTGAGCTATAGCTGTATCTGTTCCAAAGACCAACTGTTTTAAGTCTTAATACTGAGATACTTTTGCCTTAAGCTGCTAGATTTTTGTTCTTTGGGGTTTCTTTCCTCAACTTCATGAGTTTGGCTTTGCTTTCTGCTTGTGTTCTGGGAGACATTATTTCTTAACTTATTTAATTAAGCTCTTGAGTTCTGGGCCTTTCTCATTATTCCCCCCTGGCTTTCTCTTATTCCAGCTTTTGAGATTTCTTATTCCAGCCTTAAGTAACAGCTTCCATAGTGGCAGAAACATTCTGTTTTCTCTTTCTCTGCAGCAGTGAAGAAATATTCCTAGTATTATTTTCCTCTGTTCCCTATTCCATTTACGTGGTTGCAGCTTTAAAAGTTTATGCTGCTGTTTGCTTTGTTCTCATCCTGTCTTGCTTTTGGACTAATGCTGTTTGTTTATCAAAAGCCAGGTGTTTATTACATGTAACAGAAAACCTAACTCTAAAGAACTTCAACAAGTAAGGGAAGTTATATTTTGTATATGTAACAAGTCTTGAGTTAGGGGGCTTTAAGGTTCTAGTTTTCTGCCCTGCCATCCTTAGCTTGTCCTGTCAGCCACTCCCCTTGTGGTTGAAAGGCTGCTATAGCTCCCAACAGCCGAAGAGGGAGGGTTCCCCCCAAGAGTCTCTTATTGTGGGCAGCCTTTCTCAGAAGCCCCTCAGTCCAAAGGTTTTCAGCCCAGAGGGGTCTGAGATCTAAGGGCCCAGCTTCTTGGGCCCCAAGGAGCCTCTAGGAAGAGGGCAGACGCCTTTTACTGGAGGCACTGCTGGAATGGGGCGATCAGATGCTCTAGTCCTGGGCACCAAGCAAGGTCCATTGGACTTGCTACCTGCAAGGTCCAAAACCCTGAAGACTCCATGTTCTCAACCCTGTTTTCAGGCTGTGGAGGCCTTGACTATGATAACTTTTAAGTCCTCCACTGGTTGAGCTCAGTCCACATCCATAGATCACCTCAATCAAATAGGATGTCTGGTCACCCAGTTCATGAAAGGCACATCAGACTTGAGATTCTGAACTGGTCAACCTGACTCCTTTGGTCAGACACTGATCCCTACATTTTTCCCTAGAGACTTAACCTCACTGCTTGCTTCAGAAGTGAAAATTTACTTTTTTCTCTTTAGAGAAAGTCATTCTGTGTCCCTCCGGAGGCTATGGATAGAAGTGTAGATACAGAGATATAAATAGAGGATAGAAGGCGTAGGTGAACAATAGGTATGTATTTACGCAGAGCAATACCTATAAACATGGAGATGCAGATGTTCATGTGCGTGAAGAGGATCATAGGTACACATGTATTGTTTTCGCAAGTCATCAGATTTGTTTTCATAAGTTGAAGAACTCTGTCTACATGTGGTTGAAGTACAGGAAAGATACTGGGAGCTCAGCTCTGGCCTCATAAGAATCATCTCGGGGAACAACCTAAAAATCAAACTGGGCATGGTATCAACACTGTCAGATAATTTATATCAGATTTTTTGGGTAGATTTGTGCCACAAATACCTGTACATATGCATGTGAGTTTTAATTCCGTTAAGTGGTTAATGAAGATACAGCTCATATTAGGAAAGATTACTTGTGCTGAGTATAATTTGGCCGTAAATCTTGGTGCTGGAATATTCTGGCACTTGTGCTTCAGTATGAACACCTAGAGAACTCTTGCACGTAGCACACCCAGATACCAGAAGGATGTCCACCTCACAACTATTATTTGTGCAAAACTGGTATCTGTAAAACTAGATATATGTGTGTTGATCTTTCAACACCTTCATATGGAAAGTAAAGCAGATATGACAAAACAGATTAATGAAATAAGTAATTTTTTTTTTTTAGGAAGTAATACTTTTTAATGACATTTTTATTACCAAGGTAGACCCACATATACCAAAATCTATTTTTAGAAGTTCCTGTTTCAAAAGAAGTGAGAAGATGGAGAGTGAGAATGATTTACCAAATTTTGATAAACATACAAAGTTTATCTGAGGAAAAATTTTATGGACATATATAATCATATATGCAAATATATTAACCCCCCTAAAAATGAAAATATTAATAACATCATTAGACTATATTTGGTGATGATATGGTGTTGCTATTACAATTTCTTACAGTTTTTTGTATGATTTAAATAAAGTAAAAATATACTTCTAAGTGAAGTCTACTCAGTATTGAAGGATTTGTCCTAATCCGTTTAATCGTTCCCTTAATGATGGATACTGAGGTAGTTCTCCTAATTTAAACCCTTGGAGCTTTGGGGAAAAGATCAGTTTTATGAACTCCATCAGGAAGTACAGCATCCCTTAATTTTTTTACATAACAAATTTCAAGTTTGCCTTCCCATGTTGCCAGGAAGGAGAGAAGTTCTGATGTCCCTCAGAGACCTGTTCTCGCCTGAGTTGGGCTACCCTTTGTGGATTTTCCAGGTGGTGGAGGAGGTGGTCATCACAGAGGTCATAGTTGTCAGTAAAATGCTTTTATTTCCACAAGAATTCATCAGATGTGTCCTGTGGTACTTCCAGAGGCAGAGTGGAGCTTGGAAAGAATCCTTAGTGGAGTACAGAAGATAACCGCTGGCCACAAGATAACCTCCATTTGGGTTTCCAGTTGGTTTTTCCTTTCCTCAGCTTTAATCTTGCCCCTGGCAGGATGGCTTCCACAGTCATTGTTCTTTAAATTCTGATCTGCACCAAAAGAAAGGAGGCCTGGATCAGATTCAGAATGCCATCTTCCTCCAGAAGTTCAGGCCATGGTGAGCTTTGCAGTGTGTTCGGAAGAGCCTGAAAATCTTGCTCCCTGAGGCACAGCTGGAGTCCTGGAGTGAGGATTCAGAAAATCTGTGCCTTTTGCGGACAACCTGTGGATGGCAGGAGCTGACCTGAAGTCTTCTGAGGTCCCTGTGCATTGCTGGTGAGACTGGGTAAGGAGACGAGACGACTCTAGCTCGCGTGTTCTGTGGCCGTCAGCCTGTTTCGATGGTTCCCTTCTGAGGATTCCACTCTACAGTCAGCCTGGCAGCACTCATCCCACCACTGCAGAAAAGACATGTCCACCTGGCCCAGATCCTGCGGAGGATATGTGTGTGTGTGTGTGTGCTCAGGCTGAGGCTGAGAATAGTCTTCCAACCGTAGCATTCCCATGTCAGTCTGTTCTTGGTGGGCCTGGTCTTCTTGGTATTGGGACCAGAAAGGATCCTGAGCATCTGGGTCTCCTCCCATAGTCAGCGGTGCAGGCACATCATTCCCAGATGTTAGCGTGCAGAGAGAATTCTCCCTGTACAGCTTCACAGGCTGTATGATGACACTTTGTCTTTGGATCACAGTAGGGACAGGATACGTAGGAAGGGAGAAGAACGGGTAGAAATCATTAGTTCCTGCTGATAGAACTGGAGGAAGGAAGATGGTGAGATCGGCCTGGGAGAGTCCACAGGTCAATTTCAGGCTGCTGAACTGTCGGACCGGGTCTCACATTTGGGCCATCTAGCAGGGAATTTGCATTGGAGAAGGAAATGGCAACCCACTCCAGTGTTCTTGCCTGGAGAATCCCAGGGACGGGGGAGCCTAGTGGGCTGCCGTCTGTGGGGTCGCACAGAGTCGGACATGACTGAAGCGACTTAGCAGCAGCAGCAGCAGCAGGGAATTCACAGGCTCACTTCTCCTCTGCCCAGGGTCCAGAGATCTTGGGTCCTGAAACCATATCTCCGTGAGAAAAACAGAGACATGGACATCATAAGGCAAGAAATAAGGGCCTGTTATGTAGGCACAAATCTCAGGAGATATATGTATAAAATTAATTACCCTGGTTCATGTGTTCAGTATGTTTGTATCTGTACATATGTATATGTGCGTGTACGTGTGTATGTGTATACATATACATACATACAAACATAGATTAGGTCATAGCACTTTCAACAGTCAACCTTAGATGAATTGAAATTTGGCTGAAAAGGCATATGCTCTAGGAGCCACCCTCCAGTTACAGCAATGGACCAGGGAGCAAGGTCTCGACCAGGCTGACGTTTTTTTCGTCTTCATCAGTGTGTGCACAGGAGTACACATCTTGTAAATGTGTATAAATCTGAGTAAGGGTTAATAAACAAGTGTTTTTGAGAGTCATTCTGCTGATAGACCTAAGAACGTGCTTCCTTGTCATCAACATTGAACACATATGCACCACTTTCCCCATAATTTAGGTAGAAAAAGGTACTCTTGAGGGTGATTTTGTTCCCCTATTTGACTGTGCCTGTAGATTTTTGGGGGGGTGATAAGAATGGGGGAAGGAGAAGTGTTCAGGATATCTAGTTGGTAGAGGCCAGGAATGCTGAAAAACACTGTGCCAGGACAGACTGCCCCTCCCAAGAAAGAAATATCTGGCCCAAAATGACAACAGTGCTAAGCTTTAGAGAACCTAACAGTGTGTTCTCGAAATAGGCATTAACTTTTACATTTCTTTACAGTTCTGCTGCTGGTAGTTCTGAATAGATGGCATCACTGACAATTTAATTAGAAAACTCTTCCTTCTTCAGGAGTGTGACTTGCACTGCCAGATGCTTACTGTCCCGTGCTTTTGGCCTTGATTACTGTGATAACCTGGGTTAGTTACAGTGTTCCAGCAACCACTCAGGGGGTAACATCCTTTAACAGAAGGGATATTTGCTGCCATAGACATCAAACTTAGTTGAATTCTCAATTCCGAATGCCTGTTTGGCTAGTGTTTTCCTGGTGGTAATATCAAGTTATTCCTCTAGAAAGCTTGAACTAGAATGTTTGATTAAGATCTTGGGATGGCTGTCTGGTCTTGTGTGGCTTCTTTTGGTATGTATTCTAAAAGAGAACGCAGGGACAAAAGGGAGGGTTTTAGGACATTTTTGCATTCAAGCTGGAAACTCAAACTTGAGAAGTTAGTGCTAACCTCTTACTCCCTCTGAATCCCCCTGAGATGACAGAAGAGGAGATTGTTGCCCTGCTCAGAGCAGCAGAACCAAACAGTCCAAAGCCTTGTTTGCTCAGAACCTGTCTGTCCCAGCCACCTATTGACCCTCAGTTACAAAGAACAAGCTGTAATTGACTCCAAAACTAAGGATTCTCTGTGGTGAATTTGGGTAAAACATGCAGGATTGGTTCCTCTCTCAATTGATTGCACTGATGAACTGCATTTGGATTGGTGGGTTCTTACCTTGAGTATAAGGCCAAGCTGGTTCTAGCCATGGGTTTGGTATTCTCCATAGGAGGAGCCGAACCCCAATCGTCTCTGTCTTGCTGTGTGGTTTCTGAACCAAATCTGAGTGGGAAAGGAAGACATGAAAGTCACGTAACACAGTCTATGTTATTCCAAATATCATTGCAGTTAAACAAAACTAGTTGATCAGCTGCTCTTGGGATAATATAACTAAGAGAAAGTGCATTATCTTGGGAGTGATGCTATTATTAGCATAAAATTCAGGACAGTACACAATCTGCTCTCAACTCAAATTAGCATTTCTTGTATGGTCATCCTCAGGGTATTCAAAGTAAATTCCACTGGTTTAAGAAACGCTGTTGGTTCTCTCATAGGAATCAATCCCTCATGTCTCATCAACTCTTCATTGGAAATGCCATTTGATAATACATAATATGTATGGAATATATCTTAGAAAAGCATTTCTTTATGTAAGACAGTAGAATTAGCCACAGTCACGAGCAGGGCTAACTCATCCACACTTCCTCTTTCTTACTTCATCTTCATCATGCAATAGATAACAGCCCCATATATCTTGCTTTAAAATTATCACTAATATAACCAGTTGTATTTTGTTTCCTCATTACTGGAGTCAGCATTGCAATGTATGTTCCGATAATTTCTGAGTGTTTTATTTTGATAACTTGATAATTCATGGTAAGAGTAGAGTATAAATGATAACCAATATTTGATGAACCACTCATATCCCAGGCATTGTTCTAAAAGGTTCTATTTGTTCTTAATTAATTACTCAAAATATTTTCCAGTAAGTCTTAAGCCCAAGTGGAAATTGGAAACTAATGAGCAAGTTACTGAACACAATGGCTGAAACAAGCTCATCATGCGTTGTTTCCTGGGCTTGCCATTCTCCACCTCAGTTCAAATGGGCCTAGTACATCTTGTGCAGCCAGTCACTGGACACTCTTGAAAGTGAAAGTCTCTCGCTCGTGTCCAATCTGCGATTCCATGGACCGTAGCCTGCCAGGCTCCTCTGCATGTAATTCCCCAGGCAAGAATATTGGAGTGGGTAGCTATGTCCTTCTCCAGGGGATCTTCCTGATCCAGGAATCAAACGTGGGTCTCCTGCATTAATGGCAGATTCTTTACTGTCTGAGCCCCCAAGGAAGCTTCAGATATTCCCCTAAAGTGTACTTTATTACTGGGATTTGGGGAAACTGTTTCCTGTTCCTAAAACAAATACATTAAGAAAAGACGAAATTTTCTTCTTCCTGGTGTCCCCTCAGACTGATGCCCTTATAGCCCTTACATATAGTGATTTATTGGAAACTATTTTTGATACAAAAATCTGAACTCATTTTCCCCTAAAAGCATCTTTTTTCCCCCTGCGCCCCCGCAAAGCATCTTTTTTATTGACCATTATTGGTTTCAATACTGTTGTTGTACTTGTATTCTTTATAGCTCTTCGCTGACTGAAGAAATCCAACTTTATTTTTACATCAGTAGTTTATTCAAAATGATACAGTATTGGATTTTATTTCATATGCCTGTATGTGAGTTACATTTCTGATATTAGTGGGAAAAAAACTAGCCTGAGAATTTACATTTGTGTTTATCCCACAGTTTTCCTCACAATTACATATTAATCATTATTCTGCAGTGCATATTCCAGTGATACCATATCATTAATGATACCATATCATTAACATAGTGATCCGATTTCCTATATTCTCTAAATCTCAAAAGTTGACTTAGGGACTAACCTGGTAGTCCAGTGGTTAAGAATCGACCTTCCAGTGCAGGGGACATAGGTTCAATCTCTGGTCAGGGAGTTCAGATCCGACATGCCATGGGGCAGCTAAGCCTGTGCACTGCAGCTAGAGAAACCTGTGCGTAGCAAGGAAGAGCCTGAGAGAGCAGCTAAGACCCAAGGCAGCCAAATTAATTAATTTAAAAAGCTGATTCAGTTATCTTCTATTGGGAGAGATATTCCATTATATTCTTTCCTCCAAAAGTAAATACGCCCACCCAATTGGTAAAAGAAATAATAAAGGTTTCTTCCATGGTAAAAGAGGTAACTCTTGTTTTTGTTTTAAATATATAACAGGAAAAACCTTCTGGGAAACATACCTAACATGAGTAATTGCCTGCCAGTGCTAAGCCTACTTTTTTCTTTACCTTGAACCAGAATAATGAAATATCTGATACTTACCCGAATTTTAGATTCTGGAATGCCAGTTTCCTTGGCCAGCTGTTTCCTGGTTGCTTGTTCAGGGTAAAAGAGCATTCGAACCATGCTTGGACACTTTTGACTCTGGTTGTAAATAATCTTGCCTTGCCAGGGTTCTTTTGGTAGAATG
Organism: Moschus berezovskii; assembly: GCF_049115385.1. NCBI lineage: Eukaryota > Metazoa > Chordata > Mammalia > Artiodactyla > Moschidae > Moschus > Moschus berezovskii. The sequence goes on along the minus strand of NC_142481.1, from coordinate 61,200,789 downwards.
TCTGATGAAGAGAAAATGGGGAGAAGTATGAAGGATATGTTTATAGATTAAAAATTGTGTGAGCATGTAACTTATGTTTAGTTCAGATTGAAAGTCTGTAGATTCAACGATTATTTTATATTTTTACTTTAAGGCTATACCTAAAGTCATTCTAAACTGGAGACATGGGAATTCCTTGGTGTTCCAGTGTAAGGACTCTGTCTCCTCACTGCCAAGGGCTCAACTTCAATCCCTGCTTGGGGAACTAAGATCCTACAAACAGCCCAGCATAGCCAAAAAAAAAAAAAAAAAAAAAAATTGGAGGCATATAGGTCAAATATATATATATATGTATATAATACGTAAAAAAAGACAGTCTGTTATATGAGTTACCAAAGCAAGAAATTACTAGAAATCCACAAAATTATGTGCAAAGAAAATAGGAGTTAGGAAAATAAATGGAAATAAGTGAGACAAGTAAAATATGAAAAAGATTAAAGGGATACATAAAATATACAAAACTTATTTTGTGATAAAATTTAATATTTTAAATCATTAGATATTGTTAATATATTGAATCATTAGGTATAATTGTTAATATATTAAATTGTTAGATATAAGCCAAATGTAAAATATTGTGTATGCTGTATAAATTTTTCTCCATTAAAAATGTTAAAACTTTAAGACCTTTGAAAACCCACTTATGGGACTCAGTACTGCCTCCATTCTGTTAACTTCAAAGTACCCGTCAATCCCCTGACACAACTTATCACTGCAAAACAGCACCTACTTCAACAATCTATTCCTCTAATCATAATGGTGATTTTACTTTTTATAAACTCTGGAAAATAGAGCATGTAGCATTACCAAAGAAAAGAGCAAAAGACCACTTGTAGTGCTGTTTTGATCCATCTTGGGAAGAGGTATCCGGATTCTGCAGAGAGGAGTGGACAACTGAGCAGTTCCCCAAGACACAGGATTTATAAACACCCAGAATGGCTCACCCATCTCTTAAATGCTCTCCTACTTAATCCCTTCATTAAATAAACACTTTTCAGAAGAAACTTGAAGTAATTGGATTAAGAGGAAATACAGATTCTACCAGATTCTAATTTTGCATCTATCATAACGTCTTTCCAAATATGACTTAAAATCTTATATAATACACATGTATGTATACATTGATAGAATACATGCTTTGTTCTGTATAGTTTTTAATACTTTTGTTTCTTAATTATTTTGGCTTGATGGTATTCTTTTAATATTATATGGATATTCCTACTCTGTATTCTGTTTTTCTTAGCTGTTACAGAAACATATTTTTTTCCATCATTGATATTGTTTATGTGTTATTGTGGCTATTCTATACTCCATAGTTATTAAAAAAAACTAATCTTAGTGTTGCTGTGAAGGTATTCTGTAAATTGATTGATTGTAAATTCAACAATGTGTGTCTCATTCCATTTCCATGATACACCCAAGATGGTCAAATCCATAGAGACAGAAAGTAGGTTAGCGGTTTGTCTCTAAGGGAGTGGAGGGAATGGGGAATGACTGCTGATTGATAGGGGGTTTCTCTTTAGAGATTATGGAAGTTTCAAAAAACTAGCTCTTGTTTTGGTTGAGGGTGGCACAACTCTTTGACTTTGCTGAAAACCACTGGATCGCACACCCTAAAGGGATACATTTCATGGTAAATAAATTATATTTTTAATAAAATTTATAAAAAGAATATCTTATAAAAGCATAATGGAGGGGCTTATGAAGTATTCTGCCACCTGGATAAGGGGCAAGTGCAGAGGAAACTTTCCAGAAACATCTCAAAATTGTTTAAAATGAAAGTGTAAGTTAAGGAGTTAATACGGTGAAATTGGAAGGACTGATGCTAAAGCTGAAACTCCAATACTTTGGCCACCTCATGCGTCGAGTTGACTCACTGGAAAAGAGTCTGATGCTAGGGGGGATTGGGGGTGGGAGGAGACGGGGACGACAGAGAATGAGATGGCTGGATGGCATCACCGACTCAATGGACATGAGTTTGAGTGAACTCCGGGAGTTGGTGATGGACAGGGAGGCCTGGCGTGCTGTAATTCATGGGGTCGCAGAGAGTCGGACATGACTGAGAGAATGAACTGAACTGAACTCATGGTGAAATTTAATGCCATTCGTATTAACACTTGTTAACACTGATCACATGCTTAGATTAAGAGAGGTCTAGTTGACTATAACTTGAATATTTACATACCGTACCTTTCACTCTAGAGAGTCCCTTATACTGCAGGGAGATCCAACCAGTCCATTCTAAAGGAGATCAATCCTGGATGTTCATTGGAGGGACTGATGCTAAAGCTGAAACTGCAATACTTTGGCCACCTCATGCGATGGGTTGACTCACTGGAAAAGACTCTGATGCTGGGAAAGGTTGGGGGTGGGAGGAGAAGGGGACAACGGAGAATGAGATGGCTGGATGGCATCACCGACTCTGTGGACATGGGTTTGAGTGTACTCCGGGAGTTGGTGATGGACAGGGAGGCCTGGCGTGCTGTGATTCATGGGGTCGCGGAGAGTCGGACACGACTGAGTGACTGAACTGAACTGAACTGAACCTTTCACCAGAAAAAAAAATTAAATATGCATTTAATTTTGTGAATAGTTTCAGTTTTTGAAGTGAGGATATGAACACATATGAAAATTTCAAAAGTATGAAATGAATAATATGATTATGTTGAAAATAAAAGGACATTAAAACATTACTCAAAAACATGCATTCATTTCCAAAGTATTCATTTTCTTTGTTCAGTCAAATGTAAAATGACATCAATATAAGGAGCATCACTTTGTTTATTGACCAACAGATACTGTATATCATTCTGTGTGTTAATGATAAACTTGGGAAGTACTGCCCTAAGTGAATATGCAAATATAATATTTTATCAGTCATTAATATAACGTTGGTATTAATAAAATATTTTAAGTTAAAATTATTTCTATTAATATTTTAATAGCAATACATAATTATATTAATAAATTATTTCATTATTAATATTTATTTAATAACTTGATAGTATAATCCCAGATGATATAATGTTAAAGAAATTGAAGTTTGCTATATATTTGCCATTGGAATGCTAAATTATAATTCATGTTTAGTATTTTTGTTAATTATTTACCCATTAAAATTATAATTATTATAATAGTATTATCATTTAAATCTACCCTTCTAGTCTTCTAATGCTTTAACATCATTCTGATTTTCCAAGATCTTCATGCTGCTTTGCCAGACTTCATAAAAATTAACATGCCCCTGAATTCTGCTGTTCTAAAATCTGAGGTGTCTGAGTGCTATAGGAAGAAATGTAAGTAGGTTTTACTATATTAATTATATTTTAAACATATTATTATCTTTTAAAATTGAAGTCTAGTTGATTTACAGTGTCATGTTTCAGGTATGCAGCACAGTGATTCAGTTCCCTATACATATATACATATATAAATATATATGTATATTTTATATACATAAAAATATACATAGTTGGTATTCACACTGTAAGATTTTCTGTACTACCAACTTTTATGTCAGATCACATATTCTTATATCCAACTTTGCATCCATTATAGCACACACTTCACACTGAGAAATAAGTGTAGCACTTTCTTAATATTTCTAAGAATCAGTTCAGTTCAGTTCAGTCGCTCAGTCGTGTCCGACTCTTAGCAACCCCATGAACCACAGCACGCCAGGCCTCCCTGTCCATCACTAACTCCCGAAGTTCACTCAAACTCATGTCCACAGAGTTGGTGATGCCATCCAGCCATCATATTCTCTGTCGTCCCCGTCTCCTCCTACCCCCAATTGCTCCCAGCATCAGAGTCTTTTCCAGTGAGTCAACTTGTCTCACGAGGTGGCCAAAGTATTGGAGTTTCAGCTTTAGCATAAGTCCTTCCAATGAACACCCAGAATTGATCTTTAGAATGGACTGTTTGGATCTCCTTGCAGTCCAAGGGACTCTCAAGAGTCTTCTCCAGCACCACAGTTCAAAAGCATCAATTCTTCGGCGATCAGCTTTCTTCACAGTCCAACTCTCACATCCATACATGACCATGGGAAAAACCATAGCCTTGACTAGATGGACCTTTGTTGGCAAAGTAATGTCTCTGCTTTTTAATATGCTATCTAGGCTGGTCATAACTTTCCTTCCAAGGAGTAAGCGTCTTTTAATTTCATGGCTGCAATCAGCATCTGAAGTGATTTTGGAGCCCCCAAAAATAAAGTCTGACACGGTTTCCACTGTTTCCCCATCTATTTCCCAAGAAGTGATGGGACCAGATGCCATGATCTTCGTTTTCTGAATGTTGAGCTTCAAGCAAACTTTTTCACTCTCCTCTTTCACTTTCATCAAGAGGCTTTTTAGTTCCTCTTCACTTTCTGCCATAAGGGTGGTGTCATCTGCATATCTGAGGTTACTGATATTTCTCCCGGCAATCTTGATTCCAGCTTGTGCTTCTTCCAGCCCAGCGTTCCTCATGATGTACTCTGCATATTCCTAAAGAATATAACATACTATATATGAATATGAATAAATATAGATGTGCTGTGCTGTGCTTAGTCACTCAGTCATGTCCAACTCTTTGTGACCCCATGGACTGTAGCCCGCCAGGCTCCTTTATCCATGGGGATTCTCCAGGCAAGAATACTGGAGTGGGTTGTCATATCCTCCTCCAGGGGATCTTCCAAACCCAGGTCTCCTGCATTGCAGGCAGATACTTTACCTTCTGAGCCACCAGGAAAGCCCAAATATGTATATTTATATAACACTGTATATCCTGAGAGTAAGTATCCTGTTATTTTTTTTAATGTTTGGTTTATTTATTGTACATTTAGCATGTGGGATCTTGGTTCCCCAACCAGGGACTGAACACATGCCCCTTCCATTGGGAGCTCAGAGTCTTAACTGCTGGACCACCAGGGGAGTCCCTATCCTTCTGTTATTTTGTCTAAGAAAAATACCACTTAACCTTTCTGAAACTTGATGTTTCCTAAATATTCTATCAATTGGAAGGGATATAAAACAGTCTATACGAATAATCTTCTAAACTCTCTCTTTTCTAATTTTACTTTTCTTAATTACTGATGTCTCCCACTCTACTGAGGAAGTACAAAAATGTCATTAAAGAGAAGGCTGCCTGGAGAATTTCCTGGCAGTCTAGTGGTTAGGATTCAGTGTTTTCACTGCTGTGACCTGGGTTCAATCCCTGGTGGGGGAACTAAGATCCTGAAAACCACAAGGTGTGGCCAAGGGAAAAAAGATAAGGCTTTCTGCTGAAACTAATATTCCAGATTTTGTTTTGAGGTTCCATGGTTAATGCAATTATTTATTCACTTGCTACATGCCTTTCCCTGCTGGATCCAGTTCTCAGACATCCTTAAGTTGGATTCAACCATAATTCAAAATTCATAAACTTATGCCTATTACATCAAGAGGAATAAAAACAAAGTTATAATTCCCCGGTGGCTCAGATGGTAAAGAATCTGCCTGCAATGTGGGAGACCTGGGTTTGATCCCTAGATTGGGAAGATCCCCTTGAGAAGGGAACGGCTGCCCACTCCAGCATTCTTGCCTGGGGAATCCCATGGACAGAGGAGACTGGCAGGCGACAGTCCATGGGATTGCAGAGAGTTGGACACAACTGGGCGACTAAGCACAGCACAATGCAGCACATAAGGAAACACAGAATTGCAAATAAAAGATAAAGGATGAAAAACAGATGGGTGGGCATAATGCCCAGAATAATGTGCTGAGAGACAGGTATTTGTTAGGAGGTAATTTGCCTGAACCTGAGTTGGGCTTGTCCTGGACACCATGAGATCAGCCAGGCAAATTTTGATATCAAGGGACACTTCAGATAAATCAGTCAGTACTCAGAGAGAAAGGGATCAGGACCCTGAACAAAATCCTCCTTCAGTCACATCCTTGCCATGGGCTGGCCTGGCTGGAAAGTGCTGGGTTTGACCTGTTAACTGTGTAGGTGCCCACCTGAGACGCATTTCAGTGTTAAGATTAAAGTTGTGTCTTAAGGAGCTTCCTGGGGAGTTTAGCTTGAGCTTTAGGGTTAAGTCTGAGTTCAGCGAACCTATTACATATTTTGATGACTTTTTCTTCTTCTACACCAAACTTAACAGAAACATGTTTCTTGAAAGGCTGCCTTGGGAGATGTTCATCTGGTTTATGGTGCTGATGGAGGGTGGGTAGAGAGTATTGCCCCCTAAGAAGGCTGCGTCTGGAGGAATGCGCCCACTCTGAGCTGCTCATCCAGGCCCAGAGCTCTGTCCTGAGGGTGAAGGGCGGCAGAATTCCCAGGGGCCGTCAGTACAAAACCACACACGGTGAATGCTGAAGAAAGTGATGCTGGGCCATGTAAAATGTTTCACAACCTACTTTTTCTTAAATCAAAAATCAATTTTGTTAAACATGTTAGTAACTCATTAAATTGAAATAAACTTTGCGTTCCACATCTTTCTAGTTGAGTCCACTCATGTAAATTCCCTCTTAGTGTTTGCATTATGGGCCCTTGTTAAACAGAAACAACCAAAATTTTGCCCTTACTTAAATACTAGCAATGAAAACAGAAGAGGAAAAATAAAACTAAATCATTAAAAAAAAAAGGAAAATTTTGTGTTTCTGATAATTTTAGTGGTTTTATGGGTAGCCACAAAATACTGTCATTACACCATCTACAAACAGAATAACAAGGAAGGACATCTAAGAGTCACATGAAATAGTCCACGGTTACAGAGCCTTGTCTAAGAATTACAGCCCTATCACGTTCCCACATGGAGCTGTTAGTGGTCTGTGGAAAAGTCTGCTGGTCACTAATAACTGCAGTGAAAGTGAAGTTGCTCAGTCATGTCCAACTCTTTGCGACCCCATGGAGTGTAACCTACCAGGCTTCTCTGTCCATCAGATTTTCCAGGCAAGTATACTGGAGTGGGTTGCCATTTCCTTCTCCAGGAGATCTTCCCGACCCAGGGTTTGAACCTGGGTCTCCCGCATTGTAGGCAGATGCTTTACCATCTGAGCCACCAGGGAAGTCAATAACTGCAGAGGACCCTCATGTCCAGTATTTCCTGACACTTTGTTCTTCATCTCCTTTCATTTCTGACTTTTGCAGACCCTGCCGCTCCTTGGGAGAGGGGGCTTCAGGCCTCGGTGGGAGTAAGGCAGGTGGGAGCACCATCAGGGCCTGGCCCAGGACAGATCACAGACTCAAGCTCTCTTGCCATCCCTGGTGCCCACCATCTCCACACTGAAATATGCTTTGTCTTTATGTGGGACAAGGCTTTGTGTAGAGCCAGGGCTGGTCACTTACACCAGAAGACTGATCTGGCTGCTTGGCTGGGCTGAGCTGGTGCCAGGCCTGCTGCTGCTGCTGCTAAGTCACTTCAGTTGTGTCTGACTCTGTGTGACCCCATAGACGGAAGCCCACCAGGCTCCTCCGTCCCTGGGATTCTCCAGGCAAGAACACTGGAGTGGGTTGCCATTTCCTTCTCCAATGTGTGAAAGTAAAAAGTGAAAGTGAAGTCGCTCAGTCGTGTCCGACCCTTAGAGACCCCACGGACTGCAGCCTACCAGGCTCCTCCATCCATGGGATTTTCTAGGCAAGAGTACTGGGTGCCAGGCCTAGGAGGTGCAAATCCAGGTGCACCCAACCCCTTAGCCAAGGGTGAGTGACCCCGCACTGAGGACACAGCTGCGCCAGTGTCACACCATGGATGCGAGTGCCAAGGATGCTAGCCTGGCTCACACCCCCACCTTTTCCAAAGATGAACAAACCCAGGCCTTGGATGTGGGAGGTGGAAGCACGGGTTCCACCCTCTGTTGCACTGGTGGCCGAGTGAGGTCGCCCCAGTGCAGCCTGTGTGTGGGGCTTTTAGGGTCCTGGGCTGGTGGGGACCTCCCTGCCGGCCCCTGACTTCTCCCCTCACTGGGCACCCTAACTTCAGACAAGGTATAGAAGTTCTATGGAGACCTTTCTCTAGCAAGGTAAATATAGATATAAATGAAGTCCAATTTTTTATGGTAAAAAAAATCTTTGTGCTCTTTGTGTTATACTTAAGAACCTTGCCAACCCCAAGATCGCTAAAATTTATGCTTATGTTTTCTCCTAGAATTTTACAGATTAAGCTCCTAAAGTTGGTTTATGACACAACATAATTTTTATCTATGGTGTGAGATTAAAGGTAGAGTTTTACACGTATATTTTATTGTTTCAATACCATTTGTTGAAAGATTATCCTTTTCCCATCAAATGGTCTGGGACCTTGGTGGAAAATCAATTTATATGTATAAGTCTTTTTCTGCCCTCACTAATCTGTCCCATTGATCTATTTGTCTACCTGTACACCAGCTGCATGGTTTTGGCCATCATGGCTTTATAATATTAAGTCTTGAAATCAGATGGTTTAAGTCCTCTAACTTTGTTCTTTCTTTTCAAAGCGGTATTATTCATCAGGATTTCTTAAGCTTGGCTCTGTTGGCATTTTGTACAGGATCATTCTTTGTGGGAGGCATCCTAGTTGGTGTAGGATGTGTAGCAGCTTCTCTAGCCAGTAGATGTCAGTAGCATCCTTCCCTACCTTGACAATCAACATGTCTGCAGGATGTCAGCATCATGGCAGCGTAAGATGTCACTTGCTTTATTCACTCCCCCACCCCAGCAACAAAAATTTGGCATTCATCCACAGATTGTCTCTGTGAGATCTGTGGGATATAGCACCGTATGCCAAGGGGTCCAGGAGGAGTCTCACCCCCCTGAACATTGGGTAATAGTCACACAGACCTTGGTCCTGATCGTGGACCCTGCAGTGGCCTGTGAACCGGCTCCAGCCCTTCTCTGCCTCAGACCAGGGAGCCTCTAAAAGACACTGATAAGAGAGCCTTCGTGGAAGTCTGAGTTTCCAGAAGAGAAGTTAGTTCCCCACACTGCTGGAGGAAAAAAAACTTTGAACGCATTGGAGTGTGGATAAGAGGAATAGCTTGACTTTGCCCACATCACTGCTTCCCCAGAACAGCACGGTGTAGGGCCAAGAGAGACCTTCTGGGCCTGTAATCTCCCATGGAGGAAAATGTGCCAAAGGGTACTCTCCCGCCTCATCAAGGAGTCTGACTGTGATCTGCATGACTCAGGGTGGGAAGAGGCTGGGAGAGCAGCAGAGAGGGCTCTCAGAGACTGTTAAGGGGACACGGATTGTACCCACTGCCTCACAGAGCCCTTCAAGAAGTGTGCTCATGAGCTGCTGCAAATGTCTCACCCGGGGATCCGCCAGCGCTCTGCAAGCCTTGCCCACACACCCTCTGCAGAGCACTCTCAGGTTTACAGAAAAATAGAGCACAGAGTTCTTAGAAAGACAGTTTCTGTTTTATGTTATTTATAGCATATAATTTCTTGCATTAGTGCGGCATGTTTCTTACACTTGAGGAACAAATATTCATACATGATCCATAATGAGTCCTTTAGCCTCCCCTCCCCGTCTCTGTGGCCTGCAGTCTCTTTCAAGACAATCTGGGGAGATTGAAGGGTTGACCTTGCTTGTTTCCTGTTTCACAGAACCACTGTCCTCTATTGCCTGTTGTTCAGTGCTTTGTAAACAATTATGTGATTTGTCTTCTTTTTTTTCTTGATGGAAGGGAAAGTTTGTTCCTTATTTTCTATCATGGCCAAAAGCCAAGGTCCTATTTATGTACTTACTTTGAAACAGTGAAAAGTCTAATTTTGAGTTAATGTTTTGAAGTTGACCACTAGATGGCAATGTTATACAGCGGAGACAGCATTTCTAGGTTAAGAGAGAAATAAAATGATATATTTGGTATTAATTTGGATAACCCAGTCTGATTTACTTTACTCCTGTATCTGTCATGATGGTATTTTTTAGCTTCAGTGTGAAATTTATAAAAATATTTTGCCTAAAATAATACATGCTATATATAGATTTAGTGATTCTCCTCACTAGGACTCAACAGTAGGAATGACACAGTGGGTGGGGTTCTTTTCAACCTTTAGATGGATTTATGTGTGTTTATGAGGCATTGGTTAGCATTCATTCGTGTCTGATATATAAGGCCCTCACAGAGAAGAGTGATGAGTTGCATCTCGTGCCTCAGAGGGCTCCTATCTTTGGTGAGGGCACGTAGATGTGACCCCAAATGATAGCATGAGGCAACATGCTTTGTAACTGTCGGGGGCGGGGTGGTCTGGGAGGCCTCACAGAGTAGATGACTATCTATCGGGAGTCAAAAGCTGTCTAGGAAATTTCCACTTGAGAAAGGGGCAAATAACCGTCTATCCTCAAAATTCTAAATATGACATAAAGTAGAAGGAAAGAGGTACTCAAAATATCATGACAAGATCAGGGAGTACTTACTGAGTGAGTCCATGAGAAGAGTGGCAGGAAATAAGACTTTTAAAAAAGGGAGTTGGGGCCACTTTGTGAAGCACCAAATTTGCTACAATAAGAATTTGGACTTTAGCTTTTAGCTAGTGGAGATTAAATGACAGTTTTCAATTAAGTGATTGATATGATTAAAATGGTATTTTAGACTAGAGTCTTCAAACTCTTTTGTACAGCCTTTGTATTAAAATATTGGTTTAGTAAATATCCAATATATTTATATCTAGTTATTTATGAATTTTACCTATATAGTACATCCTATCCAAATATACTATGTAGATTACAAAATATACACAGAACTGTGACACTTGTGCTAATGATGAAGTAGAATTGACAACTTCGAATCTTTTGCAGATTATATGTCAGGTCTGATTAGATCACTGTTTTACATCATAATGAGGCTAATTTAAATGGAATCGAAGGCATTTTAGTTTTGGCATTCTCTTGCTCACTTCAGAAAATGTGAATATCTTGGTGAAATTCTACTATTTCTTTGAGCCTGGCACACTGCACATACAGCATGACCATTTTGTGTATGAACTGAGCAAGATTCCTCTCCCAAGCAAATGTTAGAGGTCTAAGTTCTTTCTTACTTTTAGTACAAAGTAAATGCTAATGGAGATACACTACTCTATTTGTTCCCTGTCATTCTGTGCAACTTGGGAGTCCTATGCCCTTTCATAGGCTTTCCAGGTTAGGTGGCTCAAACTGCAGCGTGAAAAGACAACGGTGTGTAGGCAGGAGCCTAAAACTCACCAAACATGACCTTCTTGTCTGTTGATAAAGAATTTAGACTCGGGACTTCTGTGGTAATCCAGTGGTTGAGAATCCACCCACCAATGAATGGGCCACTCTTTGATCCGTGGTCTGGGATTCCACATGCCTCAGGGCAGCTAAGTCTGTAGGCTGCAACTGCTGAAGCCCTTGTGTGCTAGAGCCTGTGCTCTGCACCAGGAGAGGCCGCCGCGACGAGAAGCCCGCGCTTGACAACTGGAGAGAAGCTCCCATCCCCCTCAGCCAGAGAGAGCGGTGCTCAGCAGTGAAGACCCAGTGCAGCCAAATAAATAAACAAAATTCTGGGAATAATTTTAAAAAAAGATTTAGACTCAGTTAACACTGAGATACATAGTTATAGTCCAGTTCAAAAAATATGTATTTCATTTTGGCCCTTGTAAATTAACAAAGCACAGACATTAAAAAGAGCAATCATGTTCTAAAAAGTTCTGGTATTACAAGTGAAGATGGATTAGAATTATCTCGAAAAGAAAACTTTGTAGCTGATTCTCAAGCCAACACCTGAGAAAGGACGAGGCACCTTAACTCTGAGGGCATGGTGAGAAATTGGCAGTCTACAACCAAGAAGAGGGCCTTCACCTGAACCCAATCATTAGGGCACCTTGATCTTAGACTTTTGGTTTCTAGAACTGTGAGAAAGAAATTTCTGTTAAGTTGTCAGTAACTCAGTCTGTGGTTTTATTGTTACAGCAGGTCAGATGGACTAGGACAAGGAACAAAGATGAGCTGAAGTATTTGACCTATGTTATCCGACACTGCATTGCAGGAGATGCCCGAGGAGACTTGAGTTGGCACCATCTCTCCATGTCTGCCCATCTGCTAGTCCTTCAGATGAATGGGGCTTCTTCAGCCAAGAGTTTCCCAAGTGTAGTAGGGAGCATCACACCTCCTGCTTCACCTTTGCAGATACCATTCTTGTATGAATTTATAAATCACTGTCTATAAGCAATTGCGTCAACTATATGAAAAATATTACATAAATTCAGAGGCTCATCTCAATATCATATGAGGTATTAAAACGGATGTCTTTAAAGGAATGATTGTTGATAATTTGTACCTTGATCATTTGCAGATACTTTTCCCTGCCCAAATTGTGTTTTGATCTTGTTAACTTGTTGATTGGAGAATTGCATCCCACTTCTTCTCAGTAGGATGGTATGTCAACGTTTCAGTGGGATTCTTCAGGATTCACAATTCCTGAATTGTCTTCCAGATAAAATCGGAAGTGTGGTTTTTCTCAGTGTAAAATATCAGAATGGTGGTTCATCTTCTGAAAGCTGAAACAAGACAGAGCTACATGTGTACCAATGGTACTAAAGTCTCTCTAATTGGAGGCTTTTTGAAGCGGATCCCAGTGTAAAACTGATGTGAGTCGGATGTTCTTACTGGTGCGCTGATTCCTCCCCTGGCCATCAAACATCTTCTGTTGGGACATTTCATGCTGCCACAGTGTTCTCTGTATTGGCGCTCCACTGGTCTTTGCAGGGGCAGGATGGCCTGGTGAGCTGACTACTCTCTCGTCACTTCAGCACACTTTGTGATTGTTCTGTCCTGTCACTTCCTGTCTCAGGAGCCGTACTTTTCCCACAGCACTTATAAGTATTTGAAGTGATCTTATTCACTCAGGCTATGTGTGTATTCTCTCTCCTCTCACTAAAGTGCAAAACTGCATGAGGTCAGGGGCTGTGTTTTCCTTCTTTATCATCCTGTCAACAGTGCCAAGACAGGCCATGGCACAAATTGAGCGATCAATACAAAATCATTGATTATATGAGTGAGTGAATGAGGGTAATATTACCTGATGTCATGTCCATTGTTGTCATCATCAATATCAGAAAGCATTTATTTAAAGAGTATGGTTATTTAAAGAGTATGGTTAATAATACATTATTACACAATAATACATTACATTACACAATAATACATTACATTACACAATAATACATTATTGTGCATATACATTAAAATGTTAAAAGGGTCCATCTCCTATTAAATGTTCTAACCCCTCCCAAACCAACAACAAATGAACAAGAAACTCACAGAAGAATATAAGGAAAATTTTGGATATGTTTAGAGCTTTGGTATAACAGGTGTAAGTATGTGTCCAAACTTATCAAGATATATACATTACATGTGAGTGACTTTCTGTATATCCGTTATGTCTCAATAAAGATTAAGAAAAGAAGCATTTATTAAGCAGGACCACAGTATCGCACAACCCCAGTGGGCTCCGTGTGTGTCAAAGGTCAGGCCTTGTGCAAAAGAGACTGAAACCAAGAAAGACCTGATTAAATACAAGCTTGTTACACCAAAGTTGCTCATGGATAATGATATATGAAATCATCTCATAATGAATATCTCTGGATAGTTCAGTAAATAAACCCCTGTGGGGAAAGACCCCCATGGATCCACCTGAAACTGAATACAAATCTTGCTCTGTGATAAACAGCATTTAAGGCAAAGAGCCTTGAATCTTTCAGTTCTCTAAGATTCATAAGCACAGCAAGGAACTTCTTTTTTCATAGAAATAAGAATATACATAAAGTAATTTTTTTTATCAAATTGGGATTAAGTGCTATCCAACACTAATTTGTTAGAGGATCCCAGGGACGGGGGAGCCTGGTGGGCTGCCGTCTATGGGGTCGCACAGAGTCAGACATGACTGAAGTGACTTAGCAGTAGTAACACTAATTTGGAGAGATAGTTATATTTAATTGACTGATTTGGGTAGGATAAAATGGTAATAATTGTTGAACATGGAATTTAAATTTCATGACTTGAATTTCTTATGACTTCTTTACACGTGAGGATTACCTTTGCAAATACAGCGTAATAGAAAGCTTTTCAGGAAGCTTTTACTTGCATTTTCTCTCTAGTGTGTTGATGCTGAATTCAGGTGTTGGTGACTTAGGAGGGCACAATGAGAAGATGAATGTGCCTCCACCTCAGAAGTGTCTCCAGCTACTGACTTTGTTCTTTCCCTGAGGCTGAATGAGGTGAATGTAGAATATCTTGCAGTTGAATAATTCGGATTGCTTTTAGGCGAGAATGTTGTGATGTTATAAAAATTGTGATCTAAAAGGAGACTTAACCTTCAGTTCATTCTTTTGATGTATTTTGCCCGAAGCGTGGTGCTAGGACCTGTTATCTCAAATAGGCAATATAAAAATATCTTTCTAATTCACTCTTACAGTTGAAAGATCCTCACGGATTGAAATTACTGTGATCTATCAAGAATAATAAAATAAAATCACATGTTGTGGAAATAAAATAAAATCACATGTCAGGCAAAGAATAATGGTAACAATGGACCAGCTTATTATGAAGCTTAAACTGAAAATGCCTTATTGGCAACACTATTGGACTTGGAAAAGGTTGAGAATATGTGTCACACCCGGAGAAGCCGCCGTGCTGGTGTCCTGTCCATTCTTGTTGGCGTCGATTGTTTGCCCCCTGTTTACGGCCAGCCATTTGGAATCAGCAGCAATATTTGGTTTAATTGTGTCTTGCTTCATTGTTGTTGTTGATCTGTACTTAGCACACTATAAAATTCTTCATTTTAAAGTGTACATTTCAGGTGTTTTGAGTACACTGATGAGATTGTGCAACTATCATGACTAATTCTAGAATATTTCATTAATCTGGAAAAGATGAAACTACTAATGTACTTCCTGTCTCTATGGATTTGCTTATTCTGGACATTTCATGTAAAATGATATGTAATGTGTGTTCTTTTGTGTCTGACTATGTTCAGTTAGCAAAAACTTCAAGATTCAGCGGCAAGTATCAGTACTTCACTCCCTTTAACTGAATCATATTTCACTGTATAGCCACTTATACCACATTTTATCTATCCTTTCATAAGTTGATGACCATTTGTTTCCATTTCTTGGTTGTTATAAATAATGCTGCTATGAACATTTGTTTTCATTTCTCTTGAGTATATACACCTAGGCATGAAATTGCTATCATACAGTAACTTCTTGTAACTTTTTTGAGGAATAGCCAAACTGTTTCCCACAACAGCGGTGCAGTTTTTCACTCCCATCAGCAATACATAAAGATTCAATTTCCCCACATCCTTGTCAATATTTGCTATTTCCAATTTTTAAAAGTTATAACCATTTCAGTGGGTGTGAGGTGGTATCTCATCACAGTTTTGATTTTTTATTTCTCTAATGAATGATGAGCATTCATGTGCTTATTTGCTGGTCTATCTATCTACCTATCCACTACCTATGTGTCTGTCTATCTGTGTTGTTGTCGTTCAGTTGCTAAGTGAAGTGAAGTGAAAGTCGCTCAGTTGTGTCTGACTCTTTGTGACCCCATGGACAGGGAGTTCTCCAGGCCAGAATACTGGAGTGGGTACCTGTTCCCTTCTACAGGGGATCTTCCCAACCCAGGGATCAAACCAGGTCTCATGCATTGCAGGTGAATTCTTTACCAGCTGAGCCAGCAGCTAAATTGTGTCCAACTCTTTGTGACCCCATGGACTGCAGCATGCCAGGCTCCTCTGTCCTCCACTATTTCTCAGAGTTTGCTCAGACTCATGTCCATTGAGTCAGTGAAGCCATCCAGCCATCTCATCCTCTGTCACCCCCTTTCTCCTCTTGCCCTCCATCTTTCCCTGCATGAGGGTCTTTTCAAGTGAGTTGACTCTTCACATCAGGTGGCCCAAGCATTGGAGCTTCAACTTCAGCATCACTCCTTCCAAAGAATATTCAGGGTTGATTTCCTTTAGGATTGACTGATTTGATCTCCTTACTGTTCAAGTTACTCTCAAGAGTCTTCTCCAGCACCACAGATCAAAAGCATTAATTCTTGGGCACTCAGTCTTCTTTATGGTCCAACTCTCACATCCATACATGACTACTAGAAAAACTATAGCTTTGACTATGTGAACCTTTGTTAGTAGAGACTTTTTAATACACTTTCTAGATTTGCCTTAGCTTTTCTTCCAAGGAGCAAGCGTCTTAATTTCATGGCTGCAGTCATCGTCTGCAGTGATTTAGGAGCCCAAGAAAATAAAATCTATCACTGCTTCCACTTTTCCCCCTTCTATTTGCCATGAAGTGATGGGACTGGAAGCCACGATCTTAGTTTTTTTAATGTTGGATTTCAAGTCAGCTTTTTCACTCACCTCTTTCAGCCTCATCAAGAGGCTCTTTAGTTCCTCTTCACTTTCTACCATTGGAGTATCTATCTATAGAAATGTCTATTTGAACCTTTTCCCATTTTTTAAATTTGGGTCATTTGTTTTTTCATTATGAATGGTAAGAGTTCTTTCTGTATTCTGGGTGCTATATCCTTATTAGGTATATGATTTTCAGATATTTTCTCCTGTTCTGTGGATTATATTTCATGATGCTTTGCTCCATCTGTCTATAGAAATGCAGACTGTGGGTTTCCAAGGCTACTCTTGAGATGGGCAGTGTATATGGTACTGGGGTAAGTTAAAACACCACAGAACTTGCTGCTTTCATGACTAAATGCAGCCATTTTTCTTGAATAAATGATCCTTGGGTTATTACAAGTCTTTGGTTAATACCTTTATGTCTGAAAAAGTTGATTTTGACAAATTTTGCCAGCTTTTTTTCTGTTACTTTTATGAAGTAATGCATTTTCAGAGGTTATCATGTTGACATTTTTACTGACCTTACCTCAATCACATGACTTACATTACAGTGGGATGACTGCTTTGCCTTTGGTTTTTTCATACACACTTGTCCAGTAATGTGGATGCCATGGAAAGATTGACTCAAACTTCTTGTAAGGCCACCATCATGGAGCTTCTTATTGGATGTCATCTCCTTCTACTTTTATGATTCAGAAATTTTGGGAGCCATTGAGAGCCTTAGAGATTGGCTAGAAGATTGACCCTTTTGTCTCATACATGAGAAAACATGTGAGCACCCCTTGTAAAGTGAAATGAATTGCCTGGCTTCTTCTAAATTGGTAGTTGAGTCTAGAGGAGAATTGAAGTCTTCAGACTGCAGGAAAGAGCTCTAACAGAAATACTCAGTAGAATCCTGAGTCTTATCACCCAGGCTTCTCTACATGATTTCTCATTTGTGTGGGCATTTAGCTCAGTCCCTGGGAGACTGTGAAAATGATGAGATGCCATAAGGCTCACCCATGCATAGTCCCACAGGTATTCTCATGGACTTGATTTTTACCTTGTAATTATCTGGGGATTATAAAAATATCTAGTCACCAGGAAGCAGCCAGCAGTTTGAGCTATGTGAAACCTATGTTATAACTACATTTCTAACTTTCCCTGTTCATTACTGCATCAAATAACCTCAAGAATGGCTTCTGTATAGTAGTCAAAGAGAAAATAATGGTTTCAAAATAAAAGTTTTGGGCTGAAATGTAGATATATGAATGCAAATTGAAAGCACTTGTTTTTAAAGTCCTTAAAACCTTAATGCTGATTGGTGATTATATTGGTTTGTTAGGTCAGTCACACAAAGTACCATAGACTGGATGGCTTAAGTGGCAGAAATTTATTTTCTCACAATTCTGGAGGCTGAAAGTCTGAGATCAAAGTGTCTGCGGGATTGGTTTCTTCCAAGACTCATCTCCTTGGCTTGTATATGACTGTCTTCTCCCTGTGTCTTCACCTTGCTTTCCCTCCATAATTTCCTGTTATTAAAAGGACACCCATCATATTGGATTAGGGACCACCACAATGACCTCATTTTAATTTAATTACCTCTTTAAAGACCCTATTTCCAAATAGAGTCACGTTCTGAGATTCTGGGGATTAGGACTATGAATATGAAATCTATGAATCATTTTGATTGAAGTGAATAAGATTCTATTGACTCTTGATTCTAGCAAAAAAATAATATTTTCAAACTGAATAAAAGGGAAAGTTTAAACAAGGAATAAAAAAAGTGCAACAAATAGAAAGATGGTAGATTTTAATCCACCTATTCACATATGACTTAAAATGTGAATGGTTTACATATAACAATTAAATTACAGGGATTATCAAAGTGGATTAAAAAACAGGACTCAGATCTATCTGGTGTTTGTAAGGAAGCCCTTAAAATATAAAGATGCAGGTAAATGAACAGTAAAAGGGTGTAGAAAGTTATACCATCTTGCTGCACTACGCTGTACTCAGTCTCTCAGTTGTGTCTGACTCTTTGTGACACCATGGAATGTAGTGCACCACGTTCCTCTTACCAGTGGGATTTTCCTGGCAAGAATACTGGAGTGGGTTGCCATTCCCTTCTCCAGGGATATACCATCTTAACATCAATCAAAACAAAACTGGGGTACTATGTTAATTTTAAGCAAACCAGACTTCAGAACAAGGAAAATTATCAGGAATAAAAGGAGGTATTTCATAATTAAAACAGAGTCGATTCTCCAAGAGGTCGTTAATGACCCTTAATATGCATATTCCTAACAACAGAGCATCAAAATACATGAAATAAAAAATGGATAGAACTGATCACTACTGATCTCATGGACAATAAAAGGATAATAAAGGAATATTATTATAAGTCTATTCCCACAAATTTGATTACAGGTAAAATGGACCAATTGGACATCAAAACTCAAACAAAAAGAAATAATCTGAATAGAGTTATATCTATTAAGGATTTTGAATCACTGATAAATAAAATTCCAAAAATGAAAGCAGTGGTTCTAAATGATTTCACTGGTGAATTTTGCCAAACATTCAAAGAAGAAATGCCACCAATTCTCTGCAAACTCTTCCAGGAAATAGAAGCAGAGGGAACGCTTTCTAACATATCCAATGGAGCTCACATTACACTAACCCTCCAGACCAGATAATGACATTATAAAGAAAAACCACAGACCCATATCTCTTCTGAACATACATGCAAAATTCCTCAACAAAATATTAGCAAAGTGAATCCAATAATGAATAAAAAATTACTCATCATAACCAAGTAGGATTTGTCCTAAATATATATGGTTAAAATCCAAAAAAACCCCACAATACAAAAGCTGGTAAGAATGCAGAACAACAGAAACTCTCATTCATTGCTGGTGAGAATGCAAAATGTTACAGTCACTTTGGAAGACAATTTGGCAATTTCTTACAAAGCTAAACATTATCTTAACCATGTAATCCAGCAATCAAACTCCTTGCCTTGCTGGTGCAAATGCAAAATGGTACAATCACTTTGGAAGACAATTTGGCAGTTTCTTACAAAGCTAAACATTATCTTACCATATAATCCAACAAGCAAACTCCTTGGCATTTACCCAAATGAGTTGAAAACTCTGCAATCACACATAAAAAAACCTACACAGAAGTGTTTATGGCAGTTTTATTCATAATTGCCCAAACTGGAAGCAATCAAGATGTTCATCAGTAGGAAATGGGTAAACTTTGGCACATCCATACAATGTAATATTATTCAGTGACAAGAAGAAATGAACTATCAAAACCAAAAATGGAAGACTCTTAAGTGCATATTGCTAAGTGAGAGAAAGCAGTCTGAAAAGGACACATGTTTTATTTTCCATTATATGTCATTCTGGAAAACTATAGAGACACAGAAAACTATAGAGACAGTAAAAAGATCAGTGGTTACAGGGTCAGGTGGAGAGGAGGAAGGATAAAGCACTGGGATTTTTAAGGCAGTAAAACTATATGATACTATGATGGTGGATATATGAAATTTATAAAAATCGATAGAAATGTACAACTTTATTGTAAACGATGGGTTTTAGTTAGTAATCATGTGCTAATATTGTTTTGTTAACTTAAATATACCACACTAATGCAAACTGTTAATAATAGGGGAAACTGTGTGGGAAAGGGAACATATAGGGACTTTGTATGATCTACTCGATTTTTCTACAAACCTAAAACCACTCTAAAAGTAAAGTCTATTCATTATAAAAACAAAAGTACATAAAAATATGTATCTGATTTCAATTTGCCTTTAACATACTCAGAAATCCTTTTTATTGAAACAAATTTCAGTTTTGAAATAATCATGTTGTCCAAAAGAGGGTGCCAAAAGACTTACAAAGGTATCTTTTTTTTGGTTATGCAAAGCAGAGTTAAATAATAAAATAGAATTAATAGAATAAAAAACAAAAGGTCCTAACATAAGTCAGCATGCATGACACTTACTTACATCTCGCCTGCAACTTCTGGTCTCCTGCCTTAGGATTCAGATTTGTTGCCTTGGCTCTTTGGTGCTGCTTCCTTGTGCCGATGAAGGTGAGTTCTCCCTGACGATGCACAGTGGTGACTTGTACTCTGAAGAGACCTGAGGGAAGCTGGGCTAGCACAGATACATTTGGACCTGATTTTAAGCATGTGTATATTAACACCTTCAGATATGCACCCTAATGGCAGAGAGTGAAGAGAAACTAAAGAGACTCTTGATGAAGGTGAAAGAGGTGAGTGAAAAAGCTGGCTTGAAACTCAACATAAAAAAACAACTAAGATATGGCATCCCGTACCATCACTTCATAGCAAATAGAAGGGGAAAAAGTGAAAGCAGTGACAGATTTTATTTTATTTTCTTTGGCTCCAAAATCACTGCGGATGGTGACTGCAGCCATGAAATTAAAAGATGCTTGCTCCTTGGAAGGAAAGCTATGACAAACCTAGACAGCTTATTAAAAGCAGAGACATCACTTTGCCAACAAAGGTCTGTATAGTTAAAGCTATGGTTTTTCCAATAGTCAAGTATGGATGTGGGAGTTAGACCATACTTGACTGAAGGCTCAAGAATTGATACTTTCGAATTGTGGTGCTGGAAAAGACTCTTCAGAGTCCCTTGGACTGCAAGGAGATCAAACCAGTTAATCCTAAAGGAAATCAACCCTGGATATTCATTGGAAGGACTGATGCTGAAACTGAAGCTCTAGAACTTTGGCCACGTGATGTGAAGAGTCAACTCATTGGAAGAGACCCTGATGCTGGGAAAGATTGAAGGCAAAAGGAGAAAGGGATGACAGAGGATGAGATGGTTAGATAGCATTACTGACTCAATGGACATGAATATGAGCAAACTCTGAGAGATAGTTAAGGACAGAGGAGCCTGGCATGCTGCAGTTCATGGAGTTGCAAAGAGTTGGACACAACTTACTTACTCACCGACAGAAATGTTAAAATTTAAATGAGAGTTTTGCAAATGTGTAACTTTTCTTTCAACGTATAGTATTTTCAGTGATATAAATTTAAAAATACTTTTCACTTACTACAGTTGGATCTTCCATTGACTGTGTAGCCCTTAAAACTTCATTCTTGAATTTCTCTGTATGTAGGACCATAAGTCAAGGAGCTGTGACAAAGTATAAATGCACCAATTCAGTTCATTCTCCAAGGTGTCTTTTGGTGAATAATCTTGTCAAGAAGAGAATCTTTTTGTTAAGGTAATAATAGTATCACAAGTAAGCCAAGTTTCTTTATTTGTTATACTGCCTGTTTATAGTTCCAAAACATTTTTATTTTTTGCTGATTATAAAAGTGTAAAAAAAGTGCTGTAAAAACATACACTTCTGTATTGTCATTATTGTTTGGAGTTTCCTAATCACATTTTAAAGATGTCACAAGCTATGCTCCTCTGTGTACTCTCTTTCCAGAGTATTGATAATTATGTCCAGAGGCTTGATCTGATTTAGATTTGATTTTATTGGCAAAAGGAAAGGAAAGGAAAGTTGCTCAGTTGTGTCCAACTCTTTGCGACCCCTGGACTGTAGCCTACCAGTTTACATAGCTCTACATCGTCTACATAGCTTCTCCATCCAAGGAATTTTCCAAGCAAGAGTACTGGAGTGGATTGCCATTTCCTTCTCCAGAGGATCTTCCCAACCCAGGGATCGAATTCAGGTCTCCTACATTGCAGGCATACACTTTACCGTCATAAATGGTGTTATGCATTTTTGTCATAAGGTACAAGGTGTCTGGTTGTCTTTCTTTGGGACTGCTTGAAGCCATTCATGACCACTGCCTGTCTTCATTCAGTTCAGTTCAGTCGCTCAGTCGCTCAGTCATGTCCGACTCTTTGCGACTCCATGAACCACAGCACGCTAGGCCTCCCTGTCCATCACCAACTCCCGGAGTTCACTCAAACTCATGTCCATCGAGTCAGTGATGCCATCCAGCCATCTCATTCTCTGTCGTCCCCATCTCCTCCCACCCCCAATCCTGCCCAGCATCAGAGTCTTTTCCAGTGAGTCAACTCCTCGCATGAGGTGGCCAAAGTATTGGAGTTTCAGCTTCAGCATCAGTCCTTCCATTAGGAGTTTGCAAATGTTGCTATTCAGTCATTTCCTCTTATAGTTCTTGGAGTGATTCCATAGAGAGAAAATTTCCCTAATAAAGTATCTGGTTACCCTGTAGTATAGATGATTTTTAAAAAGCAGCTTGATTATTTATTTACCAGCTATCAGAAAAAAATGAGTTGATTCTGTAATTTTTTTTTTTTTAATCTTATCAGTCTTCCTATTCTTTGTTTTTTAATTAATTTTATTTTTGGCTGAACTAGGTCTTCTTTGCTGTGTGCACGCTTTCTCTAGTTGTGGCCGTCAGGGGCTACTTTCTAGTCGTGTGTGTGGGCCTCTCATCGCAGTGGCTTCTCCTGTTGCAGAGCTGGGGCTCCAGCGTGTGTGGGCTCAGTGGTTGGGGCACAGCGGGCTCGGTGGTTGTGGTGCACGGGGGGTGTCCCTTGGCACGTGGAATCCTTCTGGACCAGGGATCGAACTCATGTCCCCTCCGTCGGCAGGTGTACTCTCAAACCGTGGACCACCAGAGAAGTCCCCTTAGCATTTTAAAAAGGTGATTAGCGAAGGTTTCATTTTTTGTTTTAGTAATATTTAAAACTCATGAATTTTAACATTTTTGTGTGTTTTTATTCTTATCAATACTTTGGTCAGTTGAAGCCTCTTCAAATTGACTCCTCTGTTCTTGTGATATAACCTCAATATAGAAATCCCTCCTTATCCATGGAATACTTTCTAAGGCCCCTATTGTTTACCTGAAACCATGAGTAGTATGGAGCTGTATATCCATATACTATGTTTTTTTCCTATACATACATACCTATGATGAAGTTTGACTGATAAATTAGGCACAATAAGTGATTAATAACAATACCTAATACTAAAATATTAATAGAACAGTCAAAACAATATAAGGTAAGTTATGTGAATGTGGTTTCTCTCTCTCTCAAACTGTCTTCTTGTGCAAATTTAATGTCTTTTCCATCCTAACTATGCACACACTGTGGCCATAACTTTTGCAGTGTGAGGTTCAATGACAAAAGTAGCACAAATTTCTTTTTCCTTCTTCACCCTTTCACAGATATAAGATTCATTCTTACCATAGGTCTTAGCAACCTCAGCATAGCATTTTTTTCTTTCCTCATTAACTTGAGACACTTTCTCACTTAAAGAAGCACTTGGCAGTGTCTCTTTGGCATATTCAAATTTCTAGCACTGCTACTATTGTCCTTTGGGGCCAATAATACATAAAATAAGGGTTACTTGAACATAATCTGATAACCCAGATGGCTGCTAAGTGACTAACCTGGGGATATGCTGGACAAAGGAGGTGATTCATGATCCAGGTGGGACAGAGCGGATGGTACGAGATCTCATCAGGCTACTCAGAACATCACACAATTTAAAACTTGTGAATTGTTTGTTTCTCTAACTTTCCATTTAATATTTTTGGATTGCGGTTGACCATGGGGGTAACTGAAATCACAGTGAAACCTTGGGTAAGCAGCAGGGGAGGGACCACTGCAATGTCAGAGATCTTTCTTGCTTGCAGGTATGACACGAAATCTTCTAGTTTGGGATAGTTCCTGCCCCAACCTGTAATTAGTAATTTTTCCCAGGGTGCTCTAATTTTTAAACTAAAAAATTATATTTACTTACATTTAGAGAGCAAAATCTGGGTTCTAGTGGTCTTTAGTACTACAGGGTTGATCTTTGTCTCTAGATTTTTTCAGTGGACAACTCTTAAATTTGACAACAATCATTACCCAGTTTTTCATTGCTGCCTTTGTAGTAGTGGTATAATATGAGTTCTATATTATCTTCATTGATGCCAATGCTTTATGTCAATTCAGGAAAAAGTTAGTAAGAATTCACAGAAATGTGACTGGTCAAAACTATTATAGCCTGAGGAAAGATAAACCAAACTACAATCTGTAAAAAAAAAGACTTCAACATGGATTTTATACAGATAGGAAAGTGGTAGCTGTTAGGGATAGGAAATAGTCTGTTGGCACCAGATTGGAGAGGTGGAGGTATAAGATGCTGGCAAGTGGCTGAGCATACAGCATCATACTTAAATTAAGGAATCAAAGGCTTGTTAATAGATCCCAAAGAATATGATAGGAGTAAATAAGATGGTATGGTAGCATTAGAATCAGACACACTTAGGTTTGAATCCTAGCTTTGCCACTTACTGGACAAACTATTACGGCTTTACTTTATGGAAGTGATGGTGAACCATGTGAAAACGTCTGATTAAACGAGAGCTGACTGTGTTCCCAACTATGTATCATACACTTACATCTTTTTACCTTGTCTTCACATGGGCCCATGGTGACAACACTATCACTTCAGCAAAGGGCAGTAAAAGCGGGAAAAAGCAGAATGAAAACAGACCACAGTCATTTAATTATAAATAAAGTATCTTATATTTGCAAATTGTGCAACATTGGACCACATGGACAATTGCTAGAATTCTCTCAAATAAGGGACCCTAAAAGCTACGTCTTCTTTTTTCATGGTGAATCAATTTGAGCATGAGGAAAGAAGAAAGTGAAATTATGCCTGAGTTGGTTTTTGTAAGTGAGGGCAGCAGAAATCCCGGAGCATTTGAGGAAGCCTTTGAAAAGAGAGCATTCTCTCCTGTAGGCAAAAGAAAGTTTCTGTCAGGCTGCCGGCCCTATGTTGCCTTTCAATTTCACAAAAACAAGGGGAAAAAAATGCCATGAATTTTCTAAAACTTACAGCTAAATCTGTTGAGAGAAAATCTTTGTGAATGTTGTTCTATATGCTGATGAACACAAAAAAGGTTCACTTTATTTTTTTATTTTATTTTTATTTTTGTAATTAATTTATTTTTTATTGGAGGCAAATTATTTTACAATATTATATTGGTTGGTTTTGCCATACATTGACATGAATTCGCCCCGGGTTTACATAATTTCCCCCTCCTGAACCCCCCTCCCATCTCCCTCCTCCCTTTATCCTCCCTCTGGGTCATCCCCGCATGCCAGCCCCGAGCATCCTATAACATGCTTTGACTTTAGACCTGACCTTGGTCGAATTTTGTTAAGGATGGCTTATCACTTATCTTTTCTCTTGGGATCCCCAGGTGGCTCAGTGGTAAAGAATCTGCCTGTCATTGCAGGAGATGCGGGTGTGATCCCTGGGTTGGGAAGATCCCCTGGAGAAGGAAATGTCAACCCACTCCAGTATTCTTGCCTGGGAAATCCCATGGACAGAGGAGCCTGGTGGGTTATAGTCCGTGGGGTCGCAAAGAGTCAGATACAACTGAGCGCGCACACATGTTTTCTCTTAGCTCTGTACACAGTGATGACTAAGCTAAGATGCACCCATCTTGGTGCTCAGTGCTTTGGTCTTCACAGGCAAAATGCCTCAGGAGATAGTGAAAATTTGAGAGTCAGAAGAAACCAGGAGACCTTTAAGACAATGCCCTCCTTTCACAGGTGACGGCACTGAGGCCTCCAAGAAACTGACAACCCTATTTAAGAGGAATAAAATGTGAAATAATCAAATATCAATATACAAGACTATAGGAGTAAATTCTCTGTTTTATGTGGATTATATGTGCTCTAGGAATCTGAAGAGAGGAGATCTCCGTTGTGGTATAAGTAAATGGAGAGAGCTAAGAGCCTTGACATTTGCCAAGTATATAAAGTTTTCAGGAGGCTTTATCAGTGTGACCTTGAGTCTGATATTTGCCCGGGAGATTAAAGAATAGGAGGAAGGTGGTTCACAATACTGGGGAGGTCCAAGAAAATGCTCAAAAGCAGAAATTATGGCTTGTCTGGAAGATGGTGATAGGAACGCTGGGAAGCATGTTTGGAGAGAAATGAGTGAGAACAAGAATGTCATGAATGCAGACCTTGATATTCAGAAAAGGCTAGCAACCACTGGATTGACAAATTAAATTTGTAAGAAGAGCTCAGCAATTATCATACAGCAGCCACTGATAGCCACCCTTGAAAAGCTTCCAATTCTGCAATATGAGTTAGTGACTGTCTTTTAACTATGCTTAAAATTGGAGGAATCCTTTAATTTGTATGGTTTAATATCTGTGAATTTACCTGCCATTGTGACAGGGTAACTTGAATATATTTTAATTAACAATAACGGTGTGTAGAGTCACTCTCAAGAATAATAGCCTAGCATGTATTGAGTGTCTTCCATGTGCCAGACACCATGCTAAACTTTCTACTTTGATTTTCATGTTCCATTACCATTTTACAGATGTGAGAGGTGAAGTTTAGGGAGGGTAGGGGATTCAGTTGGAGTCACACAGTTAGTATGTGGTGCAACCTTCATCTGAATTACCATCTTCCTATTCTCAAAGCCCAATGCTCTTAAACCTATGTATTAGCACACTAATCCCCATTTCTTCTGAATTATTTGGGAAAATCATGGTTACTAATCTGGGGATGTTCTGAGACAATCACCTTATTTAGTTTAGTCTCTAATTAGTGCCATTTACAATTTTTCTGATATTCCTCTGAAAAGTATATTACAATTTTACAGGTCAGCCATGTTTCTCTAAAATAGTCATCAGCCCAGGTCACATGTGTTAGAAACTGACATCACTACCGAGTGTTGTATTTGTGGCAAAACTTTATGATTTCCAGATTTAATAGGTTAGAATATAACAGGGCTGCTGTCTGTCCATCTCCCTGACATTCATGTATCCGTCCATCCATCTGTCGAACGCCTGCTGTGAATTAGGCTGGTACCTGCATTGTCACTTCCTTTGGCAGTGTGTTGCTTTTACTAGTTAGTAAAACAAGAAAAATTCTGCAAATCTCAATAATTTCCTGCATATATCCCAGATCTGTGTGCATCTCCTGTTATGATATGATTCTCTCCATCTCTTAAGATGTCTTCAGTGTCTTCTACTGGATCCTTTGCCTTTAGTTGGCTGTGTAGTGAAAGGTGAGGGCATAAAGGATTGAACACCCAGTACTCAATATCTGAGCCCAGAAATGGCAGACATCACTTTGGCTCACATTCCATCACATGGTCCCAATTGGGGCCACCTCTTTCCACCAACTTTGCATTATGAACAAGGAGCATGGATCTAAGTTGGTCAGCCCTTTATCTCTGTCCGGATGCTGTCACTGCTAAAGAAGGTCTATGGAAATATTTGGTAAATTGTGAAGTGCTTTTCAGTTTTTGATATTATTTCACAAATAAGAATGCATTACAATGGAAAACAAAATTCAGTCTGTTGAGACTGACTTGACACGGTGAAAGAATATCTTTTATATCTATAATACATCATCTTTCTTCAGTGTCGTTAGATTATCAGGATTGCCTGGGCTATCTGTGTTCCTGGCCAAGTTCCACTGAAGGCCACCCTTGCAGAGATGGGGAGAGAGAATGATCCTTGTCACATTCCTCTTTATTTATTCTGTTTTGAAAGGCACCAAAGCATCTGTGATGTGTAATTTAAACGTCCATGCTTGGAAGCTGCAATTTGTTTCTTTGGGAATCAGGGTTGTTGTAATTCGCTCTTTCTTATAGCTTCACTTTCATTTTTCAGAGATGAAACAATGGTTCCTTCTAGTGTTAACATTCCCCAGTTATATTAAATGTATAAAATGGGTATGTTTTTCACTGGAAGTTTTTTCTCCTTTAAGCAAAATAGGTAAATTGGGAGTATAGATTTTTTTGGTCATAACTTGGGCAGCATTCTGGTGCTGTACCTTCTTCTGGATCAGCTTCATGCCCTTACCTGCATTTTTAGTGGAAGTTGATTGGAGAAAGCAATGATCTCCTCTTATCTCTTTAGGTTAGTGGCATGTCCATTTCAGGTCAATTAACAGGTCTAATCTTGTACTGTACACTAAAATGCCTTCACCTGTGGGCTCTGAAATGATAAAGTGAGAAGCATTGATGGAGTGGATAATAAGATTGAAAATAGAGGAGGAAGAAAATTAATGAATTTGACTACATGGTCTTGAAGAGAACAGTTGACTTTATTATTAAAATGACCAAATACAAAATGTTGATTATCATAGTGTCATGAACAAAATCACTTAACAGATCTTGTCCTTATTCCCAGAGAACTTGTATCTCAAAGAGGATAAAAACAGACTAATTTAACTAGTAATAGAAATTTAAAATAATATGCTAATTGCTTAAAATAATTCAAAATAGAAAATTTAAAAGATTATACTATAGTGAGAAGAAATGTTCACTGAATGTTTACTAATTTGACACTAATTTATTTTATTTTATCATTTTAAAAATTATTATTAAAAAATTTTTTTTTGGCCATACCAATGGGCATGTGGGAATCCTAATTTCCAGACCAGGGACCAAACCCTGGTCCCCTGCAGTGGAAGCTCAGAGTCTTAACCACTGGACCTCCAGGAAAGCCTCTTTAATTTATATCTTAATTGGGGAATTAACCTGGCAGTTCCCGGCCAATGCAAAATGCATAATTCTACTTGGGCTTCCCTTGTGGCTCAGCTGGTAAAGAATCCTCCTGCAATGCGGGAGACCTGGGTTCGATCCCTGGGTTGGAAAGATTCCCTAGAGAAGGGAAAGGCAGCCCTCTCCAGTATTCTGGGCTGAAGAATATTGTATTCTGGCAAAGAGTCAGACATAACTGAGCGACTTTCAGTGGTTAGGACTCTACTCTCTCGCTGCCCAGGTTGAGGGCCCAGGTTTAATTCCTAGTCAGGGGACTAAGATCCCACAAGCTGTGGGGCTTAGCCAAAAAAACAAATTATCAAAGTCTTAAAGTGTAACCAGAGCTTTCAGTCATTGCTCCATGCATCAATATATTTATGTACATTTTAAGAACAAGTCACAGACACTGTATATTTTGAGAATTATTATCCTTTTAGATTGTCAGTACCTGGTAACAGCATGTTGATTGGCTATTAATATTTATATTTATATCGGTTATTAATATTTGCCTCTCAAATACTAAAAGAAACGACTCTATACACTTCTATATTGTATATGGAAGTTTGTTGTAGCATACTGTTAATGCATGTTTTCTTCAGGCTCTGAGGACTATCTTATACTCTCTGTCGATGTGAGCTAGCCCATATTTTTCTCTAATTTTGTGTTCTAGAATCATGAGTGATGCAATGCTTTTGGCTTATGAGTACCCTTTACAGGTACTCTTTACAGATGATGTGGCTTTCTTGCTGATGTTGATAAGAGCTATTTACTACAGAGTGACCTTCTTTCAGCAACTTATTTTGTGTTGTTGTGAACATTTTTGGCACTTAAAGGCTGGCAAAACTGTAGATGATAGAAGCAAATTTGCCCCATGGGGACAAAGGATGCTATCATGCACATTTAGTAGAATGTAACCTAGATAGCCAGCCTAGATAGCATATTAAAAAGCAGAGACATTACTTTGCCAACTAAGGTCCGTCTAGTCAAGGCTATGGTTTTTCCCGTGGTCATGTATGGATGTGAGAGTTGGACTGTGAAGAAAGCTGATTGCCGAAGAACTGATGCTTTTGAACTGTGGTGCTGGAGAAGACTCTTGAGAGTCCCTTGGACTGCAAGGAGATCCAACCAGTCCATTCTAAAGGAGATCAATCCTGGGTGTTCATTGGAAGGACTGATGCTAAAGCTGAAACTCCAATACTTTGGCCACCTCATGCGTCGAGGTGACTCACTGGAAAAGAGTCTGATGCTAGGAGGGATTGGGGGTGGGAGGAGACGGGGACGGCAGAGAATGAGATGGCTGGATGGCATCACCGACTCGATGGACATGAGTTTGAGTGAGCTCCGGGAGTTGGTGATGGACAGGGAGGCCTGGCGTGCTGTGATTCATGGGGTCGCAAAGAGTTGGACACGACTGAGAGACTGAACTGAACTGAACTGAACCGAATGACCAGAGGTTAGGGACTAATGGAAATCCTTATGGAGTTCATAATAGTTGTCACTGCAACATAGAGGGATTAGGTCACAATTTGGACAGGCACTGGAGGGATCTGTGGAAAGGGGCGTGACATGATCCCAGGGAACTTGGATTGGCTTTGCTAGTGGTCCATCCCAGGAATGCGTTTCCAGGGGACACGAGCACCACAGTGGGGCTAGCCTGGGGCTGGGGCTGAATCTGAAAGGCGTGTTGAACCTATGGGGGACAGCTTGGCATAGCCCAGTGCCCGTCCTGGCTTCTCTTCTTCAGTCTTTATAAAGAAGGAACGTGTCCCTCCACGAGTCCTGTAATGAGTGTGTTATATGAGCTTCCCTGATCGGCTCAGTGGTAAAGAATCCACCTGCCAATGCAGCACATGAGGGTTTGATTCCTGGGTCAGAAAGATCCCCTGGAGGAGGAAATGGCAACCCACTCCAGTATTCTTGCCTGGGAAATCCTATGGACAGAGGAGACTGCTGAGCTACAGTCCCTGGGGTCGTAAAAGAGTCGGACATGACGAGTGACTAAACATCCACAGCAATAACAACTAGTGTGTTTACAGACCAGACTGAGTGATGACAGTGCCCTCTCCCCAAGAAGAGCCGAGAGAGACGGTTTGCAGTATTTCCTCTCATCAAAGTAACACGGGCTTCTCTCTCGCTTCCTGACACAGAAAATTGCATTTTGTCACCCATTTGTCAGTTCTTAGAGATTTTAAGATAATTAAAGAACATTATAGCAGGTGACAGCTGTTGCTGAGTGCCGTGTTGCTAGTTCTTCTGCTTGTTGGATGCCCATGAATCTTGGATGATGATAGCTTGCTGCTCCAGGTTTAATTAGCTGGTTGTTTTGAATGTCTAGGCTCTCAGGTGTGGGGTTTGCAGGCTTGCAGCTTGTTGAATCAGAGCTGTGCTCATCGCTGACTGGGGGACCTGGTCTGACCAACTCATGAAGGGCCACGGAGGGGTGCCCTGACCTTTATCACACAAAGGCATCAGAGGGATAAGGTGCTTTCTAGGAGAGGCTACTAACAGCATCAAATGCTGATTGGTATCCCAGTGTTCTTGCATCAAAGCATGTTTTTGATTTTGAAGTTTATTTTCTGATTAAATCTCCTTATGGCCATCTCTTTTTTTATAACGCACAGTGATCGTGATCCCTTTGGGTTCATTTCTAAGTTAGTTTACTAAAAGTTCCCTGACATGCAGAATAGAGCTAAATGGCCTCCACTCTGGCTTTCAGGAGTACAGAATATTTTCTTCCTTTTCCTGGAGGATTTTAAATGCTGTTACACTGCATCAGAGAAACTACAAACCCTGCTGGCAGCTCCACGCTTCCTTTCTCTTTTTACTCTCTCTAGGTGGGAATGAGTTTCTATGTGTTTTAACAATTTGTTTATTAAAAAAGAATATTTTTAAAAATCCCACATGATTTTAAGTTTGCATCCCCAAACTGTATTTGTTTTTAAGCTCGTCGTAAAACATGAAAGTAGTTTCAGCAATAACTTAAAACATCATCCTTAACTTATGCAAAAATTTCTTTCCCAACAAAATACTCTGAGTAATTGCAATAAACACAGTAGAAGGGCATCAATTTCTATGTTAGAACAGCAGTGATGGGTTCTGCTTGTAGAATCTGTGGAGAAAGACACATTCTTTCACCCTTTCCCTTACACAACATTATGCCCTTTCCTTGAATCGTTTCTTCCTTTTGTACACAGATCAAACTCTGCTTATTTTTTTTTAGCTCATGGCGAAGAGGCCACCTCTTCTTTGAAGACTGTTTTGAGTCTACCAAGCAGAGCTCAGAACTCTTCTTTGGTTCCGCTGCATGTACACTCAGAATTGAAACCATCTATGCAGCTCACCAGTACATTAACATGGCTTTATTATCCCACCATCTTTGATCTAACTTTAGTATTTCATGAGGCTCTTTCCCTGGATGATATGAGCTGTAAATAACTTCACTTTTCACTCCAAGGACTTCCAAGGAGTTCCATCAACTAATAGGAAGCACCTGTGGACAGTTTACACCAGATTCTTTGAATTTTCACCTCAGAAGTCTTGCATTGCTATGTCCTCAACTATTACTAGTCTGGAAGTATTACATCATGATTCCTGCCCAATTGTAATCAAGCTTCCATATTGTGAGACCTGCTTTAAACCAGACTTCAAAATTTCAGTAAGTATCCCGACTTTGTCCTTCCTGAGGACATCATTAAGGCTCTGCTGGCCTGGTGTCCTCGCTCACCATGGCAAGGAGTTAACTGTGTTTGTCTTATCAGGAGCTGCTTTGTGATAATTTGGAGACCAGCGTTTGATACCATTTGATATCACTGCCCACGTCACTGTGTCTTCTCCTTGCCTGCTGCTCTCTTTACCTGGTCTACCATGAGCTCTTAAACTCTTTACTGCCCCTGCCAATTGTGGGGTCTTATGTTTAACCTAGAACATGAGAAAGAAATATGCGTCTTTTGGAGAAGCAAACTTAGTGAAACAGAGAAAAAGTTAATGTCCAGACATACAAAAAACATCTTCCTCAGACCAGACCTAGTGCTTTTTCCTCTTTTTTTTTTCTCTTTTTATTTTTATTGGAGGCTAATTATTTTACAATATTATATTGGTTGGTTTTGCCATACATAGACATGAATCTGCCCTGGGTGTACATGAGTTCCCCCTCTCGAACCCCCCTCCCACCTCCCTCCTCCCTTTATCCTCCCTCTGGGTCATCCCCGCATACCAGCCCTGAGCATCCTGTAACATGCATCGACCCTGAACTGGCGATTCGTTTCACATATGATAATATACATGTTTCAATGCCATTCTCCCAAACCATCCCACCCTCACCCTCTCCCACAGAGTCCCAAAGACTGTTTTATACATCTGTGTCTCTTTTGCTGTCTCGTATTCAGGGTTATCACTTCCATCTTTCTAAATTCCATATATATGCGTTAGTATATTGTATTGGTGTTTTTCTTTCTGGCTGACTTCACTCTGTATAATAGGCTCTAGTTTCATCCACCTAATTAGAACTGGTTCAAATGCATTCTTTTTAATGGCTGAGATAAAGCTGAAACTCCAATACTTTGGCCATCTCATGCAACGAGTTGACTCACTGGAAAAGAATCTGATGCTGGGAGGGATTGGGGGTGGGATGAGACGGGGACAACAGAGAATGAGATGGCTGGATGGCATCACCGACTCGATGGACATGAGTTTGAGTGAACTCCGGGAGTTGGTGATGGACAGGGAGGCCTGGTGTGCTGTGATTAATGGGGTCGCAAAGAGTCGGACACGACTGAGCGACTGAACTGAACTGAACTGAATACTCCATTGTGTAAATGTACCAAAGCTTTCTTATCCAAAGCAGATGGACATCTAGGTTGCTTCCATGTCCTGGCTATTATAAACAGTGCTGCAATGAACATTGGGGTACATGTGTCTCTTTCAATTCTGGTTTCCTCGGTGTGTATGCCTAGGAGTGTGATTGCTGGATCATATGGCAGTTCTATTTCCAGTTTTTGAGGAATCTCCACACTGTTCTCCATAGTGGCTGTACTAGTTTGCATTCCTACCAACAGTATAAGAGGGTTCCCTTCTCTCCACACCCTCTCCAGCATTTATTGCATGTAGACTTTTGGGTAGCACCCATTCTGACTGGTGTGAAATGGTATCTCATTGTGGTTTTGATTTGCATTTCTCTGATTATGAGGGATGTTGAGCATTTTTTCGTGTGTTTGTTAGCCATCTGTTTGTCTTCTTTGGAGAAATGTCTGTTTAGGTTTTTGGCCCATTTTTTGATTGGGTCGTTTATTTTTCTGGAATTGAGCTGCAGGAGTTGTTTGTATATTTTGGAGATTAATCCTTTATCAGTTTTTTCATTTGTTTCTATTTTCTCCCATTCTGAAGGCTGTCTTTTCACCTTGCTTATAGTTTCCTTTGCTGTGCAGAAGATTTTGATTTTAATTAGGTCCCATTTGTTTATTTTTGCTTTTATTTCCAATATTCTGGGAGGTGGGTCTTGGAGGATCCTGCTGTGATTTATGTCAGAGAGTGTTTTGCCTACGTTCTCCTCTAGGAGTTTTATAGTTTCTGGTCTTACATTTATCTCTCTAATCCATTTTGAGTTTATTTTGGTGTATGGTGTTAGGAAGTGTTCTAGTTTCATTCTTTTAGAAGTGGCTGACCAGTTTTCCCAGCACCACTTGTTAAAGAGACTGTCTTTTCTCCATTGTACATTCTTGCCTCCTTTGTCAAAGATAAGGTGTTCATAGGTGTGTGGATTTATCTCTGGGCTTTCTATTTTGTTCCGTTGATCTATATTTCTGTCTTTATGCCAGTACCATACTGTCTTGATGACTGTGGCTTTGTAGTAGAGCCTGAAGTCCGGCAGGTTAATTCCCCCAGTTCCATTTTTCTTCCTCAAGATTGCTTTGGCTATTCAAGGTTTTTTGTATTTCCATACAAATTGTGAGATTATTTGTTCTAGTTCTGTGAAAAATATCATTGGTGTCTTGATAGGGATTGCATTGAATGTATAAATTATTTTGGATAGTGTAGTCATTTTTACAATATTTATTCTTCCAATCCACGAACACGGTATATTTTTCCATCTATTAGTGTCCTCTTTGATTACTCTCACTAGTGTTTTATAGTTTTCTATGTACAAGTCTTTTGTTTCCTTAGGTAGATATTTAGTATTATTTAGTATTTAATTCTTTTTGTTGCAACAGTGAATGGAATAGTTTCCTTAATTTCTCTTTCTGTTTTCTCATTATTAGTGTATAGGAATGCAAGTGATTTCTGTGTGTTGATTTTATATCCTGCAACTTTACTGTATTCATTGATTAGCTCTAGTAGTTTTCTGGTAGAGTCTTTAGGGTTTTTTGTGTAGAGGATCATATCATCAGCCAACAGTGAAAGTTTTACTTCTTCTTTTCCAATTTGTATTCCTTTTATGTCTTTTTCTGCTCTAATTGCTGTAGCCAAAACTTCCGGAACTATATTGAATAGTAGTGGTGAGAGTGGGCACCCTTGTCTTGTTCCTGACTTTGGGGGAAATGCTTTCAGTTTTTCACCATTGAGGATAATGTTTGCTGTGGGTTTGTCTTATATAGCTTTTATTATGTTGAGATATGTCCCTTCTATTCCCACTTTCTGGAGGGTTTTTATCATAAATGGATGTTGAATTTTGTCTAACAGACCTAGTGCTTTTTCAAGTGCTCCTGAGTTTTAAAATGATCTCCGTGTTCTGCCTTCAGTCCACCTACCTATCTGTGTCTCCCACACATTTCCCTCTCCCAGCAGAGCATTTCTTCTCATTGCTCCATGCTCTTACGCACATGCAAATATTCACGCATTCTGTTCCCTGTGCCAGGAATGTCTTTGTATCTAATACTAAACCTTCCCCCAGATTTAAGGCTGAACTAGTTCTATACCAGTTTACTTTTTTCTGTTCTTCACTATATCCCATTCTCTCTTTTAACTTTTATATTACTTGTTTAGGCAGCACCTCACTGTTTTTTCATTATTTTCCCATAACTGATGTTTATTCAGTTATTTTTGATAACTTAATTCAGGCAAGAGATCCTGTATTCATCCACTTGTTTTTTTATTCAACTAATGTTTATAGAAACCCACTATGAATGTACTCTGATGAGTACCAGGAACACAGCAATGCATAAGACAGAGTGACCTTATGTATTTTTTTGGAAAAGGATCCCCAATTTCCTTGTCACAGGACCAAGTAAAACAAATCTGTGCTTGGTTAATTCTTTCAGTTAGTTGGAATCCCTCTAGGCCTTCTTCATATTTGTCAGAGAGTCTGGATCAAAATTCTGTACCTAGTTTTACTGCATATTTTACCAACCTTGCTAAAAAGAAACTTA
This sequence comes from Moschus berezovskii, assembly GCF_049115385.1. Taxonomy (NCBI): domain Eukaryota; kingdom Metazoa; phylum Chordata; class Mammalia; order Artiodactyla; family Moschidae; genus Moschus; species Moschus berezovskii. The sequence goes on along the minus strand of NC_142481.1, from coordinate 61,164,546 downwards.
CTGTAGAGAAACCTAACATCAGTTCTCAGCTACTACTATAATTGCTGTCACATCTTGATGATCTGGAATAGAAAGCAGGAACAAAAAGATGACACTGAATCAACCTAAAATATGTAAGCTGTTACAGGACTATGGATGTTGGCTGCTGAGGGGTGTGGAGAGCACCAGGAATGGGCAGGGGGTCATTAGTGGACAAACCCAAGGCTGTGTTGCCTTCAATAAAGTGGCAAAATCTCCAGAACATTGTCCTTGAGGGAAGGGTGAAGAGAACAGTATTCTAGTGAAACTGAGGATAATCATCAGCTAGATCTGTTAAACCTGCAAACTGCCTTCATCGATCAAGCTCACTTTAATCGTTGCTACAAAAAGTTTCCCTGTCTTCCAAGGCTCACATCACCTACAGAATAAGATGTTTGCCTGAGTTGTTTTTCAGGGACTTAGAGTCAGCTATGTTCAATTTGAGCTCGAGTTGTTTAAGACTAGTTGGGACCACTGACCCTCCACCTGGACAATCATGAGTGTCCAATTGATGACCTTCTGACTTCAGAGGGCCCAAAACTCCACCCTCAGTACCTGGGGACACTGCCATTTTCTGAACATGTGTCCATGAAGAAACACATAGCTCAGAAGCACCTGCCAAGTATAATGATTACCTCATTTTTTTCTTATCTCCAATCCCTTTTCCCCATTTCCCCACACCTCAACTTTATCCCATGGGCTTTTCTGGTGACTCAGATGGTAAAGAATCTGCCTGCCATGCAGGAGACATAGGTTCAATCCCTAGGTCGGAAAAATTCCCTGGAGGAGGGCATGGCAATCCACTCCAGTATTCTGGCCAGGAAAATCCCATGGGCAGAGGAGCCTGGCGGGCCACAGTCCTATGAGGTTGCAAAGAGTCGGACACAGCTGAAGTGACGGAGGATGCACAGCTTTGTCCCATCAATATCCCTAGCCCCTTGCCTTGGGGGAGATAGATTTGAGATTTGTTCTTCTGTCTCCTCTCCTCACTTGGCTGCCTTGAGAGTAAACCTCTTCTCTGCTGCAAACCTCGGCGTCTCAGCACTCAGCTTGCTCTGTGTAGCGCAAACGAACCTGGTTTGGTGTGGTGGTGGTTTAGTCACTAAGTCTAAGTCACAGCCTCAGGGTGCTTGTGGGGAGTTCTAGGTGGAAAATACTTGTTGTAAGTAGATGGTGTGGATTTCCCAATGGTGTGTCTTCTCAGAAACAGTGTCTGATGTTACATATGTAAATTCTAGGCCCTGGGAGAAGAAAGCAGGCAAGAATGTGATAGGGAGCCAGCCGAGCACGTTGTTGGAAATCTGTCCACGTGGGAGCAAGGGTACGGAAGACTCTAGACCTTCCAGGTACAGATTATCCATCAGGAAAAGAAGGCAGAGCTGTAGTCCTTAGAAGAAATTGGAGGGAATAAAGGGAGTGCCCAGGAAGCATGCTCTGTCCACGGCTTTCTTGTACTGGGGAGGCAGGACTGTTGGCAACCCTAAGACATGGTGCGTCCACCTGTGTCTCCACGTGCGCAGCCAGGCTCAGCACACGACCCTTCATCTCTGAGCTGGGCTGCGTGTCAAGGGTTTCTCATCCCCAGGGGCAGTGCTGAAGGAAGCAGACAGACCTGGGGTCAACTGGCACTGACGCTGGAGAAACAGTTTAGTCCCTTTCTAGTTTTTTTTCTCCTTTGACACAATTACAATAGCTTACGTTATTTTGTCTTTCTTCTCACTTAGAAGGTAGAGGGATTTAATTAGCCGTGAAATGACTAAAGGCAAGAAACAAAGATCAAATATGAAGGAAAGCGAGGTGAATAAATACAAATGCATTGGGCAGCCAATTCCTGAACGTTCAAGGCAAAAAACCACAGGAATTATTTTGAAAATGAAATAGCATACTGATGAAAAGTATGTGGTTTCACCAGAATTTGGATTATTCTTTCATGTGTGTACTCCTCTCCCTAGCTCCACAACTTTAGAAATAGAGTATTTAATTTAAGAACAAATAATACATAGTGAAGATCAATATACAGTCATTGAAGCAGAAATTATTGGAGGAAAACAGTGCAAATTGGAGTATTCAGAAGAAAATCAGTATTATAATTCTACTATCATTGTACATGAACCTATTAAAACATAATTGGCAGCTTTCATCTACTAGAATATTGTTCCCTCTCACAAACAGGTATTGGCATAAATTCAGACACATTAACTATGTTCCAAGTAGTGTTAATTTATTTTTTTTTCATACCCCCAATTACCACAGCATATTCATTTTGATTTTAAAACCCAGAGCACAGCTTAATTCTAACAAATAGTTTAATTTAAGAAAACTATTTATTGAATCCCACTAAATTGTGTTTTTTCCCATAGAGTACTGCCATATAAAGTTGAATTATCAAACTCAGCTTCCTGTCATTTCTAGCCTGTTCCCTCTAGGACTTTTCTACTATTTTATCTGAAAGAAACAATTCCATCTTAATTTTTTTATTGAATATATTTTACCTATAACTGATCAGAACGCAGTCATCCTAGAATCAGATTTATTTAAAGGACAGACACTAATCCAGTTACTGAGAAATTAAACTGATGAATCAGGTGTATTTTGGCTGCACTGCATGGCTTGTGGGATCTTGTTTCCTGGCCAGGACCCTCTGCAGTGGAAGTGCAGAGTCCTAACCACTGGACCACCAGGGAACTCCCTGATGAATCAGTTCTTAATCCTGATAAACTCTTTGCTTCAACATGTCAGCCCTGTCTGTAATTTTTTTTCTTGAGGTCGTTTATATTGTCAGTAACTGCACTATCTATTTTCTCTTAGTGGAGACATACTCAGATGAGGTGAAATATAAGGCATTCCTGGAGAGACTATGCTCTAGGTACAAAGCAGAAGAATGGTCACTGCGAGCCCTTCCTTCTGTTTTTGGCAGATGACTGTGCAATCCAAAATACAGTAAGAACTATTGGTGATTTTATCTCTCCAACTCTTAAAGGGGGCCATAACATGTATCAGAATCCATCTTGCACTGAGGTCTTCAGAAACCTGAAGACAATATGCAAGAGTTAATTGGCAATTTCTATAGAAACTGTTCCCAAGTTTTGATGAGGATATTCTATTTCAAAATTTTATCCTTTTCTCAGATAGTAAAACTGTGCTCTTAAAATGGGCTTCACTATGGAGCTTATTTTCATAAGATTAATTCCCACATATCCTACATTTACTATAACTTTAAAAATAAAACTTTGTTCAAGCGAATAGTTTTTCTGTGGAAATCAAGGAAAAGAGGATTTTCAAAATGACTATGAATACAATATATAAATATAATAAGATAATTACTACCTTTTTAGCTAATTGAACCATAGTGCTACTATGGTATAAAGTGAAAACAGTTTTGGCAAAAGCAATAATCATTTGTGCTGTCAGTAACTGATCTAAAAATTTTACTGATGGAACAAACTGGTGTACAAAATAGCTGCTTTCTATCAGTCTTATTATTGTTGCCATTATTATAACTATAGAACATGCATCGAACAATAAATATGACCTATGATAGGTGGAGATACTCTGGATGATGCAAAATGACTCTTCCAACACCATTGGGTCATAATTACAGGCAGGTGTAGTCTAGCTCAAAGCAAGGAGGGCCTCTAGCTTTTAGTTCTTAGCTCTCAGAAGATAACAAGGGCTCCTTTTTGAATTGGTTAATGGTGGTGTGGTATTTGAAGGGTGAAAGAAGAGCATGGATGACTACTTGGTTAGTTTTAGAATGGATTCATTCACTTAGAATGGATTAAGTGACCTGAAGAAAAATTCATTTCCATTGATGATATTCTATCATTCTTGTCTTTTTGGAAAGTAGTTCATAGATTTGATTTCTGTACCTCAGGACTTTATATGCTGTAGTAGACGCGGAGCTTTGGACACACAAGATTGTTCACCCAGACAACCTAATACATTTTCTTCAGCGCTTTTCTGGTTTTGCTGCTGCTTTGAACAATACCAGCGAGTAAAAAGCAAGGTTTGTCCTATCTTGGTCTGTTGCCACAGTCCATGTGTATGGAGAATGAGGATACCATTGTTACTGTCCGTGCAAGCCGGCGTGAGAGAGGCCTAGAAGCCCTGCCCCTGGGGTGAGAGGCAGGAAAGCGGAAGCCAGGGCGCTGGCCGAGGCACAAGAATAGTCGTGAGCGCCCTGGTCGCTGTGTGCTGGTCCTGAGTAGACTGAGTGTTGATGGAATTTTTAAGGCCCCTTCTAAACTTTCAGGACACTTGCTGCCCCCAAACGCTGGTGTCTCAGAGGCGTTATGCAGTAATAGAGAACGGAGGACTGAAGCTCTTCTTGTTTCATATCTGAAGAGCAGGTAAGCCTTGCCTTTAACTTTGTGCCTCTTGCCTCTAACACATCATTGAATGCTATCTTGAAAAGTGCTTTTGTTTCCTAGCATTATTAGAATGCAGCGTGGAGTCATTTGTCAAGGTCATTCGTTTAGAAATGTTCTACCCCTCCTTTATTCTTAGACTGGCTGGATGGAGAGGGTTTTTTAAATGAAGGTGGATATTGTTCAAGCTCCATGTTTGCACCACTTACTAAATGTGGAAACTCGATAAAGTCAGTCTTCCTGGCTCTCAGTTTCCTCACCAATAAAATAAGGACATTGCAATGTAATTTATAGTGTTGTTACACTTGACATATAGGCAGTAGTAAATGAAGGGTATAGAATGTGGGATTTGACCTGAGACAATTGAGAGATCACCCTGAAGAGTTTATATACAGTTACTGCTTCTGTGTTGGATGTTGCAGCCCCAAATCAGCAGGATTGGTGATTAGGAAGAAAGATGGACAAGAGATAGGGGAGAGGAAGGACAAACTGGAAACTGCAGGGAAGGGCTGGAGCCCTCCCAGGTGAGCTGGGACCCACGTGGGTCTCTCACTGCTCCCAGGCCTCCCACTTCGACGAGGTAGATGACCCGCTGGGGCAGCTGGCGCCCTTCATCACAGCGCTTAAAGAGGCACCTGGTGCAGGAGCACGAGGAGATGGAGGAGCTGTGGTCTGCTAGTTGCTTTACCGCAAGTGAGCCAGCAGGTGAGTGGCAGTGTGTGCAAGACGCGGTCCTGCCTGGTGCTCTGCTCTAGCCTTCCAAGTGTGAAATGAATGTGGTGGCTGTTTCCTTCCATCTTCAAATCTCACATAAAATGTCTCTTGTGGCCCACATGAGTATAGAACTATACAGGGAAGGGCATTCTGGCAGACAACGGTTCCAGGGTCGACACAAAACAAAGCCGCCATAGTATCTATTGTTATTAATAATTCTTCCCAGAAGTTCTCCTCTTAATCACCAAGGCCATTCTAATAGCTCACATGAAGTTACCATTCCAATTTCTCATAGGACTCAGAGCACACACAGTGCAATTCTGTGTTCTTCAATTTATCTCTGTATCAGTGGTTTTCAACCAAGGTGATTTTGCCCCGAGGAGACATTGGCAATGTCTGAGGACATTAGCAATGTCTGGAGACATTTGAGGCTGTCATGACAGAGGGCAAGTGCTACTGGCTTTTAGTGGGTAGAGATCAGGGTTGCTAAATGTCCAGTAAAGCACAGAGAGGCCATCCCAACAAAGAATTATCCAGGTCAAAGTGTCAACAGTGCTGAGACTGAGAAAGCCCGGGGTGCAGTTACCTTCTCATCTGTCCCTAGTATTTCTGAGGAAGAAATTACGTCTTTACCAAAGTCGTTTCCTTCACTTTTCTTTTTTTTGGTTGTTGTTCGCATCACTTTCAATTCTTCAAGAACCCCATTCAGTCTTTTTTCTCTCCATTTTTACCTCGCAGACTAAACAGATTCAACAGATGAAAACAATCACATTTGCTTCCCCTTAGCTCTTGGAAATTACCATGCACTTACTACCTCTTTCTTTAATTAGCAAACTCTAATGAATGATCCATGTTGGTTACTCATTTCCTCCATACCTCAAGCCATCTGGTGCATCTCAGCAAAACTTTTTAAAGTCAGTAATGAGCTTATTCTGGCCAAATTTGTGGATTTTTTTTAAAAAGCGAAATTAATTGACTTTCCAGTCCATTTCATTTTATTTCCTATATGTACTGTCTTTAACTTCTCTCTCTTATCCCCCACCGAAATCATCATGTCAATATCATAGCAAAACGTCTCTAGTCAACATCACCAATAACTTCTGGACAGGTCCGTGCCATGGACACTGTCATCCTCTTCTTACTGATCTTCTCAGCAATACTTGACACTTTTGATCATCCTTCCTCTCTGAAACGCTTTCTTCACTTGACTTAGCAGGGCGCCACATTCCCCTGGTTTTTCCCTGCCACACTCCGTCACACTCTCCGCTGCTGCTCCCTTCTCCTATTCTTGACCTTTTAATTTTGCAGGCTCCCATGACTCAGTTTTTGAACCTCTTCTATTTTGTATGTACAGACACTTCCTGATGACCTCCTCCAGTCTCATGGCTTTAGATTTTATCTCTGTATTGATGACCCCAAATTTATAGCTGTGATCTGCACCGAGATGCTGATCTCTGGACTCCTAAATTCAATTACCTTCCCAGAATCTCTACTTGCTTTTCTAAATGGAAATAGTAATCTATTATGCTAAAAACTGGGCTCTTGGTATTTTTCTGTATCTCAGGAAATGTCAGCTTTATCTTTCTTGTCGTTGTTTAGTTGCTCATTCATGTCTGACTCTTTTGTGACCCTGTGGACTGTAGCCCACCAAGCTCTTCTGCCATAGGATTTCCCAGGTAAGAATACTGGAGTGGATTGCTATTTCTTCCTGACCCAGGGATTGAAACCATTTCTCCTGCTTGGCAGGCAGATTTTTGTCCCTGCACCACCTGGGAAACCCTATCCTTCCAGTTACTCAGACCCAATGCCTTGGAATAATCCTCAGCCCTTCTTTCTCACAAAGCGTTTACAATTAGTCAGAAAATATCATCAGCTCTGTCTTCAGCATACATTTAGAATCCAACCACTTTTCATCCTGTTGTGCTGGACTGCCATATGTACTTTCCAACCATTGCACCATTATCTCTCACTTATATTGTCCAGTCCCCCAGCTGTTCTTCCCTTCACTCATGTTTAATCTCTTTTGCACTGATGAAAGATTCTCCAGCTATACCTCTGGACTTCTCTCCAGAAAACACTTTTATAACTGAACCTCCTAATTTTAGTATCTCTAGCAATCTGGATAGTCTGGGAATTTCCCAAATCATCAAGTCCTGGTAACTTTTGGCTTAGTATTTCTTTCCTCAATATGTCTCTTTCCTCTAGCATTTTAGTACAGATAGCAAGGAGAAGCCAGGCTGTATGTTCAAAGTTTTGCTTGGAATTCTTCTTAGCTAAATATCTGAATTCATCCCTTGCAAGATTTTGTTTGCCACACAATAGGTCACAGTGCGGTGAAGCTCTGTGCCACTGTTAACAAGGATTGCCTTTTCCCATTTTTCCACTAGGATGTCTCTCATTCCCTTCTGAGCCCTTTGAGCACCTTTAATGTTCACATTTCTAGCAATATTCTGTTTGTGACAATATGTGTATTCTCCGAGATGATACGAGCGTGCCCTTTTGTGCTTCTCCCTTATTTCTGAGCTCTCACCAGCATTTTCCTTAATGCTTATATTTCTTTGTGAAACATTTCTGTTTATCTGTTTGGTTGCACCAGGTCTTAGTTGCAGCATGTGGGATCTAGTTCCCTGATCAGAGATCAAACCCGGGCCCCTGCATTGAGAATGCTGAGTCTTAGCCATTGGACCCCCAGGGAAGTCCCTTTAATGTTTATATTTCTATCAGTAGTTTGTTTAAAGCAATCTAGGTTTTATTTATTATGTGCCTCAAAATTCTTCTAGCCTTTGTCCATTACTAACCCCAAAGCCATTTCCACATTTTTAGGCATTTGTTCCAGCAGTACCCCACTCCTTGGTACCAAAATCAGTATTGGTTTTCCTGTGGCTGCTCTAACAAGCTACCACAAACTTGGTGGCTTAAAACAACAGAAATTTATCCACTTGTAGTTCTGGAGACCAGAAGTCAGAAGTAAGTATCACTGGGTCAAACTCGGGATGTTGCCAGGGCTCTCCTCATGCTAGAGGCCCTGCTGCAGCTGCTGCTAAGTCGCTTCAGTCGTGTCCGACTCTGTGAGACCCCAGAGACGGCAGCCCACCAGGCTCCCCCATCCCTGGGATTCTCCAGGCAAGAACACTGGAGTGGGTTGCCATTTCCTTCTCCAATGCATCAAAGTGGAAAGTGAAAGTGAAGTCGCTCAGTTGTGTCCGACTCTTAGCAACCCCATGGAATGCAGCCTACCAGGCTCCTCCGTCCATGGGATTTTCCAGGGAAGGGTCCTGGAGTGGGTCGTCAGTGCCTTCTCCACTAATGGCCCTAGGGGAGAGTAATTTCTCGTCTTTTCCCGCTTAGCGGGCACTGCTAGTCCTTGTTTAGTGGCTGAATGACACTAGTCCTCACGGCCAGGATCTTCACATCTCTCGCTGCTCTCTATTTTTACACTGCCTTCTCCTCTCTCTGTGTTGAATTCTCTCTGCCTTCCTTTTCCTTGGTAAGGCCAATTAGTAAACACAGATGATCTATGATATCCACCAACTTAGCGTTTAAACTCTCCTGCCTGGTGGGCTGCCGTCTATGGGGTCACATAGAGTCGGACATGACTGCATTCAGACTGTCTTTCTTCCCTGTGTCAGTAGCCTTGAATACAGGCTTTCTTACCTGCTTAACCAAGTCTGGTACAATTTTTGCTTTGACAGTGGTTTCAGATACTAACCATCATCCTGTAAATCATTTCCCAATATGAATATAAATGTAATATTACTTTCAGAGAATATTATTAAATAACTCTTTATTCCCCCTAAATTATGGCATGTTAATGCTAAGAAAAGCATGAGAGAATATGACTCTTGACCCCTCTTACTGGATATGTCCTCTTTACAATCTCATTTTTATAAACTCTGGGATCAATAACCTTCTTATGCTTATTTTTCCTCATTTGCAGCTGTTAAATGGTAATTTAAAAAAAGATAAAAATGTGACTCCCATGCAGATATAAAATGAATAATCATTAAAGATTTTATTTAACTCATGAATCAATGAGGAAATCAAGTAGATGCTTCAGTTCAGTTCATTTCAGTTCAGTCACTCAGTCGTGTCGGACTCTTTGCGACCCCATGAACCACAGCACGCCAGGCCTCCATGTCCATCACCAACTTCCAGAGTTTACCCAAACCCATGTCCATCGAGTTGGTGATGCCATCCAGCCATCTCATTCTCTGTCGTCCCCTTCTCCTCCCGCCCTCAATCTTTCCCACCATCAGGGTCTTTTCAAATGAGTCAGTTCTTCTCATCAGGTAGCCAAAGTATTGGAGTTTCAGCTTTAGCATCAGTCCTTCCAAAGAACACCCAGGACTGATCTCCTTTAGAATGGACTGGTTGGATCTCCTTGCAGTCCAAGGGACTCTCAAGAGTCTTCTCCAGCACCACAGTTCAAAAGCATCAATTCTTTGGTGATCAGCTTTCTTCACAGTCCAACTCTCACATCCATACATGACCACTGGAAAAACCATAGCCTTGACTATGGAGCCCCCCAAAATAAGGCCAGCCACTGTTTCCATTGTTTCCCCATCTATTTGCCATGAAGTGATGGGACCGGATGCTATGATCTTCATTTTCTGAATGTTGAGCTTTAAGCCAACTTTTTCACTCTCCTCTTTTCACTTCCATCAAGAGGCTCTTTAGTTCCTCTTCACTTTCTGCCATAAGGGTGGTGTCATCTGCATATCTGAGGTTATTGATATTTCTCCCGGCAATCTTGATTCCAGTTTGTGCTTCTTCCAGCCCAGCGTTTCTCATGATATACTCTGCATAGAAGTTAAATAAGCAGGGTGACAATATACAGCTTTGACGTACTCCTTTCCCAATTTGGAACCAGTCTGTTGTTCCATGTCCAGTTCTAACTGTTGCTTCCTGACCTGCATACAGGTTTCTCAAGAGGCAGGTCAGGTGGTTTGGTATTTTCAGAATACCAAATACCGTCTCTTTCAGAATTTTCCACAGTTTATCGTGATCTACACAAAGGCTTTGGCATAGTCAATAAAGACGAAATAGATGCTTTTCTGGAACTCTCTTGCTTATTTGATGATCCAGCGAATGTTGGCAATTTTATCTCTGGTTCCTCTGCCTTTTCTAAAACCAGCTTGAACATCTGGAAGTTCACATATTGCTGAAGTCTGGCTTGGAGAATTTTGAGCATGACTTTACTAGCGTGTGAGATGGGTGCAATTGTGCAGTAGTTTGAGCATTCTTTGGCATTCCCTTTCTTTGGGATTGGAATGAAGACTGACCTTTTCCAGTCCTGTGGCCAATGCTGAGTTTTCCAAATTTGCTGGTATGTGGAGTGCAGCACTTTCACAGCATCATCTTTTAGGATTTGAAATAGCTCAACTGGAATTCCATCACCTCCATTAGCTTTGTTTGTAGTGATGCTTCCTAAGGCCCACTTGACTTCATATTCCAGGATGTCTGGCTCTAGGTGACAGATCATACCATCATGATTATCTGGGTCATGAAGATTTTTTTTGTACAGTTCTTCAGTGTGTTCTTGCTACCTCTTCTTAATATCTTCTGCTTCTGTTCAGTTCAGTTCAGTTCAGTTGCTCAGTCGTGTCCAACTCTTTGCGACCCCATGAATCACAAGACGCCAGGCCTCCCTGTCCATCACCAACTCCTAGAATTCACTCAAACTCACATCCATTGAGTCGGTGATGCCATCCAGCCATCTCATTCTCTGTTGTCTCCTTCTCCTCCTGCCTCCAATTCCTCCCAGCATCAGACTCTTTTCCAGTGAGTCAACTCTTCTCATGAGGTGGCCAAAGTATTGGAGTTTCAGCTTTAGCATCAGTCCTTCCAATGAACACCCAGGACTGGTCTCTTTAGAATGGACTGGTTGGATCTCCTTGAAGTCCAAGGGACTCTCAAGAGTCTTCTCCAGCACCACAGTTCAAAAGCATCAATTCTTCGGTGCTCAGCTTTCTTCACAGTCCAACTCTCACATCCATACATGACCACTGGGAAAACCATAGCCTTGACTAGATGGACCTTGGTTGGCAAAGTAATGTTTCTGCTTCTTAATATGCTGTCTAGGTTGGTTATAACTTTCCTTCCAAGGAGTAAGCATCTTAATTTCATGGCTGCAATCACCATCTGCAGTAATTTTGGAGCCCCACAATAATAAAGTCTGACACTGTTTCCACTGTTTCCCCATCTATGTCCCATGAAGTGATGGGACCAGATGCCAGGTCCATACTATTTCTGTCCTTTATTGAGCCCATCTTTGCGTGAAATGTTCCCTTGGTATCTTTAATTTTCTTGAAGAGATCTCTAGTCTTTCCCATTCTATCGTTTTCCTCTATTTCTTTGCATTGCTCACTGATGAAGGCTTTCTTATCTCTCCTTCCTATTTTTTGGAACTCTGCATTCAAATGGGAATATCTTTCCTTTTCTCCTTTGCTTTTCATTTCTCTTCTTTTTACAGCTATTTGTAAGACCTCCTCAGACAGCCATTTTGCTTTTTTGCATTTCTATTGCTTGGGAATGGTCTTGATTCCTGCCTCCTGTACAATGTCACAAATCTCTGTCCATAGTTCATCAGGCACTCTGTCTATCAGATCTAGTCCCTTAAATCTATTTCTCACTTCTACTGTATAATCATAAGGGCTTTGATTTAGGTCATACCTGAATGGTCTAGTGGTTTTCCCCACTTTCTTCTATTTAATTCTGAATTTGGCAATAAGGAGTTCATGATCTGAGCCACAGTCAGCTCCTGGTCTTGTTTTTGCTGACTGTATAGAGCTTCTCCATCTTTGGCTGCAAAGAAGATAATCAATCTGATTTTGGTATTGACCATCTGGTGATGTCCATGTGTAGAATCTTCTCTTGTGTTGTTGAAAAAGGGTGTTTGCTATGACCAGTGTGTTCTCTTGGCAAAGCTCTATTAGCCTCTGCCCTGCTTCATTCTGTACTCCAAGGCCAAATTTTCCTGTTACTCCAGGTGTTTCTTGCCTTCCTACTTTTGCATTCCAGTCTCCTCTAATGAAAAGGACATCTTTTTTGGGTGTTAGTTCTAAAAGGTTGTAGATCTTCATAGAATCATTCAGCTTCAGCTTCTTCAGCATTACTGGTCGTAGATTAGGGTCGTAGATTAGGTAGCTACTGGTTAAGTAGATGCTTAACAGGTTCAAAAGCAAATCCTGGCTTCTCCACAGTGGAGGAGGGAGGTCAATTAACTTTCTTTGGACTGGGCAGATTTGCATAAGTATAGATAAGAATTCTTTTTAGTGGCATCGTTTATCTATAATTTACAAAGATGTAGAATAGTTACCATGGAATTATAAACATGATATGGAGACATGCTGTAGGCAATGCATAGTTGTTTCTTTTAAGCACCAATTTTTTTCCCTCCAGGGTCTTGATTTTTTTTTTTTTTTTTACTATTGAAACAGAGTTGCAGTATGAAAGTGCTGCAGAACTGTGAAAAAATTTCTCAGCATTAGGGTTTGAATAACTGTTTTATTCATAACAAGAAAGGGATCCAAGGTTAGAATACTTTCAATAGAACCAGCCAATGAGCCCGAGAAAGGATTTAGTGGAAGGACTGTTACATTAAAAGGAGAACGAAGTTCGGAATCTCAAAATGAAGGAGCTTCAGTTTTTGGGCTACTGACACGTAAGGAAGGAGAAAATGTCAGTTTGATCAGAGTCCACATGATTTTTTTTAATATTTGAAATGGAATTGGCCTGATGGATAGCCCCAGAGCCCTTTGAACCTCTGAAGTATGATTCTGCTTACAGACAGCTAGGACCAAGATAATTGAGCCAGACAGTCCTTGGATGAGTCTGCAAAAGCCTGGGCAGGAGGCACTCTCCAAAGGGAAATTCAGTGGGCATGAAATGAAAGGATGTTAATCTGTTTGGTGGTTCATCATGACCCCCAAAGTCTTCAGTGCCAAGTCCTCAGCCCTGAGTGATCTCTGCTCTCGGGTGTGCAGTGTCATGTGGCATAAGGTAGGAATTGTTAAATGCCCTCACATCTTAGCGACGATAGGAACAATATGCAATTTAAGCATGGATAATGTTCCTGGCTGTATACAATTACGGGTATTTAAAATTTTTGGATGCAAATTAAACCCAAAGTTCCTTGCAAATAGTGCCAATTTTCCTCCAAATAACATGTTGCAGAGATAGAATAATTTACCATAGGCGCCTGTACCAGCAACAGTAGCTTGGCACATACATAGATGCTGTTCAATCAGTGTGTGTGGTATTGACTGACTTGAAAAGCACCCAAGAAGAGTTCCATTTTTCTAGGATAAAAAAATCTGATGCTCAGTTATTGAAAAAGAAGTGCTGACTTCAAACAGAGTTGTGTGGCATTTTGCTACTTACATGCACACTAACTATACCTTCATTTTTCCATTGTGTTCTTGTATATAAAATGTTTGTATCCCCTCCTTACTGGGGAACCAAAATATAGATCTCAGGGACACAGCAATAGCATAAATGTAAATAAACATGCACATTTCATGAAAAAACCCAACCTGGGGAATCCTTTCTGAATATTGTAGGTGTTGGGTTACCTAGAACCTTGTAGTCTCCAGAAGTGTTTGTTATATATAATGTGTCATGATTGCTAAGTAATAGGCCTATTGAAGTGAGTACCATGGAAATAGAACACACTGACCTCTGATTACAGAAACTTTATGAACTACTTCTTATAAACCACAAGGGTATCCAGAATGGTGGTTTCAAAGTTGATCTTCTGTAGCACTTTCTACTCCTCCTCTTTCTTCATTTGGATGTAAGTAAAAGTGAAAGTGTTAGTTGCTCAGTTCAGTTCAGTTGCTCAGTTGTGTCCAACTCTTTGTGACCCCATGAATCACAGCATGCCAGGCCTCCCTGTCCGTCACCAACTCCCAGAGTTTACCCAAACCCATGTCCACTGAGTCAGTGATGCCATCCACCATCTCATCCTCTGTCGTCCCCTTCTCCTCCTGCCCTCAATCTTTCCCAGCATCAGGGTCTTTTCAAATGAGTCAGTTCTTCACATCAGGTGGCCAAAGTATTGGAGTCTCAGCTTCAGCACCAGTCTTCCAATGAACACCCAGGACTGATCTCCTTTAGGATGGACTGGTTGGATCTCCTTTCAGTCCAAGGGACTCTCAAGAGTCTTCTCCAACACCACAGTTCAAAAGCATCAGTTCTTCGGCACTCAGCTTTCTTTATAGTCCAACTCTCACATCCATACATGACCACTGGAAAAACCATAGCCTTGATTAGATGGACCTTTGTTGACAAAGTAATGTCTCTGCTTTTTAATATGCTATCTAGGTTGCTCATAACTTTCCTTCCAAGGAGCAAGTGTCTTTTAATTTCAAGGCTGCAATCACCATCTGCAGTGATTTTGGAGCCCCCCAGAATTAAGTCAGCCAGTGTTTCTCCATCTATTTCCCATGAAGTGATGGGATCAGATGCCATGATCTTCGTTTTCTGAATGTTGAGCTTTAAGCCAACCTTTTCACTCTCCTCTTTCACTTTCATCAAGAGGCTCTTTAGTTCTTCTTCACTTTCTGCCATATGGGTGGTGTCATTTGCATATCTGAGGTTATTGATATTTCTCCTGGCAATCTTGATTCCAGCTTGTGCTTCCTCCAGCCCAGCGTTTCTCATAATGTACTCTGCATATAAGTTAAATAAACAGAGTGACAATATACAGCCTTGATGTACTCCTTTCCCAATTTGGAACCAGTCTGTTGTTCCATGTCTAGTTCTAACTGTTGCTTCCTGACCTGCATACAGGTTTCTCAAGAGGAAGATCAGGTGGTCTGGTATTCCCATGTCTTTCGGAATTTGCCACAGTTTATTGTGATCCACACAGTCACATAGTCAATAAAGTAGAAATAGATGTTTTTCTGGAACTCTCTTGCTTTTTTGATGATCCAGTGGATGTTGGCATTTTGATCTCTGGTTCCCCTGCCTTTTCTAAAGCCATTTTGAACATCTGGAAGTTCACAGTTCACATATTCCTGAAGACTGGCTTGGAGAATTTTAACCATTAACTCAGTTGTGTCCAATTTTTTGTGACCCCATGAACTGATGCCTGCCAGCCTCCTTTGTCCATGGGATTCTCCAGGTAAGGATACTGGAGTGGGTAGTCATTCCCTTCTCCAGGGGATCTTCCCAACCCAGGGATTGAAACTGGGTTTTCTGCATTGCAGGGGGTTTCTTTACTGTCTGAGCCACCAGGAAAGCCCATTTGGATGTAAGTAATTTGTGGAAAGCGAAATAGGAGACAGCACAATACAAAATATAAAAAAACCCTAATGCAATGTGAAATATTGAAAGAGAATATTGTAAACATGCAAATGATTATTTATCTGAATTTGAACCACCATGAATAAACAAATCCTTCAGAAATAGGAACACATTAGTGTACATTTTGAAAACAAGATTGGAAGATTGTGTATCAAATTATGCTCATGGTCTTTGGGTGGTAACTGTTTTCCTTAAAATAGTTTAGTGTAATCTACTTTATAAAACTTCATTAAGAACTTTTATCTTTGTTAAGATGGACATTTAACAATTTTCATAATGAAGAACAAAAGTTACAAAAAGCCTGTGAAATCTATGCTGAAGTGTCATTTTCAGTTTTGCTTTCACAATACATTATGTATTATAATATCATAAATATGTATGGTATATATGAGTTTTAATACTTTTTATTCTATTGAATGATAAAAATATTGGGTTGGCAAAAAAGTTTGTTTGGGTTTTTTTGTAGTGTGTTATGGAATGAACTCTTTGGCTAATGCAGTATTTTCATACCCTTTTTTCACTTAATATATTGATGTTTTGTAATATCATTTAAAAATCTTCCAAAGTAGTATTTTAGAATTATAGTTTAATTCCAAATAAATTATACATACATCCATGGAATATATATTTATATAAAGGAGATCAATCCTCGATGTTCATTGGAGGGACTGATGCTAAAGCTGAAACTGCAATACTTTGGCCACCTCATGCGACGAGTTGACTCACTGGAAAAGACTCTGATGCTGGGAAAGGTTGGGGGCGGGAGGAGAAGGGGACGACGGAGAATGAGATGGCTGGATGGCATCACCGACTCTGTGGACATGAGTTTGAGTGTACTCCGGGAGTTGGTGATGGACAGGGAGGCCTGGCGTGCTATGATTCATGGGGTCGCGGAGAGTTGGACACGATTGAGCGACTGAACTGAACTGAACTGAAATATAAAATATGTATGTATAATTGGAATATATTCATATATACATACATGTGTTGTTGTTCAGTCACCAAGTCATGTCTGACTCTTTGAGACCCAGTGAACTGCAGCATGCCAGGCCACTCTATGTGTGCATATATAATATATCACATGTGTATGTATATATATATATAATCACTCTCTGTTATTAGTTTGACTTAAATATATTTATTCTAGTAAGAGTAAATATTATATAAACAGAGTGATATGACTTTATATTATGCTTCTTCAATATACAGTTTCCTTTCACTTATTCAGGTACGTGATAGTTTTCAGATAATTATCTGAATTTTTATTTCATAAAGCATGCATTCTACCTTAACTGATTCTTAAGCAACCAAAAGTCCTTGAACATTTTCTGAACAAGTAATCTATCTATCCTATTATCGTCTCAAAAGAAACCAGCAATATATCTCCCACATATTCTATTACTGTCAATTTTTATTAATCATACTCTAGACCATTTAGAACTGATTTATCTGTTGTTTAAAAATTAAATTCATTGCATTCTTTTTTTCGACTTTTTATAAGGTTGATGCAGAGCTCAGCTGTGTAACTTTCTAGTTTCTGCTAAAAAGTATAAGAGGATGACACCAAGGAGAGGTGGTTTATTTTTTGCAGGATCTTTAGGAGAGCATTTGGCTGTTGTATATTGTCACTCTGCTTATTTAACTTATATGCGGAGTGCATCATGAGAAATGCTAGGCTGGAAGAAGCACAAGCTGGAATCAAGATTGCCAGGAGAAATATCAATAACCTCAGATATGCAGATGACACCACCCTTATGGCAGAAAGCGAAGAAGAACTAAAGAGCTTTTTGATGAAAGTGAAAGAGGAGAGCGAAAATTTGGCTTAAAACTCAACATTCAGAAAACTAAGATTATGGCATCCGGTCCCATCACTTCATGGTAAATAGATGGGGAAACAATGGAAACAGTGAAAGACTATATTTTTGGATTCCAAAATCACGCAGATGGTGACTGCAGCCATGAAATTAAAAGACACTTGCTCCTTGGAAGAAAAGTTATGACCAATCTAGACAGCATATTAAAAAGCAGAGTCATTATTTTGCCAACAAAGGTCCATCTAGTCAAGGCTATGGTTTTTCCAGTAGTCATGTATATATGTGAGAGCTGGACTATAAAGAAAGCTGAGTGCTAAAGAATTGATGCTTTTGAACTGTGGTGTTGGAGAAGACTCTTGAGCATCCCTTGGACTGCAAGGAGATCCAACTAGTCCATCCTAAGGAAAATCAGTTTTGAATGTTCACTGGAAGGACTGATGTTGAAGCTGAAGCTCCAGTACTTCGGCCACCTGATGCAAAGAGCTGACTCATTGGAAAAGACCCTGATGCTGGGAAAGACTGAAGGCAGGAGAAGGGGATGACAGAGGATGAGATATTTGGATGATATCACTGACTCAATGGACATGAGTTTGGGTAAACTCCAGAAGTTGGTGATGGACAGGGAGGCCTGGCCGTGCTGCGGTTCATGGGGTCGCAAAGAGTCCGACATGACTGAGTGACTGAACTGAACTGAACT
This sequence comes from Moschus berezovskii, assembly GCF_049115385.1. Classification (NCBI taxonomy): domain Eukaryota; kingdom Metazoa; phylum Chordata; class Mammalia; order Artiodactyla; family Moschidae; genus Moschus; species Moschus berezovskii. The sequence continues at coordinate 61,146,628 of NC_142481.1, read as the reverse complement.
AGGAGAGCATATTATGAAAGGTAGAAAACACAGCAATCTGAACTCTGGTTTCTAAGCCAAACTTCATTCTGTCAGATGGAAAACCCTTGTGCACAGCAAGAAATATATCTGATGAATCAGCAGCTGAGCTGAAATGAGGCCAACTACTTGAGGTAGCTCTTTGCTACTCCTTCCTGTGAAGATATGGACCTGTAGCTGTTGAGAAGTCTCTAGAATCTAGACCACTTCAGTAACTCCCTTCCCAAATTTAGTGACTCATCTTAAACTTCGGAGAAGGCAATGGCACCCCACTCCAGTACTCTTGCCTGGAAGATCCCATGGATGGAGAAGCCTGGTAGGCTGCAGTCCATGTGGTCGCTAAGAGTCGGACACAACTGAGTGACTTCACTTTCACTTTTCACTTTCATGCATTGGAGAAGGAAATGGCAACCCACTCCAGTGTTCTTGCCTGGAGAATCCCAGGGATGGGGGAGCCTGATGGGCTGCCGTCTGTGGGGTCACACAGAGTTGCACACGACTGAAGCAAGTTAGCAATAGCAGCAGCAGCATCTTAAACATAGGTTTTCCTTCTATCTAGTTGAGACAAGATTGAAGTCAAAGTTATAAGAATCTCTATTTTTTGATATCCTTATCTTTTTCTGATATCTTTATCAAAAAGGATATCAATAGGTTATTCTAGTAGGAAATCTCCATTTCAACGAAAATCTGCCAGGAGTAACATTTAAATTCATGGGGAACTTTCTCTACCCTATACAGAACACTGAGTTTCATGAGCTATTACTCTTGTTTTGGAAATAAAAGAATATCTTCTTCTTTCAAGGCTTCTGTACAAACTGTTTTCCTATATGTTCACATATTATGAAAATCCAGATTTGAGATTCCAATAGGGGTGTTTCTTTCCTGGATTCCTGGAGTCACACCGCCTTTTATGTTGCAACTCTGAAAGTTTCTGTTTCCTTCCTGAAGGCAGCACGCTTGTCTGGCAGACCTCATGTTGGCAACTGACAGACACCTTTAAAGACTTCTTTGGCATATTTGACAGGAAAATCATACCAGCCCTTTGGTAGAGAGAAGGGGAGAGTCATTCTGGTGGGAGAATGACAGCCATTTTGATCAGGGAGTTTGATGTTTGATCTCTGTGTGTATCTGCTTGGAGCTGAAGATGAGAAAGTATATGATGAGAATGTTGGGAAAGCAAAGGTCCCAAGATTGTAGACAGACTTCTTCAATTATTAGTAAACTAAGTTTTACTGAGAATTAGAATAATGCAATCATAAAAACGTAAATCCCCAGACAGGAAGCATGTCTCTTTCCAAGACCTTTGTGTTCAGCTGAGCCACAGTTAACTCAAAAGAGTCCAGGGTAAAGGAATGAGGTTCTTTTCCTCTTAGAGATAGTTATGCATGTGTGCATGCTAAGTCAAATCAGTCACCTCCGACTCTTAGTGACCCTATGGATTGTAGCCCACCAGGCTCCTCTGTGCTGGGACTCTCCAGGCAAGTATACCAGAGTGGGTTGCCATGTCCTGCTCCAGGGGATCTTCCTGACCCAGGGATCAAACCTGCATCTCACATCTCCGGCTGTGAGTGACAGGTGAGCTCTTTACCACTAGCGCCACCTGGGAAGCCCAGAGTTAGTTACACTGATAGTGTATCTAAAATTTTAATCTAATTGTGAGTTAGAAGATTTGGGAAGCCTGGATAGTCTTCCATACTAGGGAAAAGGTTTTGCAGTATCCCCAAGGAATAGATACATCCCCAAACTTAATTGAGGAACTTGGAAATGTAGAAGATGAATATCTGGGCAAACATGAGATCAAACACAGGACAGAAAAACTGCCTTTATCTGCCAAGGAAATAAGGTGAAAGTGAAAGTTGCTCAATTGTGTCTGACTCTTTGCAATCCCATGGATTGTATAGCCTGCCAGACTCCTCTCTCCATGGAATTCTTCAGGCCAGGATACTGGAGTGGGTAGCTATTTCCTTCTCCAGGGGATCTTCCCAACCCAGGAGTTGAACCCAGGTCTCCCACACTGTGGGCGGATTCTTTACCAACTGAGCCACCAGGGAACCATCTTAAGTCCTTGACAGAAAGATGTTCTTGTGGGTAAAGTCAGAGATAAAACCTATTCACACACAAAAAAGTCATGACATGCACTATTACATGGCTTTCCCTGTCTGGTGGAATATTTGAATTTATCATGTTGGATTTTCTTCTAATATTAACAATTTTAATAAAATTTCCAAGAAGGAGTTCTGAGTCCAGTTATCATTGTCTGATAATTCTCTGTCCAGTAACAAGTAAATTATCACTGTATTTGATGGTATATGTTTGAGTTTTAAAAAGCAATCTGAAAGTTCCTTTAATTGAAGAAGTATATGCAAATCCATTTCTTCCAGTCTCTCTCACTGTGGAGAACAAAATCTAGAAGCATACTGTACAAGATTCAGAATTTTCATATTTTCCATTAGCAAGCCATTTGCAAGTTTCCAAGAAGGAAGGGATATATTTTCAGTGTGTCTTCCACAGAGAGTTTCATAAAGAAAATAAGTAGTTGATTTAATTTTTATTGTATCCAATTTAAAATTTTTAATGGTATTTCAAATTTAATGTTAAAAATTTTTAAATGTTGCTTTAAAAAATGAAGTATAATGTTATAAGTTACAGGTGTACAGTAGCGTGATTCACAATTTTTAAAGGTTATATTCCATTTATAGTTATTATAAAATATTAGTTATATTCCCCGTGTTATGCCATATATCCTTGTAACTGATTTTATACCTTTGGTTTCTACCTTGTAATCCCTTGCTGTGCATATTGCCTATCCCTTCCTTTTCCCCACTAGTAACTACTGGTTTGTTCTCTGTAAGTCTGCTTCTTTTCTGCTATGTTTATTAGTTTGTTAATTCCGCATGTGATGCCATACAGTGTTTGTCTTTGTCTGACTTCTTTTTCTTAGCATAATGCTCTCACAATCTATTCATGTTGCTGCAAATGGCAAAACTTCATTATTTTTATGGCTGAGTAGTATTCCATTGTGTAATGGAATACCACTTCATTCATCTGTTGATAGACATAAAAGTGTAGTTTTAATATGATGTCTTCAAATGGTGGTGATATTGGGTGGAGAATAGACTTAGCACAGGGAACATGTTTATTAATCAATTACTATTTTAATAATCATAAGATGAATAGCATTGAGTTCTCCCCTGGAGTAAAAAAGTTAACTTATTAATAAAGATAAACAGATGAAGTGCAATGGAAACCTGCTTGGCAAACCATATGATTTGAGTTGGAAGATTATTTTCTTCTATTAGAAATCAATAAACTAATTCTGTCCAATAGAACTTTCTACAATGATGGAAATATTCTGTAATACAGTGGCATTGTTGTTCAGTGGCTAAGTCACGTCTGACTCTTTGCAATCCCATGGAGTGCCGCATTCCAGGCACTTCTGTCCTCCACTATCTCCTGGAGTTTGCTCAAATTCGTGTGCATTGAGTCAGTGATGTTATCTAAGAATCTCATCCTCTGCTGCCCCCTTCTCCTTTTGCTTTCAGTCTTTCCCAGCATTAGGGTCTTTTCCTGAGTGAGTCAGCTCTTCATATCAGGTAGCCAAAGTATTGAAGCTTCAGCTTTAGCATCAATCCTTCCAATGAATATTCAGGGTTGATTTCCTTTTGGATTGACTGATTTGATCTCCTTGCAGTCCAAGGGACTCTCAAGAGTTTTCTCCAACACCACAGTTTAAAAGCATCAATTCTTTGGCACTCAGCCTTCTTCACGGTTCAACTCTCACATCCATACGTGACCACTGGAAAAATCATAGCTTTGACTATATGGACCTTCATTGGCAAAGTGATGTTTCAGCTTTTTAGTACACTGTCTAGGTTTGTCATATCTTTTCTTCCAAGGGGCAAGCATCTTTTAATTTCATGGCTGCAGTCACCATCCACAGTGATTTTGGTGGCCAAGAGAATAAAATCTGTCACAGTTTCCACTTTCCTTCCTTTACTTGCCATGAAGTGATGGGACTGGATGCCATGATCTTAATTTTTTAAAAATTTATTTATTTTAATTGGAGGCTAATTACTTTACAATATTGTATTGGTTTTGCCATACATTGACATGAATCCGCCCTGGGTGTACATGTGTTCCCCATCTTGAACCCCCCTCCCACCTCCTTCCCCATACCATCCCTCTGGTTCATTCCAGTGCAGCAGCCCCAAGCATCCTGCATCATGCATCGAACCTGGACTGGCGATTCATTCCACATATGATAATATACATGTTTCAATGCCAGTCTCCCAAATCATCCCACCCTCACCCTCTCCCACAGAGTCCCAAAGACTGTTCTATACATCTGTGTCTCTTTTGCTGTCTCGTATACAGGGTTATTGTTACCATCTTTCTAAATTCCATATATGTACGTTAGTGTACCGTATTGGTGTTTGTCTTTCTGGCTTACTTCACTCTGTATAATAGGCTCCAGTTTCATCCACCTCATTAGAACTGATTCAAATGTATTCTTTTTAATTGCTGAGTAAGACGCCATTGTGTAAATGTATATGTACATCTTATCCATTTGTCTGCTGATGGACATCTAGGTTGCTTCCATGCCCTGGCTATTATAAACAGTGCTGTGATGAACATTGGAGTACATGTGTCTCTTTCAATTCTGGTTTCCTCGGTGTGTATGCTCAGGAGTGCGATTGCTGGGTCGTATGGCAGTTCTATTCCCAGTTTTTTAAGGAGTCTCCACACTGTTCTCCATAGTGGTTGTACTAGTTTGCATTCCCACTTAGTTTTCTAATGTTGAGTTTTAACCCAGCTTTTCACTCTCCTCTTTTATTCTCGTCAAGAAGCTCTTCAGTTCCTCTTCACTTTCTGCCATTAGAGAGGTGTCGTCTGCATATCTGAGGTTGTTGATATCTCCCCTAGCAATCTTGATTCCAGCTTGTGATTCATCCAGTCTAGCATTTTGCGTGGTCTACTCCATGTGGCAGTTAAATGAGCAGGATGACAATGTACAGCCTTGTCTAAGTCCTTTCCCAGTTTTGAACTGGTCAGTTGTCCAGTCCTGTTGCTTCTTCACCCACAAACAGATTTCTCAGGAGACTGGTAAGGTGGTTTGATATTCCCATACCCTTAAGAATTTTACATAGTTTGTGGTGTTTCACACAGTCAAAGGCTTTCATGTAGTCAATGAAGCAGAAATAGATGTTTTTCTGGAATTCCTTTGCTTTCTCTGTGATCCAGCTTCTCTATGATCCTTCTTCAAGGGATCTTCCCAACCCAGGAACTGAACCTGTGGCTCCTGCACTGGCAGGTGGATTTTTTTTTACCATTGTGCCACCTGTGAAGCATAATACAGTAGCTGTTGAATATTTAAAATGAGAAAAGCATGACTGATGAATAGAATTTTATTTTTCACTTTTAATCAAATTTAAATGTAAACAGTCAATATGTTACCATATTAGAGAACACAGCTATGGATTGTAGAAATTAAGGCACTAAAAGAAGGTTGGATCATTAGATGTTGAGAAGATTATTTACAAATTGCCATTATAAATGCCAGAGTGCATTAATGAGAACATAAATAAGGCTGAGAAATGATGACCTTTTTTATTTTTAAAACATCTTCTTAGCATAGAATCTCTATGGTATTTCATGATTATCAAATGTTAGGCCATCAACCAAGAAACATGTACTCTACAAACATATTTTAAAATTAATTAATTTTTATTTTTAGACAATCATAGAAATGGTATTAATATCTCACCCAATGTCCCCTTTCCAATTCTGGCTTATTCTTTTTGGATCATGTCAATGTCAGAATCTTTCTCTTGTTCTTTGAACTCTTAGATTCTTGCAGAGGGTCTATCACATGGCAGGGAGTTGATATATACTGAATAGTTGAAAACATATTAGTTGTGTGCGTGTTGCCTAGTTAATGGTTCTTGAAGGCAAACACCTCAACATCTGCATCAACAGTGTAGGCACAGGTACAGATCAGGCAGCAGTAAATGCTTGTGAACTGACCACTAGACTTTGCACCTGTGTATTTCTTGAATTCTTATCTAGAAAAGCTAAATGGAAATTGATGTATAATATGAATATGAATACACATATGTGCTGTTGTTCAATCACCAAGTCGTGTCTGACACTTTGCAACTCCGTGAACTGCAGCATGCCAGGCTTCCCTGTCCTTCAGTATCTCCCAGAGTTTGCTCAGACTCATTGTCCATTGAGTCAGTAATGCCATCCAACTATCTTACCCTCTGTCGTCCCCTTCTTCTCTTGCCCTCAGTCTTTCCCAGCATCAGGGTCTTTTCCAATGAGTCAGCTCTTTGCTTCAGGTGGCCAAAGTATTGGAGCTTCAGCTTCAGCATCAGTCCTTCCAATGAATATTCAGGGTTGATCTCATTTAAGATTGATTGGCTTGATCTTCTTGCAGTCCAAGGCACTCTCAAGAGTCTTCTCCAGCACCACGGTTGAAAAGCATTCATTCTTTGGCACTCAGTCTTCTTTATGGTCCAACTCTCACATCTGTACATGACCACTGGAATAAACCATAGCTCTGACTACATGGACCTTTGTTGGCTAAATATCTCTGCTTTTTAATATTCTTTTAAGTTATATATATATATATGAAAAAAAGAAAGTGTTAGTCCTCAGTCATGTCCGACTCTTTGCAACCCCATGGACTGTAGCCCACCAGGTTCCTCTGTCCATGGAATTCTCCAGGCAAGAATACTAGAATGGGTAGCCATTCCCTTCTCCAGGGGATCTTCCTGACCCAGGGATCAAACCTGGGTCTCCAGCACTGTGGGCAGATTCTTTACTGTCTAAGCCACCAGGAAAGGCCATATATATATATGTGTTTTCACTTTTGTGTGAGCCATAAAAGTTCAGTGTGAATCTCTCCCCTCTGTTCAATTCCCGGCTTAGTCTTCTGCATGTTAAATGCTAAATTTATTGCTAAGAGCTATGAGTCTTATGTGTTTGGCAAAAAGTGGATTTTCTGTAATGAATACATAAAGTCTAAGGAAATGCATGCATTTAAAAATGTTACATGGTTTGTAAGTTGCCTCCAGTTAAAAGCAAAAGCAGCGTTGCCCTTCATTAAACTGACCATTTATAGTGAAGTAGCATCTGCCTGATCATCTTTTTCTTAGTCCTTGGCATTCCCCTCATTAGAAAGGGCTTTCTTTTCTTTTCTTATTATATTTTTGCAGTGATAGCATGAACTGGCAGTACTCTCAGAAAGAGGCTGCTGGCTTTAGCCTTGTGAAAACGAACTGCAAGGGCAGCCAAGTACACTCACATGTGCCAAGGGAGTGTTGTATCAGGGCTCTAGTTATCTAGGGGGATCCTGACTTTGTGTGTCACTCAGATTCTCTCACGCCTTCTTGTGGCTCTTGGGGGTGTATTTTCTTCTAGAGTTTCTGAAATAACATGACAGCCTTCTTGTGAAAGGAAGGGAGGACAGTGAAAAGATGCTGCTCAGCTTTCTTGGGGGTTGCATTTATTTGAACCAAGCTGAACTTTGGTTTGTTTCTTCATAATAAGTGATTCATTGAAGAGTTTGAGAGACTTGGTTCTTCTGTGTGTGCTGAATGCAATCCAGTGTGGTTTGTTTTAAAGAGAATGTCAGTGATCGGTCATTTCCTAAGAATCAAAGGTGCTTTATCCCTGTGTTTTATGTGTTTTGGTGGCCATAGAAAGTGTTAGTATTTCTAGGATCACTGACTCTGAGAGAAGCCACCTGATGTGCCAGGAGAACACTCAAGCAGACGAAGTGCAGGAGGAGAGGGACTAGACTTCCCGCAAACAGGCAGCAGCACTTGCCATCCACATTAGTGAATCACCTTGGAATCGATTCTCCAGCCCCATTCAAGCCGTCACATTATTGCAGTCCTGTCCAACAAGTCACCTGCAACTTCATGAGGCACTTGGAGTCAGAAATACCTATTTAGGTTGTTCTGAATACCTTACTGACTAAAATTATAGATTTTCTACTTCTTGTCTTGTTGTAGTAACTGGTAGTGGATTTGTCCTCTTGCTACAAAGAATTTAAAAACTGGAAAAACATATGAAATAACAGTTTTCATAAATTGGGCAATAGGTAGTGAAGGATTGTGATCCAGGAAAAAGGAAAATAAATGATGTGAAAGTTACCCTTGTTCTGGCTACAGTCCTGGAAATCCTTTGTGGACCATCGCATAGGACAGGCTAACCCAGGCAGAGTACAGCATTCTTGGATGAAATAGGTGGAATTTGTAGGGCAGACTACAGAAGAGGAAATCCTAGGGAAAACAGTTCCAGAAATCAGAATAGAAATCCTCTTGAATCTGTTGCTGAATACTATGTAGGATGAATATGTACACATAGGATGAAACTCTATGAGGCAACACAAAGAACAACTTCCAGAACTCACACAGTGTTGGGAGACAAGTTCCGTCCAGCCAGAGAAGAGAAATCTCATTGCTGCTGCTGCTGCTGCTAAGTCGTTTCAGTTGTGTGCGATTGTGTGCGACCCCAGAGACAACAGCCCACCAGGCTACCCCATCCCTGGGATTCTCCAGGCAAGAACACTGGAGTGGGTTGCCATTTCCTTTTCCAATGCATAAAAGTGAAAAGTGAAAGTGAAGTCGCTCAGTTGTGTCCGACTCTTAGTGACTCCATGGACTGCAGCCTACCAGGCTCCTCCTTCCGTGGGATTTTCCAGGCAAGATTACTGGAGTGGGGTGCCATTGCCTTCTCCAGAAATCTCATTGAAACCTGGGTAATTATTCAATAGAGATGGCAGAAAGGTTAAGCCTTAGTACTAAGGCTAACTTAGTCCTAGAATAAAGACTAATTCAGCTCTAATAAAGCCTTAAAAAAACTGATCTAAAAGTTAATCAATTGCTTGCCCCCCAAAATTTCAGCACTCAATCAGACACTCAACAATGTATCACTTAAAATCTTATAAAAAATTATAAGATATGCAAGGTAACATATATATTAAAATAAATATAATAATATTATTTATAACAAAATATAGTTATATATATTTTATATAGATATATATAAACATAAATGCATATATGTACACAAATGTGTGTATATATATTTTTTACTTGTAAAATTATCGTTAATTACCTGAGAGAAAATCAGGCAATAGACATGTACTTAGAAGTAGCAAAGGTGATGAAGTTAGCTCAAGTGCTTTAAAACAGTTATTTTAAATCATTATGTTTAAAATCTTCACTTTACATGTAATTAGGAAAGGAATGGAAGACATAAAAATAAACCATGAACCGATGAACATAAAAGGAGAATATATAAAATGAAAATGTTACTAGACAGAACTAAAAGCAGCCTCTGTAAAGGGAAAGATCAGTGAACCTTAAGATGTAGGAAAAGAAACCGAATAAAATGAAGCACAGAGAAAAATAAACACATAAGGAAAAACCGCGATTGGTCCTAGTGATCTGTGGGACAACATCAAATGGTCTAAATTACGCTTAATTGCTGTCCTGGAACATAAAGAATGAGAAACAATTTCTAAGCAGATAATGACTGAAAATTTTCCAGAATTAATGAACTCTATAAGCCCACAGATCTTAAAGTTTCAATGAACCCAGCAAAGCTAGATAAATACAGAAAAAGAAAACAGATGGAGCCACATCATACTAAAATTTCAGGAAACCAGTGCTTAAAACAATGTCTTAAAAGCAATTAGAAATAAAAGATACATTACATATTGTGCAATGAAGATAAGAATAATTTCAGATGTCTACTCAACAACTGTGAGAGTCAGAGGACAATGGAATTACATCTCCATGGTGCTGGAAGGTACAGGAAAACAACCCTGTTTACTTGGAATATTAAGTTGGCTGAAAATCAGAAATGAAGGCAAAATACGTTCTTTAGACAAATATGGATAGTTGTCACCAGCAGACATGTACTACAAGAAATGCTAAACAAAGTTCTTCAACTGTAATAGAAATGATTGCAAACAGAGAATCGGATCCAAACAAAGGTCCCAAAACATGAGCGAATTAATGCACAAAATGATGGTGATTCCTCGCTTACAGTGATGGAAGTAGGAACTAAAACAATTAATTCTACTTTTATCAGTGAAGCATTTTACTCACAAGCATTTGCTTGAATAAAGCATAAAATAGATACCCACGAAAGCCAAACAACAACAACAGAAAGACTAGGCGTGCACTTCCGGATTTCAAACAGCACGAGGAGAGTGACAGGTGACTGGAGAGTCTACCTAGGGAAAAGACTCCATCTGCCATTTCAGCCTGCTCATCTCCTCAGAGTACTTTCTGAAAAACGACAAAGCCAGGTATCTGAGTTTTTACTCCTTCCAAATGAGACATTTTCAGGAGAATTCAGATGCTACTGTGCTTTCTGTACAGGGTATGTGATATGAGCCACCTGTGTGTGGTTTGACTTTTCTTTTTCCTTACTCCTTTGGTTCAGTATCCCTTTAGATTTTTTATTTAATTGCTCAGTTGTGTCCAACTCTGGGACCCCATGGACTCCCAGGCTCCCGCCAGCCTCCTCTGTCCATGGCATTTTCCAGGCAAGAGTACTGGAGTGGGTTGCCATTTCCTCCTTCAGAAAAAAAATTTTAAACTTAGATATAATTGACATATAGCATTGTGTAAGTTTAAGGAGTACAATGTTTTCTTCTAATACATTTATATATTGCAATAAGATTACCATTATAGCATTAGCTAACATCCCTATCTGATCACATAATTATCATGTTTTTCTTTTTTTTTTTGGTGGTGATAACAACTGAGATCTAGTCTCTCAGAAACTTTAAAGTTTATAATATAGTGTTGTTGACTATAATCTCTATGCTGGGCATTAAATCTCCAGGGTTTACTAATCTACTAGTTGAAAGTTTGTACCCCCAAACAACATCTCCCGAATTTCCCCAGCCCCCCACCCCCAACCCCTGGAAATCACCATTTTACTCTCTGTTTTTAACAAGGTCAGCTTTTAAAAATTCCACATCTGACTGATACTGTATGGTGTTTATCTTTTCCATCTGGCTTATCTCACTTAGCATAATGCCCTCATGGTCCGTCCACGTTGTGGAAAATGGCAGGCAATCTCACCTGCGTAAACTGTGTCCACCCAACTCCTTCTGTGACTGGTCGTCACACTGCGTCCTGCTATTGCTTGTGGTATTTCCCCTGCCCTGGCTGGACAGGATAGTCCATGTTGTCTAAGTGCCTTTCAGAGTTCATTCGTTAATTAATTAACAAGATTCATAATCTTTGCAGAGTTGCTTGGCAACATGGCACTCACTCAGCTCTCCACTGGTCTGGGGCAAGGAGGTGACAGAGCAGGACAGAACTAGCCCGCATCCAAGGTCCTTTCCCCCCTGATCAGCACCACTTATTAAGAGCAACTAATTTTTAAGGAAAGATGGATAAGAACTGGGGCTTCCCCGGTAGTTCAGCGGTCAAGAATCCACCTGAAATGCAAGAGTTGCAGGAGATGCGGGTTCAATCCCTGGGTCGGAAAGATCCCCTGGAGAAGGGCATGGCAACCCACTCCAGTACTTTTGCCTGGAAAATCCCATGGACAGAGGAGCCTGGTAGGTTACAGTCCATAGGGTCACAAACAGTTAGACATGACTGAAACAAATTAGCACGCACATATGCACGGATAAGAATTAGGAATCCTGCTTAACTATCTTTATAGGAAGAGAAAATCCATTTTGATAAGAAGCCTGTATTTCTAACTACTAAATTGAAATACTTGGTGATGGTTACAGATATGATATTTTCCTGGTGATTTCTACAGACCCACATCAGTTATTTAATAGGCTTCAATCATTCCGGCTACTTTCCCGCAAGCTATGTGGGGAATATGAAAACAGGAGAGTCTGCTGGGCACAGCTCCTGCTCTGGGGGCGAGCGTTGGCGTGAGACTGTTACTGGAAACGGAGAGGAGGAAGTGCAAAAGAGCTGCGGCTGGAAATGATGGTTTGTTGGATAGGCTGATCCAAGGTGTGTGATCCAAGGTGCTCATCCAAGCGCTAAAGTTTTCGATTTCCCTCTATTGTGTAAACACAAAGGAAAATCTCGTGATGTGGTAGCAATGATGCCGTGATGTTTCATTTGTGTCATAATAACCCCCCACAGGGCTGACACGTTCTTGACTTCAAGCACTCCTCCTCTGTGTGCAGGCACTGCTCAGCTCCCAGCTCGAGCTGTGGTTGATGAGGGAGCTGCAGCACCAGGCCCTTTGTGGTAGCGCCTCCTCCAGCCTCTAACTGAGCGTGTGCAGAGCCATCCTTGTATGCCTCCTCCCCTAGAGCAGCAGCTCCTGCTTCCAGTCCCAGGGGCCACAGGAGGCTCCTTTGGTCTGTTTCCTCTCTTCCCATTTCTACTCTCCTCCAGGGCAAAGTTCATGTCCTTACGCTTGGACTATTACATCCATGCACACCACTGGGATATGTGTGTGTGTGTGTGAAGTGTCCCCATCTAGGCTCTCGTGAGTAAACTCTTAAGTGCTTTTCCTACCCACCTGATGATACCTAGCAAAGTGCTAGTCACAGCTGATATGCCATACCATTAATGAAATAAACTGCCATGGAAATAGGAAGACCTGCTCAAAGCTCCTCAGAGTATCTAAGGAAAGAATTATATGAGAGAGATAATCTCTGTTAATACAGATTCTAGAAAAGATGCTTTCTACTTAGTTTGGCCCTCCTTGAGTACCGATATCTCACTTTATAATAAATAACATCCACTGTCTGCTGTATTTTAAGAAGCATGAATGGGGACTTCCCTGGCCGTCCAGCGGTTAAGAATACGCTTCCACTGCAGGGGGCGTGAGTTTGATCCCTGACTGGGGAAATGAGATCCTGCACGCCTCACAGTGCAGCCAAATCATAATAATAATAAAGCACGGATGAAGTTTTTAATGCAATATTTTGTGATGATGCTGAAACGATTTCTTTAGAGTATGTAAATGTTGCAACACTAATCGTAGTAATAATGACCACATGTAGAGAATTTATTCTGAATCTACATATACATGAAATGAACTTGTTTTATTTATACTCTTTGTTCATCTATAATAGGTGTCACAAAATGCTGATCCTTTACTTGTTAGCTCAGGGGACATTTCAGTGTGGCTTGGCCGCGCTGCTGTCTTTCTTCTCTAAAGATTCTCCTTGCATTCAGAGGCAGAAAGCATGGCTTAGTGGGGATTGAGGTGGTAGGGAAATGTATCCTGCACTGTGCAGCTGTGCTCCTCTCCCTGTGACTGTACTAGCTGAAGGCTGTTGCTTTTTTGTATCACAACTATGCAGAATAAGTGTATGGATCATAACCACAACTATGCACAGTAAATTTATTGGTGGAGAAATTTTATGTAACATTTATGGAAAATTATTTAAAATTATTTAGGGCTTCCCAGGTGGCACTAGTGGTAAAGAATTAGCCTGCCGATGCAGGAGGCACAAGAGATGTGGGTTCAATCCCTCGTTGGGAAGATCCCTGGAGAAGGAAATGGTGTTCTTGCCTAGAAAATTCCATGCGCAGAGGAGTCTGGCGGGCTACAGTCCATGGGGCTGCAAAGAGTCAGAAAAGACTGAGTGGCTGAGCATGCACACATGTTGCAGAAACCAGTACTTGAGAAACCAAGCACCACACTCGGAGACTTGGAGAACTCTGGTTTATTATGCTGGCAGGCCCAGAGGAGTTGACACTCTAAGCTCTGAGCCCCGAACAAAGGGATTACAGGGTTTTTATAAACAGACTGTAGTGGGCAACGCTAGCTGTTAATAGGTTGGTTTAAACTAAGCAGTTTTGCACACGTGGGAACAGCAGTCAAGATGGGGAGGGGGATGCCTGACCTGGACAGGCGTGATTAAGCAGGTTTGCAGGGGCTGGGTGACTGCAAAGAGCAGGACAAGGGTGAGTGAGATAAACTCCAGTTCCTAGTATTGCGAGTCCCCACTTTCCAAGACTACGTGACCTACGTGATCCAGACTTTACAAGGGGCAAGCTGAGTTACAGAGGCAGAAGGAGGTAAAATTTTAAGTTTTCCTCTTCACACACACACTTCACAGCCTTATGATTAGTTGAATCACTGGGAATAGTTGATTCACTGTAATATAATACTGTTCACAATATTCTGTAATAGCTATCAACGAAGGGTACTTCAAGAGGTGTGTTTAGAGTTGTGACTTCCAGCCTGAGACGCAGGGGTGAAGGATCAAAGTTTAGAAGAATCAGAATTGCTACTTTCTATTTTTTGTTTTTAGGAAGATTTGCATACCTGTTTCTCTGAATCCTCTCCAGTAAAATTTTTCTGGGACAGCCTGTCTGTTCATTTCATTTTCTTTATGGAGCAAGGTGGAGGTGTCACAGAGTCTCAATTCCTTAAAACTAAGGACAACATGAAACACAAAGAGTGGAAATATTTTCTCAGAGGTAGAGAGAATATTTTTGAAAAGTGAGGGAATGCTATTCTGAGTCAACATGGACTGGGAGACATTTTGTCCTACCCAACTTTGCTGCAGAATTCTCATCACTTAACCATTAACCATTTATCAGTCGATGGTAGGATTGTAAGTCTCGATCTGTTTATACTCCTGCAGGGTATGCAAGGGCTTCCCTGGTGGCTCAGTGGTAAAGAATCTGCCTGCCAGTGCAGGAGATGCCAGTTCAGTCCTTGGGTTGGGAAGATCCCTGGAGAAGTAAGTGGCAACCCACTCTAGCACTCTTGCCTGGGAAATCCCATGGGCACAGGAGCCTGGCGGGCTGCAGTCCATAGCGTCACAAGAGCTGAACACGACTTCATGACTAAACAACAACAAAATGTGCAAAGCATCGCACAAGTACAGGTAATCATTTTTAAAAGAAAATAGAGTTAATAGAATTCTTGACTCCCACTAACATTTTAATGCTCTATCTTTAGTCAATAGGTTTATCCTTATGGTTGACTCAAATCCTTCTTGCTGGACTAGAAAACAGTTGTCACTGGTCATAGATTAGAGGTGTGCCGACCAGAATATGTGTCTGTGACTATATATATATAATGATGTGTTCATTTTAGGCTGACAAACGCTCCTTTTTTCAGCCCTCTGTTGCCACTTTCAGAAACCCGTGTTAATCTTTCTTGTAAATAACAATGTGCATAACACCATGTCTTTCTTTAAGTTATCCACGTAACACACCATGTTGGGATGTGAATTGGAAGAGAGTTTGAGTCATGAAGTGATTCTGAGCTTAGGTTTCTCAAAACTCTTCCAGGTTTTTTCATTCTTTGTGTTTAAAGCCATTTCCCTATCTCTTATGTTATATTTGTACAGCCTTTTTTTTTTTCTTCCTAAAGGGATTACATCCACATCTGTTTCTATTAAACACCACTCTGCTTATCTTTCCTTTTCTCCAAATTGTCAAGGGCGCTTCTTTCTTCTTAATTCTGTGTCCTAGCCTCATCTCTATGGAGATTTATCTAATACCTGCACTGAAGAAATACCTTATTAAAATGTAAATAGTCTCAACATTCCAAACATATTCAAATCATCCAAATTTGGTTATTTATTTGTTGGGTTCTTGTTTCTATTTCTTAAAAAAGCATTTACAAATAAGTGACAAATTTAATTAAATGGAGTTATTACATGGGAGGGGTGGGCAGAACATTGGAAGTTTATGAATAATTGTTCTTATAGAACAGTTATCTCTACAACAAGATCAAAAATTTAATGCTCCTCTCCTTACCTTTTAAGGAAGAGGCTTTTTTCATATTTGTTTGAGAATAAAAATGTTTTAAGTTTTCATACCTGAGCATTTTGTCCTTTCTCATTTCTTTAAAGGACTCTGAATCTTGTTTTGACACAGAAAGAATAGAAGTGTGTCTCCTCTCCCAATTCCACTCTTGTGATGTGTGTCTTTTATTAATAGGATACAATTCTGGAAGTGAGAAATTGAGACTTGGCTCAAACTGCTTCAGAAATATGGCTGGTGAAACTCCAGTATCTCGTTCATATGATAGCTTTCAAGCTAGCCCAAAATGAATAAAGTGATGTGACTCCAAACACCGTGACTGTTCATCAATGGATGCTACAAAAATAATTTGGGGATAAAGAGGCTGTACAATGGGAAAGTTATAGCCATCTCACTCTTCCCAGCGGTTTTACTCTCCTTATCTAACAGCTCATGTCGTACTTTACTTGACTATCCAGTTATCCAGGACTTGACTTCCTTTGCTTTTGGAACCTGTGAAGAAGCTGGATCATGACTCTGGAAGGGGGTGGTTGGAACTCAGGGTGAAAATGAGGAGGCCGGCAAGCTGCCACTTGAAAGAAGATGCACAGAGTCTTGAAGATTAGAACCAGACTATACCAGGAGGGAAAAATTGGACTAATTTACATGTACATGTGTGCTGTGGGCACACACTCACACAGAAATACACACACACAGTGAGTCAAGCAGAGTTTTCCCTGAAGAAAACAAAAAATAGAGCATCTGAGGAGTCAACAAAAACACTCATTCATTCTTCCATTCCTTTGTTCTTTCAATATTTATGTAACTCCTACCTAATACTCTGCACTGAAGTAGATATTATGGCAACAAAATGCCCAAATATCTTTCAGTTCAGTCTCTCAGTCATGGCCGACTCTCCACGACCCCATGAATCACAGCACGCCAGGCCTCCCTGTCCATCACCAACTCACGGAGTTCACTCAAACTCATGTCCACAGAGTCGGTGATGCCATCCAGCCATCTCATTCTCCGTCGTCCCCTTCTCCTCCCGCCCCCAACCTTTCCCAGCATCAGAGTCTTTTCCAGTGAGTCAACTCGTCGCATGAGGTGGCCAAAGTATTGCAGTTTCAGCTTTAGCATCAGTCCTTCCAATGAACACCCAGGATTGATCTCCTTGAGAATGGACTGGTTGGATCTCCTTGCAGTCCAAGGGACTCTCAAGGGTCTTCTCCAACACCACAGTTCAAAAGCATCGATTCTTCGGCAAAGCTTTAAGGAACGAGAATTAATTGGAGGTACTATTTCCATATGTATAAGATTGTGTGCATGCGTACTCAGTTGCTTCAGTCACGTTTGATGCTTTGCAACCTCATGGACCCCGCCAGGCTCCTCTGTCCAGGGGATTCTCCAGGCCAGAATACTGAAGTGGGTGGCCAGGCCCTCCTCCAGGGGATCTTCCTGACCCATGGATTGAACCTGTGTCTCTTATATCTCCTGCATTGCCAGATAGATTCTTTACCACCAGTGCTACCTGGGAAGCCCGTGTGTAACAATAAATCATAATAAATAGAAGCCAAGGGTTTAATGTCTTTAAAATGCTGCAGAACATTGCAGGGTCCATGGGAAAAAAAGCCCACTCATTTCTGAAGGAGTTTTTCTTTGGGGATTGGCTGGTCTATAAAATTTAAAAAGGCAAACACATGAAGAGAAAGAGACCATTGGGGGATGGTTCTGTCTAGGACCCTGTCTAGTAATGTTCCCAGAATTGATTCTCCTGGCATCAATCATTAGAGATACCAGCAAAGGCAGTGAAATAATGGAGTTACTTGTATGTTAACTTTCTTCTAGCTACCAAAGAAAGGCAGCAAACCAGTTTGTGTGTTTTTTAACAATATATTTACTTATTTTTAGTTATTTGGCTGCACCAGATCTTAGCTGTGGCATGCAGGATCCTTTCGTTGCGGCGTGTGGGATCTAGTCCATGACCAGGGGTCAAACCCCAGGCCCCCTGCCTTGGGAGCATGGAGTCTTAGCCTCTGGATCACTAGGGAAGTTGCCCCACTTTGTGTTTGATAGGTGAAACATGTGAGTAGTAAAAAGGAAATAAAGCCTTAAATGGATCTCACTAACTCACTGAAAACAAACTTCTCAATTCCTGTTTGCCAGCTGTATCTGTTTGTTTCTCCAAACTTGCTCCAGCTCGGTATGGGTTGTTTAAAAGGTGAGCTACCATGACCCTGATATGACAAAGGGATACACAAGGATGTGGAAGCTAGTGGTGCATGAGTGCACACAACAGGAAAATGTTAAAGCTTTAAAGGTGAAAATATCAAGACTGTGACTGAGAATAAAATGTTTTCCCTAGTTCAACTGAGGGAGAGTTTGGTGGGTTGTTTTCTCAGACTAACAAGAGGAAGGATGTTTTCTTTATGTGGATGGAGTGGTTGTAAAATGAATATAATGGTTTCCCCAGACGAGCACCGTTTTGAGCATTGTGTATTCCATTCACACCAGGGCACTGGTTTATAATTACCCTAATGGAGCCCTGAATTGGGACAAATGGATGATCGCATCCCATTTCCTTCTTCGGCACTGAGTGTGTTGTGGGATATGGAGTCGCAAAACACACCTCGGAGGACACTCCAGACAGTGGAGTACAGTTTATTATGCCAGTGGATCCAAGGGGAGTCAGTTTCCAACAAGGCCCCTGAGATTTCTGAGAGGCCCAGTTTTATACCCCCACTACAGGACTGGGTGCTTGTCAGCAACCTCTTTGTTGTATATGACTGAGTTTTATAACAAGTAGGCGCTAGGAGAACAAACGATTAAGCTTAAAGGCGAGGAACAATGATTGTACCAAAGCGGGGTGTCTCCATATTAACTTAACAGGGGCGGCCTGACCTCACCTACAGTCTCCGTTCGCCACCCGTAGGGAGGGGAGTCTCCAGGAGGCCTGGTTTTCACTAGCAACGCTTTCCTCACTCTTGGGCAGGGTTCAGGCCCAGTGCGAATCCTGTCTTTAGGACGGATGACAGGCTTCAAGATGGAGTCTCTCCTGCCTTCCTCACACTGGCCCCACAGTACATTGGGCTCATACCAACACCAAGTGCAGGGCGTGAGTGAGGTTTGCTTGTTTCACCTTGCTTGCGGTGGCCGTGCATTTCTAGGTCACCGATTCCCACACAGCAGTGTTCACGGCAAACAGCGTATAAAGGGGGATGTAGATGCAGGACGGCCAGCACAGCCGGATGGGCTTTGGCTTGGTCAGCTTGTCTGCACCGTGTAAATGAAGCCCGGGCATCTCCCCAGGTAGTGTCCTGGTTGATGAAAAACACACCTGTGTCTGGATTTACCTATATCCAAGTACATCAAACCTACATATGTACTGAGCTGGCAGCAAGGAAAAGCACCTACGATGAACAGCAAGAGAAGGAACAACTAAAATGTCTCCTTTATTTCTGAATTCTATTTCCTGTTTTACTGTGAGGGAGTCTATTAGCAAAAAAAGATAAGGCTGAAGATTGAGATCTTCCAAGCAACGTTAAGTACCCGTCTATCAGAGCATATCATCTACGAGATGCTGTTAGCGGTTTGACTAAATTCTAGGAGCGTACACTTTACTTATCTTTCTGGGTTGCTTACATTCAGCCACGATGGTCTGTTCGGATTGTTGACACATGATTTGTAAGAGGATTTAGTTTTTCTTAAACTGCAGCATGAATACTGAAATGGAAATCTAACTTTAAAACTAGTGCAGGACAATTTGCAAAAACATCTTAAAACATGAGTATGGGGAATCCAGAAACATTAGGAAGACTACGTTTCCTGGTGTCAGGAAAAAACACTGCAGGGAAAGTGGGGTCGTTAGTAGATGATTTGCTGAGCTAAATCAGGCTTCGTGACATGTTTAAGGTAACCCAGACAGTATTATTTGCCAAGGGTGTAGATGCTATCTTGTATGGAACTCTGAAACCAGTGCTGGAATGTAAAATAGATATCTGTTCTTTAGTCCTGGAAGGAAAAGTAGGTGTTTTTAGATATCACTGATTACAGCCTCTATACTGAATTTAAAAAGCTATCAAGGACAGAAGTGCTACTGCCTGCTACTGCCTGCTTTTGCAGGGTCACTCAGGGCAAGTTGCTTCTTAAGGTTTACGTATATGTGTATACACATATGGGCTTCCCCAGTGGCTCAGAGGTAAAGAATCTGCTTGCAGTGCAGGAGACACAGGAGACTCGGGTTTGATCACTGGGTTGGGAAGATCCCCTGGAGCAGGGAATGGCAACCCACTCCAGTATTCTTGCCTGGAGAATCCCATGGACAGAGGAGCCTGGCGATCTATACTCCACAGGGTTGCAAAGAATTGGACACGATTGAAGTGACTTAGTATGCACACATGCACGTATACACATATATGGATATGTGTGTGTGCATCTGTGTGTGTGTGTAGTGTTCTGAGTGAAGTGGGAAAGCCCTGGACGCATGGCTTCCAGGGCAGTGTCTGTTCTTTGGCCCACAGACCCTGCAGTCCTGGGCAAGCTCTCTTGTCTCGGATGTTATCTAGTTGTGAGGGACCTGCACTCAGTCTCTGCTGTCTTCTCAGCTAACGTCTTTTGAATCTACTGAGAAAAAGAGTTGATAGTATCAACTCAGTATCTGTGTTTAGACTTTCAAGTATAATGGGGGTCTGCAGTGCACCCGAAACTCTCCTGTGTGTGCTGGGGACACCACAGTGAAAAAATAGATAAGAGGAGTAATCATTTGAAAGAGGGATGCATATTCCAGGTAAAAAGAAAATCAGTTGCAAAGGCCCTGAGGTGGGGGTGTGTTTGGCATATTCGAGGAAAAGTAAGGAGCCACTGTGGCTGGAATAAAGGATGGAGTAAAGAGTAAATGGTGAGAAGGAAATGGCAACCCACTCCAGTGTTCTTGCCTGGAGAATCCCAGGGACGGGGGACCCTGGTGGGCTTCTGTCTATGGGGTCACACACAGTCGGACACAACTGAAGTGACGCAGCAGCAGCAGCAGCAGACTTTTGTAGGTCACTGAGAGGGCTGTTCTGAGTCGTGTGGGAGCCATTTTAGAGTGTTGAGCCTGGAAAGTCGCATACTGTGACCTGTGTTTTAAATGCATCCATAGGCTGTGATAAGAATAGATTCTAGGTGGTGGGTAAGGGAGAAAGTAGGGAGAAGAGTTAGAAAACTGTGGGAGTAATTCTGGAAAGAGCTGGGGGCGCTAACACTGAGGTGTTAATGGAAGGGCTGGTGAGAAGGGGTCAGCCTTTCGATGCATCTGGAAAAACAGATCTAATTAGGTCGCTAATGGATTGGATGCGGGCTGTGAGGGAGGGAAGACAAGCAAGCACTGAGGTTCATAGCACTGAAAGTAGAGGGGTGGGACTCTACTTGTTCAGATGAGAAGCCTGAAAGAGCAGTTTTGGGGGATGAGGCGTGTCTTTATTTGTGGGGGATGTATCCAGTTCTGACACAGAAAGTTTGAGAGGTCTATTTGCAACCCAAGCAGAAATGTCAATAGACAGCTAGAATTTGGGGCAGAAGCTGGGAATTGTCAGTGCACAGGTGGAACGGAAAGCTTTGAGGTCTCCAAGGAGTGAGTGTACACACGGATGTGGAAGATGCCCTGCGTAAAATCTGATGGCCCTGCAGAGTCCAGAGGTCGGGGAGATGGAGAAGAACCATAAAGGGAACTAACTGAATGATTGATCAGTGAGGAGGGAGGAAAAGCAAGAAAGCAGGGTGAAGCCAAGTGAAGGAGGTGTTTTGAGGGAATGATCCGCAATGACAGATTCTGTATTTGGTCAGTATGTGGGAAAACTACTTAAGGCCAAAATGAGGGGAAAAAAGGCTTTATGCTTTTATCTTTCTAGGGATGAGGGGCTGCTGCCTCTCCTGACGTGCAAATCCAGAGAATTTTTGGACTCTCTCTATTCCCTTTTATTCCTGCTTACAAATGGAAATTCTTTTCTGAGCTAATCTCTTAAAGCACTTTGTCAAATGCATCCAGTAATAACCAACTCGTGCTTTCAGTATTCTGTTTTCCAATTACTTTCTGTAGAGCTACAATACGATGAGGTACACCAACTGTCTCAAAAATTGTCAGACATGATTGTTTACCAAATAATTTGCTACTTCATAATATGGCTTGCCATCTTACCAGCTTGTAATATAATTTTCCTTACTGCTTGTTCCCTAAGCCAAGGCTATACTAAGATTTCAAGGATTTTAGCGGTGACCTCTTTAAAAGCCAGATGAAAAGCTAGGCGGTCCCCAAATTCCAGTGGCCTAAAAGAGCAAGCATTTATTTTTCATTCACACAAAGTGCCACTTCAAGTTTGGGAGGCTCTGGGGTGACTGGCCTCCAAGTCACGGCTCAGCCTGGCACCCTCACAAGCCCTGTGGGCACTGAAGTCTGTGTTGGAAAGACGAGCTTCAGAAGTTAAGTTCTCCCACCAGGTAGTTAAACACACAAGCTCCAACACCAAACCCAGACAGCTGATTCTAATTTCGAAGGCTTGGAGAATAAAATATCAGAGAATGTCTGCTTCAGAAATAAACCATTTTCACTTTATTTTGATAATCACAAATAAGCATACAGTCATATGAAGTGACTTTTTATCTTCTTGCCTAATATCAAAGTAATTTTCCTGACCAAAAAAAAATATTTTTTTGCCTCAGTTCTGGGTCTGTCTGAGACTCTAAAGGCAGAATAACTAGCATGCTATGAACAGGTAGGGCTTTCAGTAAAACTTCAATAGTCCACTTAGAGAGGAAAAGGTGCTAGGTTTTTATGGTCTGCACTCTGTCCTGAGGTAACTCATGCCAGAGGTTAGCAGAACCTAACAGTAAAGCTGCGTTGGCCCCTCACCCGCACCGCTGGGCTGCTGCTGTGTCCGTGTCTTCAGGTTCTTACCTTGGTGCTGGTTCGTTTTGCACAGATTTGAAGCAGGATCTATTTTTAGCTGCCAACTACCTCAGCTCTCTTTTATCTTCTCAGTATTCTGATGTCCCTTTGTTATTACAACAAAGACTAACTGGTTTCTACAAGGACTTTAGTTACATTTGGTGGTAACATAAAGCAGCCATATCCCTCTCAGGTAGGTGTTTCCGCAGAGCTGATCTAGCATTACCTACAAACAAGTTATTCTGCTATAGTGAAATGTTTAAATCCAGGTGTTAGCCAAGGGAACTCTCTCTTCGCCAGGAAAAGAGGAGCTGGCAGGAGGGACTAACCCCATTAAAAATCTCTGTATTCCATTTGATTTTATTCCTACTTGTACATTTGTAGTACAGAGGAGGAAAAAATTGCAAATGAAAGTGGCTTGGTTTTGGACAGGTGTACAATTCTATAGAAATAACACATTTCTCCTATATTAATGTGTTATTCATAGGTAGTGGTATGGAGTTCACAAGTTGTTTCAGATTTGCTCTCATCTGCATCTCACACAGCGAGTAGGAAATGTGTACATGATTCCGACTTTACAAACAAATGAACAGACAAAAAAAAAAAAAATCCAGACTTGGTACATTCACCCAGTTAGCTATCGACAAAGCTGGAATTAAAGCCTGTGTTATCTGGTTTTCTTCTGTGATATTTCCACAAGCAATTTCCTAGATAATACAAAGTGAAGAGCATTATTTATTTATTTATTTTTATCATGACCTGGAATTTATTTTATCTCATTAAATAAATAGCTGTACTGAGAGCAGCACTTGAGGCTGTTTAAGTGTGCCATTGGTTCCCTGTGAGTCTGTAGCTACTTGAGGTTCCTTTGTGTCTCTGCCCACGGGCATCCCACACGGATTCATCTGTGCCCTCTTCAAATGTGCTCCCAACATTAAAGAGGACGGATTCTTTGTATTGTAATTATTTATGAATTGGTGCGTTTTTCATCATTCTCAATTGATGGGAAGTGCTTTAGCACCTTAGAGGGTGTTCTCGTGGTTTCTGGGGTTTAACTCATCTGACCTGCTACTAAGTTTAAACATTTCTTACCCATGTTATGCCTTGAGTCCGGTCCCCCCATACTGGTAGAATAAGACACTGGCAGCAATGCAAAAGCAAGAATGGGATTTATTTTTAGCTCGAGCTAGGGCTCATGCCTCCTCCAGCGCAGTGGAGTGTGGACAAGAGCCCCTAGCCCAGGTCACAGCGGTTTTTATAGTCTTAGATTACATAAGCACCTATTTTTGTTCAAAAGATCAATCTGGCAGAAGCTTATTGGCCAGTTTATAGCGCGCGGGGTTTTTCTGGGGGATTTCCCTTTTTCCTCTGATTAGCCTGATTTTTGGCACTGGCGGGACTTTTCTAGGGAGGAGTTTCTTAATTTTGGCTCCGGCGGGATCTTCTTAGGGAGGAGTTTCTGTGAACTTAGCCTCCACCCTGTCTCCAGGAAATCGAAACTTAGGCCTAAGCAAGGTCTCAGGCCTATCCTGGCTAGTCAGATGTTAGGGCTCCTAACACCCATCTTTTTGTTGATCATACTTAGAGTTTTAAAATTAATAATTTGATAGGACTGACCAAAAGCCATTACTTATTCACACTAGAAGCACTGAATTATTAATTTTTTTGGGAGGGACATTTATTGCCATCAGATCGATGTAGGAGTCAGTCCTCTAAAAAGGACAACCTTGAAATCTGGGTTAATTTATTTTGAAAGATTTCCATCAGGTAATTCTGTACTCTTGGGCAATTTGCTCTACCTCTCTGTACATATATTTCTTTATTAGATACATAGAGGGAATTACCACACAATACTTAATAATGCATAAGCAATGTGTTCAATTTTATTTTCACTTCTATGGAAAAGGTATCATATCTCAATATAATCCTATGATTAATATCTTTTCTAAGTCAAGGTCAGAAAGAACCTTATAGGTGATCCCATGAGTGGCCATTCCATGTGATATAACAGTGTTGATGCCAAATACTTCTGGAGTCAATCTCCTTGTACCTGTGCTAGAGAATCTGTTGAAATAATATCATTTTCTGAAAAAACCGTCAATTAGGATTCAAGGTTAAATATACCATTCATTAGAAAATTGGAACCTCAAGATTTAAGTAAAATTGAGGTTTAATTTTTTAAACTTACTTAGAGGATGTGTGCAAAATTTATTAGTACAGAATTAAAAAGATGTTGATATGACTTCCACCCCCAGGAATGATGTAACAGGACACAGCAGGCAAATGTGTCCATTGGGGGAAAAACAAAAGCCTTAAAAAATAATTTTTTTGTTGTTGAAAATATCAGAGAGTTGTGGGGGCACAGGGATTAGAGGAACCAAAATTCCAGGGAGGAGAAGTGAGGTAGTGATCTCCAGCTTTTTTTTTTTCTTTTAAATTTGAGGGAGGGGCATTTCCTGATTCTGGGTGTGACCTGGGAGCTTACACAGACAGAAATCCTATTTTCGGGGAGAGAGTAACCAGCAGCCTTTCCTGGTCATGCAGGGACTGCAATAGCAATAACTATGGCAGGGATTTTTTCCCATGGAAATTTGCACTGATCTGGGCATATAATGGCAGCTTGGGGCCTTGGTCAAAATGTTTTGAGAGGTAGAACAAAATGTCCTGTTGTATTGAGGTGCATAGGGAATAAAGAAAACACAAAGCTGATCTTTCCAGCAAGATTTTGGGAGGCAACTTTTGACACTCTTAGAGGTGGGAGGTGGAGGGCAGGACTGGAAACTCCAAAGGCAGAGACAGGTCTCTCAAAGAGCTTTCTTGGGCTGTGGAAACAGAGACCCCTCAGGCTAGCAAGGGTTACTTACCAGTTTCATTGGGCACGCTGATTCCCAGAGAAAGGACTGCTGTAACTATAGTTCTACTTAAAGAATACCTTGAATTATTTGATTGCGTGTATGTAGCGAGACTCATTTTATAGTGCACTTCCACACACTTTATTTCCTTTGTTTGAGCCCTTCTCACCTTGTGTGATACGTAGTTCGGGGTAATTATGCTGATTCTGTACATGAGGAACCTGGGGGTTCAGACAGTTGGAGAGGTAAGTTCAGGCTAGAATCCCGGTGTTCTGACTGTTCATCCAGCATTCAGGCATCATATGCATCTAGGCAACTACTTTAACTGGCTACTCAGGAACTCTAAATTTCATTGTGCAAATGGACAATTTTTGAGCAACTAGTGTTTACAAAAGTTGGCCCCTCACTGGCAGTTACAACAAACACACTGATCAGAGCCACTGGGATCAATATTATTCTCCCTTGGAACTGGGATTAAATAAATTTAATTGGTATTGAAGATGAGAGGGTAGAAAGCATGGGGGCATGAATTTTGGTTTCAGGATACTAATTACAGCCAGGGTTTCACAGTGAATTATTTATATTTCTGTCACCCGAGGACTTCCAGAGGGCAACTGGGTTAATTCACATACTGTAATTCTCCATTTCTAATAAACTGTGGAGAGTTCTTAATTGGTAATTAGAAAATGATTATACCTTGTCGGTAAAAACCGCATTTCTTTGACTATATTGATGTGATTATGCAATTACATTTCAAATTAGCTTGAATAATGTTCAACACAAGAATTCTAATTCTGGCCTGATCTGCCAGGTAACTTGGCCATTGGCAGATTTAGGGGTGTCCTCAAGTGTAAGCACACCATGCCTGGTTTTGAAGCGGTTTCTCAACTTGTTCTAGTGTTCTTTGCAACAACATGGGGTGGCAACAAGGGTTTAATTTCACTGTTCAGTGTTAATTTTGTATGTAATTCCTTTTTAATTATGACTTGAGTCAAGTCTTCAATTTTTATGGAAACCGATTGGCTCTTATACTTCAACATTATTTTCTTTTACTTAATCAGAACATACTGTAGTTAATCAAGAAATACCTCTAATGTGCATTTAAAACGATCAGACCAAGAAGGAGAATTTAATAGTAATCATAGTAATAATAAATTGGCTATTCTGAAATGTAGCAATCATATTTATATATATATGTCTCTGGAGACTTGATAAAGAATGGGGATTTGATAGAGTTCAAACAGTGATACTTTTGAGACTCGAAGGATGAGAATCCAAATGGGGACACTGGGATAGTAAGTTTAACCTGATATTTATTATCCAGGATAAACCGGGATATGAGAAAACCCTAATCATGGTCATGTCTGTGTATGTGTGATATTTGGTATTGTGCTTCATAGACATAATTGTACCTAAATGAAAAAAGCAGCATAAATGCATTGCTGTGTATGCATTCACTTCAGTGGCGACTCCGTGCCAGGCCCTCTAAGAAATGGATATACTGAGAGGAATAAGACTCAGCCTGAGGGCTTGCAGAAACATCTTTTGAACATGGTAAATTCTGAGGGAAAGGTATGGATGACGGAGGTGGAAGTGTGTGTATGTGTGTTTGGAGGGGGTGGAGGTGGTTAGTGTATTTCTCCAACCAACTCCACTGCATTCCTGCCTCAGGCTGATGCTGAACACCTCACACTGGTGTTTGAATTAATTTATTTCTAACACTGTAGGGGCCTATTAAAAATATGGGGCTTCCCAGGTGGTAAGGAACCCGCATGCCAAGGGAGGAGACTTAAGAGACACAGGTTTGATTCCTGGGTTGGGATGATCCCCTGGAGGAAGGCGTGGCAACCCACTCCAGTATTCTTGCCTGGAGAATCCCATGGACAGAGGAGCCTGGTGGGCTACAGTCCATGAGTCACAAAGAGTCAGACACAAATGAAGTGACTGAGCACAAGCAGGCACAAGTGAAGAATATGCTTCTAGTCTTCAAAAGGATAGGACTGGACATGTATGATTCACTAAAGATGCACTGTCCACTGTGGTAGCCACATGTGGCTCTTTAGTGAAAATTACATCAGATTAATATTTAGTTTTTCAGACTAGTCACATCTCAAATGTTCAGAAGCAGAATGTGGCTCAGTTCAGTTCAGTTCATTTCAGTCCGGTCACTCAGTTGTGTCTGACTCTTTGCGACCCCATGAACCGCAGCACACCAGGCCTCCCTGTCCATCACCAGCTCCTGGAGTTCACTCAAACTCATGTTCATTGAGTTGGTGTTCATCCAACCATCTCATCCTCTGTTGTCCCCTTCTCCTGCCTTCAATATTTCCCAGCATCAGGGTCTTTTCAAATGACTCAGTTTTTGCATCAGGTGGCCAAAGTATTGGAGTTTCAGCTTCAGCATCAGTCCTTCCAATGAATATTCAGGACTGATCTCCTTTAGGATGGACTAGTTGGATCTCCTTGCTGCCTAAGGGACTCTCAAGAGTCTTCTCTGATGCCACAGTTCAAAAGCATCAATTCTTCAGTGCTCAGCTTTCTTTATGGTCCAACTCTTACATCCATATGTGACCACTGGAAAAACAATAGCTTTGACTAGACGGACCTTTGTTGGCTTTTTAATATGCTGTCTAGCTTGGTCATAGGCTAATGGACACCAAATTGAACAACACCATGTAGAACATTTCCATCATTTCAGAAACTTCTCTAGGAGAGCACTGACAAATAACACACCTCTAAATGCACAGAGTAATTTCCTTTCTCTTTTAATATCAGCATGTTTAGACCACTGCACATTCTGCCAAAAGTTTGAAATGCTTTTATTCACTCATTTACTCATAACACCATATATTCATTATGAACCTAATATGTGACAGGCACAGGAGTGAAGAAGATAGAAAAAGAACATGCCTGTTATTCTTATTTAATTAAAATATGATTTAAGTATTGTAGATATTGAAAACGTCTTCCAGTGATTGAGCTTTCTAATTGGGAAACAAATTAATTAACATTCAGCTTCCTAACATGGCACAATTGGGAAGCAACAGATACAGCATAAAATATGGGCAAGGAAAGTAAAATATGAAAGTATAGGCATCAATGGTAGAGGTGAAGCACCTCTACCCTTGCTTATTGCAGATTTTCTTCTTTCATTTTCTTACAAGCTAGTAACATCGAAACTCAAGAAGATAACTGAAGGTTATAAAAAGCATACCTGAGAGAAACTTTCAAATGAGGTATGTAGGCAGACCCGGGAAATGTATAAGAACATTTGAGCAACATAACAATTAATGGATTATAAACCATACAAGATGACATCTGCAGAGACACAGTAAATTATGGTTTATGTGGGCTTTTGAAATTAGTATTAGAGAAATATAATCACATACAATTACCCTTTCAGACTCTGATGTCAACTTCTATATTCAATGTACTAAGAAGGCAAAACAAAACCTGGCTGTATTTGAAGAGATAGTTGGTTTGATCCTGTGGTGAGAAGAGATTATGGTCCCCAAATAGGCTGTGGTCTAGAGGATTTACCTAGGATTTCAGGGCATTAGTGTAGAAAGCTAGGGTTAAATAGTAGAATGAGTGACTTAGGGAAGGTTAACCTACTTCCTATTTCTCAAGGGCATTCTGTGGAGAATCAAGAGTGGAATTGGACTGAGGGTTGTTTGTAAGATGGCATGAGAAGGGAACAGGATTTGATATGCCAGCCATTTCCTTCCAACCTCCATATGCGATCAATATACTTTTGATTTAAAAACTATTGCCATTTCTTCTCAAAGCCAACTTATCTGCAATATCAATTTCCTGGGTATTCTCAGCTTGGTTTCCTGAGACTGTGTCTTCTGTGAGTAGCCTTGAAGTTTCTCCTTGTGCTGAGGCAAGTGGGGACTTCCGTGCCCTTAAATACAATGAGACTTCTTTAGTCTACACTCCCTCCATGTTCAGGGAACACCCGGCACTATTTCCTCATCTTTGAACCAGTCTCTCCTGTTGGCATCCATGGCATCACACCAGTTTGACAATTTCTCATTTCATTCTAGCTCCACAGCCATCATCTTGACCAGAGGCTCCAACAACGCTGGGCTCCTGCCTACTCTCCGCTCCCCCTAGTTGTCACTCTTGTTACAAATTATAAAACAGTATAAATTTTTTCTTACCATTTTCCACTGAGAGTATCTGGTGACTTACTCTTGCATTTAGAACAAGATCTACATCCCATAACCTCATCATCTGGCTTCTCTCCAACTCTCCAGACTCAACCGTCTAGTTGTCATTCATTCATCTCTCCTTTTACTTGTTAATTCTTTCGTGTGTGTAGCCATTATGAGAGGGTATAATGCTCTGGGATCTGAGTGAAAAATGCAGGCTTAAATTATTGCCTTCTTGGAGTTTATATTCTCTCAATATTCAAGGGTGATCTGGTGTTGAGAGACAAGGAATAATATAGATGAAAAGGGGGAATTATAATGCATTGAATGATGATGAAGGCAAAGGAGAAAAAAGCAGGGAAGGGTGTGTGGATGAAAGGTTCAAAACCGAAAGATAATGGTTCCCAGAAAAGCTGGCATTTGAGTACAGACCTGAGAGGGAGAAAACTATGCAGGTATCTGGGTGAAGAAAACCCAAGGTATAGAGAAAAGGAAGTACCATAGCCTACGTGCACATGGAATATTCTAGGAACCACAAGGAGGTCAGATATGAGTACCACAGGTACAGGAATGAGAAATAAGACAGAGGGGACTTTGTAGGCCATTTTAAGACCCTTTGATTTTATTTGCAATGAGATGAGAAGCAGTTAGAAGGTTCTGAGCAGGAAGGTGATGTTTCTTTCTTGACATATTGATTTTTTATGTGACACTTATGTGTGGGGCACACTGTGTCAGGCACTGTGCCAGGTTCCAGGCTTTGTGGTCGACTTTTTATTTTGTCAACTGGGATATTTCCAAATCATTTACTAAATTGACTTCTTCATGTAATTAATGATTAAAGACTTTTGAAATTAAGCAATTTTTGATTTCATATTAATTATTTAATATATATTTAAAAATTGTTTACAGTTAAGAGTAGTGTCTTTTGACTATTTTTACAGTATACTGCAAATAGGGGTTGTTTTTGTTGTTCAGTTGCTAAGTTGTGCCCAACTCTTTGCAACCCCTTTGCAAAACCTCTTTTCAATGGACTGTAGCACGCCAAGCTTCCCTGTCCTTCACTATCTCCTGGAGTTTGCTCAAACTCATGTCCATTGAGTCAGTGATGCTATCTAACTACCTCATCCTCTGTTGACCCCTTCTCCTCCTGCCCTCAATCATTCCCAGCATCAGGGTCTTTTCCAATGAGTTGGTTTTTCGCATGGTGGCCAAAGTACTGATAAATGGGAAAATTTACCCAAGCTCAAAAGATACATCAACTATCTCTCTCCCCATTCATTACTGCCAAAAACATATCAATCATTGAGGAAAGTGCAACTCATTACATTGACAGAGAGGGACTCTTGTAGGAACTTTTTACATGAAATGCCTAGGAAAAATGAAGAGACCAATTCCATTCAAAATTAGTGGAAGAAGAAAACAAATTGAGAGTAACACATCTCGGTTGACAAAATTGCTAGCAAAAATCTCCCCTGAAGCAGAATAAAATTGTGCCATGGCACCCCAAAATAGCATGGAAAATTTTAAAAGAAAACACCTAAAATGGGATATTCAAAAATTAAGAACAAAAATGGACAAAAACCAAGAAGTGTCCATTATAGTTGGCTCAGATGATGTCAGAAATGGCTAATAAACTAAAATGGTCCCAAGGGAGAATAGATTTGAATGAAAAATTTGAAAGAAAGCATTAAAGAAAGTCAGAAAAAGCAATAGTTAAAATTAAATGAAAGTAATAAATTAGGTCAGAGAAAAGAGTAACTGAAATGAAAGAAATTTCTTATATATTTTCTATGAACAAATCATCCATTTATTATTTATGTTTATGTTCAATATGTTATATACATTATATTTTTTGAATCATTTGAAAGAAGGTTGTATGCAAAGATATTTACTTGCTAACCAGAGTAGAGTTATAAAATTCAGGGAACTTAGCATCAAATAATACTGCTGCCTACTCTATAGGTCATATTCCAAGTACATCAATTGTTCCATAATATCCTTCTTAATGCTATTTTTATAATAAAGGACCCAGTTCAGGATCTCATATTACATTTAGTTGTCATGTCTTTGTAGTCTCTTTTGATCAAGAGGAGTTCCTCAGCCTTCCTTGGTCTTTCATGAAAATTACCGGCCAAGTATTTACTAGAATATTCCTCAATTTGGGTGTCTTTGATGTTTCCTCGTGAATGGATTGAGGTTTGGGATTGAATACCACGTAAGTGTTATGTGTCCTCATGCAATTACATCTGCATCTTTTTGTGATGTTTTGCCTCTTTGTGATCCTCATTTTGATTACTTGGTTAAGTTGCTACCTACTTTTTCCACTATAAATTTATTTTATTTTGTAATTAGCTAAAAAGTGTTGGAAGATACTCAAATGCTTTGTAAATATCCTCATTTCCCCCCCAAATCTTTCCCCCAATTTACCTTAAGCATCTAATCATGATTCTTACCTGATGCTGAGGTGTTCCAGGCTCATCTGGTGGCTACCCCACAATTTTCCCAAGAGAGAGGAGTGGCATTTAGAAATCGAGGCCTGGAATCCAGTCCTTCTGGGGTGTCACTGGCTTTAGGTCCTTCACTAGAAACTGCTGAAATTATATTTTTCTGTTGCTCCTAATTCCAGTCCATTCAATAGTGTCTTTTGACTTTGCTCGTTCAGCACCTGTTTCTTACTTCTTCTATAGCAAGAAACAGGACTCACAATAATATCTATGTATTTTCTCATTGTTCAGTCCTGCAGTACACACAAAGTAGTTTTCATTTCTCAGCAGTGCCAAAGAGTTTTCCTGTGTGTCTGTGCCAATTGACACTCACTCCTGCGATGCATGCTATCTCCAGTTGTTCACATCTTCACAAGAGCTTTAGGAATGCTAGTATTTTTTGTATTGTTTATTTCTGGCTCTTCCAGTTTGTGTACAGTGGTATATCATTGTGGTTTTAATTTTCATTTGTATATTCTTGATGAAACCTAGACAGCATATTGAAAAGCAGAGGTATTACTTTGTCAACAAAGGGCTGTCTAGTCAAGGCTATGGTTTTTCCAGTGGTCATGTGTGGATGTGAGAGTTGGACTATAAAGAAAGCTGAGCACCAAAGAATGGATGCTTTTGAACTGTGGTGTTGGAGAAGACTCTGAAGAGTCTCTTGGACTGCAAGGAGATCCAACCAGTCCATCCTAAAGGAGATCAGTCCTGAGTTTTCATTGGAGGGACTGATGTTGAAGCTAAAGCTCCAATACTTTGGCCACCTGATGTGAAGAACTGACTCATTTGAAAAGACCCTGATGCTGGGAAAGATTGAGGGCAGGAGGAGAAGGGGATGGCAGAGGATGAGACGGTTGATGGCATCACCGACTCAATGGACATGGATTTGGGTGGACTCCAGGAGTTGGCGATGGACAGGGAGGTCTGGCGTGCTGCAGTTCTTGGGGTTGCAAAGAGTCGGACACAACTGAGCAACTGAACTGAACTGATGAGGTTTTAACCTATTCATTTGTTTTATTTGCCATTTGGATATCTTTTTTGGGGGGAGAGGGAGGTAAAGTGTATGTTAACTTTTGCTATTGCATTGTCTGTCTTTTTGTATAGCCTACATGCACACACCATGCTAGTAAAGTCATGCTCAAAATTCTCCAAGCAGAACTGGACATGGAACAACAGACTGGTTCCAAATAGGAAAAGAAGTACGTCAAGGTTGTATATTGTCACCCTGCTTATTTAACTTCTATGCAGAGTACATCATGAGGAACGCTGGGCTGGAAGAAGCACAAGCTGGAATCAAGATTGCTGGGAGAAATATCAATAACCTCAGATATGCAGATGACACCACCCTTATGGCAGAAAGGGAAGAGGAACTCAAAGGCCTCTTGATGAAAGTGAAAGAGGAGAGTGAAAAGGTTGGCGTGAAGCTCAACATTCAGAAAACAAAGATCATGGCATCTGGTCCCATCACTTCATGGGAAATAGATGGGGAAACAGTGGAAACCGTGTCAGACTTTGTTTTTTTGGGCTCCAAAATCATTGCGGATGCTGATTGCCGCCACGAAATTAAAAGACGCTTACTCCTTGGAAGGAAAGTTATGACCAGCCTAGATAGCATATTAAAAAGCAGAGACATTACTTTGCCAACCAAGGTCCGTCTAGTCAAGGCTATGGTTTTTCCCGTGGCCATGTATGGATGTGAGAGTTGGACTGTGAAGAAAGCTGATCGCCGAAGAATTGATGCTTTTGAACTGTGGTTCTGGAGAAGATTCTTGAGAGTCCCTTGGACTGCAAGGAGATCCAACCAGTCCATTCTAGAGGAGATCAATCCTGGGTATTCATTGGAAGGACTGATGCTAAAGCTGAAACTGCAATACTTTGGCCACCTCATGCGACGAGTTGACTCACTGGAAAAGACTCTGATGCTGGGAGCGATTGGGGGTAGGAGGAGACCGGGATGACAGAGAATGAGGTGGCTGGATGGCATCATCGACTCGATGGACATGAGTTTGAGTGAACTCCGGGAGTTGGTGATGGACAGGGAGGCCTGACGTGCTGTGGTTCATGGGGTCGCTAAGAGTCGGACACGACTGAGCGACTGAACTGAACTGAACTGAACTGAACATGCACACACTGACGTATAAACATTCTAGATAAGAGTAATTTGTGGCATATGTTTTTGAAAATAATTCCAAGCTCATCAGTATTTTCCCCCTATGTTTTTATCCTAAAGCTTTATCATTTTCCTTTAGTGTTTAGATCTTTAAGACTTCTAGAATGCTTTTGTGTATTGTATGAGGAGGGGTTGAGAATAATTTTTCCATGCTGAAATCCAAGTGATACATTTCCTTGTATTGAAAGGACCTTTCTTTCTAGCAGTTCATTAAAGTGTTGCCCACATATTCTTCAATTATATAGCTATGCTTTTGAACTCTATTCTGTTTAATTGGAATATTTTTCTATCTTTGTGTCATGCCACATTGTCTTAATTACTATAGTTTTATAAGTCTTTTTAAAAATTCTATTTTTAATTGGAGGATAGTTATTTTACAATACTGTGATGGTTTCTGCCATACATCAACATGAATCAGCCATAGGTATATATCTGTCCCCTCCCTCTTGATCATCCCTTCCTATAAGAAGTCTTTTTATAATAGAAATTCTTTTTTAAAATTTATTTTTAATTGAAAGATAATTGCTTTACACTATTGTGTTGCTTCCTGTCATACATCAGCATGAATCAGCCATAGATGTACATATGTCAACCTCCTTCTTAAACCTCCCTCCCTATAAGTCTTAATACCTAGTAATGTGAATCCTTCAACTTTGTTTACTTAAAAAATTGTTTTCAGTATCTGTGGACTTTAAATTCACATACATATTTTAATATCAGTTTTCAATTTACACAATATAAAAATACAGCTGGGATTTTCTTTTGGATTGTATTGAATGAATATATTAGTTTAGAAATAATTGTTATCTCTCTAATATATAAAATTCATAAACATTGTCCTATTTGTTTAATTCTTCTTACATTTTCTCTCAGTAATGTCTTCAGTTTTCTGTGAAGAATTGTGTATATTTTGTTAGGGTAATCTGTAAGTATTCTTTATGCTTTTATAACTATCACTTAAAAAACTCATTTTCTACTTCTTCCTGGTCGATAATAATGAAACTTTTTCATTCTGACTTTAATGAGCAATTTTTCTAGATTCACTTATCCATTTTAACAGTTTTTCTTTGGAATATGTTTGGATGTGCCAGATAAACAACTGTGTGGTCTGTGCCCAATCACAGGAATATTTACTGTTGTTTTACTTACCTCTGTGCACAGCCAGGGACCTAGACTACAGTGTGGGGGAGAAGAGGTGACAGAGGGTGTTTATCATCTTCCTGATCGTAGGAGGTCAGGTTTCAACATTTTGCTGTTAACCGTGATGTTTGTTGTAGGTATTTTTGTGGATGAATCTCAATATCAAACTAATGTCAGATTCTTCTATTCATTCTATAACGAATTTTTTCACGTGCTTTTTCTGACATCTATTGAGAA
Organism: Moschus berezovskii; assembly: GCF_049115385.1. Lineage (NCBI taxonomy): Eukaryota > Metazoa > Chordata > Mammalia > Artiodactyla > Moschidae > Moschus > Moschus berezovskii. The sequence goes on along the minus strand of NC_142481.1, from coordinate 61,110,918 downwards.
GATCTTTTTTCCCTTTTCTTCTGCGAGTGTAGTGAATTGTTTGACATTCCCCCTCCTTCCCTTTCTTCTTTCTTTTCTTTCTCCCTCCCTCTTCTTCCATCCTTCCTTCTTTCCCTCCCTCCCTCCTTTCTTTCTCTCTTTGGCCGTGGGAACAATGCTGCATTCCTGGAATAAGTTTCAACAGCTAGAAATGTATAACATTTTTAATATATTCCTGGCATATTGAAATCAATTTTGCAACTACGTTCATGATGGATACTAGACTTTTCTTGCAATGTCCTTTTCAGATTTTAACGTGAAAGTTAGGTTAGCATCATTACATAAATTTGGGCCACATGCCCTCCTTATTTTGGATTAAAAAGCCCTTCTGGCCTGTGTATCACACGCATTTTCAAATGCCTAAATGAAAAGGGGCCCCGAATGTTAAGGTCACTTCTCTGGGTTTCGTTTCTCTCCAGTAATACACTCCTTGAGTTCTGGCTGCCTTGGTAGCTCTCTGTTATCTGCAATTTGATGTATTCTGTATTTTATTAATCTTTTAAAGATTTTCTTGGTGAGGAGTTCGTTTTTGCTGCAGACTGGCCCATCATGGTTGGAAGTGGAAGCCTCTCTCATTTTTAACCCCCATCTCCAGTTCTTGCCATTTTTCACAAGGGGCATATAGATCAAAAATCTTTCAGCCTAGGTGTTACAAGTATTCATTAGAGACTTTTCAACTGCTGTCTGTGCTCACCTTCTCATGGTTGAATGCCTTAGGAATGAAGAAGAATATTTACCGAGACAAATGCTTCTGTCAGCTTGACAATGCTCTTTTCAAATGGAGTGCCTCTCAAAGCAAGCTCTGTATGGTTCATTACCCATTTGTTGTCCTACCCTCATCTTCAAAGATTTGCTTTAGATGATGCTAGTCTGCAGAGGTTTCTGTTTTCTGGTACATACAAGTTTTAGTTGTGTTAGAAGTTTTAGAAAAGTTAAGAAACATGTTCTTGATTTAACTAATGAAGAATGCTTATTTAAATTTTGATTAGAATCTCTTATAAACATGCCCTGGAAGGATTTCTTTGGGTAAAACCTGGACAGATGTTAAATCAGGCAGAAAGGCACACATACATACAACCTAATTCTAAAAGGTGAAATCAAAATATAGCAAATAATATTTTTACAGAGTGATGTCAGCAAGATGGCATGAGTCCCCCATTTGTATTTCTGCTCAGCAATTATAGTTTGCAGCCATCTTGGGCAAGAGTGCCTTAGTGGAGGATTTGGAATCTAGGTAGGAGACTGTTAAATACCACTGAAGCACAAGACCAACGAGGGCTGTTTTGAGAAGGCAAACCCGTGGCCCAGGCTGCTTAACTGCCAGCCATCATCCCAGCTAGACCCGGAAACAGCTCTTTTCTCTGCAACTGTGATTACCTCCTTCTTTGGCCTGACCCTGCCACCACACTATTTGTTACATGATCCTGCGGGGGCTGTGCCTGCCTGTGCCTCAGACTAATGGAGCAGAATCAAGAGCCCAGAAATCAACCCACACATACATTTTGTTGTTAAGTCACTAAGTTGTGTCCAACCCTTTTGCCAAACACACACAGTCAACTCATAATTAACAGGGGAGCCAAGAATATTCAACGGAGGGAGAATAGTCTCTTCAATAAATTGTGTTGAGAAAACTGAATATTCACATGCAAAAAAAATGAAATTGGACCCCCATCTTACACCACTCACAAAGTTAACTCAAAATGGATTAAGAACTAAAATGTAAGATATGAAAGCATAAAACCGGTAGGTGAAAGCATGGGGAAAAGCCCTTTGACACTGGTGTTGGCAACAATGTTTGGATATGACATCAAAACTACAAAAAACAAAAATCAGCAGTGGGTCTACATCAAACTAAAAGGCTTCTGTACAGCAGAAGAAACAGTCAACAAAATGAAAAAGCAACCTATGGAATGGGAGAAAAATATTTGTAGACATCTATCCAGTAGGAGGTTAATATCCAAGAAATATAAGGTGCTCATACAACTTAATAGTAAAAACCAAGTAACCTGATTAGAAAACAGGCAGAAGACCTGAATAGACATTTTTCCTAAGAAGACATACAAATGACAAACAGGTATATGAAAAAGTGCTTATTACTATTCATCATGTAAATGCAAATCAAAACCATAGTGAGACAGTACCTCAAAGATGTTAAACTAAGTTGCTTCAGTCATGTCCTACTCTGTGCGACCCCATAGATGGAAGCCCACCAGGCTCCCCCGTCCCTGGGATCCTTCGGGCAAGAATACTGGAGTGGGTTGCCATTTCCTTCTCCAATACATGAAAGTGAAAAATGAAAGTTCAGTCACTCAGTCGTGTCCGACTCTTCGTGACCCCATGGACTGTAGCCTACCAGGCTCCTCCGTCCATGGGATTTTCCAGGCAAGAGTACTGGAGTAGGGTGCCATTGCCTTCTCCATCAAAGATGTTAAGATGGCTATAAAGACAAGAGATAACAAACACTGGTTGGAGTTTGGAGAACAGGAAATCCTCATACATGGTTGGTAGGAATGTAAATTGGTACAGCCATTATGGAAAACAGTACAGAAGTTCTTAAAAAAATTAAAAATAAAACTACCATATGATCTAGTAATTCCACTTCTGGATATATACTCAAAGGAAATGAAATCTGTATCTTAAGAAGGTGTCTGCATCCTCATGTTCCTTCCAGCATTATTCACAATAGCCAAGATATGAAAACTACCTACATTTCTATCAGTGGAATGGATAAATAAAATGTATCTACAACAGAATGTTATTCAGCAATAAAATAAAGAATTCCTGACATTTGTGGTGATATGGATGAACCTGGAGGACATTATGTTAAGTGGGATACACCAAACACAGAAAGACAGACTGCCTATTCTCACTTGTGTGCAATCTGAGAATGTGAACTCGTAGGACTCAGAGAATAGAATGGTGGCTGACAGGGCCTGGGGGTGGGAGGGAATGGGAAGTTGTTGGTCAAAGGATACAAATATTTCAGTTTTAAGATGAATAAATTCTGGAATCTAATGTACAGCATGTTGACTATACTTGACAATATTGTATGCTTTAAGTTGCTAAGTTGGTAGATCTTAAATGTTCATACCACTCACACACAAAGATAACTGTGTGTGGTGATGATGTGTGTAAATTAATGTGTGTTAACTTGATTGTGATAATCATTTCACTATACATGTATATTAAATCATAATGTTTTACATCTTCTAAAAATCACATACTATTTAAATATATATTTTTGTCAATCATATCTCAATAAACTAATAAGTTAATTGAATTTTAAGATTAAACAAATACATATATTCACAGGTAAAAATATTTTATTAGCTTTTAGTGATAAAATTGCTTGGCAAAATAATATACATCTTTAGCAAATTTACTATAAACAATAAAAATTTCTCTCAACTGTATTATTGCTTTTAACATTAAACTTCTATTTTTTATGTTTGTATTTCCAAAGATTCAGTTGCATGCAGTAGGGGCAGTGGTCACCTGAATTCATTATACATGGAGTTTTTCTCACCTAAGATGGGATGAATGAATTCATTCTTAGAAATAATTTTTTTGAGAAAGATATATGGTCTTTGTTCATGTAACTTTGTTGAAACTGGAGAAAACCTTAGTTCTTATTTCCTTGCTTTACAGATGAGGAATTGGAATAATTTATATGTAAGTGGTTTGTAAAAGGTAAGAGTGAATGAGAGATCCGGAATTTTGGTGTCTCTCAATCAGGTGTCTCTGTAGTATGATTCCTCTCCAAAAGACTAAACCTAGAAATACTCAGAACAGACATGGGTTGGAAGCCTGATTCTGGTAATTACTATCCAAATCTGTGATTTGCAGAAAGTATCAAAAGGAAAAAAGTGAGGAAGGTGTATTATACTCAGCTACTGCATGGCATCACCGACTCTGAGGACATGAGTCTGAGTGAACTCCGGGAGTTGGTGATGGACAGGGAGGCCTGGCGTGCTGTGATTCATGGGGTCGCGGAGAGTCGGACACGACTGAGCGACTGAACTGAACACTCCATTCAAGTATAAAGCCTAAAGCCAAACTGAGAGACTTTCAAGAAGTTTGGAATATTTTCCCTGTGAGCCTACCAATATATACCATGGCATATATTTAGTGTAAATATATATTTTATATTTATATGCATTTATATTATAAACATAAATATATATCTACAGTGAGCCTACTAGAAGATCTACTCAAGGATGTAGATCCTTTTACAAGAAATACAGGAGAAATAAATAATACCTTAAAATGCCTTCACAGAGATAAAATCAGCAAAATCTATGAGGTGGAAATGCTACAGGAAAAGCGACTTGTTATATTCAACAAGTGTGTTACCAACAGAAGAAGAGGAAAAACAGAGGGAGGGGAAATGTAGATTAAAAAAGATATGTCAGTTAATAGCAAAGTGTGGATCTAATTTGGCTCCTTGTTGAAAAAGCACATGTAAAATTTATGAATCAATTGGAGAAATATGAATATTTGGATATTTGATGGCAAGTAATTATTATAAAAATGTCTTGACAATGGTAGTATGGTTCTTTTGAAATAATGATGTTATGTTTTAAAAACTATATACTGAAATATTTACAGTATATAGATTCTGAAATATATATTATTTACTGTATTAATATATAAAATATATTATAAAGATATAAATGCATATAAATATATATTTGCAGTAAATATATACCAAAATATTTACAATAAAATAATGTGATGTCTGGGGATTTGCTTCTGAATATTTTAGAGGAGGGGGGAATGGGTGCAGTATAAATGGAACAAGATTAATCAAATGCTAATAGTTGTGGAAGCTGGTGATTATCTGGGAATCTTGTTCATACCATTCTTTCTATTTTTATATTAAATTGAACATTTTTATACCAAAAATGTACCATAAACAGGGAGGACTTGTAGAGGTAGGAACATTTAACAGTGGAAAGCAGTGACAGGTCTTCCCCGGTGGTATGGTGGATTGGAACCCTCCTGCCAATGTAGGGAACACAGATTCCATCCCTGGTCCAGGCAAATGTCACATTCCATGGAGCAACTAAGCCCGTGCATAACTACTCTGCCATGCACCGCAGCTACTGAAGCCTGTGTGCCTAGAACTTCTGCTCCACACCAGGAGAAGCCACCATAATGAGAAGCCGGTGCACCGCCATGAAGAGGAGCCTCTGCTCATTGCAACTAGAGAAAGCCCATGTGTGGGAACGAAGACCCAGCACAGCCAAAAATAAATAAACAAATAAATAAACAAAGCAGTGACAGATGGTCATCCGATGGCGGGATTATGAAACTATAAAATGACAAAAATGTTACCAACAGAGTTATTAGACTTACACCACTTAGCAGAAGAGCTAATACACACCAGTGGTTCCTGAGGACATTATTGTTATTACCTGAGGGTCTAATAATTAATCATACAAGCAAAGACACTGAATCATGTAGCAAGTGGTAAATTATGTTTTGTATGGTCTGTTTCAGAAAACAGTGCCTCAGTTAATACACTTTACAAAGTTTTCATTAACATCTTGTCACATTTGAGGTGTCTCAGCATACAACATGATTTGATCCAGAGTCCCCATGCCACTTTGGCATATGTCTGTGATGACATAGTGACTGTGGGAGTGCACAGCGAAGCTCTCCATCAAGAGGACCTGCAGCTGAGAGCGTAGCTGATGGACAGCACCAGCTGCCACCAGTCTGGTTACTCCACTGCCCTCATGCTGAGACCAGGGTTCTCCTGGGCTGCTTTCAGTCAAGACCCGACATGATGGAGACTACTAGTATTGGCACATTTTTGCTTAACACAAGATTCCTTTACCAAGCACCTTTTACTCAACCATCGGTCTGGTTGAAATTTTTCAAAACTCCTATGGAATAAGGCTCTTCCTACCTAATCTGCCTTTCCTCTTTCTTTTCACGGGTGTTGTTCTGCATCATGGCCTGCTTCTGCTCCATCCCTCTCTACCATCACAGGCCCACCCATGACTTGGCTTCTGCTTCCAGGAAGAATAAACAAGACAGAGATATACACTGGCAGGATGGATTAAGGACAGCCCTACACTTGGTTACCTTGCATTGGGTCTCTCATTTTTGTACTTCAAGAAGGCAGTAGGGAGCTAAATCAGCAGTGAATTATCAGGTCAAGTTCTCAAAGAAGGTCTGATTCTCGATAAATCTGGCCCAGGAACACTGAAATCTGGCTTTGGACTTAAGCACGCGATTAACTCTCATCATGGCCTTCTCATAGTTGGCATTTATCACTTTCTCATAGGAAGGTATTTTTTTTCCTTGGGACACTAAAGTCCATCTTGAGTGATATAATTCTTTAATACCTGCAAGTTTTATATCTTTAATTACTCAGTAGAGAAAAAAATAGTTCATAAACAGATAAATAAGTATCTATTTCTGGAATGAGGATGCTGCTTGTCTCCAATGTTGTTCATCCCCATGTAGTTCATTTCACCCCTTTCAAGGTGGGCCTCTCCCTCGATGGTGGTAATGAGATTTCAGGGTCTTTTCAATTTTGGGTTCTTAGTACACTTGGTCAGCTTTTATTGTTTTGTTTAGCTTCATATCTTTTCTTCCCTCTATATTGCTTATCTTGACCAGAGTTTGCACACAGGTGAGAGGCAAGCACTGTGTAGTTTGCTACGTGTTCTACCATTCCTTAATATACTCCAGCAGGACATCTCTCTCTCTCTCTTTTCTTTTCACTACGCTGTGCAGCTTTCAGGATCTTAGTTCCCTAACCAGGGGTTGAGTCTGGGCCCACAGTGGGAGTATGGAGTCCTAACCACTGGACTGTTGGTGAATTTCCCTAGCAGCACACCTCTTACCTTACCAGTCCGGGTCATGAAAACATTCTAGTTTTCTTTCCCTAACGTTGGTCAGTGGTGCCAGTGTAACAATGAGGTGGGAACTGACTGTTCCTTCATTCACTTGTTCACAAGTTTCCTGAATGCTAACATGTGCCAGGCTTGGAGCTCAGGACTGACACCACAGTCTGGAGTAGACACATGTTGAAAAGTTTTAATCACACATAAAGAAACTAATCCATACATGGGATATGTATGGAATAGTTCTTAAAATTTTTGTTTGCTCTGACATAGATACATACTTCTATTTTAAAACACAGGTTGGCTTTTGGTAGTTTTCATTGAGGATTAAATCAGGAATGTAGGAAATGTAATTTCATCCATAAATGTATCCCTTAGTCTCTCATCTCTGATAGTTGAGTTTAAATCTCAGAATTGAGCTTCAGTTATTGAATGATAATGAGCCTTTTCTGGCTTTTCCTTACTATCAAGCTATACTTTCTTATATATTTATTTGGCTGCGCTGAGTCTCAGTTTTGGCATGTGGGATCTAGTTCTGTGACCAGGGATCGAACCTGGGTCTCCTGGGTTGGGAGCACAGAGTCTTAGCCAATGGACCACCAGGGAAGTCTCAACTTTTACTTTCTAATGACATTTTTATCTTTTACTTTCCTGAAGGCCTTTTCACCAAGAGTGAGTATTCTTCATAGGCAAAATTGCCAGATATAGAGAAAAAATATAGTGTAAGTATATCTTATGAAACATTTGAGAGCTGCTTATATTAAAAATCTACTTGTTTTTATAAGATTCAGGTTAATGGGCCCATCCTGTATGTAGCTGGTACTCCTGCTTTTTTTTTTTTATGAAGTTGAAAATATCTATTTATTCAAGCATTTTCGTTCTTTATTGCTTTCTTTAAAAATTTTTTTTTTTTTAGTTGAAGGATAATTGCTTTGGTACTCCTATTCTTATGGAAAGGAAAAAAAAAATTGAAACTGTGTTTTTCATAAGTGGTCAGAAAACAAGGAGACAGATATTCTAGCTATGAATTTGGTGTTTCTAAAGGTCTCCTTTGTCCGTGTTCTTGCTCACACTTTTGTGAGCATGATAATATGTACTGACCAGATTCTGTTAACCTGTGGAAGAGTTTTGTTGATGTGAGAATTTAAATATGTTCAATTCATAAGAATTCTTTTCTTTATTTGAATACTCCATTCATAGGCCAAATCCAAAATTTTGTATAGTATTTGGTATATTTTATATGAAGATTAAATACATCATTATGTCAGAAATTACATTCAAACTCAAAGATTCAGATTTCTTGAATTATTATCTGCAGAGACCTTCTGTCCAAGTCCACACCAGTATTCACTAGGAAAAAGTTCAGTGACAGAGAAGAAAGGACACTGGGAATAGGGATATTTATGTCCTGATCTTGGCACTGCCCTGGGAAAGTGGCATCAATCTTGTGTTCTCTATTTCTTAATCTGTTAAATGAGGCAGTTGGACTACATCTGCATTTCTCAAGGTGCTCTAAGAACTGTCTCTGTAATAGTGCTTTTGGGGTCAGTTCAGTTCAGTTGCTCAGTCGTGTCCGGCTCTTAGCGACCCCATGGACTGCAACACGCCAGGCTTCCCTGTTCATTACCAACTCCCAGAGTTTACTCAAACTCATGTCCATTGAGTCAGTGATGCCATCCAACCCTCTCATCCTCTGTCATCCCCTTCTCCTCCTGCCTTCAATCTTTCCCAGCATCAGGGTCTTTTCAAATGAGTCAGCTCTTCGCATGAGGTGGCCAAAGTATTGGAGTTTCAGCTTCAACATCAGTCCTTCCAATGAATATTCAGGACTGATCTCCTTTAGGATGGACTGGTTGGATGTCCTTGCAGTCCAAGGGACTCTCAAGAGTTTTGTCCAATACCACAGTTCAAAAGCATCAATACTTCGGTGCTCAGCTTTCTTTATGGTACAATTCTCACATCCATACATGACCACTGGAAAAACCATAGTTTTCACTAGACGGACCTTTGTTGGCAAAGTAATATCTCTGCTTTTTAATATGCTGTCTAGATTGGTCATAACTTTTCTTCCAAGGAGCAAGCATCTTTTAATTTCATGGCTGCAGTCACAATCAGCAGTGATTTTGGAGCCCCCCAAAATAAAGTCTGTCACTGTTTCCACTATTTCCCCCTCTATTTGCCATGAACTGATGAGACTGAATGCCATGATCTTAGTTTTCTGAATGTTGAGTTTTTTTAAAAAATTATTTATTTGTTTTTTGGAGGCTAATTACTTTACAATATTGTATTGGTTTTGCCATACATTGACATGGAATGTTGAGTTTTAAGCCAGCTTTTTCACTCTCCTCTTTCACTTTCATCAAGAGGCTCTTTAGTTCTTCTTTGCTTTCTGCCATAAGTTTGGTGTCATTTGCATATATGAGGTTATTAATATTTCTCCTGGCAATCTTGATTCCAGATCATGCTTAATCCAGCCTGGCATTTCACATGATGTACTCTGCATATAAGTTAAATAAGCAGGGTGACAATATATAGCCTTCACGTACTCCTTTCCCAATTTGGAAAGTCAAGAAAGTTGTACAAAAACTGTATACTCTATGGAGTATTCAAACTAAAATATTAAAGTTTATGTATATAATATCTGGGGCTTCCCTGGTGGCTCAGACAGTAAAGAACCTGCCTGCGATGCAGGAGACCTGGGTTTGATCCCTGGGTCGGGAAGATCCCCTGGAGTAGGAAATGGCAACCCACTGGAGAATCCCATGGACTGAGGAGCCTGGCAGGCTACAGTCCATGGGGTTGCAAAGAGTCAGACATGATTGCGTGACTAACACTTTCACATGTAATACCTATGTATGAATAGATCATGTTATATATTATATGACATGTATAAAATTTAACATGATAAATGTTAAAGTTTATATAATACTTATATGTTCTATTAATATTATAAAAATGTATGAAACTATACATTTTAGCAACAGTGAGGCTCTGAGAAGTATGTAGGATTCAAAAGACAACAAAGCACAGGCCATGTAAAGTTTGCATTTTGCAAAATTTTGACCACAAACCCTCTTCTGAGAAAGCTGTTCACATCACATGGACTACCTGGAGGACACTGGATTTGGTGAGTGTAATAAATAGCCTCTCCAGCTCTAACAGGCTATGGATATCCATAGAAAGATCTGGCTTTGATGAAATGTGTCTAGGGCTCATATTTCAGGAGGCTGAGCTGTTTGACTCAAACCATGCAAACAGTGAGGAGACCTGGAATGTTCAGAGTACACAGGGAATATAGGGAGGCTGGTGAGCCTCCTTTTATTTTACTCATAGACGACAGTGACAGCCTGGCCAGCATCTTCTCTGACTGTGAGGAGATCTGCATCGAATCAGGTGTAAGCTGTCCTTTCCAATTTTATTTCAATTCTTTGATTTGATGAGGATGTTGTCATGGGAAGTTCCGTGTTGAAACAGAGAGAGGACGCAATTTAAGTTTTCCCAAGGAGAAGTGGCTACTTGTTCTCAGTTTTCAACTCCTGTTCTGTTCTCCTTTGATCGCTCTCTTTGTACCTTTTTGGGGCCTCAAATTTAAAATGTCACTTTTATTCCTACGATTTTGATTTTCTAGTTTAAGGTATTTTCTCAACTCATATGTCATGGAAGAGTTTAAAAAACTGAGATCTTTATTTTGTGATCAAAATCTTTCTCTCCATTAGGTCTTCTGGCTCTTGTCAGAAAATCATCAGTTTTTTAAGTCATTCATGTGGGTTCTGAGAAATGGGGTCTGCTGTGATTGATCTCTTGGCTGCAAAATAGAGTCTGCTCAGAAGCTGGTAGAGACATGAGGAAGCCTGAGAATCCAGATGGTCTTATGAGCTGAATTCTCATGTGTTGAAGTCTCCTAAAACTCTTATGTGTTGAAGTCTTTAACCTCCTAATACCTCAGAATGTGACTGTATTTGGAGATTTTTTTTTTTTAATTTGTTGTTTTTCAGTTGTGGGGTCATGTCTGACTCTGCAGCCCCATGGACTGCAGCACACCAAGCTTCCCTGTCCTTCACTATCTCCCAGAGTTTGCTCAAACTCATGTCCGGTGAGTCAGTGATGCTATCTACCATCTTATCCTCTGTCACCCTCTTCTCTTTTTGCCCTCAATCTTTCCAAGCATCAGGGTCTTTTCCAGTGAATTGACTCTTTGCTTCAGATGGCCAAATTCTTGGAACTTCAGCTTCAGCATCCATTCTTCCAATGAATATTCAGGGTTGATTTCCTTTAGGATTGACTGATTTGATCTCCTTGCTGTCCAAGGGACTCTCAAGAGTCTTCTCCAGCACCACACTTCTAAAGCATCAATTCTTCGGTGTTCAGCCGTCTTTATGGTCTAACTCTCACATGTGTACATGACTAATGGAAAAACCAGAACTTGGACTATATGGACCTTTGCAGGCAAAGTGAAGTCTTTGCTTTTTAATAGAGTATTTAAAAAGTCTTTATTGAATTTGTTACAATATGGCTTCTGTTCTATGTTTTTTTTTCTTTTTTTGGCTACAAGCATGGTGGGATCTCAGCTCCCTGATCAGGGATCAAACCCACACCCCCTGCATTGAAGGTGAAGTCCTAACTGCTGAACTGCCAGGGAAGTCCTGAGATGGGGGTTTTAAAAGAGGTCATTAAGTTAAAATGAGGTCATTCCCAGCAGAAGAAGCAGAAAGTAGAACGCAGACACACATAGAGGGAAGCCCGTGTGATGACACAGGGAGAAGGTGGTGTCTGCAAGCCAAGGAGAGCGGCCTCAGAAGAATGAGCCCTGCTGACACCTTGATTTCGGACTTCTAGCCTCCAGAGTTGTGAGAAAAACTTCTCTGTTGAAGCCGCAGAGCCTATGGTATTTGTAAATGCAGCACACAGAAATGAAGCAGACTCCCACCACTTCCCACACACAGGGGAGACTGTTGCCTGTAAAACGTTAATACTTTTGGTCAAAGAAATGTTCAACTGGCCTCTCACTTTCTCTGCTGAGATAATGATGTTGGTGGTATCTTTAGCATGCTTCCTGGAAGAATGATCAGTGAATAAGTAAGTAACTTGATAAAGAAAGAGCATCCAAATTAAATGGGTGTTTCTTTTCACAGATGCCATCCATTGCCCATGGGAACAGTTCTTCTTGTCCCTTTTCAGACAAAGGAATATTATAGAGACAAAGCTGAAAACTACTTCTTGATGTGAAGGAGCTTTGGTTCAGCTGCAGAGCTAAACTCCCACCTCTGTATGAAATTGGAATTGGCTGTGATTATAAAGGAAAATCTATTGTCGCTGAAGGATCTTATTTGCGACAAAAGACAAGAACAGGTATTTCTTTGTGTCACTGTGTTCTAGTATGTGGTCTTTATGCTTGAGTTCCTGATTGCTTTCCTGTGCCTTGTTAAATTTATTGCTTTTCTGGACCCTGTAAAGAAAAATTGCTTTAAAAACTATAAACTCTGGGCAGCACAATGAGAAACTCCTGTATATATTTTTACCTTTTCTCCTGAACCCATTGAATTTGTGCATTAGAAAATTATCATTATATGTTAAAAATTATATAGCCCAGTGGCTGAGACGGTCAAGAATCTGCCTGTAATTCAGGAGACCTGGCTTCGATCACTGGATTGAAGTGATCCCTTGGTTGAAGGGAATGGCTACCCACTCCAGTATTCCTGCCTGGAGAATTCTGTGGTCAGAGGAAACTGGTGGGCTACAGTCCTTGGGGTCGGAAACAGTCAGGACTGAGCAACTAACACTTTCACTTTCTTTCATATTAAAAATTGCCATCCTCCCCCCTTTTGCCTAAACATGTTTAGTTTCTTATTTGAATTACCTTTATATTTTTGTTTCAGAATTTTATTTAATTTGAATTCATATTAAACCTTTACTCAAATACAGAAATGATTCTTTCCCCTTGATCTAATGTTACAAAGAACTTGTCTTCTCATACAGGAATTGCCCTCGTTAATTGTAGTTTCATCTAGATCTCAATCTTTGTCTTCACTGTTATTTTTGTTCATATATCTATCCACCCACGAACAAAGAAAATGCAATGCAATGCAATATCAGAACTTCAAAACAGGGACTTCCTTGGTGGTCCAGTGGCTAAGACTCTATGATCCAATCGGGCCCTGGGTTTGACCCCTCTCAGGCAACTAAGACCCAGTGCAGCCAAATCAATTAAAAAAAAAAACTTCAAAGGAAGACAAAATGCATGTTTACAGGTAAAGTATCCTACAAAAATTCTAGGGTTGGGTAAAAATTCTGCTTCCAAACCTCCTAGCAAACCCAGTAAGAAAGCAAACACATTTGTTTTCAAATTGTAAGTGAAGGAAAGAAACAAGTACTTATTAACCGTATGACCTTGGGCAGGTTTAGTAATCACCCTGTGCCTCTGTTTCTTCATTAGCTTAATAAGAATGATAGTAGTAACTTCCTTATATAGGCATGTTATGCGGAGTAAATAAAATGTGCCAGTATTAGTAAAGCATTTAAAACAGTGGCCAGCACAAGGTAAGCACTATTTCATTGTTTTTAATGTAAAGTTTCACCTAGTATCTAATTTTAAAGGATAATTCTCATGGGGAGCTTCCCCTTATCAATAGGAAAGTAAGGGAGGCAAGGTAAAAATGTTCTCTTATGACTTCTCTGTTGCCAACACATTTATGGGATTCGTGGAGTGTTTTCTTGACTCATCCCTCAGTAAGCACCGAGGACAGAACGTTGAACTCAGGAAAAGCAATTTTGCAGCAGGCCGGGATAATATGTTCTGAACCTGCAATGTTCTGATGATCGGGCTTTAGCTCTAGATTATAAAGAAATGGATGGGCTAATTTCCTTCAAATAACCCTTCATAAATATCTCTTATCTTATCTGGACATTTTATAAGCAGTGCAGTGGAAGCATGGAGTTATAGTGTCTGCTAGGGCTTCACATGAAAGTACTGCATCCTGCTGATATAAAGCCAGGGAGTCAGGATAGCATTTGCTGATTAATAGCAGACACACCTGCTTCATGTTCCTGGCGATGCCAGAGGCTGGCCTGTGACTCTGGGCAAGTTATCTCACTTCTTAGGGTCCTTGGTTTTACCATGTCAGCCATTGCAACCTCACAATAGTGCTTCGAGAATGAAGTAGATGGAGAACATGTAGCATTAACACAATGAGTGATTACTTAGTCAGGAGTGTTGACAAATGGGAATTTTGACTTTTCCTAGTTTGGCGTCTGTACGGAGCCTCAGGCACTTCATCTGCAAATTGGGAAAGTAATAGCATTTTTCTTATATGGCTGTTGCAAAGATGAAATGCAGGAGCAAAACATAGTGATTGACATTTATTTATTGCTTAATAAAGGTTACCTGTATACTTTATTCAATCTTCTACTAAATATTGAGTGTTCTACTCTCTAATTGAAGTGTGTGTGTGTTAGTCGCTCAGACGTTTCTGACTCTTTGCAACCCCATAGACTATAGCCCGCCAGGCTCCTCGGTCCATGGGGTTCTCCAGACAAGAATACTGGAGTGGGTTGCCATGCCCTCCTCCAGGCTAACTGAAGTAACACTGGGTAAAAATGGCATGTTATATATACATGTATCACATCTTTATCCGTTCATTCTTTGATGAACACTTAGGTTGTATGTTTACCATAAAACTCCTAGAAGAAAACATAGGCAGTATGCTCTTTGACATGGGTCTTAGCAATATTTTTTTGTGCATGTCTCCTTAGTCAAGGGAAATAAAAGCAAAAATAAACAAGTGAGAACTAATCAAATGAAAAAGTTTCTGTGCAGCAAAGGAAACCATTAACAAGATGAAAAAGACAACCTACTGAAATACAAGTAACTCATACAACATGCAGAGAAGAAAATGGCACCCCACTCCAGTACTCTTGCCTGGAGAATCCCATGGGTAGAGGAGTCTGGTAGGCTGCAGTCCATGGGGTCGCTGAGAGTTGGACACGACTGAGCGACTACACTTTCACTTTGCACTTTCATGCATTGGAGAAGGAAATGGCAACCCACTCCAGTGTTCTTGCCTGGAGAATCCCAGGGACGGGGGAGCCTGGTGGGCTTCCATCTATGGGGTCGCACAGAGTTGGACACGACTGAAGCGACTTAGCAGCAACTTAGCAGCAGACAACATGAATTCAAACAACCCGTTAAAAAATGGGCAGAGGAGCTGAATAAACACTCTTCCAAAGAAAACATAGAGATGGCCAATGAGCATATGAAAAGATGTTCAACATCACTAATTATAAGGGAAATGCAAATCAAAACTTCAATGAGATATCATGTCACACCCCTTAGAATGGCTGTCATTCAAAAGGAAAGAGTAAGTATTGAAAAGTGAGGAGAAAAGGAAACACTCCTACACTGTTGGTGGGAATGTAAACTGGTGCAGCCACCATGGAAAACAGTATGGAGAATCCTCAAAAAATTAAGGATCAAACTATCAAATGATCCAGCTATTCTAGTTCTGGATATTTAACCAAAGATATGAAACAAATTTGTTAAGATATGTGTCCACCTATGTTCATCATAGCATTATTTACAAAAGGCAAGATAGGGAAATCCCCAATGTTCCTAACTAAGGGACAAACCAATCCTTTTGATCTTCCCAAGTTTGAGCTTGAAATGATTTGATTTTTAGTTTAGTTAGTTATGATTTACTTATGGCTTCAGGTTTTACAGTGTCCTGGGGTCTGAACACCATTGAAATGATCAAGTTTTCCCCTGTCTTTTCACTCTGTCCTCATAATTATCTCTGCTGCTTATTCAGAAAAATTCCTAGGGGGTAGAAGATTGGAGAGATGTTGGCCTGAACCATTCTTTTTATATTTGAGCCATTATAGATTTTTCTTTATTTTGCCTGCCCTCACAGTTAAAACCTGGCTGATGTCTCCTAATCACTTCCTCTTCCATCTATGGCAACTTTGCTTGGAATTTGCAAAGTCAGATTGGATTTGCTGCTAAGGATGTAAGCGTATTCAGCTCTTTGCTTGTCTCTCTCTGGAACATATTAATAGCTCATTAATGCTTCTTTTTTTTTAATTGCCACTGCTCTTTGATAGCTTTATAGAAAAGTAGTTTTTCCCCCTTATTGTTACCATGGGGATGATGGTGTTTTGCACTGTTCTACATCCTAATCAGAAAAAGAACTCCCTCAACAACCTTAAAGCATTTATTATTTCTGATTATAAACTTTGGGATCAGTTCTGTGATTTATAAAGTTTATATTATAGGATTCCTTTGCATATTAAGGAGACAATAGAAGGGTATTGGATGTGTAATTGGAATTTCTGAACTACCAAATCTACTATTTATTTGTTTTCTGATTCTCTGCATGTTTTTCACAAGGGAGAAGATGATTGACAGTGAAATATCAAGAGACAGGCAAAGGACACAAATCCCTTTAGTGTAGATGAAGAATAAAGGATTTAACAGTGTGGTGATGGCTTTACCAATTTGGAGATTCAGGAGTATTCTTTCTTCTGGAGGGGGAGTTTCTGTGACCTTAGATAGTGACACTGCCTGTATGTGGTGAGGCGCTCCATAGACAGGCAGGTGTTTTCAGAAATCTGGGTCCAAGAAGAAGACCAGTCTGCTCCGCTGGCCTTTATGTCCCTGTGACTGTACAGAGAAGCACCTGTCATTCTAAGTCTATGTTACGTGTTTACCTGCTGCTCTGGGGAATCCAGTAAAAACTCAGGTTAACCTTGTTGGTTTTCCTGGTGATGTTATGTCCATCTTTTATCCCTTTGGATGCATTTCAGTCCCAGCACCCTTCTGGGAACATACAGAATCAGAGATCACTTTTTATCACTCCTGGGATCTGATCGGTTCCCAGGTGGCTCAGAGGTAAAGAATCCACCTGCCAATGCTGGAGACACAGGAGACGCAAGTTCGATTTCTGGGTTGGGAAGAGCCCCTGGAGAAGGAAATGGCATCTCACTCTAGTATTCTTGCCTGGGAAATCCCATGGACAGAGGAGCCTGGTGGGCTACAGTCCATGGAGTTGCAAAGAGTTGGACACAACTGAGCATGCATGCACTCATGCACAGGATCTGATTATCCCACAAAGAAATGGGCTGAAGGCCTTTCATAAGTGCTGTCTTGACACATGAGAAAGAAATTGACACTCTGCATCTAATTGTACATATTAAATATGTGGTTTTTATATATTAATTATACCTCATAAAGTTGTAAGAAATAAACTCAATTAACATCACACTTTTCACAAATAAAGTGGACTTAATAATAATACTTAACTTGCTGCTAGTGATGGTAAAGACAATAGACGAACTTGCTTTGAAAAATGCAGAGTCATAGTCACACTGAGATGGAAGCGATTCCATAGGGCTTTTGGGTTTGGATGTGACACAGTGAGTATGTGACCCATTTGCAAGCCCTCTTGTGTGAACAAAGGTTTTAGATGATCGTAGTACTAGATTTCACTGTTTCAGGGTCTGACATGTAGGGGGAAGTTCCTCTCCATTCACAAGAAGACACTGAGTATAAGGGGTAGAGGAGCAAATGCAAAGAAAGAAAGAGGAGGAATTTGATCTTGTCCAGATTTGGCCAAAATTTTTGATGTGCTAAGGTGTTTTACTTTCTGCTGGAAGTATCTGAAAACTGTGGAAGGATTTAAGAGTTTTACATTTTCTCTTTTCTTCCTGAGACTGTACTCTGCTCATTTGTCTTGTACCTGTGCCACATCTGTTTTTTCTGCATCTTACAGTAAAATGTTTTAAAGCTAAATTAACTAGGTTTAAGTTATGTTTAATGTTGACAAATGTCTGATGTTGCTGTTTCTTGAGATTTGTATATTTATGCATGTACAATCCATCTCCAATGCCACTATTTTATAAAGTTGCACTGAAATGCATTGATTTCGAAGGAAAAACATACAAATGGCCAACAGGTATATGAAAAGATGCTCAGCATCACCAGTCATCTGTGAAAAAATGCAAATCAAAACCACAATGAGATATCACTTCATACATGTCAGGATGGTTATTATTCAAAACAAAAGCAAAAATAAAACCCAAACAAACCAAAAACCAAAAGACACATGTCGGGAGAGTGAGAGGAAGAGAGAGCCTCTGTGCACTACTGCTGGGAACGTAAACTGATGCAGCCACTGTGAAAACAGTGTGCAGTTCCTCAAAACAAAGTAGAGCTACCCTGTGATCCAGGAAAACCACTTGGGGTATATATTGAAAGGAAATTAAATCAATATCTCAAATAGAGATCTTTACTCTTGTGTTCACTGTAGCATTATTCATGATAGCCAAGACATGGAAGCCACCTAAATGTCCATCCACAGATGTATGGATAGAGAAACTGTGGAAAACACCTAAAACGAAATGTTATTCAAGCTTAAAAAAGAAGGCAATCCTGCCATTTGCAACAATGAGGATGAGCCTGGAGGACATTACACTAAGTGAACTAAGTTGGACAGCAGGAAAAATGCTGCATACCACTTACAAGAGGAATGTAAATCACGGAAGCAGTGACTCAGAACCACAGTTGCTAGGGACTGGAGTCAGGGAAGATGGGGAGGTATCAGTCAGAAGATACAAAGATTCAGTTATACAAGATGAACAAGTCTTAGACATCTATTGCATAGCATAGTGGCTATAGTTCGGAGAAGGCAATGGCAAGCCATTCCAGTACTATTGCCTAGAAAATCCCATGGATGGAGGAGCCTGATAGGCTGCAGTCCGTGGGGTCGCTAAGGGTTGGGCACGACTAAGCAGCTTCACTTTCACACATTGGAGAAGGAAATGGCAACCCACTCCAGTGTTCTTGCCTGGAGAATCCCAGGATGGGGGAGCCTGGTGGGCTGCCGTCTATGGGGTCGCACAGAGTCGGACATGACTGAAGCGACTTAGCAACAGCAGCAGCAGCAGCAGTGGCTATAGTTAACAATACTGTATTATATACTTAAAATTTTTCTAAAGGATAGATCTTATGTTGAGCGTTCTTATCACAAAAACATGATAAGTAAGAAGAGTATGAGGAAACTTTTGGAGGTGATGGGTAGGTTTATGGTATAGATGGTGGTAATGATTTATGGGTGCATACTTATTTCCAAACTCATCAAGTCATGTATATTAAATACATACAGCTATTTGTATGTCAATCATACCTCAATAAAGTGCTTTAAAAATGTGTTTATCTTGCCATCTACCTTGCAGCATTACCAGATCTACCGCCTGTGGTAGTATTTCAAGTGCTCTGGCTTCTGATAAGTGAAACTCTGATATGTATGCTGGTTCAGTAATAACATGTTGACTCACATGTTGAATACATGGTTACAATGACAGGCCATTGTTAGACGTGGTCAGTTTTTTGGTCAGTCCCTCGCCTCCAGGACATTCCAGTCTATTAGAGACTAAGGAGGGCTAGAACCCGTTTTCACTGGTGAAGCTAGGGAGGCTCTTAAGTTTTGATGCAAATAAATCCCGGGATATTTTCATCTGGTTTGCAAACATGTGCCAAAACAGAAATCCTTCAAGACAAAATTTAACAGGTGAGGAAGACTTTCTTCAAGGCTGTTGCAACAGAGAAGAAAGGCCAGAACTTAAGTCTGAACCTAACTCTGCTGAAACAAAGGGTGAGAGAGCTTTGAATAGCCAAGGAATGGGATCACCTGTATTTACTAACGGATCTTTCTCAGAGGAAAAGTAAACTTTCTCCTATCTTCAGTAACAGAAGGTACTTTTACAACTTGGAGCAACGTGCTCCTGGAAGTTGGGCCCCTACCCTACCACAGAAACTGGGAGACTGAAGGGCTCTTTTCCTTGATATTAACGTTTCAAAGTGGTGGCTCCCAGTTCCTGGAGAAAGACATTCCTGGAAGGTACAAGGAGCAAGAGGCCTTTAAAGGATTTACATATCAAACGGGCAGAGAAAGAATTTGCAGGTTTTCTAAAGAAAGGGAAGTCAGGGTCTAAAGTCTTGCAAAAGCCTGTCTGAAGTTTCTTCAAACTGGGCCTCTTGGTCATCTGCATAATGGAACATTTTATGTAAACCACATTGTGGACACATTTTATGTTAATTCAGCAAAACAGCCCTTGATTGAACTTTACAGTCTGCAAAGCCTTTTCTCGTGTGTTGTTTCTTTTTATTTTCACAACCACCCCATGAGTAGTGTATAATTGTTATATCCAATCTCTTGGAAGCTTGGTTCTCAGTAATATTAAATGAATTAACAGCATCATGTAGCTGGCAAATGGTGGAAGAGGCTTTTTCAGGCATCTGACTCCTGTGTGCTTTCTATTCTACACTTTTTTTTTTTTAATAATAATAACTTCTTTTGAAAAACTTAAAATTTATTTATTTATTTGTTTTTAAATCTTTTGGTTGTGCTGGGTCTTCACTGCTGCACAGGCTTTTCTCCAGTTGTGGCAGGTGGGGGCTACTCTCTAGTTGCGGTGTGCAGGCCTCTGACTGTGGTGGGTTCTCTTGTTGTGGAGCACAGGCTCGAGGGCACGTGGGCTTCAGTTGCGGCTCCTGGTCTCTAGAGTACAGGCTCAGCAGTTGTGGCACGCGGGCTCAGTTGCTCTGTGGCATATAGTGTTATGCCCTGAGTCCGGTCCCCCCAGACTGGTAGAATAAGACACTCGCAGCAATGCAAAAGCAAGAATGGGGTTTATTTCTAGCTCGAGCTAGGGCTCATGCCTCCTCCAGCGCAGTGGAGTGGGACAAGAGCCCCGAGCCCAGGTCACAGCGGTTTTTATAATCTCAGGTTACATAAGCACCTATTTCTGTTCAAAAGATCAAGCTGGCAGAAGCTCATTGGCCAGTTCCTGCATGCACGGAAGCTCATTGGCCAGTTTATACGCGCGCGCTCGGGGTTTTTCTGGGGGATTTCCCTTTTTACTCTGATTGGCTCGACTTTTGGCGCCGGCGGGATCTTCTTAGGGAGGAGTTTCTGTGGATTTAGCCTCCACCCTCTCTCCAGGAAATCAAAACTTAGGCCTAAGCAAGGTCTCAGGCCTATCCTGGCTACTCAGATGTTAGGGCTCGTAACAATAGAATCTTCCTGGATCAGCGCTCAAACCCTGCATTGGCAGGGAGGGATTTTTCACCACTGAGCCACCAGGGAAGCCCCCATACTTCTTATTTAAGGGGAATCTGTGATAAAATTCTTGAGGAAAACAAAGGAAAAAAATTGGTCTTTTTTTTTTTTAATTCAGGATTCCCTTTTTCTTTAAATTGTATCAATGTAACAGAGAAGTAAAATAGAGAACCTTGTATGATAAGTAGAGAGTCATGTCAATTCCGTATTAAAATGAGTTTATAAGAGTGCTATTTAGAAACAGTATCTAATAAAAGCCAGTTTTTACTTGCCATAAATATCTATAGCTCAGTGATTTCTTCTTATGCTCACTAAACATACTTCCTGGAGTTTTTGAAGTTTCTTGCCTTAAAATATTTTATGGGATATGCTCTAGAATTTTAGCACAAACAAAGGAAGATGGAGACTTTTAGTTCAGGTGTGAGTTTTAATTTCATGAGCTATTTAACAGCTTCCAAATAGAATTTTCCCAGTGGGCAGAATCCAATACCGACGTTTTCTTTGTCATGTTTTCAGCTTAATCTGAACATGATTTGGATGATGGAGAGCAGGCCTTGTCCAAACGGTACTGTCTAGACCCTCCTGATACATCTGCATCCGTTTTTAAAGTGTCTCCTTGTTCAGTACTAGCACCAGGGCGCTCTGTACACAGTGTGGGCGTGGCCTGCACAGCCCTCCTCTAGTTTCTGTATGGGGCATGTTGTCACTTGGGATTTTCTGCTGCTGCTGCTGCTAAGTCACTTCAGTCGTGTCCGACTCTGTGTGACCCCATAGACGGAAGCCCACCAGGCTCCCCCATCCCTGGGATTCTCCAGGCAAGAACACTGGAGTGGGTTGCCATTTCCTTCTCCAATGTGTTAAAGTGAAAAGTGAAAGTGAAGTTGCTCAGTCGTGTCCGACCCTTAGCGACCCCACGGACTGCAGCCTACCAGGCTCCTCCATCCATGGGATTTTCTAGGCAAGAGTACTGGAGTGGCTTGCCATTGCCTTTTACTAGTCCTTTATGCCCCTTCCTCCTTATTCTTCTCTTTTGAAATTTATTGCAGTTTTGATTTCCTGCCATGGTAATGGGTTATCTTTTATGACTGTGCAGATAAGTGCTTTCATGTGGAGAAACTCTTCAACATTCCTGTCTCTCCAGATAATAGCTTAGAAGCGCTATTCATGGAGGTTCTTAACTATGTTAATAGTGCAGGACACCCTGTCATCTATCTTACAGGGTCTGTCGGTGTTTTTAGTCCTTACAGTCCAGGTTTGGAACGTTATTGAGGCAAATGGCTCTGCAAGCTTTACAGTTGGGTACAGAAGAGGATGATACCGACCATGACACAGGTTGGTTGGGAGGATGGGGCAGGCTCATTATGTACCGTATCCTGCTTTCATTTTGACTATAAACATTTGGAGCTGAAAGGTATCATCTGGTGGCTCCACTGCAGTGGTTCTCAACTGGGAGTGATTTCTCTCTCCCTCTGGGACACTTGGCAGTGTCGTGAGTCACAACTGAAGGGGGGCATACCCCTGGCACGTAATATGTAGAAGTCAGGGATTCTGGAAAACAACCCTCTGGCTGCCAACAGAGGATTACCCCGTCCAAAGTGTCAAGTCCCAAGGTTTAGAAAACTTGCACATCAGCTCTATTTAAAAAAAAATTATTTATGGCTGCACTGGGTCTTCGTTGATGCTCGGGCTTTTCTCTAGTTGCAGCAAGCAGGCTCCAGGATGCATGGGCTTCAGAAGTTGCAAGTGAGGATTCAGTAGTTGGGGTTTGCGGGCTCTGGAGTGTGGGCTTAGTCGTTACGGTGCACAGGCTTTGTTGCTCTGTGGTGTGTGGGATCTTCCTGGGTCAGGGATGGAACCCGTGTTTCCTGTATTGGCAGGCAGCTTCTTTACCACTGAGCCACCAGGGAAGCCCAGTCTATTTTATTTTTAATGGCTCTTAGTGGAAATGGCAATCCACTCCATTACCCTTGCCTAGAAGATCCCATGGACAGAGGAGCCTGGTAAGGTAAGCTATAGTCCATGGGGTTGCAAAGAGTCAGACACGACTGAGCGACTTCACTTTCAGTGGTTGAGGTTGTACCAAGACCAGTCAGAATTCCAAAGTGGGGGAATCTCAGTCAGAACCTAGATTCAGGCTGATTGGGAGCCAGAGACTCAGGCAATAGATTTTAAAACATACAGTCCTGTGGGATTGAAAGCAAAGGCCCCACTGGCCACCAGAGTCAAGTGATATAGAGATGTCCCTTGGAGGCAGTCTCAAAATCCAGAGCACCAGATGTAAAACCAGAGCATCGGACGAGTCTGAAATATTAAATGAAAATTTTCAGATATACACAATTTATAAATTTTAAATTGGGCACCTTTCTGAGTCTTATGATGAAATTTTGTGCCCTCCTGCTCTAAATTGTAGAGCACCTGTTACTTGATACCCATCTTGGTTATCAAATTGACCGTCACTGTGTTACTGAACCACACTTGAGTCCGCTGGCCCATGCGCAGTAAAGCCAATCTACTGGTACTGGATTGCGGTGAAGGAACAGGCAGCATTTATTGTAAGGCCCCAGCCAATGAGTCCAGGACAGCTAATGTTCAAAAACACCTGAACACCCCGATGGGTTTCAGGGAGACATTTTTAAAAGCTGGTTGTAGGAGACCCAAGGTGTGGGAGTGTCTCAGGGCACAGTTCTCTGACAGGTTGATGGTGAGGTAAGAGGGCAGTGTCATAGGATCATGATCAATCCTGAGGCTCCAGTAGGCCTGGGGGGTCTATGTGTTTGTGGTCATCAAGTAGCTAACTTCTTCCATTCGGTGGTGGTTTTAGCATCTGTAAAGCAACTGCGGGAGTTGGTGATGGACAGGGAGGCCTGGCATGCTGTGATTCATGGGGTCGCGGAGAGTCGGACACGACAGAGCAACTGAACTGAACTGAAAGCAACTTAGGAAAATGTGCATCAGATACTATTGTTTAAGTACTTCAGAGAGAAGCCGAAGCCGAGGATGTGTGGGGAGGATTCTCTCACCTGAAGGCCTCATAGGTCTTGCTTAGTTACAATAGCATCACAATGCTTGTTTTCTAGAAACACTTATTTTACTTAATAATGGCCCCAAGGTGTAAGAGTAGTGATGCTGGCAATTCAGATATATAAAGTTCTTCTTTTAAGTGAAAAGATGAAAGTTCTTTACATAATAAAGGAAAAAAAAACCCATATGCTGAGGTTGCTAAGTTGTTTCCTCTATGAAATTGTGAAGAAGGAAAAAAGAAATTTGTGCCAGTTCAGCTGTTGCACTTCAGACTTAAGAAGATATAGCCATTGTGTGGTAAGTGCTTAGTTAAAAGATGGACAAGGCAATAAATTTGTACAATAAAATATTTAGAGACCACATTTATAACTTTTATTACAATAGAGTGTTCAGTTCAGTTGCTCAGTTGTATACAACTCTTTGTGACCCCATGAACCCCAGCATGCCAGCCCTCCCTGTCCATCACCAACTGCCAGAGTTTACCCAAACCTATGTCCATTGAGTCAGTGATGCCATCCAACCATCTCATCCTCTGTCATCCCCTTCTCTTCCTGCCTTCAATCTTTCCCAGCATCAGGGTCTTTTCAAATGAGTCAGCTCTTTGCATCAGGTGGCCAAAGTATTGGAGTTTCAGCTTCAACATCAGTCCTTCCAATGAACACCCAGGACCGATCTCCTAAAGGATGGACTGGTTGGATGTCCTTGCAGTCCAAGGGACTCTCAAGAGTCTTCTCCAACACCACAGTTCAAAAGCATCAATTCTTTGGCGATCAGCTTTCTTTATAGTCCAACTCTCACATCCATACATGACTACTGGAAAAACCATAGCCTTGACTAGACAGACCTTTGTTGACAAAGTAATGTCTCTGCTTTTTAATATGCTGTCTAGGTTGGAGAAGGCACTGGTGACCCACTCCAGTACTCTTCCCTGGAAAATCCCGTGGACGGAGGCGCCTGGTAGGCTGCAGTCCATGGGGTTGCTAAGAGTCAGACATGACTGAGTGACTTCACTTTCACTTTTCAATTTTATGCATTGGAGAAGGAAATGGCAACCCACTGCAGTGTTCTTGCCTGGAGAATCCCAGGGATGGGGGAGCCTGGTGGGCTGCCGTCTATGGGGTCGCACAGAGTTGGACACAACTGACGCGACTTAGCAGGAGCAGCAGCAGATTGGTCATAACTTTCCTTCCAAGGAGTAATAGTCTTTTAATTTCATGGCTGCAGTCACCATCTGCAGTGATTTTGGAGCCCCCCAAAAATTAAGTCAGCCACTGTTTCCCCATCTATTTGCCATGAAGAGATGGGACCGGATGCCATGATCTTAGTTTTTTGAATGTTGAGCTTTAAGCCAAATTTTCGCTCTCCTCTTTCACTTTCATCAAGAAGCTCTTTAGTTCTTCTTTGCTTTCTGCCATAAGGGTGGTGTCATCTGCATATCTGAGGTTATTGATATTTCTCCCGGCAATCTTGATTCCAGCTTGTGCTTCTTCCAGCCCAGCATTCCTCATGATGTACTCTGCATAGAAGTTAAATAAGCAGGGTGACGATATACAACCTTGACATACTCCTTTTCCTATTTGGAACCAGTCTGTTGTTCCATGTCCAGTTCTAACTGTTGCTTCCTGACCTGCATACAGGTTTCTCAACAGGCAGGTCAGGTGGTCTGGTATTCCCATTTCTTTCAGAATGTTCCACAGTTTATTGTGATCCACACAGTCAAAGGCTCTGGCATAGTCAATAAAGCAGAAATAGATGTTTTTCTGGAACTCTCTTGCTTTTTCCATGATCCAGCGGATGTTGGCAATTTTATCTCTGGTTCCTCTGCCTTTTCTAAATCCAGCTTGAACATCTGGAAGTTCAGGGT
Organism: Moschus berezovskii; assembly: GCF_049115385.1. Taxonomy (NCBI): domain Eukaryota; kingdom Metazoa; phylum Chordata; class Mammalia; order Artiodactyla; family Moschidae; genus Moschus; species Moschus berezovskii. The sequence continues at coordinate 61,085,026 of NC_142481.1, read as the reverse complement.
TCACGTATTGCTGAAGCCTGGCTTGGGGAATTTTGAGCATGACTTTACTAATGTGTGAGAAGAGTGCAACTGTGCGGTAGTTTGAGCATTCTTTGGCATTGCCTTTCTTTGGGATTGGAATGAAGACTGACCTTTTCCAGTCCTGTGGCCACTGCTGAGTTTTCCAATAGGGTTGTAACTGTTCTATTTTATTATTAGTTATTGTTGTTAATTTCTTTCTGTGACTAATTTATAAGTTAAACCTTATCACAGGTATGTATGTATATGAAAAACTTTAAACACAAAGCCTAGTACTATCCTCAGTTTCAGGCATGGGAGGGAGGTTGGGGGTGTCTTAGAACACATCCTCCACAAATAACGGTGACCTACTTCTTTAGGTATTTAGCATTTTTTTCATGCTGTACAATAGAATTCACTTTAAAACTCATTTGCAATTTTTTTATTGTTGGTATATGAAAATATAATTTTTGTTTATTGATCTATCCAGGGACCTACCTAGCTAAAATAATTTACTAATTCCATTAGCTTGTATTAGGTTCTACATATGTTGTATGTAGGTTCTACATATGTTAATCTACATATTCTCATAAGCTGCAAATAACAAAAGTTTTACTTAAAAAAAATATTGGGGCACAAGATAGAAAGCTGGGTCACCTGACACTAAACCTGGCACCGGATGTGAAACCATGTCACCTGACTTATTATCAGGTACCTGTAGAACCTGGGTGCCTGATGTGAAAACCAGGCACCTGACCTAAACCTGGGTGCCTGACATAGAAACTGGGCGCCTGACGTACATCTGGGCACCTGACGTAAGCCTGAGTGCCTGATGTAAAACCGGGTGCCTGACATAGAAACTGGGTGTCTGACATACCTGGGCGTCTGAGGTAAAACTAGGCCCCTGATGTAAACCTGGGTGCCTGACGTGGAATCGAGTGCCTGGTGTAAACCTGGGTGTCTGACGTAAAAGCCGGGTACCTGATGTAGAACCTGGACATCTGAGTAAACCTGGGCACCTGAAGCAAAACCGGGCACCATATGTAAAACCATGACACATAGTGTGTTACTAGGTACCTGACTTGAACCTGGAACCTGACAGGAGACTGGGGTACTTGATATAAACCTCGGGGCACCGGACATAAAAGCTGACATTGTACTTGAAACTGGGGACCTGACATAATAATGGGGCACGAAATACACCGCTGGGCTACCTGGTGTAAAACCCAGCACCTATATCAAACCACGCACCTGATGTAAAACTGGGTACCAAACTAAAACCCAGGAACTTAGGTCATACCAGGGCCTGACGTGTGAAAAGTCTGTCCTGGGAGATCCCGGCCCTGGAAGGAGGGCACAGAGACGCTGCCTGCGGGTCTCCCTCTGAGAGAGCCCCAGGAGGCTCCAGCTCCTGAGTGTGTGACATCAGACACCTGCTGTGAGCCGATGCTTCAGGACCAGCAGAGCCTCTGCTGCACAGGCTGGGCGTCCCTGGAGGCGGCTTCTGTGCTGGGCGCTGGCGGGTGAGTCAGCGCTGGCCTTCCAGAGCTGTTTCCCAGATGGCCGCAGTGTGGCTCTGGTGAGGTGAGTCCCCTTGGTTTTCAAAGCTAGAGTTCTGGGGGCTCATGTCTGAGATGTGGGTCATGAAGGTTGGGGGTGCCTTAGGTGGGGTTCAAAGCCTTCACTCCTCAGGGAGAAGCTGAAGGTGTGAGTTCCCTCCTGACTGTGAGTCGCCGCTCGTGGGGTGAGGTTTGTGGGGATCCGTGTGCACCCTGTCCTGCCGGCTCCTTCTCTCCTCCTTGTCTCCTCCCGTGACATAGGCCCGCTCAACCAACCGGTCTTCACGTTTTATTCCCAAGATGGAGTTGTTTCATACCTAACTGTAGGTTTGGTGTGTAGTTCTCTGTCTTGGACTGGAATCTCCTTAATAAGATTTTCTGGAATGTTCAGGGTTCCACTGCTGTTGTTTCTTTTGACAAAAACTAAAGCCAAAAGTGGGCCACAAGCTTGTAGTACAACTCAGGGGCATGGACATCAAGATACTGTCATCTTGATTTACAAGCCAGAGTGCCGTTCTGCTGCTGTTTTGAATCACTTAAAGCAGGAAAATTTTCTCCACTGGTTTGTGCTTAAATACAGAAGTCAAGAGAAATGGGCATATTCTCTTCTGAATCCCTAATGTTTCAAGAGAACCCTGTATTTCTTCGTGAGATTTTCCCCATAATATTAAATCAGATACCTGGTGCAAGTGAACTATGCCCGATTCTCTAGTTTATTTCTCTGCAGCATGTCATATTCTCTTAGTGGTGATAGAAAAAAATAACTTCAGGAAAATTGAGATTTTGTAGCAACTATAGAGTATGTAAATATTTATTTTCATAGAGTCTAGGTAAATTGCTGTAAGAAATTTCAGAAATGGTTTATATCTATTTCACATTTCCGTTTGTCTTATTCACTTGAATTAGGCATCATTTGTGCTAATAAGCCTCAACTTAGACTTTCAGTGACCTACTTCACGTGAAGCATTACTTTACCTTAGGAAGCATCACTACAAACAAAGCTAGTGGAGGTGAAGATTTCCAGTTGAGCTATTTCAAATCCTAAAGGATGATGCTGTGAAAATGCTGCACTTAATATGTCAGCAAATTTGGAAAACTCAGCAGTGGCCACAGGACTGGAAAAGATCAGTTTTCATTCCAGTCCCAAAGAAAGGCAATGCCAAAGAATGCTCAAACTACTTGTACAAATGCTCAAAGTACACTTGCATTCATCTCAGTTCAGTTCAGTTGCTCAGTCGTGTCCCACTCTTTGCGACTCCATGGACTATAGCACGCCAGGCCTCCCTGTCCATCACCAACTCCTGGAGTTTACCCAAACTCATGTCCATTGAGTCAGTGATGCCATCCAACCCTCTCATCCTCTGTCATCCCCTTCTCCTCCTGCCTTCAATCTTTCCCAGCATCAGGGTCTTTTCAAATGAGTCAGCTCTTCGCATCTGGTTGCCAAAATATTGGAGTTTCAGCTTCAACATCAGTCCTTCCAATGAACACTCAGGACTGATCTCCTTTAGGATGGACTGGTTGGATGTCCTTGCAGTCCAAGGGACTCTCAAGAGTCTTCTCTGACACCACAGTTCAAAAGCATCAATTTCTTTGGTGCTCAGCTTTCTTTATAGTCTAACTCTCACATCCACACATGACTATTGGAAAATCCATAGCCTTGACTAGGTGGACCTTTGTTGGCAAAGTAATGTCTCTGCTTTTTAATATACTATCTAGGTTGGTAATAACTTTCCTTCCAAGGAGTAAGCGTCTTTTCATTTCATGGCTGCAATCATCTGCAGTGATTTTGGAGGCCCCCCCCAAAATAAAGTCTGCCACTGTTTCCAATGTTTCCCCATCTATTTGAAATGAAGTGATGGAACCGGATACCACGATCTTAGAACTCATCTCACACAACAGCAAAGTAATGCTCAAAGTTCTCCAAGCTAGGCTTCAACAGTATGTGAACCGTGAACTTCCAGATGTTCAAGCTGGATTTAGAGAAGGCAGAGGAGCCAGAGATCAAATTGCCAACATCTGTCGGATCATCGAAAAAGCAAGAGAGTTCCAGAAAAACATCTACTTCTGCTTTATTGACTATGGAAAAGTCTTTGACTGTGTGGATCACAACAAAGTGTGAAAAATTCTGAAAGAGTTGGGAATACCAGACCACCTGACCTGCCTCCTGAGAAATCTATGTGCAGGTCAAGAAGCACCAGTTAGAACTGGACATGGAACAACAGACTGGTTCCAAACTGGGAAAGGAGTGTGTCAAGGCTGTGTATTGTTACCCTGCTTATTGCAGGCTGATATGAAGAACTGACTCACTTGAAAAGACCCTGATGGTGGGAAAGATTGAAGGTGGGAGGAGAAGGGGACAACCCAGGTTAAGATGGTTGGATGGCATCACTGACTCGATGGACATGAGTTTGAGTGAACTCCAAGAGTTGGTGATGGACAGGGAAGCCTGACGTGCTGCAGTCCATTGGGGTCACAAAGAATCAGACACGACTGAGCAACCTAACTGAACTGAACTTCAGGTGAATTCCTGGACTCTCACTAATGTCTATCTTGATTAGAATTCCTGGGAAACCTGGTTTTGTGTTTTCTTTTTGTGTGGTGTATGTAATCAGAAGGGGTTAGTAATCAGCAATGGGCTGTCTCTTTTGGAATCAGCCAGTAAAGTATAACTTAATACTTTCCAAAAACAGAGCAGAAATATCATGGGCTCCAATTGCCATTTTGGATAAAATCTTTGTTTTTAATCTGCACATATTTCATATCACATTTGCTTGTGTTTTGTGAATTTTAAGGCATTTTCATGCTTCATATTTCTAGTATCCTTTTTAGGTATGCAAGGAAATATATTCCTAATCCAATATGATTTCTTCTGCATTATACAAATTTATGTCAAAAGAGCCCCAACAAGGTTGTAAGCGTTTGTAAGGCTGGAAGCATGTTGTGCACTTATTTGTACAATTAGTGCCCTTAGTAAGTGCCCTTAATAAGAAAAAATAAATGTGTTTTTGTTGATTTCTCCATTGTAAAAAATTAATACAAGGGAATTCAAAATACCTAGATGACATGCCAGATTTGGCAAACTCTTTTAGGAGTAAGCAAATTCTAAATTTAAGGACCCCAACAAATCAATTCTCAATGTGTGATTAAAAATGTGAAATCCAGAGAGTTGTTATGCAATATAAGTCTTTCCATCCATGGTTAAAATTCATTTTTATTTCATTTCCTGAAAATTGGTCTGTTCCTTATAATGGTGAGGGTAAAATTGCATAGAAATCATCTTGTTAGTTACAAATATAAAGAAATGCAAGGATTGGCTGTCATCTAGACTTTGCAAGAATTGCTTTATTATTTTTTTTTAAATTAAAAAAATGCACAAATATATGGAGAGACAGTCCATCTGGAAATATCAAGCAAAGGAACACTGCTGTTAGTTTTTTCATTATCATCTAGCATTTTTGAATAGATAAATTTTTTAGCCATTTAAAATATATCACTTGTTTGGGAGTCAGCACAACATTGAAGGTCACTGGAATAATATGATATGGATCTGAATCCTAATTGTGATATTAATCATTTGTTCCGGTCATTGCAATGTGTGATTATTATACCTGTTTCACATGATATTTATAAAAATTAATTGAGATGATGTGGTTGCACTTTGTCAATTGAAAGACATTACAAAATGTTATTATTTGTTGGAAGTTTGGAGACTGGTTAGCAATGTTTCACGTAACAAATTATCCCAAAACATAATGGTGTGGGAAAAAAAATCACCTTTTTATTTGCTCGTATTTTTGTGTCTCAGGAATTTGGAAATGGCTTGACAGGCAGCTCTTGTTTGGGGGTGTGTTGTGCTGTTGTGATCAGATGTTGGTTGTGGCAATGGTCAGCAAATGGTTTGGCTGGCACCAGATGGCTCATTCACATGACTGGGAATTGAAACTTGTAGTGAAGTGAAGTGAAAGTTGCTCAGTTGTGTCTTACTCTTTGCTACCCCATGGACCATATGGTTCATGGAGTTTTCCAGGCCAGAATACTGGAGTGGGTAGCTGTTTCCTTCTTCAGGGGATCTTCCCAACCCAGGTATCGAACCCAAGTCTCCCGCATTGTGGGCGGATTCTTTACCAGCTGAGCCATGAGGGAAGCCCAAGAATACTAGAGCGGGAAGCCTATACATTCTCCAGCAGATTTTCCTGACTGAGGAATCAAACTGGGGTCTCCTGCATTGCAGGCAGATTCTTTACCAATTGAGCTATGTGGGAAGTGGTTAGCCAGAACCACAGCTGGGGCAGTAGGGAATTGCTTCATTGCTCACCTTCTCCAGCATGGTGGTCTCAGGGCAGCTATTTATTATACGGAGTCTGAGTTTTCCTAGAGTGAATGTTCCAAGAGAACCAGATGGAGTTGCATTGTCTTTTCTTTTCTAGTTTTGGAAGTGTTGTGGCATCACTTTCCCCCATCTCACTGGTTACAAGCAGGTCACTAACATTTAAGGAGGGGGCATGGACACCCATCTGTCTATGGGAGGAAGAGTAGTGTTATTATTGACATGTTTTAAAACATGTCTTGTCAATAGAAAATCCAGGGTAGAGAGAGAATTTAAAGGGGCATGTTTTGGAAAGCAAGCTAGACCATGTATTTACAGATCCTTTTAAGATTATTTTCCTTTTCCTAATTATACTGTGTACCAGCATCATTATTTTGGTGGTTTGGTAGTTTCCCAATTTTTACAGAGAACCATCAGGCTCTTTATGTAATTTCTCTATGTTCTGTTACGTGAGGAGATGACTTGTCCCTCAGTCTTCTTTACCACATAACAGGATGCACAGTTTCTTCCTTTCCATATCATGTCATCCATTTATTTTAACTGGTGGCTTTGCTATCTTCAGGAATCCTCTAATCAATAGGCACATATTCCTAACCTTTCGGCAGTTTAATAACCTTATGGCTCAGTGCTATTATTAGCATGTATCCCTTTCAGAGTCCAATTATCCCAGCAGATGGTTAGGTTTCGTCTAAGGTATCCCAGGTGGGGATTTTCCCAGCCTGCTTTGTGGCAGTCCCCCAGGTACCTCACAATCACATCTTCTCTGTCTGGCGCTTCTGTAAGGTACTGCCAGGTGCAGCTTACTCTTCCAGAGAAGGATTAGCTTATTTGCATCCATATGTGCCTCATCATGTGGAAGGATTGGCAGGGAAAATTGCTGGAGATACAGTTTCTTGCCCCAAGATGAGGCCAAGCCTCTCACTGTGAAGTCCAGTGGGCATATTTTAAGTAACTGCCTGCCAAAAAGAGGGCTCTGCTATTGCACTGTTCTCAGCAAAAAAGTACATCTTTTCTGTAAGAGCCTCAGAATTTCCAGAATTCGGTTAAGAAAGTTGAAGAAAGTCATGGTTTTTGGGAGAAATATGTCACCATGTATGTTTCATAGAAGACCCAGGTGAGTACAGCCAGTATGTCTTCCAGTGACATATATCTTGGGAATAACGTTTTTGTGATTGTTGTTGTTATTGTTGCATTAGATCCATATCCTTTAGTGAGCCCCTTTGTTAAACCTTTTCTTGAGAGTCTGTCCCACGGGGACCCACGTGGTACTGTTTTCACAGCATCTTGAAAGCCACACATCTACTGCTATGAGCTGGCTGGGAAGATTGCTACAATATTTGGCCATATGGGAGAGATTCCAGAATGTAGATGCTGTTACAAAACAATGTATGGTGTTGGTTACCTTATATTAATTCCTGAAGTGTTAATCGTGACCACTCTGTAATATCACATACTATGGTGAAAAGTCAGGGCCTGTGACAGAAAGGGCTGAGGCATGAGGCAGTATCCGGTTTGATTTCAGATGCATCTATTTCTGCATGTGAGACCTAGGACTGCCATATAGTTGGTGTCCTGCACTATTAATTGGAGATGGTATCAGTGATCTGAGGGGCCATTGCCAACTTTTAATGAAGGGCAGTACTCAGTGGTCAGATGAATGCAAGTCAACCAACCATATGATCACATGACCCCAGATTATGTCAGAGGATGAAGTGTGGTTGGAAGTGACCATTGTTATCTTACTAGATAGCAATGTTAATTTTCTTTAAACCCGGGTTACTCGGACGATATAAAATTAACTATTTTACTTTTTAAACGTAAAAGTGGTCAATCTGAAGGTAATTTGTATTCTTTATTGGATTAGCTAGGAGTTGGTCAGCAGAAAGGAAATTATTCTAGGTATTTCAAACTGGAAGGCAATTAATACAAGGGATTAGGAAATTTTAAAATGAATGGAAGGGTTGATGGAGAAAATATCTTTAGTAAGTTCAGTCAGTTTAGTAAGATACTAAATATCTTTAGTAAGATACATCTACCAAAGCATCCATTTGCCTTCATCCCTTAAGTTGGTGATATGTAGGAGAATACTCTGGAAGGTTTGACAGACTGTCACAACTGTCATTTGCTGAAACCCTCACTCTGCCCACCACTGCTTCATGAAAATTATTAGTTGTTTCTTTTTCACTTCTCAGAGTTCTATGGAATATCCCTGGCTTTGGTTCAGAGGACAAAGAAGTTGGTAAACCTTCTTTGAAAAAAATCTCTGTGAGAATTATTATCTGTTTGAAAATAACTTCAACACTTTGTATAATGGATGTTTCTGTAGAAAAAATAGCCCTTTGTACCATGAGGTTCAGCCTTTAGAATAATTCAACAAGGAAATCGTAAATTGATTAAAAAGAGTATATAGGTGGATACAAAATCAATTTTAATTACGTACTCTCCAGATGACTGCTTTGCAGTTGACAGTGGCTACTGTCCACGGCTTTGCTCTAGGTGGAGAGACAGGGTTCGCTGAGGGAGCACAGTGAGCTCACAAGGCCACATTGCTGATCTCTTCTGAGGCATGGATTCTCCAGATCTATAGTTGCTGGGCTTCACTTTTATAGAAAAATAGTCAGATAATCAGTTTTGAGCTAATAACACAAATCCAGCAGGCATGGGAACTACTTCTCAATCCATGTTGATAGTTTGATAAATTGACAATATGGTGCATTTAATCTGTAATAAAGTGAGAACCTTCATTAAAGAATTCTGCCACTTTAGGTCATTTTCCCCCAGGAAGTGCTCTGTATATAGGGAACCAGGGAGCAACATAAGGAATGGATAGATATTTTCTTTTCAACTTTGGAGAAAAAGATTTTCTTTTGTTACTTATGCTAAGTTTTGAGGGTTAGAAAGATGAACACTTTAAGGGTAGGAGCCCTTTGTGGAAAATTCTGTTCCTGTGTTTAGACAAAGCTCCCTCCTTTCTAAGCAGCCCAGGGTACTTATTAAGGCATTACAGCTGTGTTCTCCCTTAAATATAATGACCAGATACAGACTGCATTGTGTCCCACCCGATCCTCTGAGGACATTGTCCCTGTCTCATTTCCTGGTTTCTTTTCTGTAACTGCATATCCATAATGTATTGAAGTAGCCTTGGGTTGCCCTTTAAGTGCCAAAAAACTGAAGGAAACAGGCTTTTGTCATTGGGAAACTGCCGTCCTGTGTAATTTGGCTAAAGTAGTGATTATGAATGAAATTTTGAACCAGTGTAAAGGTGTGGAACTCTTGGATATTGTATTTGCCTTAAGGCATCTGAAGCAGCCTTTAAAGCTCTATTAATCAGTGCTTCCTCCATCTCATCCCTGACTGCTGATGCTGAGTGGCCAGTGGAAGTTAAACCCTCCCATGAACATGACATGGTGTTACTTCTGCACAGATAAAGACCCCGACTCATGGATAAAGACAAAGAAATGGAGATCTGATGGCTCTCACAAAGCCAAAGTTAAAGTTTTTTAAATTATTAGTGATAGATACTGTTTTGTGTGTATCTGTTTCCAGTCCTCTGTGTAATAGAGGTAGTTGGAGCTCTTGAGAAGGTAGATCCTTTTTTCTGATAAATATCTATGAGTGTTCTGAGAATGTTTAAGGTAGACTAGGCTAAGCTCTGGAGAAGACAATGTCACCCCACTCCAGTACTCTTGCCTGGAAAAATCCCAGGGATGGTGGAGCCTGGTTGGCTGCCATCTATGGGGTCTCACGGAGTCAGACACAACTGAAGCAACTTAGCAGCAGCAGCAGCAGCAGGCTAAGCTATGATGATTGGTAGGGGAGGTGTATTAAATACATTTTCAACAATATTTGCAATTTATAATGGTTTTATCAGGATGTATCCCTATTGTAAATTGAGGAAGATCTGTACAGTTGACCCTCGAACAAGATGGGTTTTACTGCAAGCATCCATTTGTACACAGATTTTTAGATTCATTAATTTCGTTTTTGGTTGTGCTGGGTCTTTGTTGCTATGCGCGGACTTTCTCTAGCTGTGGCGAGTGGGGCTGCTTTCTAGTTGTGGTGCGTGGCTTCTCTTGTTGAAGAGCACAGGCTTCAGCACTTGCAGTGCATGGGCTCAGAAGCTGTGGCACACAGACGTAGTTGCTCTGTGGCATAAGGGATCTTCCTGATCAGGGATCAAACCCTAACTGGATTCTGCATTGCAAGGTGCCTTCTTAGCCACTGGACCACCAGGGAAGCCCCACAGATTTTTAAGAGTAAATACTACAGTACTACATGATCTGCCACTGGCATATCTGTGGATGCAGAACTGTGCATGTGGGGGACCAGCAGTAACAGATTATACACAGATTTTCGACTTCATGGTAGGTCAGTGCCCCTAACCACAGCATAGTTCAAGGGTCAGCTGTATATTGTCTCTAGTCGCTCACATTATTAAAGAAAATAAGTTTAAAACAATACTGTAGCATATATAGCTTTCACTTGAGAGTTTATTGGGCAATTACTGTATTTTTTAATGTAGCATATATTTTCAGTGACAGCTTTTATTTTCTTGGGCTCCAAAATCACTAGAGATGGTGACTCCTGCCTTGAAAGTAAAAGACAATTGCTCATTGGAAGAAAAGCTATGATACCTAGACAGCATATTAAAAAGCAGAGACATCACTTTGCCAACAAATGTCTGCCTAGTCAAAGCCATGGTTTTTCCAGTGGTCACGTATGGATGTGAGAGTTGGACCATAAAGAAAGCTGAGTACCGAAGTATTGATGCTTTTGAACTGTGGTGTTGGACAAGACTCTTGAGAGTCCCTTGGACTGCAAGGAGATCCAACCAGTCCATCCTAAAGGAAATCAGTCCTGAATATTCATTGGAAGGAATGATGCTGAAGCTGAAACTCCAATACTTTGGCCACCTGATGTGAAGAGCTGACTCATTTGAAAAGACCCTGATGCTGGGAAAGATTGAGGGCAGGAGGAGAAGGGGACGACAGAGGATGAGAGGGTTGAATGGCATCACCAACTAGATGGACATGAGTTTGAGCAAGCTCTAGGAGTTGGAGAAGATGGGGTGTTTGTGGTACACATAAGCTGTTGAGCTCTTGTGAGAAAGAGTAACGCTGAGGAAGAAATAGTGGGAAAAGGAGCAAGCAGCCTTTCAGTTCAGTTCAGTTCAGTTCAGTCGCTCAGTCGTGTCCGACTCTCCGCGACCCCATGAATCACAGCAAGCCAGGCGTACCCCTAATCTTTGCAAAAGCATTGCGTTTTCACTTTTGTTCAACTTCTCTGCATTTGTGTACATTTCCTGCTAAATTATGATATCTTTGAAAGAGGACTTAATTCATCTTGTTTCTATTACTGGATGGGGAAGGTAGAAGAGGACTCTGTGCATCAAGGGCACCTGTGCCTCAGTTGGAGGTGCCCCCGTGGTTAGTTTGTATCCACTGTGTGCTTAGGGGGCATGTGCAGGAGTTGGAAAGGTCTTTGTGGTTATTTTGTAGCATATCAACTTTCCTGGGCTGCCTGGGGTGGGGTTTATAGATCAGTTTGCATCCATTTTGACTAGGCCACCCCTCCTCGCTCCTGCCTAACTTCCAGCTTAACATTTCCCTCAAAGCACCAGCAGGTCTCCTTGAACAATTTCAGTAGCTCTGGAGGGGAGGTGACTTAATGATTTGCTATACTTGAGAAAAGACCCTGGTGCTGGGAAAGATTGAAGCCAGGAAGAGAAGGGGACGACAGAGGATGAGATGGCTGGATGGCATCACTGAACCAATGGATTGTGTTTGAGCAAATTCTGGAAGATGGTGAAGGACACGGAAGCCTGGAGTGCTATAGTCCATGGGGTCGCAAGGAGTCGGACATGACTGAGCAACTGAAAAACGATACTTAAGTTAAATGATGAGCATGCCTTGTAAACCACCAGGGTTAGTGAAAATGTTAGGTTATCATGGTAATTACCTAGGTAAGTAGGTTATCATGATACTCTCAGTGGGTTGAATGGTGGCGTGCAAAAAGTTGTCTGTGAACTAACTCTCAGAAACTGTGAACATGGTCCTATTTGAAGAGTCTTTGCAGATGTAATTAAGGTAAGGATCCTGAGACCAAGAGGTCATTCTGGAGTATCCAAGTGGGCGCTAAAGGCAATGATAAGTGTTTTGTAGGAAATACCCATGAGGGAGATTTGACAGAGAAACAGGGAAGAGAGGAGGAGGCCATGTGACCATAGACGGGTTAGAACCACGCAGCCATCAGCTATGGAAGAACATGATTGGTAGGTACCAGAAGCTAGGAGAGAGATGTGGACTGGATCATCAACCCGGAGTTTGTCTGGATTTTAGACTTTTGGGCTCTGAACTGTAAGGGAAGCCATTTCTGTTGTTACACAGTTTATAGTAATCTCTTGCCGCTGCCCTAGGAGATGAACACACTTGGCTCTGGACAGTCGCCCCAGGGACCACCCTCCTGAGCCTGGAGGACCTGGGCTGTTCAGCGGAGCCGCGGGCCTCCTGGTGTCCTTTCCTCCAGTGCTGCACAGCGGCGGCTGGAGGCCCCTCCCCAGCACAGGTCCTCAGGACAGAAGGACCGCGTCTGCGCGGAAAACGAGAAGCCGGTAGCTGCTGCATCATCCAGAGAAGGCTCAGGATGGGTGAGTGCAGGTACTCCTCTCACCGTCTGCTGCATTTTAACAGTCACAGTCTTCTAGAACCCTACTTCCATTGCCTGTTGGACTTTCATCCCTGTAGAGAGACCAGGTGCTCTTAGTCATCTGAACACATTTAAGACAGTGCAACAGACTAGAAAATCACAAGGAAGGAGGTATTTGTGTGTAGACAGATGCTTCATGCAAGAAGTGAGTTTTGAGCTGGACTGTGAAAAACAATAGAGGGTTTGAATAAGTGGGAAGTGGAAAGGAATGTATTTTAGGTGGCAGCATAGAAGAAAGAATTAAACAGAAGGGATGGAAACCAGTGTTGCTTGAGGGAAGAGCAGCAGAACCGTGTTGAATGCTGACTGGGGTCTCCAGTTACCATCAGAATTTGGGTTTATTGCTCAAGAGGTCCACTGTGGTCTGGTGAGCAAAGTGGCGAGGCTGCAAGCCTTTCAGGAGGTGACACTGGTGGGGTAGAAAGCACTCAGGGCCCCCTCAAGGCTCCTCCCTTGGCAAATCTCTTTGACTTCTCCAGGCGAGGACAAGTTCTCTTTTCTCCACTCGGTGCATAAGTGGACCCCTGCTGTGGAGCGTCCCCACATGTGGTCTGGACTCCTCCTAACTCCAGAAGGACCCCAAGGAAACTGCTGCCAGTATCTGGCACTGGACCTGGCTTCCAGGCAGTATTTCCAATTTCTTCTAGACCCAGTGATTTTCAGGTGTGGCTCCTACAGAGGGTTTGAGACCTGAATTCCATCTCTTACAGCTGTTGTCTTCTCATAGCCAGGAACTGCACCAAAGGGTTTTTAAAAAATGATTTTCATGCTTGGGCAGCATGGCCATGGTACCTAATCCAACGAACACTCTTTCACGTTTTCAGTCTCTGTACGTGACTCCCCCAAGGAGATGGCATGTCTTCACTGGGTTAGTGTCAAGTGAGAGGAAAGGTGTGACCAAAGGTCAGGAGGTTGCCAGTGTTTATTGAGGATGGGATAGTGTACTGGACACAGCATTTGAGATCATGCTGGAAATTCATCAACCAGTACACCTTTTGTTTTTTATTTTTGTATTTTCTTTCTTCTTTTATATTTATTATTTGGTTAGTGTCCTGATACACTTTTTATTTGTTGACATTTATATATATTTATTATACTTCAATGGAGCATCTCACTTAATGAAAATGAATATGGACCTGATGCTATGTCTCTCCTAGTGTTACTGATCTCAAAATAATTGGACAAAAAAGTTTACATTTCCTTATACTTGCATTACATTAGTTTTGTAACAGGACAAGAACAGTATTTGAAAGAAGTTGAAGGGCAAAGGGCAATATAATTTGATTTAATTATCTTTTAATCAAAATAATTGGTTAAGAATATTTCCAGATCAGGAGAGAGCTCTTTTCATGATAAGATTCCTACAAAGTGTTAATGACTACAAAAAAATTCCAAAGTGTTTAAGACAACATGGTTTTACAAGTTTTGGAGAGATGAAAAACATTTTTTCCACAAAAGAGAAAAACAAATAATTCAGAGTAATCTTAAGATAGTAGGTTTGCATACCTAGTTTGTAATAGCAATTTGATTTAGGTTGAGTATAATACTTATCAATGGAATAAATATTTGCTCTGCAAAAAAAAGCACATCAAATGGAAGTGAATGAGATATCAACTTTGTTTTAAATTAATCCTAAGATATTTGGGGGAAAGATAATTAGCAGTTAGACTTGAAGATATGGGAGCAATATGACAAAGCCAAAGTAAGTAAGCAATAAAATAAGTGACAGTAGAACATTTCCTAAAATAATTACCTGCATGTATTGCTTTCTGGAGAGGCAAAGCAAATAAAACCAAATCCCAGATGCCTTCATTCAATATATATTCAAGTCTTAAAACCTTAAAATCTGGGTTAAAGGTTATAAACATGTATAAAGTATAGCTTAAGAAATGTTATTAAAAACCAATCAATTGCTGCAAGAATTATATGGAAATTAAAAAAAAAAACCCTTGAGAATTCCCTTTAGACCTCTCAGAAATATATATATATATGTATGTATGTATGTATGAAATGTGTCTGAAATAACAGAGAAGATGTTTAAAGGGCCATAACTATTTGTTAGAATGTAAATGTAACAAGCATTATAGATAGCTCAAATTACCTGTGTCTAGGACTACCTGAGCATGCCAAATCCCCTGTGTCTGCTTGTGATAAGGCATTCACATGAAAACAGTCAAGGCTTTGCTTAGCATCTCTATAAAATAAAATTATCAGGTTTTCTTGAGCCTTTTACATGTTTAGCCTGAATATTCCCAGTAACTAAGATATATATGTATGAATTTATTAAAGTGTGTAAGTGCAGGACTGTTCTTGCTTTCATATTCAAAGTCTTCACCTGTAAGATATTTTAGGAGAACACTACTTTTACCAAATTTTGTTTCTGTTATTTATTTATTTGAAGAAGAAAGAGGAAGGTGAGGTGGAGGAGAAGTAAGTGGAGACGGAGGAAGGAGAGGAAGAGAAGAGGGAGGGAAAGAAGAGAAGGCGAGAGAACCAGTCAGAGCTGGCTGGAAAATGCAGATTTTCCAGAAGGTCTTCACACCCAGCCTCCTAAATTAATAAAACTCTCTTTGGTGGTTTTAATCATCAGCAGAGTTGGGGTAACGGGGTTAGAGGACACTGAAATTGTCTATAGGTTGATCCTCCTGGGAATTGCTCTGCAAGGGTCTTATCAGGTGTTAATGAGATTGTGTACTGGTATCCTCAGAGTGCTGTCCATAGGAATCTCAGACCCCACGGTCAGGACGTTTGGAGGAACATGAAAATCTCAGACCCCACAGTCAGGACATTTGAAGGAATATTTTGCAATAGGGCTTCCTGGGATCCTAAATGTATAACAAGCTCATGGAGGACGAGAAATGTGTCTTTTCTGTCTCTGGTGTTCACCAGGGACATAGTATGAAATATGTAATGGTTTATGTACTGATTTTGATGTATTATACAGCCTTTGTGCTTGTCACTCAAGGCTGAATTCTAATAGAGAACTTGATTTGTTACTTTTCCATTGCAATAAGAAGCCTATGATGCAGGAATTAGATTCAAAATAAGTCCATCTACACTGTAAGAGCATTGGTTGAAGGGAGTGACTTTCTATTTTGCCCTCACTGGAGCATACAAACTGAACCCCACTTGGAGTAGGGTAATGGTTTCGTAAGGAAGAGAGAAGTGGAAATGTCAGATGTAGGAAAACAGGAAAACACATTTACCTTATCAGCTTTCCTAATCCTGATCTTGGGTGGGTAGCAAGCAATAGCTAATATCTCAAATCCAAGGGAAATTCAACCATATCTTTCAGCAGAATCAAATACAGGATATCTATATGGTCAGATATGTGGTTTAAAAGGAAAACCTTCTCTGTTCAACTTTAATTAAAAAAAATTTATCTGAGAGAGGGCTCTCCCAGAAACAATCAGAAAGTAAATTTCTCAAGGAAATGTGGTACTCTTAGAATGTCTTACTTATTCAAGAAAGAATTGAATTTTATAGTTTACCTCTACTGGAAATTACAGTGTGATTCAAGTGTTTTAATATGCTTCAATTAAAGGATTCTTATTGCTGTGACCAGCTTTTATTTGGGACTTTATTAAATACTCTGTGATGTAAACAGGGAATAATTTCAGTTTAAGAGTATTCTGGTTGCCATAAAGATATAGCAAAAGGATTCATATAAGTTTTTGTATTTTAAGAGAGTAATTTTGGGACCCCATACCTTTGTGCAAAAAATGATAGGTACTAGCCTGTACAGTATTCTTTGTACCTGGTAACATATGACAATACATCTGATTTAGAGTCCAGGAGTGTTACATTTGAGATAAGGTAGCCAAGTGTATAAACACATTGTTTCCGTAAATTTCACACTGCCTTGTTATTCTGGCACCTGCTGTTCAAAGAAAGAGGAAAGCTGAAGGAAATAAAACAGCACAAAATAGAGCAGCCCTTGAATGGTGACTGCTGGGATGTACAAAGAGGAGACAGAAAATGGAAAGACAAGATGTGTTTTTTAAAGGTGGGGTAAGAGCTCATTTTCAGTAGAATGTTATTATATTTAATTGAGAAATAATGAATAAAGTGAAGTGAAATTTGAGAGGAAAAACAAAAGGGTTTTAATTGATTTTAGCTCACAGACTCTTAGAGCTGGACCAGATTTTATAGAATCCCAATCTTGTCATTTTACAACTAAGGAAAATAAGGCTCAGGGAGGTTTGTGTCTGAAATTTGCACAATTATGATTTCTGGAGGATTCTTCCTAGAACTATCATTTCTTTTATAAACTAAATACTCATTTTATGAATAAAATGCCCACTTCGTTTATTTATTTATGTATTTTTTTCATTCCTGGAAGAAAGATTACAGCATACATCCAAAAACTGTTTGAGGGAGTTTGGAAGAGTGCCATGCTGGAAATCATCACTCTTCCTTGAGTAGCAAGTGGTTTGTCTAAGTGGACATTGGGCCTCCAAGCCTTAGCCCTGTGGGGAGAGGGCTGTGTCCTGTGGCCATAGCCTCTGTGGCAGGGACAAGGGAAACTGCTGGGCTCTTTAAAGGCTTCACTCTCTTACTCCTCTGTCAACTCACAGTTAAGGGCTTCCTTGGGATGTTGGAGATTCCTGCAGCGTAAGCTGGTAGTAGAACCCCTTCTGAAGGTGTTCTTGAAAGTTAGAGGCTGCAGATTTGACTAGGCGCCAGCATCTACCTGTGGAACTTGGACTGAATCCCTGGAATCCGGGGCTCCTGTCCCCGGGGGGCTGGGTTACTGGGAACACCTGAGTTTGAATTTTGACTTTGCAAAAGGGTCATCCTTGTGACCATAAACGGACACTGAAATCTCTGGATATCTGTTTATTGTGAGAGAAAAGATATTTGGCTCATAAAATTCCCAGTAAGAGCCTTCTCTGCCAAATGCCAAGGAGTCAAACAGTAAATTCGAATGTTTCCCTCTGAATTCCTGAAGATGTTCCTTTGAGTGCAGAATGTGATAACACCAAGTTTTTCTGGGTTATCTAATTTGTAGATTTGGAGTTAAGAGAATTCAAAATTCTCCTGGATCATTCACCATCATGAGATGAAGAGTAATTTCCTTGAAAACAAAGAGCATTAGCTGTCAATCACTATATAGGTACATTTTTAACACTGGCTCCACTGATTTTCCCCTCCTTCTTTGTAAATTCCAATTCTGGCTTGAATGCTGTTTTTAAGACATATAATGGGCTGTAATAATTCACAGTGCTCAGATGAAGAGAGAGGTGGTGGTGCGTGGGCAGAGCTGCGGTTCAGTTGGCATGCAGGTCATGGGTCTGTGGAGGAATGGGGTTTACTGATTTTTTAAGACTTTGTTGAGGTATACTTAATATACAGAGTTGCATATGTTTAAATGTGTACATTGTGATGAGTTTGGACATATGCATACACCTGTGATAACCATCACCATTAACAAGGTAATAAACATATCCATTAGCTCTGAAAGCACGCCCGTATTCCCTTGCTTTATTATTCTTTGTGGAAAGAACACTTGGTGAGAGATCTACCCTGTTGACTAGTTTTGAAGTGCACAACACTATATTATTAACTATACACTCTAGAGTTTTATATGAGATGAAAGTTCTAGAGAGCTGCTATATAACTTCGAGTTGTATGATTTTTTAAAGGTGTGATTTTTCAGTGTAGGCTCTTTTGATTAGGTGAATTGATCCAAGCACAACATCCTAGGAGGAAAACAACATTGAATGTTGTGATCTCAAATTAAGAAAAACCTACTTACAAAAAAATTGGCAACCTTAGATAAAAGCAAAAACCAATCATAACAAAAAAGAATGTAGTATGGAGTATAAATCATAGAAAAAAGGAATATCATTTATAGTTTCATTTCTTCGTTAAAGTTTAAAACGTGATATTAATGTTTTCTGATATTTGGTCCCTTTCTACAAATGGATTAAAAAAATGTACTTTCACGATGTTCTTCATTCATTTAGCTTCATTCACTGAACACCTACAATAGGGCAGAAACTGTTTGACTGTATGATGAGTAAAAGGAGAACTTTAAGTGTTTAAATAAAGTACTCTAGTGGGGCAGAGGAAGAGCGTAAACAAGCATGTAATATGCTTCCAGGCACTGGCAGGTATTATGAAGGCAGAGGGAGAGATGGGTCTTGGTCTGTTTGAGACAGGTGGGCCAGCGAAGGCCTCTGTGAGGCGAAGATGCTGGGGCAGAGACCTCAGTCAAGTGAAGGAGGGAACCACATGGGATTCCAGGGGAAGAGCAGTCCACGTACAAGGAATAGCAGTGACCACAAAGGGAAGCACTTTTTTCTCAGATATGAAGGAACATATCAGGTGCCCAGAATAGAAGGAAAGCCAGCTGATCCAAAAAATGGAGAAGGTGAAAGAGGAAGGATAAAAGGAAAACTGTAGGCCATGGATTTTGGTTTATTTTCTGTGTCAGCTTTGCTCGTCTGTGGTGCTGAATTGTTTGGTTAAACACTAGTCTAGATGTTGCTGTGAAGGTATTCTTTAGATGGGGTTAATATTTAAACCAGTAGACTTTGAGCAAAGCAGATTGCTCTCCATAATGTGGTGGGCTTCATTCCATCAGTTGAAAGCCTTAGGAAGAAAGCTTGAGGTTCCCTGAAGAGGAAGGGGTTCTTCTTCCAGACTGAAACATAGAAATTCTGCCTGAGCATCTAGCCTTCAGACTCAAGACTACAAAAGCAATTATTGCTAGAAGTTCCAGCCAGCTAGTCTACCCAGCAGATTCTGGACTTACCAGCCTTCTACAACTGCAGCAGCCAATGACTTAAAATAAGTCCCCCTCTCCCTCCCTCCCTCCCTCTCCCTCTACACACACACACACACACACACACACACACACACACCCCTATTGGTTTTGTTTCTCTGGAGAACCCTGACTGATATAGAAGCTACACACACACACACACACACACACACACACACCTATTGGTTCTGTTTCTCTGGAGAACCCTGACTGATGTAGAAGCCATCTGACTTACTTGAGCAGGTTCAGCAGTATGATGTGATTTACATTTCAGAAATCACTGCTACTTCAGGGAGCGAGAACTGAGTCTTGGCAGCGAGAGGAAAGCAGAGAGACCAGGAAGGCTGTCCTGGTCCTGTAGGTGCGACCTGACAGTGGTCTGGCAGTGATTGGAGGTCACTCGTTTTGAAAAATATTTTGCAGGATTTTCAGACAGCTCAGATGAAGCATGTGAGAGAAACAGATAAATCAAGGCTTATGTGTTGGGCCTGAGCAGCTTTGTGAAGGGTGTGCTATTTATAAAGACAGTTCAGGAAACCTGGGTGAGGAACAGGTGGCCAGAGGTGGGAGAGGAGGGAAGGGAAGATGTATTAAGGATCCAGGGTTTTATTTTGAGCACATTAATTTCATGTTGGCTGTTTGCTGTCCAAAAGGAAGCAGAGTATTAGATGCAGCCACATGCCACTGTACAGTGGTAGTAAAGAGCGCAGTCTTTGGAGCCAGAATGTGAACGTCACTGCCTTTTAATAAAAAAAATGGGATGATAAGCATACCTTATTGATGTGACGTGAGGATTACATTAATCAACAAGTATGAACTCTTAGAATATGACTGATGATCATAGAAAGTGTTCCGTAGATGTTGGCTGTTATTATAGTCAGGGTTTTATCTTTCTGGCCCATCAGATAAATTCCTAGATTGAGGCAAGGGCTTGGGGAATGTTGCCCAAGCATCCTGCTTTCTATAGTTTTTGATTACTGGCTCAAAGAAGTCAAAACACAAACAGGAATTGGGTGAAGCCAGGTGGTTGTCTTCCCTTTGCCCGGACAACAAGCACTTTTGGAATGATGGTGTCAGAAAACTGTGTTTAATTAAAGCACACTTTTCTAGCTGATTGCAACATCAGCTTGTCTGATGTAGTCCCACTCCCCCTGCTGCCAAATACCTCCTTCTCTGTTTTGTTTTCTCCATTTTGTATGTCACTTTCTTATATGCTGTACATGACACACTTCTTTGTTATTTTCTGTCTCCTCTCGGTAGAACGTAAGCTCTAGGAGGGCAGGGATTTTCTTTCTTTCTTTTTTTAACTGTTTTTGTTCACTGTTAGCACCTGCAAGAGTGCCTAGCTCAGTCAACACGGGAGGAATGAGTGCAATGGTATTTCCTAGTGTTTATTGTTCCCTTTGCTTCTTATTCTGTTTCTACAGATATTTTCCCGTGAGAGAGCACATCAAAAATAAGGTTGCACATTAATGACTCTTTGGACCTTTCTGATTTGTGCAGAACATTAATTTTCATTGATATAAACCTCATCTATGAAATGGAATTTCAGAGGAAGCCTCTGACAGCAGTTTCAGTTTTGACTTTGGAAATAAATTCTGGAATTGATGTATGAGCTCCCAAAAGTGATGATCCTTTCTTGCTGTTGACTGTCCACTTGGTTTCCCTGCCAGCCCAAGTGAGGGCAGATTCTGATCACAGATTTTTGCTCAGCAATGCTTGTCGATGAGAGGCATTGAGAGCTGTGCTGAGTGGAGGCTGATACATGACCAAGTCAATCTATGACTTATGAGTCTTATTGTAAGTCCAGGACACCGTATTGATTCTGTAGAATGGACTGGAAACTGACTTTCATCTCACAGTACCCTCTAACTTGCTCCTTGCCTGTTTATTCCCAAGGGAGCATTTGCATCATTCTTCCAAAGTCATTAACTTTTATTTCCCTTTAATTTTATTTCCTTTTACAGTCCATCATGATTTTACCATATGTATGAAGAGTGGACAAATGGATGTCTTTATTTAGCACAAAAACATCAGTCCTGTTTCAATGTCAGCTTTTCAGAGGCAGTTAATTTTATCTTCTCTCACTGATGGGTTTAGTACATGAATACTATTTCCTTGGACAAACAGTGTTGTGTCAAAATAAATTTCATTTGACCTTATGCTATTTGTGCCAGCACTTATTAACTATAACCATTAGCATATTGTATTGCAAGTAGTCTTTAGAAAATATTTTAAAATTGTCCTGATCATATTAATCTTAATGTTACAGCTGCTGTCTTACTTCTTACTGTGGTTGTGCCAACCAGCACATCATGCCACATAGTTGGAGTTCAAAAAGTGATGGTTGAAGTGAGTTAAATATTAATTCCTGAGGCTACCTGGGAAGGGGCATTGCCAGTCTGCTGCTTTCAGGTTTCCCTTTTATCTACAGAAGGAATGATAGGCTGAAATAGGACTCCTCATCAGCTATTCTCTTTGTTCTTGGAAGTGGGTGTAGATTGGACCTCAAGGAAAAAAACCTATTTCTGAGTTAGGTTATGATCCTTTTGAGCCTCTGAATTCCAAGCATGTTTTATATCATTGGAGGATGGTTATTCCAGTGAATGACTAAAATTATAGAAGGTCTGTTCTAGCTGGAAGGAAGCCTATAATTCTCCTGGAGAATGTTCATTATACAGATGAGTGGTGGGGACTGAGAATTTAGGGACTTACTCCAGGCTTCAGAGCTGTCAGCTCACCCAGGAAAGAAATTGATAGCTCCTGTGCTCTACCATGATATCGGAGCTGGATTTGGAGGCAGTTACTAAGGAAAGATAAGAAAGCCTTCCTCAGCGATCAGTGCAATTAGAGGAAAACAAGAGATCTCTTCCAGAAAATTAGAGATTCCAAGGGTACATTTCATGCAAAGATGGGCTCGATAAAGGACAGAAATGGTATGAACCTAACAGAAGCAGAAGATATTAAGAAGAGGTGGCAAGAATACACAGAAGAACTGTACAAAAAAGATCTTCACAACCAAGATAATCACGATAACATGATCACTGACCTAGAGCCAGACATCTTGGAAGGTGAAGTCAAGTGGGCCTTAGAAAGCATCACTATGAACAAAACTAGCGGAGGTGATGGAATTCCAGTTGAGCTATTTCAAACCTTGAAAGATGATGCTGTGAAAGTGCTGCACTCAATATGCCAGCAAATTTGGAAAACTCAGCAGTGGCCACAGGACTGGAAAAGGTCAGTCTTCATTACTGCACAATTGCACTCATCTCACACGCTAGTAAGGTCATGCTCAAAATTCTCCAAGCCAGACTTCAGCAATACGTGAACCCTAAAATCCCAGATGTTCAAGCAGGTAGAAAAGGCAGAGGCACCAGAGATCAAATTGCCAACATCCGCTGGATCATGGAGAAAGCAAGAGAGTTCCAGAAAAACATCTATTTCTGCTTCATTGACTATGCAAAGCCTTTGACGCTGTGGATCACAATAAACTGTGGAACATTCTGAAAGAGATGGGAATACCAGACCACCTGACCTGCCTCTTGAGAAACCTGTATGCAGGTCAGGAAGCAACAGTCAGACCTGTACATGAAACAACAGACTGGTTCCAAATACGAAAAGGAGTACGTCAAGGTTGTATATTGTCACCTTACTTATTTAACTTCTATGCAGAGTACATCATGAGGAACGCTGGGCTGGAAGAAGCACAAGCTGGAATCAAGATTGCTGGGAAAAATATCAATAACTTCAGATATGCAGATGACATCACCCTTATGGCAGAAAGTGAAGAGGAACTCAAAAGTCTCTTGATGAAAGTGAAAGAGGAGAGTGAAAAGATTGGCTTGAAGCTCAACATTCAGTAAACAAAGATCATGGCATCTGGTCCCATCACTTCATGGGAAATAGATGGGAAAACAGTGGAAACAGTGTCAGACTTTATTTTTTGGGGCTCCAAAATCACTGCGGATGCTGATTGCAGCCATGAAATTAAAAGACACTTATTCCTTGGAAGGAACGTTATGACCAACCTAGATAGTATATTAAGAAGCAGAGACATTACTTTGCCAACCAAGGTCCGTCTAGTCAAGGTTATGGTTTTTCCCGTGGTCATGTATGGATGTGAGAGTTGGACTGTGAAGAAAGCTGATCGCCGAAGAATTGATGCTTTTGAACTGTGGTGCTGGAGAAGACTCTTGAGAGTCCCTTGGACTGCAAGGAGATCCAACCAGTCCATTCTAAAGAAGATCAGTCCTGGGTGTTCATTGGAAGGACTGATGCTAAAGCTGAAACTCCAATACTTTGGCCACCTCATGCGACGAGTTGACTCACTGGAAAAGACTCTGAAGCTGGGAAGGATTGGGGGCGGGAGGAGAAGGGGACGACAGAGAATGAGGTGGCTGGATGGCATCACCAACTCTATGGACATGAGTTTGAGTGAACTCTGGAAGTTGATGATGGACAGGGAGGCCTGGCGTGCTGTGATTCATGAGGTTGCAAGGAGTCGGACACGACTGAGCGACTGAACTGAACTGACTTGATTTCCTGCACTTACCCTAATGCAGAGCATTCTGAACAAAGCCTGCCTTCTTTTTCAGAGATGACTAGATGCTCCCCCTGAAGCCAACCAGGCAGAGATGTTAATCTGTGAGTTTGTTTTCAGCAGAAAACATGCTGAATCACTTTTCTCACAGCTGTTGGTACTCAGAATTGTCCTGTCATTTACCCAGGTCTTTGCTGTTGCTGTGTTTAGTTCACCTGAGGGGAAAAGAATTGAACTGAGCAGCAAAAGATATGTGGACAATAAAAAAAAAAAATCAAATATTTTCCTCCCCTAAAGCTAAACAGAAAGAGAAGGATTCAGATAAAGCCTTCTAAGAATATTCATTCATAATGTCATATCCCTTGCCTAGGCTGTATGATGTCGTTACTGTTATTTATATAGCATTCTGGACTGTGCAACCCACACTACTGATGCTGCGCCAAACGGTGGGGTGCCTCACAGCTACTGTTGTATGTCAATATAGCCATTTCATTTATACACAAATAAATGAGCTTGTTATATAGTATATTAAATGATAAGTGCAAAGAAGAAAAATGAAGGAAAGGAGGTGAGGTAATCTTGACGATAGGTAAGCAGCCTTAGACAGCCATTGGGATATCTTATTTTAAATACACCTTCCAGGTTTGCAAGTTGTGTTCTAAATAGCATTGTCTGGAGCAGATGCTGGCAAAGCCATCAACACTAAGAAAATGGGATTTCAACCATGGAGACAAGACATTTGCCCCTTTTACATGCACTTGTTCTTATGCAGATTGCGTTAAAGTAAATGAATACATAATCTGACCCAATTTTCTTTAAGTGAATTATCACATTTTTATTTGTATGTAGAAAGGATTTAGACATAAGAAAGAATATCTATCAGATTTATTTTTTCAATACAAAAGGCAAATCTTTTATTTATTTATTTTAATTGGAGGCTAATTACTTTACGTTATTGTATTGGTTTTGCCATACATTGACATGAATCTGCCCCGGGTGTACATGTGTTCCCCATCTTGAACTCCCCTGCCACCTCCCTCCCCATCCCATCCCTCTGGTTCATCCCAGTGCACCAGCCCCGAGCATCCTGTATTGTGCATTGAACCTGGACTGGCGATTCGTTTCACATATGATAATGTACATGTTTCAATGCCATTCTCCCTAATCATCCCACCCTTGCCCTCTCCCACAGAGTCCAAAAGACTGTTCTATACATCTGTGTCTCTTTTGCTGTCTCGTATACAGGGTTATCATTTGCATCTTTCTAAATTCCATATATATACGTTAGTATACTGTATTGGTGTTTTTCTTTCTGGCTTACTTCACTCTGTATAATAGGCTTCAGTTTCACCCACCTCATTAGAACTGATTCAAATGCATTCTTTTTAATGGCTGAGTAATACTCCATTGTGTATATGTACCACAGCTTTCTTATCCATTCGTCTGCAGATGGACATCTAGGTTGCTTCCATGTCCTGGCTATTATAAACAGTGCTGCAATAAACATTGGAGTACATGTGTGTCTTTCAGTGGTTTCCTCAGTGTGTATGCCCAGGAGTGTGATTGCTCGGTAGTATGGCAGCTCTATTTCCAGTTTTTTAAGGAATCTCCATACTTTTCTCCATAGCGGCTGTACTAGTTTGCATTCCCACCAACAGTGTAAGAGGGTTCCCTTTTCTCTGCACCCTCTCCAGCATTTATTGCTTGTAGACTTTTGGATAGCAGCCATTCTGACTGGTGTGAAATGGTACCTCATTGTGGTTTTGATTTGCATTTCTCTGATAATGAGTGATGTTGAGCATATTTTCATGTGTTTGTTAGCCATCTGTATGTCTTCTTTGGAGAAATGTCTGTTTAGTTCTTTGGCCCATTTTTTTATTGGGTCGTTTATTTTTCTGGAACTGAGATGAAGGCACTGCTTGTATATTTTGGAGATTAATCCTTTGTCAGTTGCTTCATTTGCTATTATTTTCTCCCATTCTGAAGACTGTCTTTTCACCTTGCTTATAGTTTCCTTTGCTGTGCAGAAGCTTTTAATTGTAATTAGGTCCCAATTGTTTATTTTTTCTTTTATTTCCAATATTCTGGGAGGTGGGTCATGGAGGATCCTGCTGTGATTTATGTCGGAGAGTGTTTTGCCTATGTTCTCCTCTAGGAGTTTTATAGTTTCTGGTCTTATATTTAGATCTTTAATCCATTTTGAGTTTATTTTTGTGTATGGTGTTAGGGAGTGTTCTCATTTCATTCTTTTACAAGTGGTTGACCAGTTTTCCCAGCACCACTTGTTAAAGAGATTGTCTTTTCTCCACTGAATATTCTTGCCTCCCTTGTCAAAGATAAGGTGTCCATAGGTGCATGGATTTATCTCTGGGCTTTCTATTTTGTTCCATTGATCTATATTTCTGTCTTTATGCCAGTACCATACTGTCTTGATGACTGTGGCTTTGTAGTAGAGCCTGAAGTCTGGCAGGTTGATTCCCCCAGTTCCATTCTTCTTTCTCAAGATTGCCTTGGCTATTCGAGGTTTTTTGTATTTCCGTACAAATTGTGAGATTATTTGTTCTAGCTCTGTGAAAAATACTGTTGGTAGCTTGATAGGGATTGCATTGAACTTATAAATTACTTTGGGTAATATATTCATTTTCACAATATTTATTCTTCCAATCCATGAACATGGTATA
Source organism: Moschus berezovskii (assembly GCF_049115385.1). NCBI lineage: Eukaryota > Metazoa > Chordata > Mammalia > Artiodactyla > Moschidae > Moschus > Moschus berezovskii. The sequence continues at coordinate 61,058,445 of NC_142481.1, read as the reverse complement.
TTTCTCCATCTATTAGTGTCCTCTCTGATTTCTTTCACCAGTGTTTTATAGTTTTCTATATATAGGTCTTTTGTTTCTTTAGATAGATATATTCCTAAGTATTTTATTCTTTTCATTGCAACGGTGAATGGAACTGTTTCCTTCAAAAGGCAAACCTTTGTATATGATTTTAATAGTGATTCAAGTGGTAGATCAATTAACAAATTGTTTAATTTAAATCTATTTAACTTTAAAGAGGGATCTTTCCTTCCCCTTGTTTTTTTTCCCTAAATGTTCATTAATCATTCATATATATTTTTGGTCTTCAATTGAAGTCATTTTGAAGCACCTTTCCTGAAAGTAATCAACACCAAGAGTTATTTATATGTTTTCTCACCTTTTCCATTTTATGATAGTTTAATGGTTCACGCAAAGATGGGCTCGATAAAGGACAGAAATGGTATGGACCTAACAGATGCAGAAGATATTAAGACGAGGTGGCAAGAATACACAGAAGAACTGTACAAAAAAGATCTTCACGACCAAGATAGTCACGATAACGTGATCACTGACCTAGAGCCAGACATCTTGGAATGTGAAGTCAAGTGGGCCTTAGAAAGCATCACTACGAACAAAGCTAGTGGTGGTGATGGAATTCCAGTTGAGCTATTTCAAATCTTGAAAGATGATGCTGTGAAAGTGCTACACTCAATATGCCAGCAAATTTGGAAAACTCAGCAGTGGCCACAGGACTGGAAAAGGTCAGTCTTCATTCCAATCCCAAAGAAACGCAATGCCAAAGAATGCTCAAACTACTGCACAATTGTACTCATCTCACACGCTAGTAAAGTCATGCTCAAAATTCTCCAAGCCAGGCTTCAGCAATATATGAATCGTGAACTCCCAGATGTTCAAGCAGGTTTTAGAAAAGGCAGAGGCACCAGAGATCAAATTGCCAACATCCGCTGGATCATGGAGAAAGCAAGAGAGTTCCAGAAGAGCATCTAAACTGTACATGGAACAACAGACTGGTGCCAAATAGGAAAAGGAGTACATCAAGGCTGTATATTGTCACCTTGCTTATTTAACTTATATGCAGAATACATCATGAGGAACGCTGGGCTGGAAGAAGCACAGGCTAGAATCAAGATTGCCGGGAGAAATATCAATAATCTCAGATATGCAGATGACACTACCCTTATGGCAGAAAGTGAAGAGGAACTCAAAAGCCTCTTGATGAAAGTGAAAGAGGAGAGTGAAAAGGTTGGCTTGAAGCTCAACATTCAGAAAACAAAGATCATGACATCTGGTCCCATCACTTCATGGGAAACAGATGGAAAAACAGTGGAAACAGTGTCAGACTTTATTTTTTTGGGCTCCAAAATCACTGTGGATGCTGATTGCAGCCATGAAATTAAAAGACGCTTGCTCCTTGGAAGGAAAGTTATGACCTACCTTGATAATATATTAAAAAGCAGAGACATTACTTTGCCAACAAAGGTCCGTCTAGTCAAGGCTATGGTTTTTCCCGTGGTTATGTATGGATGTGAGAGTTGGACTGTGAAGAAAGCTGAGTGCCGAAGAATTGATGCTTTTGAACTGTGGTGTTGGAGAAGACTCTTGAGAGTCCCTTGTACCGCAAGGAGATCCAACCAGTCTATTCTAAGGGAGATCAATCCTGGGGTGTTCATTGGAAGGACTGATGCTAAAGCTGAAACTGCAATACTTTGGCCACCTCATGTGAAGTGTTGACTCACTGGAAAAGACTCCGATGCTGGGAAAGGTTGACGGCGGGAGGAGAAGAGGACGACCGAGAATGAGATGGTTGGATCGCATCACCGACTCTATGGACATGAGTTTGAGTGAACTCCGGGAGTTGGTGATGGACAGGGAGGCCTGGTGTGCTGTGATTCATGGGGTCGCGGAGAGTCTGACATGACTGAGCGACTGAACTGAACTGAACTGAACTAATGGTTCACAGAAGGGCTGTGTTCTGTTTATGCCCCAGGTAATGGGCATGAATACTAGAGAATATAAATATAGAATTGGACCCTTTGCAATGCCTCTGCAGCTGGAGTGATGACAAGGGTGGTCTTTACTGAGGAACAGAGTCTAAATCCCAACATTCAGATGTCCACCAAGTCTAAGAGGCTAAAAATCCAGTTCAAGTGAAAATGATAACCCTTGTGCATTTGGCAGCGACATTCTCTGCATGGTAATGGGGACAGAGAGGAGAGAGCCTGAAAATATTGCAGCAATGAGATTGCCCTATATGTGGACCTAGAGGTCTTCTTGTAGTGGTGTGGAAGGCAGTATAATGGCCCCCTTAAAGACATCCATGCCTTAATCCCTGAAACTGGTGAATATGTTACCTTCTATGGCAAAAGGAAGTTTGAAGAAATAATTAAGGGTATGCACCTTCAGATGGGGACTTTATCTCGGATTTTTCAGGTGGACTCAGTCTAATCTGTCTTGGTCACAGAGAGAAGCAATGGAAGAAGAGGGAAAGATTCAGAGTATGAGGAGGACTCGCTGTTGCTGCCTTTAAAGATGGAGGAAATGGGTAATGAGCCAAGGAATGTTGACATCCTGTGTGGCTGGGAATGGCCCTCAGCTGATTGCCAGGAAGGAGACAGATCTTGGTTCTGCAAATACAGGAACTAAAACACTGGTAACCTTTATGGCCATGGGGAAGGATCTTCCACTAGAGCCTCCAGAAAGGAACACAGTCCTTCTAATACCCTAACTGTAGCTGGATGAGAGCCGTATCAGATGTCTAGCCTGAACAGCCATAAACCACTGTTTGTGGTATTCGTTAGAGTGGTGCTGGGAAACTGACACAAATGTTATGGAGAGAATGAAAGAGATCAAGGGCAGAGTCTTTGTTGGGCCCATGAGTTTCAGTACTTGGGACAGCTGCCATGTGGAACACGACAAAGCTGTATTTGCTCTTTCATTTTTAAAAACACCTATTATTGACAACTCAGGCAACCATTCAGGTCAGTTAAAATAATGAATAAAGGGTACAGCCATACAAGAGTAAGACTTGTTGCATGTTATCACAGTGCTGTGCTTAGATGCTCCGTCATGTCCGACTCTTTGCGACCCCATGCACTATAACCCACCAGGCTCCTCTGTCCATGTGATCTCCAGGCAGGAATACTGGAGTGCGTTGCCATTCCCTCCTCCAGGGGATCTTCCCAACCCAGGAATTGAATTGGGGTCTTGTGCATTGCAGGCAGATTCTTTACCAGCTGAGCTACCGGAGAAGCCCAAAACATATCTAGAGATCTTTTGGAGAAAGATGTTTTCATACAGTTTGGGGGCAAATGAAGCCATCCAACCGAACTGTGCCATAAACACCACTGACAGGTGCGGACTTCCAGGCTAGAATCCTTCCCAAGCCCACAGTTCCTGCTCACCTCCGTCCCGTCCAGCCCCCAGCCACACTCTGCGTCACACGGTCACCGCTGGGTACATCTTCTGTTCACGGTTAGTGAGAGGGAAGGCAGCCTGGATCTGCCTGTAGCCCGTCTGCAGCCTGTCCAGGAACGGGGGCACAGGGATCATGGCACCAAGTCTGGTTGCATGGTATACCCCTTGAGGGGGGAATACAGGTACTGCTCCTGATGAGGCACAGTCTGGGTGGCCTGCTGGCTGTCGATCCCGGAGAAATTCGTGGGCATGTTCACATACATGTTGTTCATGGTGCTCTCCGGCCTCCAGCAGTTGGTCTGGGACCTGGTCGGGGACGCCCAGGCCCCTGAACTGGCACTGGAGCTGCAGCTGGACTGGTGGGTGGAGGAGCCCAGGAGGCGCTGGCTCTCGGGTTTGTGGTGACGGTCTCTGCCTCCGGGGACTGGCTCTGCTGTGGCTCCTGCTTGGGTTGGGTTATCACAGAAGATGACCATCAATTTTCACAGGCCTGGGAGACAGCAGACATAGCCTGTTTGTTGAGGTATTAAAAAGTAGTTTTCATTTTATTTTAGTGAACTATTTTTCTTCTTGTTTCTGGGTAAGAGTCAATTGAAATTGCTCAAATTTCTTATAACAGCCCATCATTTGTCATGGAAAAATGATGTAGCCAGCAATTAGGTCAAGTTTGGTGCCAACTTCTTTGCTTTTTCTCTGCAATTAATTGAACCTTCTACAATATCAGTATTTGAGTATATAGTTGACCTATGTTTAAACTGTATTGCAATTCCACTTGTTTAAAATATAATTTCCTTTTTTTCAGAATTGGAATTGCTCTGAGAGGCAGGGTCCGAGTTTATAAAAGTTATGCATACACAGATAGGCCTTGTGAGGTCCATCCTGTAGTGATACAGATGCCTTAATAGGGTTAAGCTGTTGTGTTTGTGTTTCTGTGTTGTTTTGGGATGTGTACAAGTCAGTCAGATCTTTTCCTCCTTAGGCCCAGGGAGAGCATTTCGGGCCTGTATGGACTGAATTGTTCCCCTGCTCCCATTCATATATGGATGCCCTCACCCCCAATGAGACTGTGTTTGGAGACATGGTCCATAAGCGGGTAATTAAAGTTAAAGTGGGGTCCTATATGATAGGACTAATGTCCTTATAAAAAGAAGAGACTCTAGAGTTCTCTCTCGTCCTGTGCTCACAGAGGAGAGACCAGATGAAAACATAGCAAGAATGAGGCTTTCTAACAGTCAGGAAGAGAGATCTCACTGGAAACCGAATTTACCAGCGCTTTGATCATGGGCTTCTAGCCTCCAGAATTGTGGAAAATAAATTTCCTTTGTTTAAGCCATCCAGTCTCTGGTATTTTATTATAGAAGTCCTGGCAGATTAATACAAGACCGCTTCATGAGTCTGCATTTCATACTGGGAAGTCCTTGAGGCAAATTAAACTCGGGACATGAAGCATTGTCCATTTTATACTTGAAAGCAAATATTGTTGGCTGTTGTATAAAAAATTAACATGAAAAAAGAGGGAAAGAATGGAATTGGCAAGTTAGCTGAGAGACTACTGTGCTGGTCCACAAGAGAGAGACAGTGACAGTCTTTAAGATTTGACCACTTAAAGCAAAAATGATAGCTCTAAATTGTGCTACTGCTGCTGCTAAGTCGCTTCAGTCGTGTCCAACTCTGTGCGACCCCATAGATGGCAGTCCACCACGCTTCGCCGTCCCTGGGATTCTCCAGGCAAGAACAATGCAGTCGGTTGCCATTTCCTTCTCCAATGCATGAAAGTGAAAAGTGAAAGTGAAGTTGCTCAGTTGTGTCCGACTCTTCGTGACCCCATGGACTGCAGCCTACCAGGCTCCTCCGTCCATGGGATTTTCCAGGCAAGAGTACTGGAGTGGGGTGCCATTGCCTTCTCCCCTAAATTGTGCAGTTTATAGCATATTCTACTTGTGCAGTTTATGTAACATATGAAGATAGAATATGTATCACAACAATAGCCAGAGAGGGGGGATTGAAGGTAGTAGGCTTGTATTGTTGAAAATTGATGCATTTCATATAAAATGGTACATTATTAAGTTGATTGTGATCATTTTGTCATAATGTTACCTCTAAGATAACATGAAAAAGATGAAAGATATATAGCCAAAAAGCCAATAGAGGAACTTATATGAAATACTAAAGGTTTTTTCATTAACTCAAAATGGGGCAGAGAAGAAGGTATAGAGAAAAGAAAAACAGAGGAGACAATTGGAAATCAAGCAGAAAAATGGTAAACCAAAAGTCAAGCTATACCTAAAATTACATGCAATGTAAGTTGAATGAATATGCCAGTTAAATGACAGAGATTGCCAGGCAGGAGGAAAAAGAGAGGTAAGATCCAATTAACTCCTACCTACAGAAACATACTTTGATTATAAAAGCCAATAAAGAGTGACAGCAAAAGGATGGGAGAAGATGTGCCATGCAGACAATAAACATGAGGAAGATGCGATGACTACACTAATATTAGACAAGATAGACCTCAAAACAGGAATATAGTTCAAGAAGGACGTTATATCATGAAAAAAATGCCAACTCATCACAAAGACATAACAATTATTAATATATATGTGCCTAATAACGGAACTTCAAAGTACACGAAGCAAAAGCAGACAAAATTAAAGGAAAAATAGAAATCACGTGATCATAGTTGGAGATATTCACATGTCATCTCAATAATTAATACAACAATTAGGCCAAAAAAATCAATAGAATGGATGACATGAGCAGCACTACAACCTCCTTGATCTAATTGATATTTAATAAAACACAATGTTCCATAACTGGAATACACATTCTTTTCAAGTGGCACGGAACTTTCAAGGCATATGATATACTGAGCTGTAAAACAAATCTCAGGGAATGTAAATTGGTATCACTATTCAGTTCAGTTTAGTTCAGTCGCTCAGTCGTGTCCGACTCTCCGCGACCCCATGAATCACAGCACTCCAGGCCTCCCTGTCCATCACCAAATCCTGGAGTTCACTATTTGGAAGTGTCTATTAAGGCTAAACTTATATCTACCCCATGGACCTGTATACACCTTCATAGTTTTATACCACAGAGAACTGAATTCACCAAAAGACAAGTACAAGATTATCCACAGCAATGTTATTCAAAATATCCCAGTTTGGGACTTCCAATGGTTAAGAATTCTGCTAATGCAGGAGACATGACTTTGATCCCTAGTTCAGGAAGATCCCACATGCCACGGGGCAATTTAAGCCCGTGTTCCACAATTACTGAGCCTGTGCTCTAGAGCCCAAGAGCCATAACCACTGAACCTGCACATCCAGAGCCAGCGCTCCACAGCAAGAGAGGCCACCACGATGAGAAGCATGCGCATTGCAGTGAAGAGTAGCCCCCCATGCTCGGCAACTAGAGAAAGCCCGCGTGCATCAACAAAGACCCGGTGCAGCCAAAAATAAATACATAACATTTTAAAAATCCCTATTTTAAAAAGCAGCTAAATGCTCATGCACAGGAGAATGGTGACACTGTGGTATATTCATAATAAAGGACACAACCCAGAAAGAAAAATAAACTTTTGCTTCATGGGACAATATTGATGAATCTGTACAGATGTAATGAAAAACTCAAGAATCCAGTTGTAAATCTAGTCATAATGCATGATTTCATTTGCATGAAATTCAAGAGCAGGCAAAACTAATCCACAGTTTTAGAAGGCAGAGAAGAGTTGGAGTTGCTGTTACTTCTTGGTGTGGGAAACATTGCCTGGGAAGGTGCATATGGATCATTCTAAAGGCTGACAATGTATGCCTTATACAGGTGGGAGTTAAACCCACGTTAAAACAACTGACTGGCCTGGTTCAACAAGCGCAGCCTTCACCCAGCAAAATCAACTGTATAAACGGTATGAGTCATAAAGACCTTGGTTTTCCAGTCAGCATTCCTAGGAGCTCCCAGATGATCCCCCAAAATAGAATTGGTAGGTTGTCTCCACCCTTCTCCCAGTGCACCGTTTCCAAGTTGGATGACTTGAACTTTGTGCTCCTCTGGAAAGAAGCTTTCAAACAAGTGGTCGTTGTACCAACTATATAAAGAGATTTTCTTGAGCAGATTACTGATTGAATCAGTCCCACAACGAAGACCCTTTGGTTGACTTAAAAATACAATTTGTTTAGAATGCTTTAGAAGCACTTACCACAAACTGATATACTGATTATATTAACTGGATTCTTGAGTTTTTCATTACATCTGTGATTAACCTCTGAAGTTTGGCTCGTTGAAATCACTGTGAATTTGTGAAAAAAATGTTTGTTTTTGGAAGCATTTCCTACTTTTCATACCATTTCCGTCCATTAGCTGCCTCTTTCTGACTTTCCTCCCTGTTATTGCAGTAGGAAGCATCTCTTTATACCAACCCAGACATGCTTGGGCAGCCCTGCCTAAGAACTTTTGATAGGAAGAAATTATACATTGTGATTTTTCCAGGGTGCCATAGCTTTAGGGGCATCAAGTAAGTCTCATATACATGGACCTGTGTTAGAATAGCATGTGCTAGCATAAGAAATGTTCAGTTTAAACAGTGGTTTTGGGACTTCCTTTGGTGATACAGTGGTTAGGCTTCCCAGGTGGCTCAGTGGTAAAGAATATGTCTGCCAATGCAGGAGACGTAGGTTCAGTCCCTTGGTTGGGAAGATCCCCTGGAGGAGGAAATGGCAACCCACACTAGTATTCTTGCCTGGACAATCCCACGGACAGAGGAGCCTGGTGGACTACAGTCCATGGGGTTGCAAAGAGTTGGTGACACCTGAGCAGCTAGTCCATGGGGTCACAAAGAGTCGGACATGACTGAGTGACTGAACTAAACTGAACTGAGCAGCTGAGCGTGCACAGTGGATAAGAGTCTGCTTGCCAGTGCATGGGAGGTAGGTTTGATCACTCGTCCAGGAAAGTTTTACATGCTGAGAAGCAGCTCAGCCCATGTGCCACAACTCCCGAGTCTGTGTGCTGCAACTACTGAGGCTCACATGCCTGAGAGCCAGCAAGCTGCAGTTACTGAAGCCCACATGCCTTGAACCTGTGCTCCGCAGCAGGAGAAGCCAACGCAACAAGAAGCCCACGCACCACAACCAAGACTAGCCCTGCTTTCCACAACCAGAGAAAGCCTGCGAGCAGCGATGAAAGGCCCAACACAACTAAAAGTGAACGAAATAATAAAAAACTAAGTAAACAGTGGTTTTGGAATTCAGCAGCTGTGCAGTGTTAGCCAAGTTTCTAAAATTCTCTGAGCTTCAGTTTCCTCGTCTGTAAAATTCAGTTAATAGCAGTGCCTCATAGGATTATTCTGAGATTGAACATCTGGGCTCCCCTGGTGGGGAAGCTGTAAAGAATCTGCCCGCAGTGAGAGAGACCTGGGTTTGATCCCTGGGTTGGGAAGATTTGCTGGAGAAGGGAATGGCTGCCCACTCTAGTATTCTGGCCTGGAGAATTCCATGGAGTATACAGTTGCAAAGAGTTGGACACAACTGAGCAAATTTCACTTTCATTTTGGGATTCCCTGGTAGCTCAGCTGGTAAACAATCTGCCTGCAGTGCAGGACACCCCAGTTCAATTCCTGGGTCAGGAAGATCCCCTGGAGAAGGGATAGGCTACTCACTCCAGTATTCTTGGGCTTCCCTAGTGGTTTAGCTGGTAAAAAGTCAGCCCGTGATGCGGGAGACCTGGGTTTGATCCCTGGGTTGGGAAGATCCCCTGGAGAAGGGAAAGTCTACTGACTCCAGTATTCTGGCCTGGAAAACTTCATGAACTGTATAGTCCATATATGGGGTCCCAAAGAGTTAGCCACGACTGAGAAATTTTACATAGGATTATTCTGAGATTAAACATCTACAGTGGTGTCTGGCATATTGTAAGGGCTCAATAAACAATGTATTATTTCATGATGATGCTGATAATAATGCTGCTGCTTCTGCTGACATTAGATTTACTGGAATACTGACCTCTTCCCTCCATAAATATAGGCAAAAACATCAGTATACAGTTATGCACAATTAAATGAGTTCTTTTACTCCTTAGTTTCTGGATAATTGGGCTTATCAATTCTTCACAAAGCACTTTGGATTCTGGAGCTAAAACTCTAAAGAAGTCTAATGACTAAATAAAATTTAAATACTATTAGTACTTTATGTAATTATCACAGAGTGCCAGAGGGATATTTGAAAAATAAATAAATTGAGTTGGTTATTTTGTTCTCTTTAAGATTTCTACCAAGATGTTAACAGACAGAAAACTAGTAGAAATACTATATGAAATTTGTTTTAATTTTTTCAAATCCCATGTCGCTTCGCAAAGGAGGATGTGACTATTAAGAGAGTTTCAGTGTAGTTCATTAACTTTTAGAATAAGAGCTTTATGAATTACTTAATTACACTCAACCTTGACATTGCTCTTGACATTCTGTGTGATCACTGTAGAACAGTTCATGTGTGGTATGTGAACCCTATAGTTTAATCTGACAGTCATTCTTAATGTCTGGGGAATTTAGAAACTGTTGTACAAATAATTGTCATGGAAATGCAAAGCGTTTTTCTCTTCTTAAATAACAATATTGCACTTACACAGTATATATTGAGAATGAGCTGTGAAGAGAGTACAGGAAACTACTGTCAAATAATGAAATGATTATAGTTGTTATTAACTTTTCATTATTATTAATATCATCAGTGAGAGAAGACGAGATGACAAAGAGAAAATGCTGTGGAATACTTAGGTCTCTTTGAAAGAAGCAAGAATTTGATTCAAGTGAAACAAAGACTATGGTTTTTTATTATTTAATTTGTGCATGTGAAGAGTTGACTCACTGGAAAAGACTCTGATGCTGGAAAGGTTGGGGGCAGGAGAAGGGGACGACAGAGCATGAGATGGCTGGATGGCATCACCAACTCGATGGACATGAGTTTGAATGAACTCTGGGAGTTGGTGATAGACAGGGAGGCCTGACGTGCTGTGATTCATGGGGTCGCAAAGAGTCTGACACGACTGAGCGACTGAACGGAACTGAACTGAACTGAATTTGTGCAGGAAACTGTGTTCTGCATATATTCTGTGACGTAATGCTTCGATGCTCCTGTGAGGAGGTACTTGATGAAAAGCACCATATTTTTTTCATCAAGTATTTATTGACTACTTATCATGTGCCAGACATTGTTCAGGACATTGGGAATTCAGCAATGGCTTAAGATGTGTTTTCTGCTTTCTGCAGTCTGATAGAGAGTGGGGATCATCAACCCATACATGGAAAAAACATAATTTGTAATGAGTAGGGAGAGTAAGTATAAACAAAAAGTATCAGTGTTGATTTCTAAGCATAACTGAATTGTAGATAGGCATTCTTAAAGCAGTCACTGTATAGCTTTGGAATTGGAAGATTTCCCAGGATTTAAGGAGTGTAGGGCAGGAATGCCCTAGACCTCATTTACTAACAGAGATATGGTGTCTGGAAAAGGTGTTGTGCTGCAGCAAGCAGAGTGCACTGCCAAGCTCGGAGAGGGATCCGGAAGGTGCTGGCCTGTCCTGCACGTCTGACTCCTGTTTCCTCATAGTCCCCATGCAGGGTCCACCCAGTGCATGCAGACAATGCCTCGAGGTTGTGTTTCTGGTGTTAAGACTTGCTGAGTTGTCCCTGAAAGAGGGCAGGTGCAGGAGACTCAGTTATCTGCAGTGATGGCCGCCGGATGGGGCAGATCTTCTCAGAAAGAGCTGCTGATGTCTGCTCCCTGTGGCCTCTGGTCCTTGGCATGGGCCTCCTCATTGTTTAAATCTGCACAGAGCTCCGGAGCATCTGGCCTGGGGGCTGAAGGACAGTACTTTCCCCTGCCTAGAGGGGCTATCTGTGTCCTAATGGCTCCAGGGAGTCTTTCTGTCTTTGGATAACTTCCCAAAAGACTTAGGCCTGAATGCTGTACAGACCATGAAGTCAGAATAGCGGGGGCTGTGGCCTGGATACCAGTATGTCTTAAAATCTTTTCAAGTGCTTCTAAGATGTGGCTGTATTAGATTGCAGATGACTAATATGACTCAGGATGAGCACACTCACTAGTTCAAAGAGGTGATTGATTTTGAGGGGAAACCAGTGGAGACCTAACATGAGGCATTAACACAGAAAAAAAGAATTAAACTTTCAAGAGAATTAGATGAATCAGAACAGCAACAAAAGAACTACTTTGTGAAAGAAAAAATTCTGGATTTCACAGTCCGGTTAAAGACAAAAGGGAAGCCTTATACACTGTTGATGGGAATGTAAATTGGTATTGCCACTATGGAAAACAGTATGGAGGTTTCTCAAAAAACTAAAACTACCATATGACCCAGCAATTCCACTTTTGCCTATATATATCCAAAAAGTACAAAAACATTAATTTGAAAAGATCCATGCACCCCAATATTCATAGCAACTTTATTTACAGTTGCCAAGATATGGAAACAACCTAAGTGTTCATCAACAAATGAGCAGGTAAAGAAGATGTGTCTGGAAAAGGCGTTGTGCTGCGGCAAGCAGAGTGCACTGCCAAGCTCGGAGAGGGATCCGGAAGGCGCTGGCCTGTCCTGCACGTCTGACTCCTGTCTCCTCACAGCCCCCGTGCACTACGCAGCCATAAAAAGGATGAAATTTTGCTATTTGCAGCAACATGGATGAACTTGGGAGGGCATTATGCTAAGTGAGATAAGTCAGACAAAGACAAATACTGTATGATACAACTTACATGTGGAATTTTAAAACATGTGATAAACTAGTAAATACAATGAATGAGTAGACTTACAGCAAACCCATGGGGAGAAGGAAGCAGAGAGGGGGCAATATTGAGGTGGAGAATTAAGAGGTACAGACTATTATGTATAAAATAAGCTACAAGATATATTGTGCACCATGAAGAATATAGCCAATATTTTATTGAATATAACCTTTAAAAACTGTGAATCACTATATTGTACATTTGGTAATACATATGATATTATATATCAACTATACTTCAATAAGAATGTGCAGTTTTGGTGTATTTGAAAGTATTTTTTTCCACTTTCCCCTACATTTTCCCACTTACTATGGCTATCTAGGCCTCCAGTGCTGGAACCAGTACTTCGGTTTAAATAGGCATGCAACACAAACCGCCTTTCCATTGGCTTGCCCACATCGAGTTTTATATGCACACTCAAAGCAAGCTTTGATAAAGTACTTTGGCTTGTGTTCAAAACAAGGAAAGGAAATGTAGCATCAACGCTTTCTAACGAAAGTGTGATTTATTTCCACTGCTCTCTGCAGTTTGACTAATGTTAATAGACATTAGTATCTTAGTATTGTATTAAGATTATCATACTTTGTTTACAAAAGTATTATAAAACTCAAAATTTAAAAAATTGAAATATGATTAATTCACAATATTATTTTAATTTCAGATGTACTACTTCTCAGGTTAGGACCCACAAAACACAAATAACTTTTAAGATTGTGAGTTTTAATACTTATATTATACAAGACCTATTTCCAATGGATCTTACTTGGTGTTTTTTATTTTTCTATTTCTCCAGAGCAAGGAATTAGGTAAAATGAGTAAGTGACTGAGTGTATGATTTTGGTTCATCTGTTGTTGTCTTATTCTAAGTTAAATGTTTGAATTTTGTATCCTGTTTGTGTATTTTTTCTTATATATTTCCAAAGAGACAAGCTTTGTTCTATGAAAATCCTTGAATTTGTAACTTAAACCTTGAATTATGACAGATAAAATTATCTGAATTGCTATAATGCACTTATCACAAAGCTCCATTTTTCTGTGCAGCAGGATGGAGATGATACAAAATGATATTTATTATTTAAGAGATGATGTACCAAGCCAAAAAATATTTAAACCCATGCATATATTTTCAGGTGCTTAAATAAAAAAAAAACCCAACAAATACTAAGCTAAAGTGTTTAAAAGTCCTAGAAACAATTTATGATGAATATATTCAATGTCATAGACTTTATTCCTACTTTACATCACTAAAGTCCATGTAGCTTGATCTTAAATTTTGTGGAAAGGTTTGTAACCATTTAAGCTGTTCTTGTCTCATCTTGATCCTTCCCACGGAAAGGAAATTAGGTTGTTCAGTATCTTTATAAAATTGTCATACATTTATGTATTTTTATTTCAAAGCAATAGCAATGATAGTTTATAGTATGCTTTCATGTACACATAATCCTGAGAATTATTCTGATTTAATGACTTGATAAGAACATATATCTACCCAGTAACAGAGCTGGAAACTCTGAAGAACTGCCTTGGGATTTAGGATAAATAGTGTATATAATTTCATATTTTCACGAATAAAATAGATGAGCTGTCACAAGGGTTATTATGCACATATTCGTGTTATTTCTATCAGTCCCTTATTGCTTTGCTATCTTTCATACCCAACTCCAACTTCTTCTTCAGCTCAATTTCATTCTTCCTAGAAATATTGTTCATTTTTTGATCCAGTTGTCCTTTCATCATATTTGCCCGGCAAAATCCCATCCATGCTTTAATCTAATCGTTCATCTTATTTAAACCTAGGTTGCCCAACACTTCTGGCCACAGATATTAGTGTCTATCAATTCATAATCTCTATCCTTACCAAGGGCGAGGAACTGTATCATGGAAGTTCCATGGATGACATTTCTCTACTCCTTGACTGCTGTTTTCCACTCATAGATCTCTGTTTTTCAGAGTCTGATACTAGCATGACATAAATCTAGACATGTATTTTAATTTATATGTAAGATGTATCCTACCTGAATCTGAAGCTCTAATACTTTGGCCACATGATGTGAAGAGCTGACTCATTAGAAAAGACCCTGATTCTGGGAAAGATTGAAGGCAAGAGGAGAAGGGAATGATGGAGGCCTAGATAGTTGGATGGCATCACTGATTCAATGGACAGGAGTTTGAGCAAGCTCCGGGAGATGATGAAGGACAGGGAAGCCTGGTGTACTGCAGTCCTTGGGGTCTCAAAGAGTCAGACATGACTGAAAAATGGCAATGATATATCTTCAACATAATCTTGAAGCTAATAATTTGAAAAGTACAAACATTCTAAAAGGGTGCAAAATACAGATAAACCATTATATAAAACTTCTATCACTAAATAATATAGAACACACTTCAGCTTATCTCTAAATTGACAAATGAGATAGTTCCACAGACTATGTCCCCTGAACATTATTGCCTAGAAAAATATTCTAACATACCAGATGTTTCATTACTTGAGTGTATTTTTATAAAATGGAAATTCATTGATTGCCATCAGATGGAAATTGGAAAGAAAATCAACTATTTAAATTATCTCAATTTATTTTATTTGATAATGTAAGGATATATACTCATCAGTTTAAGTATAAATACATATGTATATATGTATGATTTTGCTAACTCACTCTGCAATACAATTTACTAAAATTTTTATATTTTTATAAATGTGTTTTTAATTTTCTTGAAAAAAATCTACCACTTGTATGCATGCCAAATTTTGTAAAGGTAGTGTAATTATTTCTACAAAAGTAAGAAAAATATGCATTTAGAAAATCATAATGACATCACCAAAAACCTACTACTGGAGCTCACTGATGAATTTGATAAAGTTCAGGATACAGAATCAATATGCAGAAATCTGTTGCATTTCTATACAGTAAAAATGAACTGTTATGAGGGAGAGAAATTAAGGAAATAATTCCATTTACCAATGCATCAAAAATAATAAGATACCTAGAAATAAACCTGCCTACAACTGGTAAAAGACCTGTACTAAGAAAACTATAAGACATTAATAAAAGAAATTGAAGATGACACAAACAGATATAAAGATATACCGTGTTCATGGATGGAAGAATTAATATTGTTAAAGTGATTGTATTATCCAAGGTAATTTACAGATTCAGTGCAGACCATATCAAAATACCAATGGCATTTTTCACAGAAATAGAAAAAATAATTAAAAAAATTTTAATAGTGTGGAAACATAAATGACTAAGAAAAGCTAAAACAATCTTGAGAAAAAAGAACAGAGCTGGGGGAGTCATGCTCCATGGCTTCAGACTATACTTCAAGGCTATATTAATCAAAACAGAATGGTACTGCCACAGAAACAGACATAAAGATCAGTGGAACAGGACAGAGTTGAAATAAAACATTCATTTATGGTCAGTGGTGAGAAGACAGTCTTCAATTAGCGGTTCTTGGAAAATTAGAGACCTGCATGTAAAAGGATGGAGCTAGAATATTTTCTAGCACTATACATCAAACAAACTCAAAATAGATTAAAGACTTAAATGTAAGACAAGAAGCCATAAAAATCCTAGAACAAAACAGGCAGAACACTCTGCAACCTAAATTGTAACAACATTTTTTTGGATCTATCTCAGAAGGCAAAGGGTAAAAAAGCGAAAATAAACAAATGAGACTTTAATTAAACTTTAAAGCTTTTTCACAGCAAAGGAAACCATCAAGAGGAAAAGACAGCCTATTAAATGGGAGACAATATTTGCAAATGATATGACCAGAAAGGGGTTAATGTTCAAAATATACAACGAGCTCATACAACTCAACATCAAGTTCAGTTCAGTTGCTCAGTCGTGTCCAACTCTTTGCGACCCCATGAACTGCAGCACGCCAGGCCTCCCTGTCCATCACCAACTCCCAGAGTCCACCCAAACCCCAGAGTCCACCCAAACCCACGTCCATTGTGTCGGTGAAGCCATCCAACCATCTCATCCTCTGTCGTCCCCTTCTCCTCCTGCCCTCAATCTTTCCCAGCCTCAGGGTCTTTTCCAATGAGTCAGCTCTTCGCATCTGGTTGCCCAAGTATTGGAGTTTCAGCTTCAACGTCAGTCCTTCCAATGAACACCCAGGACTGATCTCCTTTAGGATGGACTGGTTGGATCCAAAAACTCAATTAAAAGTGAGCAGAAGACCAGAAGAGACATTTTTCCAAAGAAGAATACAGATTGCCAACAGGCATATGAAAAGATGCTCAACACTGCTAATCATCAGAGAAATGCAAATCAAAATCACAGTATCACCGTATCCCTATTAGGATGGCTATCATCAAAAAGGCCACAACAAGCAAATGTTGGCAAGGATGTGGAGGAAAGGATGTGTAGAAAGGATGTGGAGGATGTGGAGGAAACCCCGGTACACTGTTGGTGGGGATGTAAATTGGTATAGCCCCTGTAGAAAACGATATGGAGATTTCTCAAAAAGCTAAAATCAGGTGGGAGCGGGGTTCAAGATGGGGAACACATGTACACCCAGGGAAGATTCATGTCAATGTATGGCAAAACCAATACAATAATGTAATTAGCTTCCAATTAAAATAAATAAATTAAAAAAAAAAGCATCAAAAAAAAAGCAAAAAAAAAAATATCTAAAATCAGAACTACCATATGATCTAGATATTTCACTCCTGGACATATACCCAAAGAAAACAAAGCTATTAATTCAAGAGATAAATGCACCCCAATTTTCATAGCATATTTTTTGCAATAGCCAGGGATGTGGAAATAACCTAAGTCTCCATCAGCAGATAAATGAATAGAGATTGGTGTGTGTGTGTGTGTGTGTGTGTGTATAAAATGGACTACTACTCAGCCACAAATATAATGAAATTTTGCCATTTCCAACAACATGGATGGACTTGGATGGTATTAGGCTAAGTAAAATAGGTCAGTCAGAAAAAATAAATACTGTATGATATCACTTGTAAGTGGAATCTAAAATATAAAGCAAACTAGTGAATGTAACAGTGCAGAAACAGACTCACAGATGGAGCAAACTAGTGGTTTTACCACTAGTTTGGAGAAGGAAATGGCAACCCACTCCAGTGTTCTTGCCTGGAGAATCCCAGGGACGGGGGAACCTGGGGGGCTGCCATCTATGGGGTTGCACAGAGTCAGACACGACTGAAGTGACTTAGCAGCAGAGGTTTTACCAGTGGGGAGAAGGAAGGAGAGAGGGGCAAGACAGAGGCAGGAAATTAAGAGGCACAAGCTGCTATGTATAAAATAAATAAGCTACAAGGATATATTGTATAACACAGGGAATATAATCAATATTTCATAATAACTATAAATGGGGTATAACCTATAAAAATTGTGAATCACTCTGTTGTACACTCGAAACTTATGTATCAACTATACCTTAATAAAAAATAAAAGGGGAAATACATATGAATTTCTTTTTAAAATATTATAAATATCCTTATGTCAACTGTAAGATGTCAAATGGCAGGTGACTGAAACTCTCGAGTAGATTTAAAGCATCACTGGTGCTTTGTGATGACAGAGGGGTAGGATGGGGGTTGGGAGGGAGGGGACATACGTATACTTATGACTGATTCACGTTGTATGGCAGAAACCAACACAGTATTGTAAAGCAATTATCTTCCAGTTAAAAAAAAAGCATCACTAATAATACCTTTACCTCTGTTCTTGATTTTTTCATAGTGATTTGAATTATATCCATTCATTTCAGTCTGAGAAACTCCATTTAGTATTTCTTGTAGGACAAGAATTGCCAGTTCTGCTGACAATGAACTCTCTGTTTTGTTTGTCAGGGAGTGTCTTAAGGCACAACATCAACACTCAGTAATCATTTTATTGTAATGCTACATAGCATTCACTTCTTGCTTGTGTGGAATCAGGTTAACCAGAAGTGAAAACTTACAATGTTCTCAAGTCTTTCCAGAGCTGGTGTGAACCCTGTATATGTGTATGGCCTTCTAGATTTCCAGGAATGTGTTGGAACTTTTCAACCTGTGACCCCCTTTGGACATTTCATTCCCCAAATTTTCCTTTTAAGCTTAATAATTAACCTATTGTTTGTCTGAATGTTACCCACTACCTCAGGCATCCATGCTATTAAATAGTTGGCTCTAACTGCACGGGCGCGGGAGGCCCAGAGGAGCTACTCCACGTTCAAGGTCAGGAGGGGCGGCCGTGAGGAGATACCTATTGTCCAAGGTAAGGAGTAGCAGCTGTGCTTTGCTGGAGCAGCCGTGAAGAGATACCCCATGACCACGGTAAGAAAAACCCAAATAAGACAGTAGGTATTGCGAGACGGCATCAGAGGGCAGACACACTGAAATCATGATCACAGAAAACTAGTCAATCTGATCACACAGACCACAGCCTTGTCTAATTCAATGAAACTAAGCCATGCCTTGTGGGGCCACCCAAGATGGGCAGGTCATGGAGGAGAGGCCTGACGGAATGTGGTCCACTGGAGAAGGGAATGGCAAACCACTTCAGTATACTTGCCTTGAGAACCCCATGAACAGTATGAAAAGGCAAAATGATAGGATACTGAATGAGGAATTCCCCAGGTCGGTAGGTGCCCAGTATGCTACTGGAGATCAGTGGAGAAATAACTCCAGAAAGAATGAAGGGATGGAGCCAAAGTGAAAACAATACCCAGTTGTGGATGTGACTGGTGATACAAGCAAGGTCCGATGCTGTAAAAAGCAATATTGCATAGGAACCTGGAATGTTAGGTCCATGAATCAAGGCAAATTGCAAGTGGTCAAACAGGAGATGGCAAGAGTGAACGTAGACATTCTAGGAATCAGTGAACTAAAATGGACTGGAATGGGTGAATTTAACTCAGATGAATTTAACTCAGATGGAGTAGCCATCATGGTCAACAAAAAAGTCCAAAATGCAGTACTTGGATGCAATCTCAAAAACGACAGAATGATCTCTGTTCATTTCCAAGGCAAACCATTCAACAGTACAGTAATCCAGGCCTATGCCCCAACCAGACACTCTGAAGAAGCGAAAGTTGAATGGTTCTATAAAGACCTACAAGACTTTTTAGAACTAACACCCAAAAAAGTTGTCCTTTTCATTTTAGGGGACTGGAATGCAAAAGTAGGAAGTCAAGAAACACCTGGAGTAACAGGCAAATTTGGCCTTGGAGCACAGGAATGAAGCAGGGCAAAGGCTAATACAGTTTTGCCAAGAGAACACCCTGGTCATAGCAAATACCCTCTTCCAACAACACAAGAAAAGACTCTACACATGGACATCACCAGATGGTCAACACCGAAATCAGATTGATTATATTCTTTGCAGCCAAAGATGGAGAAGCTCTATACAGTCAGCAAAAACAAGACCGGGAACTGACTGTGGCTCAGATCATTAATTCCTTATTGCCAAATTCAGACTTAAATTGAAGAAAGTAGGGAAAACCACTAGACCATTCAGATATGACCTAAATCAAATCCCTTATGATTATACAGTGGAAGTGAGAAATAGATTTAAGGGACTAGATCTGATAGATAGAGTGCCTGATGAACTCTGGATGGAGTTCGTGACATTGTACAGGTGACAGGGACCAAGACCACACCCATGGAAAAGAAATGCAAAAAAGCAAAATGGCTGTCTGAGGAGGCCTTAAAATAGCTGTGAAAAGAAGAGAAGCGAAAAGCAAAGGAGAAAAGGAAAGATATAAGCATCTGAATACAGAGTTCCAAGAATAGCAAGGAGAGATAAGAAAGCCTTCCTCAGTGATCAGTGCAAAGAAATAGAGAAAAACAACAAAATAGAAAAGACAAGAGATCTCGTCAAGAAAATTAGAGACACCAAGGGAATATTTCATGCAAAGATGGGCTTGATAAAGGACAGAAATGGTATGGACCTAAAAGAAGCAGAAGATATTAAGAAGAGGTGGCAAGAATACACAGAAGAACTGTACAAAAAAGATCTTCACGACCAAGATAATCATGATGGTGTGATCACTCACCTAGAGCCAGACATCTTGAAATGTGAAGTCAAGTGGGCCTTAGAAAGCATCACTATGAACAAAGCTAGTGGAGATGATGGAATTCCAGTGGAGCTATCTCAAATCCTGAAAGATGATGCTGTGAAAGTGCAGCACTCAATATGCCAGCAAATTTGGAAAACTCAGCAGTGGCCACAGGACTGGAAAAGGTCAGTTTTCATTCCAATCCCAAAGAAAAGCAATACCAAAGAATGCTCAAACTACCGCACAATTGCGCTCATCTCACACACTAGTAAAGTCATGCTCAAAATTCTCCAAGCCAGACTTCAGCAATACGTGAACCATGAACTTCCAGATGCTCAAGCTGGTTTTAGAAAAGGCAGAGGCACCAGAGATCAAATTGCCAATATCCACTGGATCATGGAGAAAGCAAGAGAGTTCCAGAAGAGCATTTATTTCTGCTTCATTGACTATGCCAAAGCCTTTGACGGTGTGGATCACAATAAACTGTGGAAAATTCTGAAAGAGATGCAAATACCAGACCACCTGACCTTCCTCTTGAGAAATCTCTATGGACGTCAGGAAGCAACAGTTAGAACTGGACATGAACAACAGACTGGTTCCAAATAGGAAAAGGAGTACGTCAAGGTTTTATATTGTCACCCTGCTTATTTAACTTCTATGCAGAGTACATCATGAGGAAAGCTGGGCTGGAAGAAGCACAAGCTGGAATCAAGATTGCCGGGAGAAGTATCAGTAACCTCAGATACGCAGATGACACCACCCTTATGGCAGAGAGTGAAGAGGAACTTAAAAGCCTCTTGATGAAAGTGAAAGAGGAGAGGGAAAAAATTGGCTTAAAGCTCAACATTCACAAAACTAAGATCATGGCATCTGGTCCCATCACTTCATGGGAAACAGATGGGGAAACAGTGGAAACAGTGTCAGACTTTATTTTTTTGGGCTCCAAAATCACTGCGGATGCTGATTGTAGCCACGAAATTAAAAGACGCTTACTCCTTGGAAGGAAAGTTATGATCAACCTTGATAATATATTAAAAAGCAGAGACATTACTTTGCCAACAAAGGTCCGTCTAGTCAAGGCTATGGTTTTTCCCGTGGTCATGTATGGATGTGAGAGTTGGACTGTGAAGAAAGCTGATCGCCGAAGAATTGATGGTTTTGAACTGTCGTGTTGGAGAAGACTCTTGAAAGTCCCTTGGACTGCAAGGAGATCCAACCAGTCCATTCTAAAGGAGATCAGTCCTGGGTGTTCTTTGGAAGGACTGATGCTAAAGCTGAAACTCCAGTACTTTGGCCACCTCATGGGAAGAGTTGACTCACTGGAAAAGACTTTGATTCTGGGAGGGATTGGGGGCAGGGGGAGAAGGGGACGACAGAGAATGAAATGGCTGGATGGCATCACCAACTCGATGGACATGAGTTTGAGTGAACTCCGGGAGTTGGTGATGGATAGGGAGGCCTGGTGCTGTGATTCATGGGATTGCAAAGAGTCGGACATGACTGAGCAACTGAACTGAACTGAACTGAATTGTCTTTGACAAATATCTCTACTCCCAAGTCCCTTTTACAAAGCATCTGTTTGCACTCAGTGAGCTGTGAGTCAGTGCTGCAGACTGTCTGTGTCCCCTATCCCCACACCCAAATTTGTGTGTTGAAACGTAATCCCAGAAGTGATGATATTTGGAAGTGGAACCTTTGGGATATAATTAGGCTAATGGGGCAAAGACTTCATGAATGTGTTTTGCCAAGAGAATTCACTGGTCACAGCAAACACCGTCTTCCAACAGTACAAGAGACAATTCTACACATGGACATCACCAGATGGTCAATACTGAAATCAGATTGATAATATTCTTTGCAGCTGAAGATGGAGAAGCTCTATACAGTCAGCAAAAACAAGACTTGGAGCTGACTATGGCTCAGATCATGAACTACTTATTAAAAAATTCAGAATTCAATTGAAGAAAGTAGCGAAAACCACTAGGTCATTCAGGTATAATGTAAATCAAATCCCTTATGATTATACAGTGAAAGTGACAAATAAACTCCAGGGATTAGATTTGATAGATAAGAGTGTCTGATGAGCTATGGACAGAGGTTCATGACATTGTACAGCAGGCAGTAATAAAAACCATCCATAAGAAATAGAAATGCAAAAAGGCAAAATGGTTTTCTGAAGAGGCCTTACAAATAGCAGAGAAAAGAAGAGACGCAAAAGGCAAGGGAGGAAAGGAAAGATATACCCATCTGAATGCAGACTTCCAAAGAATAGGAAGGAGAGACAAGAAAGCCTTCCTCGGTGATCAATGCAAAGAAATAGAGGAAAACAATAGAATGGGAAAGACTAGATATCTCTTCAAGCAAATTAAAGATACCAAGGGAATATTTCATGCAAATAAGGGCACAATAAAGGACAAAAACTGTATGGACCTAACAGAAGCAGAAAATACTAAGAAGAGATGACAAGAATACACAGAAGAACTATACAAAAAAGATCTTCATGACCCAGATAACCACGATGGTGTGATCACTCACCTAGAGCCGGACATCCTGGAGTGTGAGGTTAAGTGGGCCTTAGGAAACATCACTATGAACAAAGCTAGTGGAGGTGATGGAATTCCAGTTGAGTTATTTCAAATCCTAAAAGACGATGCTGTGAAAATACTGTACTCAATATGCCAGCAAATTTGGAAAACTCAGCAGTGGCCACAGGACTGGAAAAGGTATGTTTTCATTCCCATCCCTAAGAAAGGCAATGCCAAAGAATGTTCAAACTACCCACACAATTGCACTCATCTCACATGCTAGCAAAGTAATGCTCAAAATTCTCCAAGCCAGGCTTCAACAGTATGTGAATCGAGAGCTTCTAGATGTTCAAGCTGGATTTAGAAAAGGCAGAGGAACTAGAGATCAAATAGCCAACATCTGCTGGATCATCGAAAAAGCAAGGGAGTTCCAGAAAAACATCCACTTCTGCTTTATTGACTATGACAAAGCCTTTGACTATTTGGATCACAACAAACTGTGGAAATTCTTCAAGAGATGGGAATACCAGATCACCTGACCTGCCTCTTGAGAAACCTGTATGCAGGTCAGGAAGCAACAGTTAGAACTGGACATGAAACAACAGACTGGTTCCAAATTGGGAAAGGAGTACATCAAGGCTGTATATTGTCACCTTGCTTATTTAACTTATATGCAGAGTACATCATGTGATATACCATATTGGTTGCACCACAAGGTGGAATCAAGATTGCTGGGAGAAATATCAATAACCTCAAATATGCAGATGACACCACCCTTATGGCAGAAAACAAAGAGGAATTAAAGAGACTCTGGATGAAAGTGAAAGAGGAGAGTAAAAAGCCGGCTTAAAACTCAGCATTCAGAAAACCAAGATCATTGCATCCGGTCCCATCACTTCATGGCAGATAAATGGGTAAAAAATGGAAATAGTGGCAGATTTTATTTTCTTGGGCTCCAAAATCATTGCAGATGGTGACGGCAGCCTTGAAATTAAAAGACTCTTGCTCCTTGGAAGAAAAGCTGTGACTAACCTAGACAGCATATTAAAAAGAAGAGACATTACTTTGTTGACAAAGGTCCATCTAGTCAAAACTATGGTTTTTCCAGGAGTCATGTATGGATGTGAGAGCTGGACTATAAAGAAAGCTGAACACTGAAAAATTGATGCTTTTGAACTGTGGTGTTGGAGAAGACTCTTGAAAGTCCCTTGGACTGCAAGGATATCCAACCAGTCCATCCTAAAGGAAATCAATTCTGAATATTCATTGGAAGGACTGATGCTGAAGCTGAAACTCCAATACTTTGGCCACCTGATGGGAAGAACTGACTTATTGGAAAAGACCCTGATGCTGGGAAAGATTGAAGGCAGGAAGATAAGGGAACGATAGAGAATGAGGTGGTTGGATGGCATCACTTACTTGATGGACATGAGTTTAAGCAAATCTGGGTGTTGGTGATGGACAGGGAAGCCTGGTGCATGCAGTCCATGGGGTGGCAAAGAGTCAGACATGACTGAGCAACTGAACTGAACTGACTCCAGGGAATGTTCTGACCCAGGGTTTGAACCTGCATCGCTTGTGTCTCCTGCAGTGGCAGGCATATATATATATATATATATATATATATATTTTTTTTTTTTTTTTTACCACTAGCACCACTTGGGAAGCCCCAACCAAAAATAGAGGAGGCTTAAAATCAAGTGTGGCCAGAATGTAGACTTTTTAAAATGGCATTACAAAGTTGGTGCCATAGTGCATGAAGAACTATGACACTGATGGTGTCAATATCAGGCATTCCTGATTGGGAGTTGCAGTTTTACAGATGATTCATTTGCCTGATTTCCTAATCTGTAAAGTGATACTGCAGACTCCCAGGATTGTTCTGTTAGCTACAGCAGTGGTCCCCAACCTTTTTGGCACCTGGGACCGACTTCATAGAAGACAATTTTTCCATGGACAAGTCTGTGGTAGGTGGATGCTTTCAGGATGATCAAGCATGTTACATCTATTATGCCACTGCTGATTTGACAGGAGGTGAATTCTGGCAGTCATGTGAGTGATGAAGAGTGGCTATAAATACAGATAAAGCTTCTCTTGCTAGCCCAGCGATTACCTCGTGCTGTGCAACCCTGTTCCTAAAGGCTGTGGACTGGTGCTGGTCTGTGGCCTGCGGGGTTGGAGACTCCTGAGCCATAGCATAAATCTGTGTGTGTCACATGATGGGGATTCAGCCAAAAACAACTATTATCAACAGAAAGGATACTCACTAATAATAACTATTGTTATTATTTCTATGTCATGCCTTATAGGAATATAACTCAGCACTCTTCCAAACTATTAATTTATTAAAAAACTCAGAGATGCTTGTAAGTTTTGTCCTTCAACATGTGTGTAGATTATGTTGATTGGGGGTGGTGACAGTGAAAGTGTTACTTGCCCAGTCGTGCCCAACTCTTTGAGACCCCATGGACTGTAGCCTGCCCAGCTCTTCCATCCACGGAATTCTCCAGGCAGGAATACTGGAATGGGTAGCCATTCCCTTCTCCAGGAGATCTTCCCGACCGAGGGATTGAACCCCAGTCTCCCACATTGCAGGCAAATTCTTTACCATCTGAGCCACCAGGGGAAGCCCATTGTTGGGTGGTAATTCAGTGGGAAAAAAACCAGCTTCATGAAGATATTGTTCTTGAATTTAAACACATAAGTGTGGGTGAATAGGGAGGGTTGGTGTGATTTGTGAGTGATAATGTGAGTGAGTTCATCCATCCCAGTGTGCCGGAGATGAATGGTTGGGCCCAGGTATTTAAATTGGTCAAGCTAAGCCACAGAGAGGAAAAGGCAGATATGAAATAGGTGGTGAGGACAAGCAGAGATGAATAGCAAGGATGAGAGAAGAGAGTTGATCATAATATGTAGGAGATAGGAAAGAGCAGATAAACTAAAGAAGTAAAGAGAACTTAATGGCTCATTAACAAAATAAGAAGCAAAGAAGGTATATACTGAGATTCCTGGTGGAAAGAAGATAGACTCGCTTGTATTTCTGGCCTCAGCATTGAATGTACTCTTTATTTCTCCTCTCAATTTATTTATTTTATTTTTTTTGCATTTTATCCATATTTTATTTTATTTTTTTATTTTTTCAAAAACAATTTTAGGAATCTTTACTTAAAAACAACCTTATCTTAAAATGGAGTAACTTTAGTTTTACGAGCAGCAAGCAAAGTACAGAAGCAAAAATGTATTATAGGAGCATTAAGTTCTACATTAGGTCACAGCGTCTAATCTGAAATCACACCTGTAATATCATTTTTCAGGATATCTGGGAAATAGTTATTTCCCAGCATGTCTGAACCATAGCTACTCAATTTTGACTTTTAATTGTAAAAAGAAAAATTTTTTTTAATAGCCAAAGCAGATTACACCATTAATGACATCAGTGTTTTTCTAGGTATGAGAAGATGCAAGAATTGAAACTCATAAAACCTTTTTCTGAAAAGATCTAACTATCTGAAAGCCTGTTCTGCCAGTTTTTTTTTTTTTTTCCAGAGCACAGAGTGCCTCATTCCTGATTTTCACCCTGAACTTCTTTCAGGGGGTGTTGAATGTCAGCAGCTTGCAATGGTCATGATGTAATCTTTGTAGAGGCAGCTGGCAAGTACCAACTTCCAGTCAGCAGGGTCTCTTCATAGCCACATATCCGACCATGTGACACCATTTTATGGCCATTGTGTCCCGCGGTGCTGGTAAGGCTTATTCTCAGGTCTAGGGAAGTGATGGGCCACTCAGTGTGCTAAAATTGGACCAGGCCTTACAAGTAGCAAAAGTCTCTGGACCACTGTCTTACTAGCCTCCTGGTCCAGGAAAATATTTCCTCTTGTTGCTTTTTCCCATACCCAGAGTCACATTATTACAATTATTGATCTCATATGGAACTGTCAGTTCAGCATTATATCACAGACTCAGTGAAAGAAGTGACATAGAAAATAATATAGCCATAGCTAGCAGTTATTAGTAAAATAAGAATTATAAGTCAAGAACTTTCATTAGATAAAGCCTGGTACACCCCAAGTCACCTGACTTCATTCATTAAATGATTATAGTCTGGTGTTAATCTCCTGGTTGTACATTATGGAGCATCCGACCTTTATCTGAAGATTGGTTACTGAGATAAGCCTTAGAAACTAACCTAGAGTGTCCTTTTTAATAACTTAATTAAATATTTTAGCAGTATCAAGTAACAAGGAACTGTCTCAGCAGTGAGTCTTAGTAAACACTAGACATTAACAAAACTAGAAACTTAATTTAACAATTTACAAAACTTAATATTCTGTGATTTTTCATTATGGAGGCCCTGTAGCCAGGGAGGCTTTAACCCATCAAATAAAAAATGAGGTTTGTCAGGGAGCTGGGAAAAGCCAAGCAGCCATCTTGGATTTCCCATAGCCCTGACTCTGATTTCCAGCTATTGTTTTTAATTTTCCAATTTAGAAGCAGACTGTTGCCATGGTTTAAGGACATTAGGATGGCACAAGTCTAACAGAGTTTTTGTATAAGCAGAATGAGCTTTTACATGTCTACAAACCCAACAATTGGATTAACTTCTAAAACTAGCATAGGATCAGGCCTATGGTAGAAAAGCATTTGATTTATATGCAGAGGGCTAAGAAGTCAAGAAAACATTATAAATGATCATACAAATCAGGTCCAGCATCTTCCAACCTGGATGGAAGGACTTTTTTCAGAAGAAACTACACTACACCAGGATGAGAAGACGACGACATCAGAGGTAGACAGCTTCTCCTCTCAATTTAGATTGAACTTTTCCTCTCCCTTTAGAGAAGGCAGAGCAACCGTAGCAAAACCATTGTAAACATATGGTGTATGTTAATGGGATCATTCGCCTCCTCATTATGGGTTTAGTGTGACCATTAACATCTAACTGCCTAATTTCTCAATAACCATTGAAAAATTAGAGCTGCATCATTGCCACCCTACTACTCACCACAATAATTTTGTCATTTCTAAAAGCATTTAATCTTTGCAAAATGATGCAAATCATTTGCCTCTTGTATTACTTTGACTTCTGTGTACACTTATATGATTTATTTGTGAATTATATGTCTGTATAAAATAAAAATCACACAGTTAATAATTGTTTACCTAAAAGTAAAGTTATATTATCTAATTTTTAGGATCTTTTTTTTTCCTTTTTAAGATTAGTATTTATTTAACCTTTGTAAATAGGTTCATATCAAAGCTTTTAAAGAATTACCATCTACCTGTATATGGTCAAATAGCCAAATATTTTCATGCTTTGTTTAAATTACTTCCATAAATCACCAAGAATAAATTCTTTCTGTGTGCTCAGGAATAATTCATTATTCATATTCATAGGGGAAAATTTCTATGAAGCTAAAGACTTTTGTGTGCTACTGGTTATAAAAGGATATGTGACCTTTGAGTGCTTTCCACGTTGAATAAAACACATTAGGAAATGCACACACAATCATGGTAACATGCAAGATCATCTATTCTTTCTCTCTTTCTCACGTGCTCATACATCCACCTTAGTCCGCAAACTCACATGCATTCACACTCAAATGCACAGTATATACACTCCCAAATGCGTTTGGAGGTATGATTAGTTATTTAAAATATATTGTTATTTTAAACATATTTTTAAAATATATTAAAAAAATTTCTGTTATTTGAAACATGGAAACTCTTCTTTTCATACTTTTTATTTTCAATAATATTGAGGGGTAAAATGTCTGCGATTTAGTTCCCTTTCAGCTTGGTTGTGAATAAACAGAATTATGTATGTATTTAATTTTTATTTTCTTTTTTTAAAAAAATTTATTTTTAATTGAAGGATGATTGCTTTACAGTATTGTGTTGGTTTCTACCAAACATCAACATGAATCAGCCGTAGGTTTTGTTGTTTTCTTAATTGAAGTAGAGTCAGGATACATCATATTGGTTCATATGAAATGCTGCTGCTGCTGCTAAGTCGCTGCAGTCGTGTCCGACTCTGTGTGACCCCATAGACGGCAGCCCACCAGTCTCCTCTGTCCCTGGGATTCTCCAGGCAAGAACACTGGAATGGGTTGCCATTTCCTTCTCCAATGCATAAAATTGAAAATTGAAAGTGAAGTCACTCAGTCATGTCCAATTCTTAGCGACCCCATGGACTGTAGCCTACCAGGCTCCTCCATCCATGGGATTCTCCAGGCAAGAATACTGGAGTGGGTTGGTTGCCATTTCCTTCTCCTCATATGAAATGATCATCATGATAAGTCATGATAACCATCTGTTATCATACAAATATATTGCAGTATTGTTGCTTGGTTCCCTATGCTGTACTTTACATCCTCATGACTTATTCATGGTGTGACTACAAGTTTGTACCTTCACCTTTTTCACCCAACACCTCTCTCTTCTCCCCTCTGGCCACTGCCCATTTGTTCTCTGTATCTTTGAGTCTGTTTTCACTTTGTTTTGTTTCTGCATTTGTTGTCTTTCAGATTCCACATATAAGTGAAATCATAAAGTCTTTGTCTTTCTCTGTACGATATTTCACTTAGCCTAAAACAATCTAGATCTATCTCTTTTTTTAATGACTGAGTAACATTCTGTCACGCCACATCTTTTTCCATTTATCCATGGACACTTAGGTTTCTCCCATGTGTTGGCTACTGTAAATAATGGTTCAATGAACTCAGAGGTGCATATATCTCTTTGAATTCATGTTTTCATTTTCTTTGGATAGATACCCAGGAGTGGAATTGCTGAATCATATTTGTAGTTCTATTTTTAATTTTTTGAGGAAACTCTATACCATTTTTCAAATGGCTGTATCAGTTTACAGTGCCACTGACAGTGTACAAGGATTCTTTTTTCTCTACAATCTTGTGAACGCTTGTTATTTGCTGGCTTTTTGATAATGCTGCTGCTGCTGCTAAGTCACGTCAGTCGTGTCCGACTCTGTGTGACCGCATAGACGGCGGCCCACCAGGCTCCCGTCCCTGGGATTCTCCAGGCAAGAACGTAGCCATTCTTAAAAGTGTGAACTGATACCTCATTGTGATTTTGATTTGCATTTCCCTGATAGTCAGTGATGTTGAGCATCTTTTCATTTGTCTGTTGGCCATCTGTATGTCTTCTTTTGAAAAATGTCTATTCATGTCCTCTTACTTTTTTTTTTAAAAGAAAGGTGACTTCTTTTTTAAAAAAATTAAAAAAAATTTATTTACAGCTGTGTAGGGTCTTTGTTGCTGCCCATGGCTTGCTATTTTGGGGTTACTCCTTGGTGCAGTGTGCTGGCTTCTCATTGCAGTGGCTTCTCTTGTTGCGGAGCATAGGCTCTAGGCAAGCTGGCTTCAGCAGTTATGGCACATGGGCTCAGTAGTTGTGGCTTGCAGGCTTTAGAGCACAGGCTCAGTAACTGTGGCATGAGGGCTTAGTTGCTCTGCAGCATGTGAGATCTTCCTGGATCAGGGATCAAACACGGGGCTCCCTGTGTTGACAGGCAGATTCTTAACCACTGGACCACCAGGGAAGTCTCTTCTGTACATTTAAAAATATGATTGGTTTTAATTTTTTATATTGAGTTGTATGAATTCTTTGTATCCTTGGATATTACCCCCTTATTGGATATTACATTTGGAAATATCTTTTCCCATTCAGTAAGTTGCCTTTTTGTTTTATTGATGGCTTCCCTTGCTGTGCAAAAGCTTCTAAGGTTGATGTAGTTCCATTTATTTATTTTTGCTTTTGTTTCCTTTGCCTGAAGAGACAGGTTCAAAAATATATTGCCAAGATTGATGTCAGAGAGTTTACTGTGTATGTTTTCTTCAAGGACTTTTATAGTTTCAGGTCTTACATTTAAGTCTCTATCCATTCAGAGTTTATTTTTGTATGTGGTGTGACAAAGTGGTCCACTTTTTGGCATGTGTCCGTCCAATTTTCTTAACGCCATTTATTAAAAAGATCTTCTGTCCTCCACTTTATATTATTGCCTCTTTTGTTATAGAGTAATTGGCCATAAAACATGGTTTCTTCCCCCTAGGCTCTGTATTCTGTTCCATCGATCTTTGTACCTGTTTTCATGTCAGTACCATACTGTTTTGATTACTATAGCTTTATACTACAGTTAGAAATCAGAAAGCATGGTACTTCAGCTTTGTTCTTCTTTCTCAAGATTGTTTTGCTCTTTGAGGTCTTCTGTGGTTCCATATAAATTTTAGGATTATTTGTTATAGCTGTGTGAAAAATGCTACTGGTATTTTGATAGAAATTGCATTAAATCTATAGATGCTTTGGGTTGTATGAACATTTTAACAATATTAATTCTTCCAGTCCACGACTATGGCATATTTTTCCATTTGTTTGTTTCATCTTCTGTTTCTTTCATCGATGTCTTAATGGTTTTTAAAGTACAGGTTTCTCATCTCCTTGATTAAACTTATTAATTAATAAAATTAATAAGGAATTTTATTGTTTTTGATGCATTTATAAATGGGATTGTTTTCTTACTTTATCTTTCTGATAATTTGTTATTGGTGTATAGAAACAGTGAGTTTCTGTATTTTATTTTTGTATCCTGCAACTTTACTGAGTTCATTTATTAATTCTAATGGTTTTTTGGTGACATTTTTAAGGTTTTCTCTGTATAGTATCATGTCATCTGCAAATCGTGACTGTTTTACCTTTTCCTTTCCAGTTTGGAGGCCTTTTATTTATTGTTCTTGTGTGATTGTTGTGGCTAGTCTTCCAATACTATGTTGAATAAAACTGGTAAGAATGGATAATCCTTATCTTGTTCCTGAATTTAGAGGAAAAGCTTTCAGCTTTGAATACTATGTTAGCTGTGGCTTTGTCATCTATGACCTTTATTGTGTTGAGCTATGTCCCCTCTATAGGCACTTCATTGAGAGTTTTATCATAAAACTGATAAAGTTTTATCAGCCTTATCATAAGCTGATGTTGGTTTTTTAAAATTTATTTATTTTAATTGGAGGCTAATTACATTATTGTATTCGTTTTTCCATACAGTGACATGAATCTGCCCCGGGTGTACATGTGTTCACCATCTTGAACCCCCCTCCCACCTCCCTCCTCCTTCCATCCCTCTGGTTCATCCCAGTGCACCAGCCCCGAGTATCCCGTACCATGCATCGAACCTGGACTGGCCATTCGTTTCACATATGATAATATAAATGTTTCAATGCTATTCTCCCAAATCATCCCACCCTCGCCCTTTCCCACAGAGTCCGAAAGACTGTCTGGTATATCTGTGTCTCTTTTGTTGTCTCGAATACAGGGTTATTGTTATCATCTTTCTAAATTCCATATATATATGTGTAAGTATACTGTATTGGTGTTTTTCTTTCTGGCTTACTTCACTCTGTATAATAGGCTCCAGTTTCATCCACCTCATTAGAACTGATTCTTTTGAGATGATCACATGACTTGTGTTCTTCAGTTTGATATTGTGGTGTATCACATCAATTAATTTGCAGATATTGAAAAGTCTTTGCATCCCTGGATAAGTCTCACTTGATCATGATGCATGATCATTTTGTTGAACTTAGTTTGCTAGTATTCAGATGAATACTTTTGCATCTTCTTTATTAGGGACATTGGCCTATAATTTTCTTTTTTTGTAGTGTCTTTGGTTTTGGTATCAGGACAATGTTGGCTTTATAGAACACATTTGGTAGTGATCCTTCCTCTTGAATTTTTGGAATAGTTTGAGGAAGATATGTATGAAGTCTTTAAATGTTTGTTAGAATTCACCTGTGAAGTTGTCTGGTCCTGGTCTTTTTTTTGTTGGAAATTTTTTGATTGCTGCTTTAATTTCACTGCTAGTAATTGGTCTGTTCAGATTTTCTATTTCTTCCTGATTTAGTCTTTGAAAATTATATGTTTCTAAGAATTTATAAAATTAAATTCTATTCATTTACTTTTGAAATATTCTAAATGTTCCTATTCATACCAACTCTAAATTTCCTTTCTAGGTGTTTGATTAACCTTAAAAGCATTTGGGGGCAGAAATGCACATATAAAAAGTTATAATTTTAATCTTTCCTTTTAAGACATGGTAATTCATAAATTAGAAAAAAAAGAGTTAATAGTCATCAGTGAAATATGGCTCCCATTAGGATTTTAGCTAAATGACAGTGATTCCACTTGATGGTTTTCTTTCTGGTCCTTATGTAATATATTTTTATTTCATGAACATTCATTCTACATCTAATTTAGACAAGTATGTGGCATGTTCTAGCTGCATCCAGTCCAGGACAGCTGAACAACTGCACAGGCACAAGGTTTTGTGGTAGCTGTGCTCACGTAACTTGGATAGCTCTTCCATCTTTATGTTGAGGGAACCAGTCCATAAATGTGAAGGAGTGTGTAGAAGTAACAGGAGCCCTATCTTGGCCTCTTTGTTGAGAAATAAAGGTCTGAACAGATTCAGCCAACTGTAATGAGGGATGGTTCTGTGATATTCTGCCATGCTTTGCACCCAGGCACTTGAAATTTGGGCTGAAGCAAAGAGTTCATGGAAACAATGTATTCTGCTGTCTGACATTTGGGAATTTCAGAACTTTAACTTCATGGAACCCTAAACCTAATGTATCAGTCTACCTTTCTCTGAATATCCCTTTACAGATGATAAAATTGAAGCCTAAAGAAGGCTCGCAAAAATAGTTTGTGTCAAAGTCAAGACTATTAAAAAAATCTAGTTCCTAATCCAGAATGTTTTTTGTTACCCCTTGAGGGCTTCTGATTGCCCATTACTTGGGTAATTCGCCTGCTGTTGCTTCTTTTCTACTAAGTTGTGAGTTCCTGAATAGGGTGCATTCAGTCAAGCACATTCTGTAGACCTGCATTTTTCTTTTCTCCAAGTTCTTGTCTCTTGTTTATTATGTTGTGCCCAACGGAGTCGGACACGACTGAAGTGACTTAGCAGCAGCAGCAGCAGCAGCCCAAATGTGAGTTATTTGTCAATACTCAGGCCTGACATAATCTTATCAGATTCCTATTATTTTTAATTACTAGTGATTCACCTCTGTTAGAAACAGCCTTTGAAATTGTGTCCAGAAGCTCTTCTGTTATCCTACTTTAAATTGTAAAAAGTGGACATTATGGAAAGGGCCCTTTCAGTTTCAAAAGTATGCAAATGATAATATTGATCCAAAATCAATATGAGATACCTGGCTCACACTGTATATTTTTAGAAGAGAGTATATGTTCAGTGTTTTTATAATTGGTATGAGCTTTATAAGTAACTTTATGGGATTATGTTACTTGAGATATTCAAGCAAAAGGATTATTTGGGCAGTGTTAGCATCCATGGTGAGGATGTTGTCAACCTGTTAGCTGACTGGAATTCAACCAGTTCAGTGATAGAGCAATTAAATAGCCTTGATTTGATCTGTTGTTCTCCTTGCAGACTCTTTGTTTATAGGCATGGAGTGTGTCTGGTGGTTTAGAAGATTTTTATGAAGATATGTATAGTATGTAGTAGTCAAATTCATACTTTTTATTCAGAGTAGGAGGTTTTGGTTTTAATATAATTGTGCAGATAGCTGTTTTATACTTTATTTTTCCTTCTATTTTTTCCTGTATGTTATAGGATATGAGAGGGAGGTAAAAAAATTCCTAAGATCAAACAGTTTCTAGGTGGCTTCTTCCTTTCCTGTGAATTTACTGCTAATCCTCTTAGTCATAATCTCTTCAATTGAATATAGAGCACCATTCTCCTAGTTGAGAATGCCAAATATCATTTCAAAGTGATTAAAAACCTGGTGATAAAAAAGTTCCAATAACGTTCTCATTTTATGACTATTTCCTTGGATGATTTCCTAAAGATGTAGAAGCAATAATAATGTGTGGACATTTAATATTAAGTATTTAGAGACCTTAATAATTTGAGATTAATATTCATAAAACTTTATGGGCAACAGCTAATATTTAATGAAAATATCTCATTACATTAGTATTATTAGATTGTTATAGTAGTAAAATATCAATTATGCATTTTTCCATTCATCCTTGACAAGTTTTTGTATAGAAACATGATTGATGGGATGGATATTTATGGACTCTGGAATTGTTCCAGTATGCAATTTAATAGTGGTTTTGGGGCTTATTAGCAATGAGAGCTTCAGAAAGTTAATTATACTCAGAAACTTTTTCCTTACCTAGGAAGTGACCACGGTAACTCCTGTCTTGTCCTATTTTTTTGAGTATTAATGATACATTGTATAAGAGCATAGCATAATGATTTGATATTTGCAGTGATAATAATAGTGAAAATAGTAACAACAAGATAATACTATAAGGAACAAGCTAAATACAATATGAAATAGGTAATATTGCCCTTTTAAAATGTTTCTATTTCCAGGATTTCCTAGTATTTTATTTAGCATCTTTCAGTAAAAACCAGGGTATGTAAGTAGACTTCCTTTATATTCTAGGAATTAAGATGAGGCAGGAGATGTAGTTCAGTTCAAACAAAAGTCCTAATGAATGTTTCTCAAAACCTGTGTAAAAATTGCACAGTTAATAAGGTGGCTTAATTTCATTGCTTAGAGGCCCTGATGCATATTTCATTCATTTTCAGCTTTTTCTTTCTCAGAGTCAGAATGAAAATATAATAATTGCATAGTCCGGGATTGGTCAGCTGCTTTGCAATTCTCTTCTTGAATATCTTCTGCTGTATCTTTTTGCCAGGGATGGATAACAAATAGATAACATTAGTTGAGAATAGATAATACATTTTTGTTTTGACATAATTGCTGCCCTTTAAATAGAGTATGAGGGTTATTGGCAGTGTTCATTACTTGGGTATTTGCAGAAACGGAAGATGACAAAAAGTCACATCCTCAGTCCTTTTCATGAAGATTCAATAAATTTCACCACATTGACTTTGTAACTCTTTCTTTGAGTCTGAAGCCTTTGTTGGTGGGGGAGCAATGGATGCTTATCAGACATCTCTACCTCTGTGCCAGGTTCTTTACCCTCACAGCAGGTGTCACTCAAGGGGCCTCATACCCACCTGCTTCCTACCCTAGCCCCAGTAGAGCAACAGGAACTATCAGGCAGAGGAATATTCCAGAGAGAAATTAAACCTATGTTCAACAGTACAGTCTGAGGCTAATAGTTAACATGGATTCCTGTAAAGAAACGTCTCAGGCATCCAGGGTACCTTGTCACCCCTTCTCATGACTGACACACATCATGTGTGTCACTGAGAACAAGGCAAATGTTTACATTTAGATGTAAGGTTTACAGTTAGATGACTGGGGGAGAAGGATTGCATTAGTTTGTTTTCCTGCTTTTCCACTCTTGACAGATTATAGTCTTTCCTCATTGTTGAGAGTTTACACTATTTCATAAAATCCCTGCCTTGACCTCCATTCTGCATGGCCGAGTGACCTGCAAGGGCCCTGGACTGACACTTGTCCCTGCCTCAAGCAGTGCCACAGATAACAGCTTGCAGGGTTGCAAGGAAATATGAATTCCTGATATGACTCTCTCAGTGGCCCTGGTAATAAGCATTCTCCTATGCCTCCCAGGCTCTTCCCCTTATGTGCCCCCTAGATAAGACCTCCTGAGAAGCTTACCAAAACTTTGCTCTTTTTGGTTTGAATTGGCCGATGTGACCTTAGCCCAGGAACCCCAAAGCACTCCACCTATGGACCCTAATAAAGGCATGTGCCTTAGGTTCTGTACCACTCTCTGCCTGCATCCTGCCTCAGGACCTATCAGTCTTTCTTCTAGGACCTGTGAGTTGTAAACTCCTCTATTTCAATCCCCTAATAGTCTTTTGTTAGAATTCTCTCAGTTCAGCTCAGTATCTGATATCCCAAGGCTGTACTTAACACACATTAATTTAATAGTCATAAAAGTGATGAATCCTAAATAGCTGTAGTAATTATCCAAGTGATCCCCTAACCAAGGCCAGAAGAGTCCAGCCAAAAAGGGTCTTCTTTCCTGCACCAGGAGACCATGTAGCCCAGACTGTTGTCCTGGCAGCAGCAGAACCCTTACATGTTTGGTGCTGCATCCCCCGGCAGCAGCTTCTGGTATTTTTTCAAGTCTCCCTACTCCCTCCCACTTCAGCGGCACCTCTCTATGAGCTGGTTCATGTGTGCACACTCACACCAACCCCCGCCCCCTCCACAAACACATGTGAAGAGGCGTTTGTCTGCCTATTGAATAACCCCCTCTACCTCTTAGGTTTTCTTGTCTCATGAGTCTTAACGATATCTCCAGTCCATGGATTGATGCTGTTAGCATTTCCCAGCATTCCACTCTTCCTTCTGGTTAAGAATCAAGTTTGATTTTGATGCCTGCAATACCTCTGCTCCATACGATTAACTAGGTAAGCTTTCCTCTTGTTCACTCTGATCCAGTCATCTTCAAGGTTTATGTTTCTGGATTGGATTTAGTTCTGTTGCAAACCTCAGATTTTGTGGGATCATTAAAAATATTTCTCATCTTTTCCCCTGTGGGTTTTCCCCTCATATTTATTAAGGGGAGTGACATTTAAGAAGAGGCTTTTAAGATCTTCTTGCAAGATGGAAGAGAAATCTAGTAAAATATTCCTCTTCAAAGTTCCCAGAAATGAATAAAAATGTACAGTATATGGACATGGATAGCCTCAATAAGACCAACAAATTCAGATAACTTTTCCTGAAGCACTGATTGCAACCATCATTTCTTCAACTGAGTATCAGATGAAGTTTTCACTTGTATTTTGACTTCATGCTATGTGGAAAAATATGTATATTTAACCCCAGAATCATGCTTAGGGAGCTGAGATTTCACAGTATTGGAGGCAGATTGGTTGACTGAAGCAACAGCAGCTTCTGTTCTGGGGTCCCACTTGCTCTGTGGCATCTGTTCAGTGAGAGGAATGGAGAGTGCGTTGCTAACACTTGCTCCTGTTCTCCTCTTCAGACAGCTCACTTGAATTTGAGTAAGTCAGAAGTATAAGTGACAGCAATCGACTGTTCTTCTGCATGGCTCAAGTCTTACCCTTAGCATTCCACATGCCTGTGCATGGCATTGGGAGTTGATGGTGAAAGTAATGACCACCATTTATTGTTTACTAAGTGTGTCTTGTATGTCAGCTTACAGAATATAACATTTTAAAGAGCTGGAAGTTTTTCAGTTCAGTTCAGTCGCTCAGTCGTGTCTGACTCCTTGTGATCCCATGAAATTACAGCACAAGAGTCTTCTCCAACACCACAGTTCAAAAGCATCAATTCTTCGGTGATCAGCTTTCTTCACAGTCCAACTCTCACATCCATACATGACCACTGGAAAAAGAAGGTAATAAAAATGGTTTTCTATTATATTTACGATGAAATGAGTGAAGACTGGAGGATTAACAAATCTTTCCACATCATACAGCATTTTGAACCACACTGCTTGTCATTCTTTGTATGAAGAGTGTATTTTTTTCACTTGTTTCTATCAACTGTTTTCTAGTTTTCCAGCTTTCTCAAGACCTTGAACTTTAGTAATACTGTGAACTGCAAGATATTGTTACATTACCTGCTTTCTTTATGTAGCTGCTTAGTTTCTGAGATGTTTTTTAAAAGTAAGTGGTCTGTACTTACAGCTATGGGACCTTCACATAGAGAGTATCTTGAAGATTTACCCATTTGCTAGTGTAGTACTATTTACTCTTACAAAAATAAAGGTTTATTTTTTTTGTTGGGGCTAATGTGAATTGTTCTAGGTATAATTATTAGGGGTTTCTTTCCATAAAGATCTTAATTTTAAGCTGCCTGAATGGTGCTTGCTTCAGCAGCACATACACTAAGCTGCCTGGATGGGCAGAGTAACACTTGATGTTACCTGTTTCTTAGTCAGATGTTTAATAGAGAATTTATCTTATTTCCATTTACTGTGATAAATCACTTATTCTGCCTTTTAGTTTTATAAACAGTATAATTTCTGTTTTAATATTTCCTTTGATATGCTGTTTGACTTTATCTTATTTGTTCATTTGTTTATAATAATTTTGAAGATTTAGGGAATATATTTTAATTATTTCAATGTTAATTGTCATAATGTTAAATTATGGTTACACATACTTATACACTTATCTCTATATCTTTATTTATTGATGTTTGTTTTAACTTTAAATCAAAAGAAGTTATATGGCAGAACTTACATGATGGCCTCCAATTTATCAGTTTGTAGGCAGACAAGTTACTCTAGGCAAACTGAAGACGAGCAACCTTCTCTGTACCAGAATAACTGGCACCAACAGAATTGATTTTCGTAATGACCTCTTAAAACACACTTTTGAAATTTCATGTATATTTTGATTTCTATCAGGCTCAGGCTTAAAAGTAGACAGCTTTTAGTTGAATTGATTTCCAAATAATAGATGCTTTTCTAAATATGGTTAGCAAACAGCCTTTAAGCCAAGAGCACAGTTTTAGAATAAACCATTGACTGTTATATACTTTGAGTAATTAATTTACAATATGATTCTCTAAGTACTAAAAGTGCATGTTCACCTTTTGAAAATAACCGTCAGGGGGACCGTTTCAGCTACTGCTGCGACAGTGTATTAAGTACTCTAAGTGAGAATGTTCCGTAAGACATAGTAAAATAGTATCACAGCCACCTTTGCAGGGACACAGGGTGAATTCATCAGTGAATTTCATGAGAGTTGGCAACTGAGTATAGAATGTGGAAACTGGCTTTAAAGTCAAAATACATGTTTACATATGTGTGTGTATGTGTGTATGTGATATGTGTTGTGTGTAGGTTTATATACATATGTATTTAGAGTGAGAACATATGTGGGCTATGATAATGTGGGAATTATTATATAATCATATAATAATAGTAAGCAGTTGCTCAGAAGATTTTAATATTTGCATAATAAAGGGACATATAATCTGTTCAAGAAAGTGAGTCTCAACCTAAGTCAGAGAGACTATCCTGAATTCTAAAGGACAGAGTTACTATCAGATCTTGAAAGGAAGCATCTCACCTTCTTTTCAGGTATGTCAGTTACTTTCCCAGGAATAGATTGTGATTAAGTGTATAGCTTACTTCTCTCCACAGCATAGGAAGTCCATGGATGTGTGCATGTGTGTGTGGTCTTTGTGTTTTAATTAAGAACATAATCTGCCAAGAAAATGTAAATAATAATTTCTTGACATTTTTTCCTGATGTTTAACTCCTTGCCATGCTGCTGCTTATTACCAACACTGGTTCTTTATGCCAGACAGTGCTGAAAAGCTGACATTTCGTATCAGAGTTCTCTTGCAGTTTCTCCTTCATCTTTCCATAAATCTACAGTTCTGCTTAGATCTTTTCCCTCAGCGGCATGACGGTTTGCCCTCTGAACCTAGCATCTAATCTGCAAAAGACATGAGATTCTTTTTTGTGGACAAAAGTTCAGCTTTCAAAGAACTCATAGGAGAGGTAAAATATATATATATATATATATACACAAAAATATCTATTATGGTAAGTTAAATGTAGTAAGTGTAGCAATATCCAGGAAGCCCAAGGAAAAAGTAAAAATTTACTGATGCAGTAAAAGAAGTCTTCATGGGATATTTGTGATTAATCTTAAAGACTGAGTAAGATTTTATCCAAAGAGATACACAGTGGATATACAAAAAAGTGGAAATGCTAATTGGTGGAGGCTGAAATGCTTGGTGATTATTGCAGAGTCCAATTTGAATAATGCCAAGGAAATGTGAAGAGGAATTATGGGAGAATAGACCAGAAAATTAAGGCAGGTCCATCTTGTTTTCTTGGAATCAGTCTTTCCCAACTGGAGTTCCACAAGAGAATTAAGCCTTACATAAAGTAAATTGAGTGATTATTTTCTCAGTCCTCCCAAAGTTACTACATAGCTATCACTAGTCAAAATGCATAGAAGAGAAGCTAATTCATTACATACAATAGGTGCCCAGAGCATTTAGGTTTAATTCTGTCTGGAAACCTCCATTGAGAAAGGCTGGTGTAGACTCTAGATAGTAAGGAACCATGGAAAAGTAAGTGAATTAAACTGTGTTGTGAGAGACGCCCGGCTCCCGGCGGCGCAGACGCGAGAGACGCCCGGCTCCCGGCGGCGCAGACGCGAGAGACGCCCGGCTCCCCGCGGCGCAGACGCGAGAGACGCCCGGCTCCCCGCGGCGCAGACGCGAGAGACGCCCGGCTCCCCGCGGCGCAGACGAGAGAGACGCCCGGCTCCCCGCGGCGCAGACGCGAGAGACGCCCGGCTCCCGGCGCAACCGACCACGTGCAGAATCGTGGCTGAGAGGAGCTGCCCCGCGCCCAGGGTTAGGGCGGTGGACGAGAGGAGCTGTACCACGTCCAGGAGGCGGTGGCTGCTTGGGCACCGGAGGGCCGGGAGGAGCTGATCCACATTCAAGGCAGGAGGGGCGGCCTTGGGGAGATACCCCTCGTCCAAGGTAAGGTGCAGCGGCTGTGCCTTGCTGGAGCAGCTGGGAAGAGATACTCCACGACCAAGTGGAATATAAGAATCCAGTGTTCTGGGGAGGAAGGAACAAGACGGCGAGACCACTTTCTTCCCCACAAGTTCATCAGAAGAACATTTGAACGTGGAGTAAAGTCCACAAAACAACTTCTGAATACTGGGAGAGGACATCAGGCTCCCAGAAAAGTATCCCATTGTCTTCTAAAGGAAAGAGAAGAAATCCAGCTCCACCCACCAGAACACTGACACATGCTTCCCTAACCAGGGAACCTGGACAAATCACCTGTCCAACCCCACACACAGCGAAGAAACTACATAATAAAGAGAACTCCACAAACTGCAAGAAGAGGGAAAGGACACCCCAAGCAAAGCAATATAAGCAAGATGAAGAGGCAGAGAAATACCCAGCAAGTAAAGGAACAAGATAATTGCCCACCAACACAAACAAAAGAAGATGATATAGGGAATCTACCTGATAAAGAATTTCGAATTTTGATGGTGAAAATGATTCAAAATCTTGAAAGTAAAATGGAGTTACAGATAAATAACCTGGAGACAAGGATTGAGAAGATGGAAGAAAGATTTAATAAGGACTTAGAAGAAATAAAAAAGAGTCAATATACAATGAATAATGCAATAGATGAGATCAGAAACACTCTGGAGGGAACAAACAGTAGAATAACAGAGGCAGAAGACAGGATAAGCGAACTAGAAGATAGAATTGTAGAAATAAATGAAACAGAGAGGAAAAAAGAAAAACGAATTAAAAGAAATGAGGACAATATTAGAGACCTCTGGGACAATGTTAAACGCTCCAACATTCGAATCATAGGAGTCCCAGAAGAAGAAGACAGAAAGACCATGAGAGAATACTTGAGGAGATAATAGTTGAAAACTTCCCTAAAATGGGGAAAGAAATAATCACCCAAGTCCAAGAAATCCAGAGAGTCCCCAACAGGATAAACCCAAGGCGAAATACTCCAAGACACATATTAATCAAATTAACAAAGATCAAACACAAAGAACAAATATTAAAAGCAGCAAGGGAAAAGCAGCAAATAACACTCAAGGGGATTCCCATAAGGATAACAGCTGATCTTTCAACAGAAACTCTTCAGGCCAGAAGGGAGTGGCAAGATATACTTAAAGTGATGAAAGAAAATAACCTACAGCCCAGATTACTATACCCAGCAAGGATCTCATTCAAATATGAAGGAGAAATCAAAAGCTTTACAGACAAGCAAAAGCTGAGGGAATTCAGCATCACCAAACCAGCTCTCCAACAAATGCTAAAGGATCTTCTATAGACAGGAATTACAGAAAGAGTGTATAAACTTGAACCCAAAGCAATAAAGAAAATGGCTACGGGATCGTACTTTTCAATAATTACCTTAAACGTAAATGGGTTGAATGCCCCAACCAAAAGACAAAGCCTGGCTGAATGGATACAAAAACAAAACCCCCATATATGTTGTCTACAAGAGACCCACCTCAAAACGAGGGATGCATACAGACTGAAAGTGAAGGGCTGGAAAAAGATAGTCCATGCAAATAGAGACCAAAAGAAAGCAGGAGTAGCAATACTCATATCAGATAAAATAGACTTTAAAACAAAGGCTGTGAAACGAGACAAAGAAGGAAACTACATAATGATCAAAGGATCAATCCAAGAAGAAGATATAATAATTATAAATATTTATGCACCTAACATAGGAGCACCGCAATAGGTAAGACAATTACTAACAAGTATGAAAGGGGAAATTAACAATAACACAATAATAGTGGGAGATTTTAACACCCCACTTACATCTATGGATAGATCAACTAAACAGAAAATTAACAAGGAAACACAATCTTTAAATGATATAATAGAAGAGTTAGACCTAATAGATATCTATAGGACATTTCACCCCAAAACAATGAATT
Source organism: Moschus berezovskii (assembly GCF_049115385.1). NCBI lineage: Eukaryota > Metazoa > Chordata > Mammalia > Artiodactyla > Moschidae > Moschus > Moschus berezovskii. The sequence continues at coordinate 61,015,279 of NC_142481.1, read as the reverse complement.
TCACCTTTTTCTCAAGCGCACATGGAACCTTTTCCAGGATAGATCACATCCTGGGACATAAATCTAGCCTTGGTAAATTCAAAAAAATTGAAATCATTCCAAGCATCTTTTCTGACCACAATGCAGTAAGATTAGATCTCAATTATGGGAGAATAACTGTTAAAAGTGCCAACATATGGAGACTGAACAACACGCTGCTGAATAATGAACAAATCATAGAAGAAATCAAAAGAGACATCAAAATATGCATAGAAATGAATGAAAATGAAAACACAACAACCCAAAACCTCTGGGACACTGTAAAAGCAGTGCTAAGGGGGAAGTTCATAACAATACAGGCACACCTCAAGAAACAAGAAAAAAGTCAACTAAATAACCTAACTCTACATCTAAAGCAACTAGAAAAGGAAGAAATGAAGAACCCCAGGGTCAGTAGAAGGAAAGAAATCATAAAAATTAGGGCAGAGATAAATGCAAAAGAAACAAAAGAGACCATAGCAAAAATCAACAAAGCCAAAAGCTGGTTCTTTGAGAAGGTGAATAAAATTGACAAACCACTAGCCAGACTCATCAAGAAACAAAGGGAGAAGAACCAAATCAATAAAATTAGAAATGAAAATGGAGAGATCACAACTGACAACACAGAAATACAAAGGATTATTAGAGAATACTATCAGCAATTATATGGCAATAAAATGAATAACCTGGAAGAAATGGACAAATTCCTAGAAAAGTACAACTTTCCAAAACTGAACCAGGAAGAAATAGAAAATCTGAACAAACCCATCACAAGCACGGAAATTGAAACTGTAATCAAAAATCTCCCAGCAAACAAAAGCCCAGGTCCAGACGGCTTCACAGCTGAATTCTACCAAAAATTTAGAGAAGAGCTAACACCTATTCTACTCAAACTCTTCCAGAAAATAGCTGAGGAAGGGAAACTTCCAAACTCATTCTATGAGGCCACCATCACCCTAATCCCAAAACCTGGTAAAGACCCCACAAAAAAAGAAAACTATAGGCCAATATCACTGATGAACATAGATGCAAAAATCCTTAACAAAATTCTAGCAATCAGAATCCAACAACACATTAAGAAGATCATACATCATGACCAAGTGGGCTTTATCCCAGGAATGCAAGGATTCTTCAATATCCGCAAATCAATCAACGTAATACACCACATTAACAAACTGAAAAATAAAAATCATATGATTATCTCAATAGATGCAGAGAAAGCCTTCGACAAAATTCAACATCCATTTTTGATAAAAACCCTCCAGAAAGTGGGAATTGAAGGGACATACCTCAACATAATAAAAGCTATATATGACAAACCCACAGCAAACATTATCCTCAATGGTGAAAAACTGAAAGCATTTCCCCTAAAGTCAGGAACAAGACAAGGGTGCCCACTCTCACCACTACCATTCAACATAGTTCTGGAAGTTTTGGCCACAACAATCAGAGCAGAAAAAGACATAAAAGGAATACAAATTGGAAAAGAAGAAGTAAAGCTTTCACTGTTCGCTGATGACATGATCCTCTACACAGAAAACCCTAAAGACTCTACCAGAAAACTACTAGAGCTAATCAATGATTACAGCAAAGTTGCAGGATATAAAATCAACACACAGCAATCCCTTGCATTCCTATACACTAATAATGAGAAAATAGAAAGAGAAATTAAGGAAACTATTCCATTCACTGTTGCAATGAAAACAATTAAATACTTAGGAATATATCTACCTAAGGAAACAAAAGACTTGTACATAGAAAACTATAAAACACTAGTGAAAGTAATCAAAGAGGACACAAATAGATGGAGAAATATACCGTGTTCATGGATTGGAAGAATAAATATTGTAAAAATGAGTATACTACCCAAAGTAATTTATACATTCAATGCAATCCCTATCAAGCTACCAACAATATTTTTCACAGAACTAGAACAAATAATCTCACAATTTGTATGGAAATACAAAAAACCTCGAATAGCCAAAGCAATCTTGAGGAAGAAGAATGGAACTGGGGGAATTAACCTGCCGGACTTCAGGCTCTATTACAAAGCCACAGTCATCAAGACAGTATGGTACTGGCATAAAGACAGAAATATAGATCAATGGAACAAAATAGAAAGCCCAGAGATAAACCCACGCTCCTATAGACACCTTATCTTCGACAAAGGAGGCAAGAATATAAAATGGAGAAAAGACAGTCTCTTTAACAAGTGGTGCTGGGAAAACTGGTCAGCCACTTGTAAAAGAATGAAACTAGAACACTTCCTAACACCATACACCAAAATAACCTCAAAATGGATTAAAGATCTAAATGTAAGACCAGAAACTATAAAACTCCTAGAGGAGAACGTAGGCAAAACACTCTCCGACATAAATCACAGCAGGATCCTCCAAGACCCACCTCCCAGAATATTGGAAATAAAAGCAAAAATAAACAAATGGGACCTAATTAAAATCAAAAGCTTCTGCACAGCAAAGGAAACTCTAAGCAAGGTGAGAAGACAGCCTTCAGAATGGGAGAAAATAATAGCAAATGAAGCAACTGATAAAGGATTAATCTCCAAATTATACAAGCAGCTCCTGCAGCTTAATTCCAGAAAACTAAGTGACCCAATCAAAAAATGGGCCAAATAACTAAACAGACATTTCTCCAAAGAAGACATAAAGATGGCTAATAAACACATGAAAAAATGCTCAACATCCCTCATCATCAGAGAAATGCAAATCAAAACCACAATGAGATACCATTTCACACCAGTCAGAATGGCTGCTATCCAAAAGTCTACATGCAATAAGTGCTGGAGAGGGTGTGGAGAGAAGGGAACCCTCTTACACTGTTGGTGGGAATGCAAACTAGTACAGCCACTATGGAGAACAGTGTGGAGATTCCTCAGAAAACTGGAAATAGAACTGCCATATGATCCAGCGATCGCACTCCTGGGCATACATACCGAGGAAACCAGAATTGAAAGAGACACATGTACTCCAATGTTCATTGCAGCACTGTTTATAATAGCCAGGACATGGAAGCAACCTAGATGTCCATCTGCAGATGAATGGATAAGAAAGCTTTGGTACATATACACAATGGAGTATTTCTCAGCCATCAAAAAGAATGCATTTGAATCAGTTTTAATGAGGTGGATGAAATTGGAGCCAATTATACAGAGTGAAGTAAGCCAGAAAGAAGAACATCAATACTGTATATTAACGCATATATATGGAATTTAGAAAAATGGTAACCTGAACCCTGTATAAGAGACTGCAAAAGAGACATAGGCATTTAGAACAGTCTTTGGGACTCTGTGGGAGAGGGTGAAGGTGGAATGATTGGGGAGAATGGAATTGTAGCATGTATATTATCATAAGTGACCAGTGCAGGTTCGACGCATACATTTTCCTCTGTTCATTTCTTTGCATTTGTGCTTTTTTAATAAAATTCTTTTTTAGAAATAAAAAAAAAAATAAACTGTGTTGTGATACAGCTGTGATTTGAGAAAACTTAGCTGACAATAGGGTTCAGAAAAGTTTGAGGAGTGCAAAACTAAAGATTAGTGGAGCTTTTGTAACATGAAAAATAATGAAGGAATGAAAATAGTAATAAAAAAAAGTGATGGTGTGAAAGATTTATTTCATTCATTGAAAGCAAATACAGGGACTTCTCTGGTGGTCCAGTGGTTAGGGGTCCACCTTCCAGTGCAGGGGGTGCAGGTTCAAGCCCTGGTTGTGGAACTCTGATCCCACATGCTGTGGGGCAACTACACCCATGAGCAGCAACCACTGAGCCTGTGTACTCTGGAGCCTGTGTGCCACAGCTAAAGAGCTGTGTACTGCAACTGCTGTGGCCATGTGACTGCACCTAAGAGCCCCGTGCACTGCATCAGATCATTCTGAATGCTGCAACTGAGGCCCGACCCAAAAAAAAAGCCAAACCCAAATTTATATATTAGGTACCTACTGAATGTCAGGTATTGTGACTACTGTGATGAGTAAAAATAGACCTAGCCATTACCACCTAATGGGAGTCAGACATTAAGTAAATGAGTACAAATCCACATAAATTCTTAACAGAGAGAAATGCTAAAAGAAGGGCGGTTTCTCAGTACATATAACATACATAAACTACTGTAGCAATGTTTATGTACTCGGGAATAGTGGATGACAGTATGATAGAATGATGCTTTTTGTATGTGGCCATTTTGGAATTTATTTTTATCATTAGTGAGAGACGAATGGATACTTGGGGAACTAAAATCATAATCTTGTAGCCTATGTCTAATGATCATCAAAGCTACTGCTTTATTCTTTCATTCCAGTCCTTACTAAAGAATACTTTTGTGAAAATGGTAATGATTTTTGCATAAAGGTGTAAACACAAACACAGACGGTATTTTCCTTCTTTGTAGGTTGTACCAGTGTAACCCCTGCATTTATCTACTTTGTCTACATTCTATTGTTAGTGTAAAGCAGGCTTTACCCAGGCATGCCTCAGTGAATTTCTCCAAGTTGACGAAGAAGGAAAACTAGTCTGGGACCTCAAATAAAAATAAATGAATAGAAGTTAAAATGAAAAGAACCATGTTTTTAAAAATGTTTAAATGGTTAAATCATGAATCTACTATTAAAGATATTGTCAGGACCGTTACTCATTCTTCAGTACATTTAGATCCTATGTGAACCTTTCCATTAAAATATGGTACCAGGTCTTATTAAGGGGTTTCTGTGGTTTCCTGGTTTTAAAGTTGAGACTTCTGGGAGGCAGGTGCAAGAGGGAGGAGACATATGTATACCTGTGACTGATTCATGCTGATGTATGGCAGAAACCAGCACAACATTGTAAAGCAATTATCCTCTAATTAAAAATAAATAAATTAAAAAAATGGAGACTTCTCTGCTGAATTGAGAGAAGTTAAGGAATGATTTTGATGATAAAGAATAGTTAGTTATACTTGCTTCCTTGGATTGGTGGTTTAGTTGCTAAGTTGTGTCCGACTCTTATGACCCCATGGACTATAGCCCGCCAGGTTCCTCTGTCCATGGGATTCTCCAGGCAAGAATACCGATGTGGGTTGCCATGCCCTCCTGCAGGGGATCTTCCCAACCCAGGAATCGAACCCTGATCTCCTGTACTGCAGGCAGATTCTTTACCAACTGAGCTACAAGGGAAGTGATCCTACTTTTCTTTTCTTTTATTGGTCATATTGTATCCTTGTCTCATTCAGTTTGCTATTTCAAATAAAGAACTAAGTTAATGAGTCATTGTGATTAATCAGACATTTCCAATTCTTAGTATCTAGCTACTCAAGTCTCTTTATGACACTTCAGCCTGACACTGTGTGGATTAAGCAAAAATGTTGGCCTTGCCTCTTTTTCACTAAACAAGCTTTATGGGAGTGATATTTATTATGAAGAACAATGAGCATTCCAATCTTATTCTTGCTGTTTATATTTTCTATTAGAACACAAGTATCTTCTGGGAAGAATCAGCAAAGCAGACTTGGAGTTTTTGAAAATGTGAAAGTCAGGTGAAAAATGTGTAGGTAAATCTATATGTCAAGACAGGAAATAAACCGTAATTTTAGCTTTTATGGTTGTAAGTGTTATGAAATAAATGTCCATAAAAGTCTAGACTAACACAGAGGGATTTGGAAAAACAAACGGCTGAGCTGCTTTTAGTCAATCCCGGTGAAAGTGACAAAACTGCTGAAGAGAGTGTAAACAAAAATCTGTGAAAGATTAAGATTGATATGGGACTATGGGATTTAATAGAGCTTCTCCATCTTTGGATGCGAAAAATATAATCAGTCTGATTTCGGTGTTGACCATCTGGTGATGTCCATGTGTAGAGTCTTCTCTTATGTTGTTGAAAGAGGGTGTTTGCTATGACCAGTGTGTTCTCTTGGCAAAACTCTATTAGCCTTTGCCCTGCTTCATTCCGTACTCCAAGGCCAAATTTGCCTGTTACTGCAGGTGTTCCTTGACTTCCTACTTTTGCATTCCAGTCCCCTATAATGAAAAGGACATCTTTTTTGGGTGTTAGTTCTAAAAGGTCTTGTAGGTCTTCATAGAACCGTTCAACTTCAGCTTCTTCAGTGTTACTGGTTGGGGCATAGGCTTGGATTACAGTGATATTGAATGGTTTGCCTTGGAAACGAACAGAGATCATTCTGTCATTTTTGAGATTGCATCCAAGTACTGCATTTCGGACTCTTTTGTTGACCATGATGGCTACTCCATTTCTTCTAAGGGATTCCTGCCCACAGTAGTAGATATAATGGTCATCAGAGTTAAATCCACCCATTTCAGTCCATTTTAGTTCACTGATTCTTAGAATGTCTATGTTCACTCTTGCCATCTCCTGTTTGACCACTTGCAATTTGCCTTGATTCATGGACCTAACATTCCAGGTTCCTATGCAATATTGCTCTTTACAGCATCGGACCTTGCTTCTATCACCAGTCACATCCACAACTGGGTATTGTTTTTGCTTTGGCTCCATCCCTTCATTCTTTCTGGATTTATTTCTCCACTGATCTCCAGTAGCATACTGGGCACCTACTGTGGCTCAGATCATGAACTCCTTATTGCCAAATTCAGACTTAAACTGAAGAAAGTAGGGAAAACCACTAGACCATTCAGATAGGACCTAAATCAAATCCCTTATAATTATACAGTGGAAGTGAGAAATAGATTTAAGGGACTAGATCTGATAGATAGAGTGCCTGATGAACTCTGGACGGAGGTTTGTGACATCATACAGGAGACAGGGACCAAGACCGTCCCCATGGAAAAGAAATGCAAAAAAGCAAAATGGCTGTCTGAGGAGGCCTTGCAAATAGCTGTGAAAAGAAGAGAAGTGAAAAGCAAAGGAGAAGAGGAAAGATATAAGCATCTAAATGCAGAGTTCCAAAGAATAGCAAGGAGAGATAAGAAAGCCTTCCTCAGCGATCAATGCAAAAAAATAGAGGAAAACAACAGAATAGGAAAGACAAGAGATCTCTTCAAGAAAATTAGAGATACCAAAGGAATATTTCATGCAAAGATGGGCTCGATAAAGGACAGAAATGGTATGGACCTAAAAGCAGAAGATATTAAGAAGAGGTGGCAGGAATACACAGAAGAACTGTACAAAAAAGATCTTCATGACGAAGATAATCACGATGGTGTGATCACTCACCGAGAGCCAGACATCTTGGAATGTGAAGTCAAGTGGGCCTTAGAAAGCATCACTACGAACAAAGCTAGTGGAGGTGATGGAATTCCAGTTGAGCTATTTCAAATTCTAAATGATGATGCTGTGAAAGTGCTGTACTCAATATGCCAGCAAATTAGGAAAACTCAGCAGTGGCCACAAGGACTGGAAAAGGTCAGTCTTCATTCCAATCCCGAAGAAAGGCAATGCCAAAGAATGCTCAAACTACAGCACAATTGCAGTCATCTCACATGTTAGTAAAGTCATGCTCAAAATTCTCCAAGCCAGGCTTCAGCAATATGTGAACCGTGAACTTCCAGATGCTCAAGCTGGTTTTAAAAAAGGCAGAGGAACCAGAGATCAAATTGCCAACATCCGCTGGATCATGGAGAAAGCAAGAGAGTTCCAGAAAAACATCTATTTCTGCTTCATTGACTATGCCAAAGCCTTTGACGGTGTGGATCACAAAAAACTGTGGAAAATTCTGAAAGAGATGGGAATACCAGACCACCTGACCTTCCTTTTGAGAAACCTGTATGAAGGTCAGGAAGCAACAGTTAGAACTGGACATGGAACAACAGACTGGTTCCAAATAGGAAAAGGAGTATGTCAAGGTTGTATATTGTCACTCTGCTTATTTAACTTATATGCAGAGTACATCATGAGGAACGCTGGGCTGGAAGAAGCACAAGCTGGAATCAAGATTGCTGGGAGAAATATCAATAACCTCAGATACTGAGATGACACCACCCTTATTGCAGAAAGTGAAGAGGAACTCAAAAGCCTCTTGATGAAAGTGAAAGAGGAGAGTGAAAAGGTTGGCTTGAAGCTCAACATTCAGACAACAAAGATCATGGCATCTGGTCCCATCACTTCATGGGAAATAGATGGGGAAACAGTGGAAGCAGTGTCAGACTTTATTTTTTGGGGCTCCAAAATCACTGCGGATGCTGATTGCACCATGAAATTAAAAGGTGCTTACTCCTTGGAAGGAAAGTTATGAGCAACCTAGATAGCATATTAAAAAGCAGAGATATTACTTTGCCAACCAAGGTCCGTCTAGTCAAGGCTATGGTTTTTCCCGTGGTCATGTATGGATGTGAGAGTTGGACTGTGAAGAAAGCTGATTGCCAAAGAATTGATGCTTTTAAACTGTGTTGTTGGAGAAGATTCTTGAGAGTCCCTTGGACTGCATGGAGACCCAACCAGTCCATTCTAAAGGAGATCAGTCCTGGGTGTTCTGATGCTAAAGCTGAAACTCCAGTACTTTGGCCACCTCATGCGAAGAGTTGACTCACTGGAAAAGACTCTGATGTTGGGAGGGATTGGGGGCGGGAGGAGAAGGGGACGACAGAGAATGAGATGGCTGGATGGCATCACCTAGTCGATGGACATAAGTTTGAGTGAACTCCGGGAGTTGGTGATGGACAGGGAGGCCTGGCATGCTGTGATTCATGGGGTCGCAAAGAGTTGGACACTACTGAGCTACTGAACTGAACTGATGGAGTTTAATTAGATCCAGACACACAAAAGCTATGTTATCCACTCTGGTAGCTAATAGCCAACTTCTGTATTTAATTGTTCAGATTTTCTCTGTGGCTGTCATATTTTGATTCAGAAGCATTGTTTTATATCTGTCTTACCCACGCACTACACCCTTGGCCTTAATGTCTCCGGACTCACTGCCAGCAGAGTGCAAGGCAGACAGTCAGAATCTCAGGAAGATAAATAACCTAAGGCTTACATCATCTGGTGCCATGCCTTCCATTAAAGAAAACTGTTGAGTTCTATAATCATTCATTCCATTCTTAAGCAAATACAAAGTTTTCTTTTACTAAAGTAAAATCAGCTTTTTAACAGTGTTCCTAATTCTGCCCTCCAGAGCCATCATGGGACATGTCTTATCTTTCTTCCTATTTAAATTAATTTTTATTTATAGTATAGTTGATTTACAGTGTTGGGTTAGTTCCTGCTGTACAGCAAATTGAGTCAGTTATACATATACATATATCCACTCTTTTTAGATTCCATTGTTATATAGGTTATTACAGAGTATTGGATAGAGTTCCCGGTGTTATACAGTAGGTTCTTACTAGTCATCTATTTTATATATAGTATTGTGTGTATGTCAGTCCCAGTTTCCCAATTTTTCCCTCCCCTTCTTTTCCCGTTGGTAACCATAAGTTTGTTTTACAGCTATAATTCTATTTCTGTTTTGTAAATAGTTTCATTTTAAAAAAAAGATCCTGCATATAAGCTATATGTGATATTTGTCTTCCTCTGTCTGACTTACTTCAGTCATTAAGACAATTTCTAGATCCATCCATGTCGCTACAAATGGCATTATTATTATTTTTTTTATGCCTGGGCAATATTTCATTTTAATGGCCTGTACATATTCCATATGTACCACATCTTCTTTATCCATTTCTCTGTCGAGGGACTTTTAGGTTACGTCCATGTTTTGGCTATTGTAAATATTGCTGCAGTGAACAATGGGGTGCATGTATCCTTTTGAATTATGGTTTTCTCTGGATATAAGCCTAGAGTGGAATTGCTAGATCATTGGTACCTCTATTTGTAATTTTTAAGGAATCTCCATACTGTTGGATATATCTAGTCTTTCTTCTGCTCAACATTTCTTTAATATAAATACAAGTAAAATGTCATCAGCTTTAACCTAGATGGGGAGACACAGTCTAGGATAAACTATTAGACACCATCCCATACATAAATAGTTATTGTTTTAATAATAATAGTAGTAACTACCCTATATTGAGTCAATAATCACAAGATCATGAACTATTTTACTTACATTATTTCTAATGCAAACAAGGGTAATGTATATCTGCCACAAACAAAATTATTACTGATGTTTTCCAAGTTTGGCAGTTGACAGGAGCTGTCACCTTTTTTAAGGGGTGCAAGCTGACCCAGATTCAGGTCTGACTATGGATCCTTTGGTCTACATTCTTTTATATAAATTGCGAGCACATACCCTATTATCAGTTATATATTATTCTGGGTAAATTAACTTGCACTATTCTTCAGATCTGTTTGTCCTTTTAAAACAGTTGATTTTGGGGTGGTGGAAGTAACCAATATGATCCTCCCTTGGAGAATGTAGTTTTAGGGAACAGTTTTAAATAAGATTTAAGAAACAGATTACTAGAAGAGGTAGGCTCCTCTAAACCTCATCTAGCATGGAACAGAATGGCCTTGTCAGCACTAAGGAAGAGTGGACCACGGCATCTTCATACTCACCAAAACTTCAGCTGAGTCCAAGGAGCATTTAATTATAAAGTTTCTTATGACCATATATTTCTGTGATTCCAGAAGTGTGAACTAATGAACTAATGATATTTAGTACTTTTCAAATATATATATGTATACACGCATTATATATACATATATGCCATACATGATATATACAATCTACACAAGATGCATATGTATATATGTATGTATATTTTTAACCACAAAGAAAAAAGTACAAATTTGATGTTATAAATAAAAAATACAGAAATGTTTAAAAGTAAATTTAATGTCATCTTTTCAGTTCCTGCTCCCCCCCAACACAGCCTTTTAACAATTTGGAAGACTATTTCTCTAAATCTTCTTTGGTGTTTACACATATTTTTTTCTTATTCTATCTTTCATGCTCTTATTTTTCAAGGAAAAAGTTTAAAGTGTGAAACTCCTGGAGTTGGTTTCTACAGTGTATGATAGCTTGTTCAAATAATAGGTGCCTTTTAAATTTATGGAAATTGTTTGATTATTTTGCAAAAAAATTTAATAATCCACACTTTCAAAATAGTGATGGGCATGCCCTTTTCTCCCCAAATTCTCTCCATCACAGAATATCATAAATTTTTAAAACTTTGGCTAATCTGATGAGTAAAAAAAAAATTTCATTAATAATGTATAATTTGGATGCCTGATGATACTGAGAATATTTTCGTATCTAATGACCATTTGTGTGTCCTTTATTGTGGCTTGCCTGCTGATGTACATTGATAAATTTTCTATTGCTTTTTTCCCATTGTTTTTATTTATTTAAAATATTTTTATTTGTCATCTTCTTTATAAATGCTTTTTCTAGTCTATTATTTATCCTTTACTTTTGCTTAAAGAGGTTTTGGCAAATGGTTATTTTATGTCATAAAATAGAAATATCATAAGATCCCCTCAGGTACACGTGATGCTTAATTTTATGTGTCAGCTTGACAGGGCTAAAGGATGTACAGATAACTGGTACAGCGTTACTTCTGGGTGTGCCTGGAAGATATTAACATTTGAGTTGGTGGATGGACTAAAGATTGCCCTCACCAATGTAGGTGGGCCTGAATAGAACAAAAAGATGGAAGGGTAGGATTTCTGTGATGGTCCAGTGGTTAAGGCTCCATGCTTCCAAGACAGGGGGAGCTGGTTCGATCCCCGATCAGGGAACTGGGATCCCACATGCCACCGGGCACCTGAGAAGATGCCCACAGCAACTACTAAGTCTGCGCATCACAACTCCAGAGTCCTCGCACCACAGCAGGAAGGATCCACATGCTGCAGCTAAGACCCAGTGCAGCCAAAACGAAGTCAGTAATAAAATTCAGCAGAATCAGCTATCAGACATCTGGAGTGAGGTCATCTTAAAGGTAGAAGTTTAACTAATGGTCTGCTTTAGGATTGTGTGTCTGTGGAGATTGTCTCTCGGATCAAATTTCATAGTTTTCCTCAGGATTTTAATTGGTGTTTCACAATTGCTTTTATATCTTAAATTCCTTATGAGAGTATATATTATTCATAAACTCACCTTTACACATCTTCAGTTTCTTTTTCTCTCTTAAGTCATATGATGGAAGATTATCTATGCATTTCCTAAACCTAGTCATGATTGTGTGTCCCATTAACTATATACCTTGGTGTGCCATATTCTCTTCTACTGTGGCAAGGTAGCTGGTGACAGAAGGCATAGGAGTTCTCACGTCGGCTCAGACTGGGTGAGCTGTAGCCTCCGACCCTTCTGCTGTGGTTGGGGGAGGATGCCGCTCTGCTTTCTTTTTCTGAGAGGCCACTGCCATGTCCCAGATGCAGGCTTTGACCATAAGTGCTACTTCCTTCCACCAGGGACCACTAGGGTTTACCAGCAGCTGTTCTAACAAACACAGGAAGTAGACAGATCTCTGCTGCCCATCCTCCAGAGGTCCCAAGGCTTCAACCACTTGGGACCACTCATGAAGTTTCCCAAGATTGAGGAGAGACAAACCTTTGTCTTTCACTCCAGGTCCCTTGAAGAGGGACCAGTTTCCTTCCTTAGAGATCCCAGCAGGACTTGTGGCCTGTGATGCACCCTCCAAGGTCTACCAGAAGCATGCTTGCCTGGGTCTGTTATCTTTTCTGGAGAAAGTGTTGGGAAGGAAAGTACATTCCATTATCCCAGAATCCCACAGGAATGACCTCAGCATTTAGATGCATCTTGGTGAGATAAAGAAATCTTTTGTGGTGGGGTTTTCCCTTTATTTGTCTCCCTTTAACATGCCTTGGAATCAAATGCAACCAAATTTTAAGTGTTTGCCTCTTACAAGTATAGTAAATGTGAACTGAGAGAAAAGTGAACATTCTTCTATAAAGAACTTTAGGATTTCAAGGCTAATGCACTTGAATTTGCTTCTTAATAAGCTAAATCATGTTTTGCCCCCTGCTACATGTCTAATCTACGTTCACCCTTGCCATCTCCTGTTTGACCACTTCCAATTTGCCTTGATTCATGGACCTAAGTTCCAGGTTCCTATGCAATATTGCTTTTTACAGCATTGGACCTTTCTTCCTTCACCAGTCACATCCACAACTGAATGTTGTTTTTGCTTTGGCTCTGACTCTTCATTCTTTCTGGAGTTATTTCTCTATTGATCTCCAGTAGCATATTGGGCACCTACTGACCTGGGGAGTTCATCTTTCAGTATGAACTGAAAGATCATTGAAAAAGCAAGAGATTTCCAGAAAAAACATCTATTTCTGCTTTATTGACTATGCCAAAGCCTTTGACTGTGTGGATCACAATAAACTGTGGAAAATTCTGAAAGAGATGGGAATCCCAGACCACCTGACCTGCCTCTTGAGAAACCTGTATGCAGGTCAGGAAGCAACAGTTAGAACTGTACATGGAACAACAGACTGGTTCCAAATAGGAAAAGGAGTATGTCAAGGCTGTATATTATTACCCTGCTTATTTAACTTCAATGCAGAGTACATCATGAGAAACGCTGGGTTGGATGAAGCACAAACTGGAATCAAGATTGCTGGAACAAATATCAATAACCTCAGATATGCAGATGATACCACCCTTATGGCAGAAAGCAAAGAACTAAAGAACCTCTTGATGAAAGTGAAAGAGGAGAGTGAAAAAGTTGGCTTAAGCCAACATTCAGAAAACAAAAATCATGGCATCTGGTCCCATCACTTCAATGCAAATAGATGGAGAAACAGTGGAAACAGTGGCTGACTTTATTTTTTTGGGCTCCAAAATCATTGCAGATGGTGACTGCGGCCATGAAATTAAAAGATGCTTACTCCTTGGAAGGCAAGTTATGACCAACCTAGACAGCATATTAAAAAGCAGAGACATTACTTTGCCAACAAAGGTCCATCTAGTCAAGGCTATGGTTTTTCCAGTAGTCATGTATGGATGTGAGAGTTGGACTATAAAGAAAGCTGAGAGCGAAAGAATTGATGGTTTCGAACTGTGGTGCTAGAGAAGACTCTTGAGAGTCCCTTGGACTGCATGGAGATCCAACCAGTCCATCCTAAAGGAGATCAGTCCTAGGTATCCATTGGAAGGACTGATGTTGAAGCTGAAACTCCGATACTTTGGCCACCTGATGCAAAGATCTGACTCATTTGAAAAGACCCTGATGCTGGGAATGATTGAAGGTTGGAGGAGAACGGGACAACAGAGAATGAGATGGTTGGATGGCATCACTGTCTCAATGGACACGAGTTTGAGTAAACTTCAGGCGTTAGTGATGGACAGGGAGGCGTGGAGTGCCGCAGTCCATGGAGTCGCAAAGAGTGGGACATGACTGAGCAACTGAACTGAACAGAACGTGTCTAATCATAATCATATGAGTATTTTGCTACTCTTCTAGATGCAGATTGCCCTATATGAAGCCTCTCTCCATCTGAGGCTCTGCACGTGTTCTATTGCCGTCTTGCCGAAATGCACTTTTCCTAAGCATTGCTGCTACAGTCTCGACTCCCATTTCCTTAGCACCATCTGTAGACCGATATTTTGTGAGAATCTGTATGGATTGCAAGTGAGAATTGAGTTCAAAAGTCCAACGTATTTAGTTTTTAAGAGAAAAAGAAAGTAATCCATCAATTCCTATTGTAAGTTCACTCTCTTCCCCCAACCCCCACTTCCCATTCTACTCTCACATGAAGATATTCTTACAGCTTTGAAACAGAATCATATTTCCAATAGGTACAATTAAATTTCAGTCAAAAATTCCACTTACCAGAATGTTCACAATACTAATAGTGTTGTTAGAAATGAGACACTTGATTAAAAGGCGGCACACTTGTCTATATCTTTAATGTGCATTCCTAATGAGTCTTAGCAGGAGGCTGATTCACATGAAAATGCACAATTAGCTCATCCAAGTTTAATATACCATTATCTGCACCCAGGCCCTCTCTTCATTACCATTTGAATGCACTGTTTTCTTTGGAATTTTGTGCAGGAAACAAATCCCTATATATGGCACACAGCTCTAGACTCTGATTTGTCTGCATTTGCCCTTTAGACAAAAGGCCAAAACAACGTGCTCTGTGATGCATTAATTTTCAATCTCTGGCTATTTTTGAAATTGTAATGCAGCACATTTCCTTTTCCAAGGGACTTTAGTCAGAATACAATGTAGAAGTGAATATAGCCAAGGGATTTGTTTGTTATTCTGAGTGGTGGCACACCGTCTTTCTCACATGGACTCCAGATAAAAGGGGCTGCATTAAAGAGCTGTTGAAATCCAATGAAATAAAATATTACTTGAAAGCTGATTTCACTGCTGTATTGAGTATATAATACTATCTGAACTTTAGAGTCTGAGACAACCAGTGGCCTGAAATATAAACTGAGAAAACAGGAGTTGTATTTAATGCCTATCAAGGTGATCATTAGGAGAAGGCAATGGCAACCCATTCCAGTACTCTTGCCTGGAAAATTCCAAGGACAGAGGAGCCTGGTGGGCTGCAATCCATGGGGTCGCTAAGAGTCGAACACAACTGAGCGACTTCACTTTCACGCATTGGAGAAGGAAATGGCAGCCCACTCCAGTGTTCTTGCCTGGAGAATCCCAGGGACGGGGGAGCCTGGTGGGCTTCCGTCTATGGGGTCGCACAGAGTCGGACACGACTGAAGTGACTTAGCAGCAGCAGCAGCAGCAGCACTTCAGTACTGAAAAATGAATAACTTCTAGAGATCTGTTGTACAACATTGTGCCTATAGTTAGTACTATGTTGGGCACTTAAAATTTTAAGAGAGTAGATAGCACGTAAAGTGTTCATACCCCAGGAAGAAAAAGTGTTCTTAACTACATATCAGGGACCAATCGTTCATGAGCAAGAGTTATTAATAATTAAACTACAGATGTGAGAATATTTCTAAAAATGTGACAACATTGTAAAAGAAGTTATAAATTAATCGAAATTTCTTATTAAAATAATAAACTCAAACGTCATAGATATGTTTATATGACACATTATGATACTTCCAAATCAATGGAGAAATGCAGTGTGAAAAAAATGATAAAAGTGGATCACAGTTAGAATTGTGTGTTTTTCTGCCTTAATGAGACATTGTGACTGGAGAGCTTGGAATGTGCCTTTGCTTTGGGTGTAAAGTGATGAGGGTCTCTAATGATCACTGTGGAAATAATTAATTGAAAGACAATTTAATTATCAAAATGTAAACTAATGCTTCTTTCACCCCTACCCCAAATCTTCTCTCCACCCAAAT
Organism: Moschus berezovskii; assembly: GCF_049115385.1. Taxonomy (NCBI): domain Eukaryota; kingdom Metazoa; phylum Chordata; class Mammalia; order Artiodactyla; family Moschidae; genus Moschus; species Moschus berezovskii. The sequence continues at coordinate 60,999,060 of NC_142481.1, read as the reverse complement.
TTTCATTCTTCGTCCTCAGTCACTGATCATCTGTGAGTCACGTAAATCAATAAGGAACATTTTTGAACCTTAGAAAAAATTATCTAGTATACATATGTTCTAAGGGATGTAAGATTACAAAAATATCTTTTATTTTTGGAACTATAACAAAAAATTTCCAGAATCTTGGCTGGCAGGGAACAGTTATGGATTTATTTACCAAACTTCTAAAGGAGGATGTTCGCAACTGTGGTGAAAAAAAACCTTTTGAAAAAGTGACTGTGTCTATTATGTGTGACTTTAGGAGAGACTTCTCCATCAGTCAGTTCAGTTCAGTCGCTCAGTCGTGTCCGACTCTCCGCGACCCCATGAATCACAGCACGCCAGGCCTCCCTGTCCATCACCAACTCCCGGAGGACACTCAAACTCATGTCCACAGAGTCGGTGATGCCATCCAGCCATCTCATTCTCCGTCGTCCCCTTCTCCTCCCGCCCCCAACCTTTCCCAGCATCAGAGTCTTTTCCAGTGAGTCAGCTCGTCTCATGAGGTGGCCAAAGTATTGGAGTTTCAGCTTTAGCATCAGTCCCTCCAATGAACATCCAGGATTGATCTCCTCTAGAATGGACTGGTTGGATCTCCTTGCAGTATAAGGGACTCTCAAGAGTCTTCTCCAACACCACAGTTCAAAAGCATCGATTCTTCGGCGATCAGCTTTCTTCACAGTCCAACTCTCACATCCATACATGACCACGGGAAAAACCATAGCCTTGACTAGACGGACCTTGATCAGAATATGAGGTGATTTTGCTTTTATAGTCAAGACTATTTAAAACTAACTCCATTTATTTTTTAAGGCTTAATAATAATGCCTCTATTTCTCTATTTCTATTGCAAAGAAATAGAGGAAAACGATAGACTGGGAAAGACTAGAGATCTCTTCAGGAAAATTAGAGATACCAAGGGAAAATTTCATGCAAGGAAGGGCACAATAAAGGACAGCAATCGTATGGACCTAACAGAAGCAGAAGATAATAAGAGTGGCAAGAATATACAGAAAAACTGTACAAAAAAATCTTCATGACCCAGGTAACCACAATGGTGTGATCACTTACCTAGAGCCAGACATCCTGGAATGCAAAGTCAAGTGGGCATTAGGAAGCATCACTATGAACAAAGCTAGTGGAGGTAATGGAATTCCAGTTGAGCTATGATGCTGTGAAAGTGCCACACTCAATATGCCAGCAAATCTGGAAAACTCAGCAGTGACCACAGGACTGGAAAAGGTCAGTTTTCATTCCAATCCCAAATAAAGGCAATGCCAAAGAATGCTCAAACTACCGCACAGTTGCACTCATCTCATTAGCAAAGTAATGCTCAAAATCCTCCAAGCCAGGCTTCAACAGTACATGAACTGTGAACTTCCAGATGTTGAAACTGGATTTAGAAAAGGCAGAAGAACCAAAGATAAAATTGCCAGCATCTGCTGGATCATCGAAAAAGCAAGAGAGTTCCAGAAAAGCATCTACTTTAGCTTCATTGACTATGCCAAAGCCTTTGACTGTGTGGATCACAACAAACTGTGGAAAATTCTGAAAGAGTTGGGAATACCAGACCACCTGACCTGTCTGCTGAGAAGTCTGTATGCAGGTCAAGAAACAACAGTTAGAACTGGACATGAAACAACAGACTGGTTCCAAATAGGGAAAGGAGTAAATCAAGGCTGTATATTGACACCCTGCTTATTTAACTTATATGTGGAGTACATCATGAGAAATGCTGGGCTGGATGAAGCACAAGCTGGACTCAAGATTGCTGGGAGAAATATCAATAACCTTAGATACACAGATGACACCACCCTTATGGTAGAAAGCGAAGAAGAACTAAAGAGCTTCTTGATGAAAGTGAAAGAGGAGAGTGAAAAACCTGGCTTAAAACTCAGCATTCAGAAAACTAAGATCATGGCATCTGGTCCCATCACTTCATGACACATAGATGGGGAAACAATGGAAAGAGTGTCAGACTTTATTTTTTGGGCTCCAAAATCACTGCAGATGGTGACTGCAGCCATTAAATGAAAAGACGCTTGCTCCTTGGAAGAAAAGCTATGATCAACCTAGACAGCATATTAAAAAGCAGAGACATCATTTTGCCATCCAATGTCCATCTAGTGAAAGCTATGGTTTTTCCAGTAGTCATGTATGGATGTGAGAGTTGGACTATGAAGAAAACTGAGTCCTGAAGAATTGATGGTTTTGAACTGTGGTGTTGGAGAAGACTCTTGAGAGACCCTTAGGCTGCAAGGATATCCAACCAGTCCATTCTAAAGGAAATCAGTTCTGAATATTCATTGGAAGGACTGATGCTGAAGCTGAAACTCCAATACTTTGGCCACCTGATGGGAAGAACTGACTCACTGGAAAAGACCCTGATGCTGAGAAAGATTGAAGGTGGGAGGAGAAGAGGATGACAGAGTTTGAGATTATTGAATGGCATCACTGATGCAATGGACATGAGTTTGGGTAAATTCCGAGAGTTGGTGATGGACAGGGAGGCTTGGTGTGCTATAGTCCATGGGGTTGCAGAGGGTCAGACACGACTGAGTGACTGAAATGAACTGAATAATGCCTCATATTTAAAACTTTCCATCTGGATTCTATGTTTTATCATCAGCAGACATAACATTCAAGAACTAATGTAGAATAATAATAGGATAGTGTATTGTCCACATTGGTTAAAAAAGTAACAGTCTCTAGTTACAATTTTTTCATTTCTGGTAATCTAAGACTTTAGGAAGAATCTCCCTTATGGCAGAATTAAAATCTGATTAGATTACAGAAGAGAGGCATATGTGAGTGAGGTGGAAGCAGAGGCCCCCTCTGATAAAAGCCTCTTGTAGGTCACTGTCAGTCCAGAACTGAGGTGTCACTGGAAGCCAGAAGAGAATCTAGTGGAGAAGACACAGCCGCTGTGGCTGGACACTTAGAAGAAGCAACCAGATGTCTTGTCTGCCTAATTTATCTTGAAAAACCCATGTAACTGAAATGTGGGTATGTTGCCTCCAAGGCGTCAATTCACTGCAGAAGGAGCTCAGTGGGAGAGGGTTTATCGTGCCCCTTCTGCTCTTTGGTCTTTCAGAAGAACAACATCAGATCCAATTGCCAGATGGGGGAACTGGCTTCTAAGTTCCAGAAACAAGTGCTCCAGCTGAGAGCTATTCTGCACATGAATCCAAGGATGCTGAACTTCTAAATGAATGTGACCTTGAATGTTGACACAACCCATGAACTCCTCATCATTTCAGATGACCTGAGGAGTGTCCAGTGTGGGAGCTTCAGATAGAGAGTGTAAGCATGTGTCGAGATGTTCAGCGCCTCATTTTGTGTCTTGAGCTCCCCTGGCTTCATTTCTGGCTGCCATTACTGGGAGACAACGTGGGACAAAGCAAAGAACGGGACCTGGGAGTCTGCTGAGAATATGTTCACCAATGAGGAGAGATCCAGCTGTCTACATGGCTTGGATTCTGGACCTTAAGTCTGAGACAAAAAAGCTGCTTTTTGCCAGCACTGAGCATGGACTTCCTTTAGGTAAATCTCCAGGTACACTGAGTGGGAATTTTCCAGGATGTGGATTTTGGAAAATTTTATTTTATGATATTAGTGATGAAACATATCTTTACATTTACTGAACTTTCAGCTTCTGAGCTCCTGTGCCCATTCTTTTCACCCTTATTTCCAAGTAATGGTGATGAAGACTCCCTGAGTCTTGTGGATCAACCCCAACTTTCTTTTGTCCCCCCATCATAATCAGACATGGACCAATAAACCCAAAACAACAAAATGATTTTCTGGTAAATATCTTTGTGCTCATAGCTCTGATATTTTCTACTTACTACATACATTAGACAACATATTAGTAGAAAAATAGGGACTCTCGTGACTCACAAACATAGTTAGAATATATATTTTAAATGTTAAATCTCGTAGTAAAAAATACTGCTGATAACTGAATAGATACACTGAGTGCTAGAATAAGTCTGCTAAAGCATACATAGACCATCTAAATGAAAATTATAAAACATTTATAAGAATAATTACAGAAAGCTGAAATAGATGATAGGATTGGAAGATTCAGTATTGTTAAGTGATAATTTTCTAAAAAAATTATAGATCTAGTAAACTTATCCTCAAAATTGTTGATAGACTTTGATAAGTTTATTTTAAAATATAGCCAAAATTGCAAAGGAGCATAAATAGCCAAGAGTATTGATGAAGAACAAAATTGGAAGACTTATACTATTTCAATGATGATAGTCATGATAAAGCTACTGTAAATCATACAGTGTGATATTGGTACTAGTATAGATGATTAGGTCATTGGGATAAAATAGTCAGAAATTGAGCTTACACTTATGTAGGCTATAGAAGAAGTTTACTTTTTGCAGTGACAAAGGAAAGTCTTTTCATAAGACGGTGCTTGGTCAATTGTGTGCCCAAATGGAAAAAAGTATATCACATCATTTTCCAAAATCAGTTTCAGATGGATCGTGGATCCTAAATAAAAATTCAAACAAGACTATCTGCAGAATAGATTACACAAAAATATCTTTTTGAACTATAGTTATATGCAACAAGATGTGTATGTTTCATAAACAAAATGGTGGGCAAGTTTACCCTATTTTTACCTTGTTATTAATTTGCCTTATTATTATTCCTCTTGGCATGTGACTTAGAAAGTCTTTGTCTCAGATGCTATGAACATTATCTGCGCAGAGTGGGTGTGTTCTGTGTATCATTTCTACATCATCATGTAATTTGGGGATTTATTTGGTAATTACTAACTCAAATAACATAATTTCTGTATTTATTATGCAAGTAATTCAAGAAATGACATCACAATACATTTGTAGGGAAATTATTAGTCCTTTTGATGCAAATATTTATATTTTATGACTTGGTATTTGCACTTTGTTTTCTTAGCTGCCCCATTCTAAAATAAAAAATGAGGAGATGATCCAAGATCCAAGAAACAATTGTTTTCACAAGTATGTTTCATGGTGGTTTTATGGGTATATACCTCAAACTCAGAAAGTTGTATACATTAAATATATACAGCTTTTTGTATGTCAATTAATACCTTAATAAAGTGGTTTAAAATTGAGAATGAAGATTTCTTTAGCTTGTCAGATCATCCTGGCCTCTGAGCCAGGATAATTGGCAGAAGGGATAGGTTATATTCTTGAGAGGCAATATATTTGTCACCTAGAAAAACCACATGATACTGGATATATGTCTTTACTATGCTTTCCTTAGTACTGATATGATCCGGTGGTAAACTCTTCGATTTATTTTTAGAGTTTTCTCCTGTGGAAGTATTTCTGTTTTGATGGAAACGAAGTCCTAATCTCTGCTTGTGGGTAGCTTGTTCGTAAGAGGGACATTCTGATATCTTTTCAGTACAGTTAAAAAAAAATCTGCAAGTTTTTTATGCAAGGGCTAAGGAAAATCCCATGGACAGAGGAGCCTGGTAGGCTGCAGTCCATGGGGTCGCGAAGAGTCTGACACAACTGAGCGACTTCACTTTCACTTTTCACTTTCATGCATTGGAGAAGGAAATGGCAACCCACTCCAGTGTTCTTGCCTGGAGAATCCCAGGGATGGGGGAGCCTGGTGGGCTGCTGTCTATGGGGTTGCACAGAGTCAGACACGACTGAAGTGACTTAGCAGCAGCAGCAGCAAGGAGACCTAAAACCATAATATCTGCTCCTGTGGGAAATGAAACAGTTTTTTTGTCTATTAGAAAAATAACATGTAGTTTAAGAGATGTTGCTTTTGTGCTCTAAAGAATATTATTTATGGTAGATGCTTGGTTAAAAGGATACCAAAATATGTTCTTAAAAAAGGTTGAGTAGATGGTCAATAAATATATTTTGAATAAATAGAGGTTAAATCTCTTCCTTAAGGGAAAACTTTAGTTAGTATCTGAGGAAGTCTTTCTTATCTCTCCTTGCTATTCTTTGGAACTCTGCATTCAGATGCTTATATCTTTCCTTTTCTCCTTTGCTTTTCGCTTCTCTTCTTTTCACAGCTATTTGTAAGGCCTCCTCAGACAGCCATTTCGCTCTTTTGCATTTCTTTTCCATGGGGATGGTCTTGGTCCCTGTCTCCTGTACAATGTCACGAGCCTCCCTCCAGAGTTCATCAGGCACTCTATCAATCAGATCTAGTCCCTTAAATCTATTTCTCACTTCCACTGTATAATCATAAGGGATTTGATTGAGGTCCTATCTGAATGGTCTAGTGGTTTTCCCTACTTTCTTCAATTTAAGTCTGAATTTTGCAATAAGGAGTTCATGATCTGAGCCACAGTCAGCTCCTGGTCTTGTTTTCGCTAACTGTATACAGCTTCTCCATCTTTGGTTGCAAAGAATATAATCAATCTGATTTCGGTGTTGACCATCTGGTGATGTCCATGTGTAGAGTCTTCTCTTGTGTTGTTGGAAGAGGGTGTTTGCTATGACCAGTGCGTTCTCTTGACAAAACTCTATTAGCCTTTGCCCTGCTTCATTCCGTGCTCCAAGGCCAAATTTGCCTGTTACTCCAGGTGTTTCTTGACTTCCTACTTTTGCATTCCAGTCCCCTATAATGAAAAGGACATCTTTTTTGGGTGTTAGTTCTAAAAGGTCTTATAGGTCTTCATAGAACCGATTAACTTCGGCTTCTTCAGCATTACTGGTTGGGGCATAGGCCTGGATTACTGTAATATTGAATGGTTTGCCTTGGAAACGAACAGAAATCATCCTGTCATTTTTAAGATTGCATCCAAGTACTGCATTTCGGACTCTTTTGTTGACCATGATGGCTACTCCATTTCTTCTAAGGGATTCCTGCCCACAGTAGTAGATATAATGGTCATCTGAGTTAAATTCACCCATTCCAGTCCATTTTAATTCACTGATTCCTAGAATGTCAACGTTCACTCTTGCCATCTCCTGTTTGACCACTTCCAATTTGTCTTGATTCATGGACCTAACATTTCAGGTTCCTATGCAATACTGCTCTTTACAGCATCGGACCTTGCTTCTATCACCAGTCACATCCACAACTGGGTATTGGTTTTGCTTTTGCTCCATCCCTTTATTCCTTCTATAGTTATTTCTCCACTGAGCTCCAGTAGCATACTGGGCACCTACCGACCTGGGGAATTCCTCATTCAGCATCCTATCATTTTGCCCTTTGTTACTGTTCATGGGGTTCTCAAGGCAAGTATACTGAAGTGGTTTGCCATTCCCTTCTCCAGTGGACCACATTCGGCTGTGGTCCATGTGATCAGATCGGCTAGTTTCCTGTGATTATGATTTCAGTCTGTCCGCCCTCTGGTGCCCCCTAGCAATACCTACCATCTTATTTGGGTTTCTCTTACCTTGGTCGTGGAAAATCTCTTCACAGCTGCTCCAGCAAAGTGCAGCCGCTGTACCTTACCTTGGGTGAGGGGTATCTCCTCAAGGCTGCCCCTCCTGACCTTGAATGCGGAGTAGCTCCTCTCTGCCCTCCTGCGCCCGCACAGCCACCACCTGTTGGACATGGGGTAGCTCCTCTCGGCCCCCGGCCCTGGCCTCAGATTACCCGCCAAACTGTAACTCCCAGCGGAGAAGACTTCTTCAGTGATCAATGCAAAGAAATAGAGGAAAACAACAGAATAGGAAAAACAAGAGAGCTCTTCAAGAAAATTAGAGATTCCAAGGGAACATTTCATGCAAAGATGGGCTCGATAAAGGACAGAAATGGTATGGACCTAACAGAAGCAGAAGATATTAAGAAGAGGTGGCAGGAATACACAGAAGAACTGTACAAAAAAGATTTTCGCGACCAAGATAGTCACGATGATGTGATCACTGACCTAGAGCCAGACATCTTGGAATGTGAAGTCAAGTGGGCCTTAGAAAGCATCACTATGAACAAAGCTAGTGGAGGTGATGGAATTCCAGTTGAGCTATTTCAAGTCTTGAAAGATGATGCTGTGAAAGTGCTGCACTCAATATGCCAGCAGATTTGGAAAACTCAGCAGTGGCCACAGGACTGGAAGAGGTCAGTCTTCATTCCAATCCCAAAGAAAGGCAATGCCAAAGAATGCTCAAACTACCGCACAATTGCACTCATCTCACACGCTAGTAAAGTCATGCTCAAAATTCTCCAAGCCAGGCTTCAGCAGTATGTAAACCGTGAACTCCCAGATGTTCAAGCAGGTTTTAGAAAAGGCAGAGGCACCAGAGATCAAATTGCCAACATCCGCTGGATCATGGAGAAAGCAAGAGAGTTCCAGAAGAGCATCTATTTCTGCTTTATTGACTATGCCAAAGCCTTTGACTGTGTCGATCACAATAAACTGTGGAACATTCTGAAAGAGATGGGAATCCCAGACCACCTGACCTGCCTCTTGAGAAACCTGTATGCAGGTCAGGAAGCAACTGTTAGAACTGGACATGGAACAACAGACTGGTTCCAAATAGGAAAAGGTGTACGTCAAGGTTGTATATTGTCACCTTGCTTATTTAACTTATATGCAGAGTACATCATGAGGAACGCTGGGCTGGAAGAAGCACAAGCTGGAATCAAGATTGCTGGGAGAAATATCAATAACCTCAGATATGCAGATGACAACACCCTTATGGCAGAAAGGGAAGAGGAACTCAAAAGCCTCTTGATGAAAGTGAAAGAGGAGAGTGAAAAGGTTGGCTTGAAGCTCAACATTCAGAAAACAAAGATCATGGCATCTGGTCCCATCACTTCATGGGAAATAGATGGAAAAACAGTGGAAACAGTGTCAGACTTTATTTTTTTGGGCTCCAAAATCACTGCAGATGGTGATTGCAGCCATGAAATTAAAAGACGCTTGCTCCTTGGAAGGAAAGTTATGACCAACCTTGATAATATATTAAAAAGCAGAGACATTACTTTGCCAACCAAGGTCCGTCTAGTCAAGGCAATGGTTTTTCCCGTGGTCATGTATGGATGTGAGAGTTGGACTGTGAAGAAGGCTGATCGCCGAAGAATCGATGCTTTTGAACTGTGGTGCTGGAGAAGACTCTTGAGAGTCCCTTATACTGCAAGGAGATCCAACCAGTCCATTCTAGAGGAGATCAATCCTGGATGTTCATTGGAGGGACTGATGCTAAAGCTGAAACTCCAATACTTTGGCCACCTCATGCGACGAGTTGACTCACTGGAAAAGACTCTGATGCTGGGAAAGGTTGGGGGCGGGAGGAGGAGGGGACGGCAGAGAATGAGATGGCTGGATGGCATCACCGACTCTGTGGACATGAGTTTGAGTGTACTCCGGAAGTTGGTGATGGATAGGGAGGCCTGGTGTGCTGTGATTCATGGGGTCGCGGAGAGTTGGACACGACTGAGTGACTGAACTGAACTGAACTGAACTTAGTTAGTATCTGAACCAGCAGTAGATGTCAAATCTAGTTTTCTATTACGTTATGGAAAATGTAACATATAGTTTATTATAATAAACTAATAAATAGTTATGTAAACACTGTTTGACTTTTGAAATGAGGTAAATATTTAAGGCAAAGAAAGATATTTTCTTGATATATTTGTTTTCAGGAACATTTGTTCTTTGATGAAATCATTTAAAAGTGGTCCTTGGATCCTTGGTGTTTTTCTGACATGCTTTGTAGGTCAGATCGAAGACTCTGTTCTGGTTATAGGGCTCTCACAGCACACAGGATTCATGGATGCAGTGCTAGTTTAGAAGTCATTTTTGACTTGAGGCTGGATCCAGTTGTGAGATTTTTTCAGCATTCTTTGCTAAAACTAGCAATGAGTCTGGGATCACTGGGTGGGCAGAATGGCTGATGGCCAGTATACTGCTTTGTCTCCTACTTTGGATATAAGGAAGGCCCCAGGAAATTGGGCAGGAGCTTGCTCATTACCTGGCGTGGAGACTTGATTGCATACACCAAGACGGCTTTCCAAGAAGGAGGAAACATGGGTTCTATCCGAAAATCTGTGACAACTACCATAGTCCCATATTTCAGTAACAGTCTTTCTGTTCATCTGCATTTTAATTTTGGTGGTGTTACATTGTGTGGCATAATTTAAACAAATTAGAACAGTGATGTGGCTTTCCTAGTGACTCAGCGGTAAGAATCCTGCAATGCAGGAGACTCTGGTTCGATCCCTGGGTTGGGAAGATCCCCTGGAGAAGAGAATGGCAACTCACACCAGTGTTTTACCTGGAGAATCCTATGGATAGAGGAGCCTCGTGGGCTATAGTCCATAGGGTCACACAGAGTTGGACACGACTGAAGCGACTGAGCACAGCACACAGATACAGTGATAAATATAGTTACTTTTGATGTTTCTTTACTGCTACTACTACTTACAAATTTAGGAAAAGATTATTCTGTCTGGTCAATGTTGTTTAAAGTGTAAATAGGTGTTGTGTATGAAAGACCACGATAATTATCAGCACTATGTAAAACTGCCCTTTGTTCATATACCCTTTTCTTTCCTAAAATATTTTTTTGCCAGTGGAATATAATGAATAGAGCTGATGATTCTATAGGAAGCCCATAAAAGAATAGAGAGTTAATGGGACAAGGAAGGCAGACACATGTTATTGGGAAATTGAATAATAAAAATAGACATTTGGATAATTGCAACAGATGGTCTTGACACAAAACAGAACAGTGCCAGTATAGAGACTGCTACATTTTCACAAACAGTAGATAGAAGTGTATTTATTTGTCCAAAATATTCCATTTATATGTAGACAGACACAAGTACACCAAAGCTCATTTTTTATACTATACTTCAGTTCAGTTCAGTCGCTCAGTCGTGTCCAACTCTTTGTGACCCCATGAACCACAGCACGCCAGGCCTCCCTGTCCATCACCAACTCCCGGAGTTCACTCAAACTCATGTCCATCGAGTTGGTGATGCCATCCAGCCATCTCATTCTCTGTCGTCCCCGTCTCCTTCCACCCCCAATCCCTCCTAGCATCAGAGTCTTTTCCAGTGAGTCAACTCGACGCATGAGGTGGCCAAAGTATTGGAGTTTCAGTTTTAGCATCAGTCCTTCCAATGAACACCCAGGATTGATCTCCTTTAGAATGGACTGGATGGATCTCCTTGCAGTCCAAGGGACTCTCAAGAGTCTTCTCCAGCACCACAGTTCAAAAACATCATACTTACAATGACCTAATTTGTATATGTGTTTAAAAATAAGCACTGTTATAAAAGTAGATTTATATATATATAGTGATGTCATTGGAGAAGGCAATGGCAACCCACTCCAATACGCTTGCCTGGAAAATCCCGTGGACAGAGGAGCCTGGTAGGTTGCAGTCCATGGGGTCGTGAACAGTTGGACACGATTGAGTGACTGAACTTTCACTTTTCACTTTCATGCATTGGAGAAGGAAATGGCAACCCACTCCAGTGTTCTTGCCTGGAGAATCCCAGGGATGGGGGAGCCTGGTGGGCTGCTGTCTATGGGGTTGCACAGAGTCGGACACGACTGAAGCGACTTAGCAGCAGCAGCAGCAAATCCTTCTCTGACTGAGCCACTGTCTGGCTCAACTCTGTTGCAGAGAAACTTGTGAATCCGTCCTATTGTTCATTCCCTAGTTTTTGGAGGATCACTGTGAATGGTCCATTCAGCAACTAAGGCAAGAGAAGACTTTTTCTAACACTTGTTGCTTGTTAGGTTGAGTTTGGAAGTTAGGTCACTGATGATCCTAATGTGAGTGGTGTCTGTTGAGAAGTGGGCATTCAAGTTTGATTAGGATGGGCTGCAGGTTAGGAATTGGGGGAAGTTCCAGAGATAAATCTATTGAGATGTCTTGTTGTAAAGGGGAACAAAAAATGAGGCATAAGCTATAGGAGTAGGTGTGTGTGTGTGCATATATATACATATATATAATTTTTGTATCATGCTATTTTAATTTAGTTTCACTTCTTTTTAGACAATAGAAAGTTACATGAGTTTGTTTGCTGAAATAAATAATCCAGTTTAAAGAAAGAAAGGGTGGGAACAGGAGATGGAATCTAAGTATTAACTAGGGGAAGGTATTCAGTATTCTCTGGGGATATGGGGACACTTACTGCCTTATGACGGGAAGGAAGAAGGAAACAGATTCAAGGATAGGTATATAGATTTGCTGGTGGAAAATTAAATGTATTCATGTGTGTTTACTTTCATTTTTTAATGCAATATGAGGCAAGAAAAATCACTTGTGAGAAGGAAAAGTGAAAGGGTTTTGACAGATAAGAAAATGATGAAATATTCTTCTCAGGAGTGGGAAAGTAAGCTTACCAGAAAATAACAGGATTAGTGAGCAGTATTAGCTGCCAGTTTAAGACTTGCAATCATGACTATAAGGGGAGCACAATCAACATAGTTGTTGGTTGAGGTGCTGTGTAGATTGATATTAAGGTTCAGCAAATAACCTGTGGTTATTCTCAGGGAGGGTGAAGGGCATCAAGTCAAGGGCATTTTCAAGGAGTGTTTAAATGACAGGCCACGGAAGGAGGCTTGACACGGAGCAGTGTTAGTCGGATAGGGCTAATGGCAGTGGGCGTGCTGGTGAAGGGACTGGAGGTCTTAGGTGGTTGTGGGATGTGAGGGTGGTGGGAGTATATTTGAGCAAGTGAACTGGTGTGATCAGAAAGTGGACACTTAGAATGTGGTTTTCAGAAGGGGTGTCAGATCTGGTGAGGACGAGATTCAGGGTGGTAGTGTGGGAGACGGCAGTTTGGTAAGAAGGAGACCAGAGTTCCACAAGTGGAAAATGTTGGCCCATCAGTGTGGACATTAGAGTCATTGACAATATTGGCAAGAAGTTGGGGGAATGAAGACCCTGCCTAGGTTAGGACCCTCCTTCTTTAATTAATGAAGAATGTGTAGGCGATTATCAAGGAAGTGCAGTGAGGAGAGTGAGAGGTGGGACTAGAGAAGCTGCCATGGCTACAAAGATGAATGCTCGGAGCCAGAGGAAAGGGCAGTGTGGAGTGGAAAAGCAGGGGCAGCTGGGAGGACACCCGAATGCAGATTGGGTTGGATTGAGCTATGCAGAGGGTGTGACAAAAACCAGTTTCTGGTAGAGATAGATGCCGAGGTGTTCCAAAGAGGAGCTGGGTTTCAGTAAAAGATAAGAAATATTCTACAAGTGTTTCAGGGTTGAGGGAAGATTCCTGTCCACAGAGAGGAAGGTGGAGAGGAGTGCATTGTGAAAAGTTTTGCAGGAAAAGGTCAATTGAGAATTAGATTAGGGAGCAGCCAGTACATTGCAACTTCTTTCGAGAATGCTTGGCCACCAAGTTGTAGACCTGGTACCATGCCCGTGTAGTTAGGTGTGTGGTACACAAAGGACAGTGCTGTTTCTACACTGGACCCTGTCTTCTTTATATAAAGGTCAGTGGTAAACATGTATTGTTAATAAATCTATTAGAAAACAAACTTTCCTGAACTCCCTGGAAACTGGACTCAAAACATCTGCCATCCTACACTAGATCAACAACTTTTGCAACAATCACTGTCCGTTAAAGTGTTCTAAATACTCAGCACACAAAATATCCTCAGTGTGGCTTGTTGCTTTAGTTTCCCTAATTTGAAATGGATTCCAGCCTGAAATACTTGTTTTCAACTGTGAGTCAGACGGCATCATAAGGATTTATTGAGACATTTGTAGCATAAACACTTCAGAAAATAATAGGAAGGGCTGAATAATATAAAGATGGTTTAGATCACTATGCTAGCAATAGAAAATGCATTTTTTAAAATGGTTAGATTAACATCAACGTTTCAATCAACATTTTATAATTACATTTCTTTTGGTGAAACAAAGCAATAAAATTAAAATGAACAAAGTAGCCAAGGCTCAGTTTTGATTTTTTTAACATTAAAGACAGACTTTTGAGACTGGATCAAGCGGCAGTGTCAGCTCTTCCCTGGGTCTACAGTCTACCAACCTCCACTGTAGATTTGGAACTTAACCAGCTTCCAAAATTGCATTAAGCAATTCCTCAAAATAAATCTTTATTTCTCTCTCTCAAAAAAAAGAAAAAAATTAAGACAGACTTTTAAAAAGCTTCTTTTTTTATCAGTCCTACAGTTGCATATCACCCTGTGTTTGCCCTGTGTATCTAATCGCTGAAATAGGAATACTAACAAGGAAAATTCCCAGATTTGCATATAAAATGGGTAGAGGCATTTGACGGAGCTGATATCTTTATATTACTTTAGATGTATTTACTCCATTAGAAAAGGTCACTTTCCCAATAGATTAAGAAAAATAAAGATCACATTTGTTTAGAGTTCCTGGACAGGTATTTTTTAAAGCTGCAAAAGATTTAAAATCTATTTTCACCCATCTTCTGTCATGCCACAAATAAGATGTCACATGAATTCAAAGAAATATTCCATTAAAAAGCATTGTCTTGCATATGGTCAGAATTCAGAAAGTAGTCACAGTATAAGATTTAGAAAGTCACGATTTCAACCAGGTCCTTGTATCTAAAGTCAATGCATATTTCTCCTGCCACAGCAATAAATCACAAGATTTTATAGCTCTGTATCTTGATGTTCTAAACTTTGCTGGAAAAATTCTTCCCTTTCTTTGGTGAGTCTCTATTTTTATGCCTCTCAGTTCCAAGCATGTCTTGAATGTAATTTCTTCCATAGAAGCTTCCCTTCTCTTCCTACTGATCTTGGCAGTTTCAAATGCACGTGTCTGGGCTATGTGAACAACACTTAGGTTATCCTGCTAGTGTTGTACTTAACACAGGAGCTAACACACAAACACACACACATGCACACACACACACAATTCCATTTTTCATTAGAATGAAAGCTACAAAACAGACTGAACATGTACTTGATACAGGAATAACCACTATTAAGAATAAAAGACTCTATATAAGGTTTGATAAGGTCTAACATTTTTCATTATTCTGTAGGTAAAGCCATATTACAGAGACTAATTTGATTATGTTGACGGTGGAAGCTCAAGAAGGCTTTTTGGGATAAAAATATTTGAGAAAAATCACTACAATTTCACATTTGTGATCACAGATTTAGAAAAAAAAAGCATATTTGGAATAAAAATTTCACACCTGTGAGGAACAGAAAACAAGATCTTTAGGATTTCACAAACATGAACCGAGTATTACAAGTCCCTTGTTCTAGGACCATATGTGTAATCGAGATGTGTGCATTGCTTCTATATAATCTTTTCTTCACAAATAGCTGCTTCAAAGTATTTATTTTGGTTCTCTGTCTTCCCACGTGGTCATTTTTCAGATGAAGTAACAGACTTTTAATTACTTCATATGATACCTTGTAAGTCCAGTGATAGATGGAGAATGACCCATTCTGTTGTACTTGAAGGGTTTCAGTTCAGTTCAGTTCAGTCGCTCAGTTGTGTCTGACTCTCCGCGACCCCATGAATCACAGCACGCCAGGCCTCCCTGTCCATCACCAACTCCCGGAGTACACTCAAACCCACGTCCACAGAGTCGGTGATGCCATCCAGCCATCTCATTCTCGGTCGTCCCCTTCTCCTCCCGCCCCCAACCTTTCCCACTTGAAGGGTTTACACCTCAACAAAATTACAAATCACTGCCAGCCATGGTCTTGTGTCTCATCCATAACTATAGGTCTATCATGAATACTAAATTTATAAATTTCAAGGTGCAACCGTTTGTTTTTACCTATCTCTTAAGATGGTGAACAGAGCAAGTTTTTGTAACTCTGCAGTTACTGAGTTCAAGAAAAGTCCTTGGAACCTGCTATATTTTTTTAAGAGAGAATTGAGAACCAAGCTTCCATATACAGTGTGTTCCCCCACAGAGTTGAATCAGAGCTTTTTAATGAAAAGAATTTATGATTGTAACACCATCCTATTGTGGTGGGGACTTAGAGTTAATGTTACTGCAAATATGGGGAGAAAGAGCGGTTTAATGTTGCCTAAAGCTTCAGAAATAAATTGAGAGTGATCTCAAAGGAAGACCCTTCCATGAATGATCTGCTGTTTTTTGTATTCCTGTCTGTTGCTATTTCAGGATGTTGTTTTGTTATTGCTAAGAGTCAGTTCAAATCTGATCAACAGAGGTTTCTCCAGAGAATGTGGGTGTGTTTTTTATCTTTGGAACTATTCACTTTATCTTTAAGCTATCTCTGAGTAATTAGTTTGATTTGATGCCTCAACCAAAGTTATCCTCAAAACTCTTTAACAGAGTAACAAACTGATAACAGAAAAAGGAAAGATAATGAAAAATTGCTCTTAATTTTCTCATTTTAAACAATAAGGAATATTATCTGTATACAGAATACATATAGGAATATAGAAATAAACAAAAAGGTTAAAACCTCCAATAACATGGCTTATGAGGTTTTAAAAGCAGTTTTCTTTGTGTTGATTCTTGTCATATCAACAGTTGTGCAAACTGTACCTAAGATATATATCTGATAAGAAGTAGGGATATTAATTCATGGTTACTATAATGAACCTGATGGTTTTTACATTAATAGAATTGTTTTTGGTGTCAGGTAAAATAATATTTCGTTTTGTTGCCCTTTAAAATAATGTATTATTCAGGTAAGGGTCGATGGTGTTGGGCATGGAGAAGTAAACAGTTTACAGAAGAATCACCTCCTCCCTCTGCAACTCTGCTGCTGCTGCTGCTAAGTCGCTTCAGTCGTGTCAGACTCTGTGTGACCCCACAGACGGCGGTCCACCAGTTTCCTCCGTCCCTGGGACTTTCCAGGCAAGAATACTGGAGTGGGTTGCCATTTCCTTTTCTAATGCATGCATGCATGCTAAGTTGCTTCAGTCGTGTCCGACTCTCTACAACTCTGACATTTGCCAAACTCATTTCTGGGGAAGGTGACTAATCTTTAAAGATGGAAACCAGAACTTCCCCGGTGATCCAGCGGTTAAGAATCCGCCTTCCAATGCAGGAGATGTGGATTCGATCCCTGCTCAAGGAACTAAGATCCACATGCAGCTTGAGAGCCTGAGAGCTGCAACTACTGAGCTTAAGTGCTCTGGAGTCCGTACTCTGCAACAAGAGAAGCCCACGCACACCATCAAAGAGCCCATGTGCTGCAAAGGAAGACACAGCACAGCCAACCCCCCGTCCCAGCCCCCAAACAAAAAACAGCAAAAAATAAGAAAAAATTAAAAAAGATAGAGACCACCTTATTCAGTGTTTTCCAGTGCTCTTGGAATTCTGGGCGATGTGTGGCTCTACAGGGTCACTCTCTGAGCTGAGGGCAGAGGGAAATGACTGGATTTTCCTCATACCTTATCATCCACAACAGCATCAACCCCTCAACCCCCCCAACCCCTGCCTCAGGCTGAATAATTTACTATAATGGCTCACAGAACTCACGGAAACATTTACTTACATTTCCTGCTTTATTAGAAATGATACAAAAAAGGATAGAGGTGAACAGCCAGAGAAGAATGTAGATGGAGTGAGTTCCAGAAGGGTCCTGAGTGAAGGAGGTCCTGTCCGGTGGAGGTGGGGTGGTCCAGCCCCCTGGCACATGGATGTGCTCACCAGAAAGTTCTCCTAACCTCCTGGCTGAGGGCGTTTTATAGAGGCTTCATCATGTAAGCTGACTGCTTATTAGCTCAGCCTCCAGCCCTTCTTCCCTCCTGGGAGGATGGGGAATGGAGCTGAAAGTTCCAGGCTTCTGATCCTGCTTGGTCTTTCTGGTGACTGGCTCCCACTCAAGAGCCCTTCAAGAGTTGCCTTACTAGAACAAAAGATGGTCCTATCACCCAGAAAATTCCAAGGGATTTAGGAACTCTGTATAAAATGCTCCTATACCTCCATCACTCAGAAATTCCTAAAGGAAGTCTGTGTCAGGAACTAGAGTCAAGGACCAAGTGTTAGAACAAAAGATACACCTAGTACACCTATCACTCAGGAAATTACAAGGGTTTTAGGACCTCTGTACCTGGAACCAGGGACAGAGACCAAATATACATTTCTTGTTATGTCACAGTCCACCCTCTAGTCTTAGGCCATGTACTCCTAGCAAAACACTCTTATCTTTCTGAGCATTTACATTTGGTGTAGTGTTTATAAAACAGATATAGCAATACTACCAACATGAGTATGCCTAATGTTTGGAGAAGCCTGTTGGAGATAGGGATAGATTTAAAGAAACAACTAATCTGTCTTACAGAAGCATTGCAGACATTTTCACCTTCTTGTCTGACACTTGATTATTCTCTCTCCATGCCTTGATCAACTGCTGTTTGTTCCTTAAGATAAGCTTGTGTAGGACTGTTTGGTGCCGAAATCAGCTAATGATTAGCTTGATCCAGTTCTTCCTCAGGTCAGCCATTTTCCATGGGTATTAATTACATCCTGAGGACGCATTAACTCATCCTCCCAATACATTTGACCACTGAGGTCAGTGTTATCCTTAAGATGTTTTTATATGAGGTAGCTGAGTCTTAACCAACATTACCACTATTACACCGTGATGGTATGATCCTGACACTATTCAGTTTTGTTCCAGAACAAATGTAAGAATGATAGAGGTATCTGTGTTATGCATATGCAAGATATTATTAAAAACAGATACCAGACTTCCCCGGTGCTACAGTGGATAAGAGTCCACCTGCCACTGCAGGGGACATGGGTTCGATCCCGGCCTGGGAAGTTTTTATACGCCATGGAGCAGTGATGTCTGTGCATCACAACAGCGGATCCCTCTAGAGCCCGCGAGGCACAACTGCTGGAGCCCGTATGCCTAGAGCCTGTGCTCCTCAACAAGAGAAGCCGCCACAATGAGAGGCCGCACACAGCAATGAAGAGTGGTTCCTGCTCAGCACAACCAGAGAAAGCCCGTGTACAGCAACCAACCCAGTGCAACCAAAAATAACTAAGTAAATACATGAATAGAAGAGCGATTTAAAAGGAACAGATGCCGTTACAACTGGCCATAACTCATTTATGTCTGGCTTCCCAGTTAACTGAGGACAAAATCAACCACCCCACCTCATCTCACAGGCTTGTGCTAAGACTGGCTTCCATTTTGTGTTGTTACATAGCAGAGCTCACCTCCCTCCCATGGGGAGGACACAGGGTGTTTAGAATAGTTTATTCCTACTAACTATATCCCAGGATATGTTTGATTTTGACCTGTTCTGGCGGGCAGGAGCAATCATAGCATATTGATGTAAATTATAGTAATTTCC
Organism: Moschus berezovskii; assembly: GCF_049115385.1. Classification (NCBI taxonomy): domain Eukaryota; kingdom Metazoa; phylum Chordata; class Mammalia; order Artiodactyla; family Moschidae; genus Moschus; species Moschus berezovskii. Next base: position 60,979,849 of record NC_142481.1, on the reverse strand, counting down.
AAGAGAATTTCCATAAGCTTGGAAGTCTATGAGTCCCATAGGTATGCCCCTTGAGCCCCAGCAGCTAGGATTGAGGACCATTACCCCATGGCCACTTCAGCCTACATTTGTATTATAATAGTCAAGTGACCTCATTAGGTCAACAAACAGGCCTTTTCCATGCTGAGTTCCAGCATTCCCCAGCATTTTTTGTTGGGTAATAACATTGATTCTAATATCGCTTAAACACACATTGCTTTCCAGCTACTTACCATTTCTCAGCTCTTCCTCACAGCAGTATTCCTAAAAATCTTGCTTAAAATATATACTTACAGTCTTCATTTCCTAATCTTGCATTTTTTCTTACCTCTTAGTATACCAGGGAAAACAGTCGTTATCAGTTACAGGTTGGTCACGCAGTCGTGTCCGACCCTTGGTGACCCTGTGGAGTAGCCCACCAGTCACTGCTGTCAGCTGCCTGGACCATCGTGCCAGTCTTCTCAGTGTTCTCAGACCTTGCCCTCCTGTGACTTAGTTCCTAACCAGCAGCCAGAGAAAGTTTCCTAAAGATAGTCCTACAGTATATTACTCTTCTGCTTAAAACCATTTAAGGGCTTTCCATTGCAAGCTTCAGATGATCCCGCTCTTATCTGTACCTTTTCTTTTCACTCTTCCCATTATTCTGCTCTCTGGGGACATTGTCCTTCCTTCTGTTTCTCAGACACTCAAGAGAAATATTTAATTGTGTTCCTCCCATACTGAAGGAAGAATACCACAGGAGGTCGTCTCTGTTTGGACCCTGAGTTGTGGTCTCCCATTTTTCCAGAATAATGAAAGCTCCATAATAGGCTGTAGCCATAATTTCTTTGAACCTGATCAATATATAGCACTGTTCCTCCTCCTTTGGGGGAAAATGGAGTTTGGGAGGAATGTGGCCAATTTTGGGTTATCTACTAGTTATCTGTGTTGTAAATTAGGATACATATCATGGTACATTCAGTGGAAGGCAGATGTCTTTCAGTGTTGGCCATGAGAACCAGAGGCCTGCTTTTACAAGAAGCCTTACCATCAAGGAAAAATGAAACTTATATTCATCAATGTTTAAAGGTTTTTTTTGACTATGACTTGTTTGGAGACCTATGGTCCAATTATACATACGTAAATACACATATAGGCATATGCAACTGAAACAAAAATTTCACACAACTCACATAGTATGTGATGTTATCTGATATTTTCTATAATATTTTATTTCCATTGAAAGTTAAATTCTGTTTGAAACCCACCAAATTGATTTCATAACCCGCTAATTAGTCACAAACCACAGTTTGGAAAACCCCAACGCCGTTGTATCCGCAGGTTACCATGAGAGCAACAAAGAAAAGCGTCTTAATCAGATGCGAGATTCCAAAAAGGTTTCTAGAGGATTGCATGTTCCCTGGGAAACAGGATGTCCTTGATATTGAAAACAGAGTTCTATGTATTTTCGGTGATGCACTGAAAAACAGGTTCCCCAAAAGAACTTGTATTGAGACAGAGTGTGGATAGGTGATAGAATAAACAGCAGAATGCGAGAGTTCAGGAATAGCTACAAAGCACACATGCCATGCTTCATTCCTGTTAATTTGAAATTAACTCACAATTTGACATATAAGGTCAAATGTCCATTTTCTGACCACAGAAATCATACCACATCTGTCAGCCTCTACAGATTCCAAACTATATTACTTTTCACTTGTGGGAATGATTATAAGATTTACATTTTATTAGTCTATATCCTTGCATGTCAAGCATTCAGTTCAGTTCAGTCGCTCAGTCGTGTCCGACTCTCCGCGACCCCATGAATCACAGCACGCCAGGCCTCCCTGTCCATCACCAACTCCCGGAGTTCACTCAAACCCATGTCCACAGAGTTGGTGATGCCATCCAGCCATCTCATTCTCTGTCGTCCCCTTCTCCTCCCGCCCCCAACCTTTCCCAGCATCAGAGTCTTTTCCAGTGAGTCAACTCGTCGCATGAGGTGGCCAAAGTATTGCAGTTTCAGCTTTAGCATCAGTCCTTCCAGTGAACACCCAGGATTGATCTCCCTTAGAATGGACTGGTTGGATCTCCTTGCAGTATAAGGGACTCTCAAGAGTCTTCTCCAACACCACAGTTCAAAAGCATAGATTCTTCGGCGATCAGCCTTCTTCACAGTCCAACTCTCACATCCATACATGACCACGGGAAAAACCATTGCCTTGACTAGACGGACCTTGGTTGGCAAAGTAATGTCTCTGCTTTTCAACATACTAAAGTATTAAATCTGGAATACAAAAGCTAAGAACAATAAGAATTATGCTACTAATGATAATAGTAGTAATAGCTAATATTACTTTCTACCCTCAATATCCATTTTGGAATTATCTCTGAGTGAGCTTGAGTTACAATGAAAGTGGACCCTAACTTTCATGGGATTAGTTGTTCCACTTAGACATTGGATTGTCTTGCATTTAATAATTTTTCTATAAAAGTTACTTGAAATAATCTAGTGGGAAAAAGCTGAACTACTGACTGAAATACTTGAACAATAAAGCTTATCCTAGGTGAAATAATGAACCAATATTAACAGCCCCTTTGTGGCGGGTTTAACTTTTCTGTCTCACATGACATTTTGAGATGTTTTATTTTTATGTCTTTGTTATGGTCTAGGATGATGGACTGGTTTTCAATAATTGCTATGCCCCTCCTTCTTCAGATTCATGTCCCCCTCCCCTCTCTTTTAGGGTCACAGTGTTTCTTATAAAGAACATAGCATGAAAACAACCTCTGGAGACAGATTTGTTTTCCTGCCTGCTCGAATGAGAGTTCCTTGGTGGAGAGCTGTTCCTGTGTTCAGAGTGACTTCAGGCTAGGATCCTTGGAGGCAGAGGCTGAGCCTCCAGGGCTGTGTGTGTGTTAAGTCAATTCAGTCGTGACTCTAGATTGTAGCCTGCCAGGCTCCTCTGTCCATAGGATTCTCCAGGCAAGAACACTGGAGTGGGTTGTCATTTCCTTCTCCACGGAATCTTCCTGACTCAGGGATTGACCCTGCATCTGTTTCCTGCATTGGCAGGCAGGTTTTTTACCACTAGCGCCGCTTTGGAAGCCCAGGACTGAGGCTCACCCATATCCAGGTCTCCCAAGTGGAAAGCTTCCATTTTGCAAGAGAAAATAGTTTTCAGTGAGGAAACCCTGCAGGAAGCCAAGCGGAGCTAATGAAACAGAGCTCAATAGAAAAATAAGGCTTTTGGAAGATTGACTGAGAAGGGGATTTGAAGACTAACCTGAGGGGATTTTGCCTTATTTTCCGTACATATTCTCTCCTCATCTCCCTGTCTAGATATATAATAAGTTCCACACTGCCAGTGGTGTTCTTGTGTGAGTTTGTTCTTCCGGGAAAGCCACAGATAGCTGAAGGCATAGCCATGTGTGATGTCTAGGAGCAGTGCTCTGTGACCTGGACTCACAGAGCAAGTGGGATCACCCCAAAGTCTCTCCCCCCTTGACCTTGTGAATTTAGAAAGTGGTGCTCGAAATACCATTTATATTTTTCCTTTTAATTTTTTTTAATTAAAAAAATGTCTTCAACTTAATGCAAAAGCACATTTTATTCTACAATTTACAATTATGTTTTGGTGATTGGTTGTTTGCATGGTATTCTAAAACTGAAGTACATGACAATATTTTAATTCTCTTCTGTGACACAATTTGATATTTTGTAGGATAATTATGATTCAAATATTCTACTCATTGAAATATATAAAATAGTAGTTTAGTCTGAAATTATTATTTCTGTTTTTTTGAGACTTCTGTTGTTTAAAAATGTACACCATAAAGGGAAAAATTTATATGCATAGAATGTACCCAGAAGGCTTTTATAACAGCATTTTTATAATTTTGAATTTATAAAAAATATATTATTCTCATGCAGTGACCTCTTTAGCAATAGGATTATCATTACTGCCTCATTTTTGAAATTATGTTTAATATAGGCATATTTGCATATATTGGCTGTACTGCAGTAGACTATAACATCTTTCAGATAGTTGGAACCAGAGTGTGAAGTTTTCCTTTAGCTATCTTTTTGGACTTTATGAAAGATCAAAAAGGAATGCACCTGTTGGTCATTAGGGGCTAAATTGTGAAGCTAATGACCAGGCTGTTTCTCTGTGTGTGCAGCTCATGTCTGTTTTTACTAAGAATGAGAATCATAGCCTCTTGAAGGAAAAATAGACATTCTGTACTTATCTGTATTCATATATTGTATTTTTTGTTTCGTACAAAGTCAGACATTGTTGTGATTTAAAAAAATTGTTGAAGGACATAAAAACATGCCAAATAATGTAAAGATATGCAATTTTGCCTGAATCGAAGACTCAGTATTTTGAAGATACATTAATATCGCTGTAAATTAAAATATAATTTCAGTATGGTCCCAACAAAAGTCTAATAGGTTTTAAAATAGAATTTGACAGGTTGTTTCTTTATGAGAAGAGCCTCCGGTAAATTTGATTCTATTAAGATAAATAATACATGAAGAAGCAGTCAACAGATTTAAATATAAGTGACAATGGAGAGTAGGGGAGATATTCTTTACCACGTTAACAGGTAAAATAGTCACATCCTAGAAGTTCCAAAAAGAAACATTTCAAAAATTTAAGAAGAATATCCATAACACAATAAAATGGACAAAAGATAGAAAAAGACAGTTGGCAAAAGATGAAACACCAAGGTTCAGTAAATACATAGGTATAGTAAATATATGTATTTCAATCATATATTTTATAATGAAAATTTATTGAAAAAATTTCTCTAATAGGATGACAAATTTTTGTAGAGAATGACAATTTAAAAAATACTGCTAATATCACGTAGGGTAAAGGTGTTTATCAAATATTTTGAGTCCAAGTATAGTTATTAATTGCTGTAGACACTGTGGCGGGTAGTTTGCTGGTGTTCTTTTAAATGTGCATGCTTTATGACACTGCCATTCTTTCTGTTATTGACCTATATGTCCATCAGTAGGGCATAAAAAAGTAACTAAGGAGCAATTATATTTCTATGACTAGGAAGAGTTACAAAACATGACATTTGTTGCAGACTGATTTGTAAGATATATTATGATAGGAAAAAAAGCAAGGTGGAAATATGCAAGGTATTGTATTAAAATGGAAAAGTAAATTTTGTTTCAGTATAGGATGGATGATGTGTGCATTCATAAATGGTCCAGAATGTCTTGTAGGACACACATCACAGAGATAAGAGTAGTTTCTGAGGCAGAGGAGACTGAGGTGTGGTGGGTTGGAGATAAAGAACTAATCTGGTTCACCTATTTTAATTTAAATGTTGTCACAGAAATTTGTTAATGAAGCACTTATTAAAAGAATTATTCTAAAGTGTCTAGAGTCTGAAATAAAAAAGATACATCTTTGAACAGGAATTATAAACTAGGGTACATCTTTTTGGATAAATGTGAAAGCATTCTTTAGCTTCATGGAAGTAGTTTGCTGAAGTAGAATGCCATTTGAAATTTGGAAGGCTGAATTGAAGTTTTCTGAAGATAAAATTTCTGATTACAGAGTAACCTACCTTAGGATAATTATTGGCTGTCAAATCAATAAGCCAGCCCCTCCTTCATGTTGCGAATGTTAGGAATTCATTTACACAGTCCCCTTCACACCTTAATCCAGTCCCCATTGAGAGGCTTGTGACCAGTTAGCTGGCATTAGACAAAGCCTGCTATTACGGACAGACTATGGGAAAATAACTCATTTGTGGAATAAGGAGATGTGTAATGTAAATATACCTATCACATGCTCATGAAATGGTTGTTTCCCTTCACAAACTTTAGTTTTCCTGCTGCTGAAAGAAAAGGAGGAAGATAAAAGAGGAGGAGGTGGAGAAGTAGGGAAGGGGGATTATATGTTTATATTTTGGAAAAGTATGTGCTTATTTGTTTTTATGGATGGAAGGTGAATACTTACTGGCCTTGTGAGTTTATATACCAAGGAAAAGAATAAGACTCAGCTTTAATATATAAGGAGTTTAGAAAGATGGTAACGATGACTCTGTATGCAAGATAGCAAAAGAGACACAGATGTAAAGAACAGACTTTTGGACTCTGTGGGAGAAGGCGAGGGTGGGATGATTTGAGAGAATAGCATTGAAGCATGTATATTACCATATGTGAAATAGATCGCCAGTCCTATGAGACGGGGTGCTCAGGGTCAGTGCTCTGGGATGACCCTGAGGGATGGATGGGGAGGGAGGTGGGAGGGGGCTCAGGATGGGGGACACATGTGCACCCGTGGCTGATTCATGTCAATGTATGGCAAAAACAACTACAATATTGTAAAGTAATTAGCCTCCAATTAAAATAAATTAATTAAGTAATAAAAAAAGACTCCACTTTAAAAAGTTTCCCTAAAATCATTCATTCATTCACTCTAAATGTATCTTGGGTGCCTACACATACTGTCCTATGATGTTGAAATAATTCGGAACACACAGAACTCCTGTACTTGTGCTGGTTAACTTCTGGGTCATGGGCAGATATGAAAGCAAATATAGAATAAAATAAAATAATTATGCGATTTAAAAGCTATGGACAAGTTAATTAAGGGTTCAGATAGAGAAAAGTGCCAGTCCCTGTGGACAGTAGAGGGGAGAAGCACTCCAGGCAAGGGGAATAGTGTCTGCCAGTGCCTGGAGGTGGAAGAGAGCCTGGGGTCTGGAGCAGCTGAAAGCATTCGAGTTGTAAGTGCAGCATGAGCGGGGGTGGGGTGGGATGGAGTGGGCCCAAGAGAGGAACCTGGAGAATGACTTGAACTCACATAATGCAAACAACATGAACCATGGCAGAAAGATGAATTTTGTTCTGGGTGCAAGAAAAGCCACTGAAGAATTTCTAACAGTGATCCAGTTTGGATTCTAGGAATAGCATATTCCCTGATTATTGTTAATGAAAATGTTAAAAAAAAACTATCTTCATTATGCATATTGCTTCAAAAATGTCTATTATTCCATGCACTGCATGTTGAACACATTCTTTCACAGAACTATATATACAACTAGCATTCTTAGAAACATCTTTTAAAATTTAAATTAAAGTGAAAAAAATTTTTATTGTAAATACACTTAATACAAGATCTACGCTGTCTGTACTTTTAAGAGTAAAATACAGTATTGTTAACTATAGGCACAGTGTTGTAGAACAGACATCTAGAATGTATTCATTTTGCATAACTTAAGCTCTATCCCTGTTGACTTCCTCTCCCTTCAGCCTTTGGCAAACACCCACTTTCTCTCCGTTTTTATGAGTTTATTTTAGATACCTCATCTGAGTGGAATTACAGTATTTGTCCTGTGACTGGCTTATCCCACTTAATGTAATGTCTTCCAGGTTCATTTATCTTGTCACATATAGCAGCATTCCCTTCCTTTTTAAGGCTAAAAAATATTCCATTGCTTGTACGTGCCACATTTTCTCTATCTGCTCATTCACTGGTGGACACCTAGGTTGTTTCCTAGCCTTGGCTATTGTGAGTAATGCTGCCGTGAACATGGGAGTGAAGATATTTCTTTGAGATCCTGATTTCACTACTTTCGGAAGTAGGATTGCCTGATCATATTGTAGTTCTTTTTAATTTTTTGAAGACCCTCTGTGCTGTTTTTATACGTAGTGGCTGCACAATTTTGCATCCCTACCAATGGTGCACAAGAGTTCCAATTTTGATAACAGCCACCCTGCCGAGCATGAGGTTTTGATTTGCATTTCCCTGATGAACAATAATGGTGAACATCTTTTCATGTACTTTTTGGCCATTTTACTGTCTTCTTGGACAAATGTTTACTGAGATCCTTTGTCCACTTGTTTTTTTTTTTTTCTGTTTTTCTCTTTTTTGTAGGACTTTCTTATATAATTTGTAAGTTAACCCCGTATCAGATATATTGCTTACAGATATTTTCCCCACTTCTTAGGATTTTTTTTTCCAGTCTGTTGATTCCTTTCTTGTGCTGAAACTTTTTAGTTTGATGTACTCTCACTTCTGTGTTTTGCTTTTAGAATGCTGGTTATCAGAACTTACCTGATGGTCCAGTAGTAAGACTCTGTGCCCCAATGCAGGGGTGTGGGTTCAATCCCTGGTCAGGGAACTAGGATCCTACATGCTGCATTGTGTAGCCAAAAAGAAAGAAAAAAAAAGGGATAGAATGCTGGTTATCTGTGTGAAAAATGGGCTGGGTTATTTCAGTGAAAGCACATGTTTACCACACTTTGGTGCATGGAATACACTATGTAAAGACATATGTATAAAAGATGTTTCCAAGGATCTAGTTGTATATGGTGAATTAAGATAGTGTTTTTAAAAAAAAAAAACAAGAAAATGTCTTTTTTAGGTAAAGACTATTGTAAACTAGATTTTTTGTTTGCTTGGATTTTTGATTGGTCAGTCCAGGAGAGTAATTGTTAAATAAAACAAAAGTAAGTAAAACATATTTTATTATTATGCATTTGGGGGCAACTAAACCCTTAGGATCAAGGTAAAATCTTTCAGTAATGTTTTTGTCCCTGTTTGTGATGTGAAATTTTGTTCAATCTGGAACACGAGTCCTTAACTGGATTATCAAATGACACATGAATTTCCCCCTCACTATTAATTTCCACAGTGGTGATTTCAATATTCAGTGAATGCATAACAAGAGAAGATGCTCCATTAGAGAAAACAGTTCTGTTCTCTGATGATGGGTAAACAGTTTAGCTTGACATCGTTTGATAGTTTCTGCCTTAAACTGCTTGGTCTCCCAAGGCAGAGGTATTTTTTAGAGCCAGTCCTTTCACCGTGTCATTGTAATGACACCGTAAAACAGTTTCTTTTTATACTTTCCAATAAAACAGTGTGACATCTTAAATCTGAGTTGCTTTACTTTTTAAAGGGTGAGGAATACATGATTCCTTTCCACTGGCCTCCTCCAGCAAGGCAATCATCAGGTACAAAGAAGGAAGCTCAGGGGAGACACATTGTCCCTCTACAAATGCGGTCAAGGTAGCCATGTAGATGGAGGGAGAATTGTTCACAGTCTGAGAAGATAAGAGACAAGGTGACAATAACCTAGAATTATTCAAAGGTAGAAGTTTAGGTTTTTTCAATCAGTAAAGATAACATAATGGAGGACACTCTCACACAAACAATGCACTCTGGAGGTGATTATCAGAACCATTGCAGAACAGGAAAATTTGGAACTAGCTGTTGCAATTGTAATGAGACTTTTCATTTTGAAAATTGAGGCTGGGTCCTGTTAAACGGATCAGGTTGTTGGTGGCAGGAGAAGGGAAGCATAAAGGAGCCGATGCAAGGGGATGGTTTCTGAAAGTTGTCTGTGTCTAACTAGAATAGATCTCTAAAATGATAGCTACCATTTCCCTTTAAAACTTCAATTTCAATAACAAACAAATGCAGAGAAACAAGAAGTCCTATTCCAGTTATTTCTCCCTTTCCTAAAAAGTACAACCTAAAAAACACAAACAACTCAGAAGGGAGAGAGTCTGTATGTAAGATTGTTTACACATGTTCTGGTAATAATTATAATTTTGATTAACATTGTTGTGTTGTGCAGTGTCAACTCCAGTTTTTGCACAGAGTCAAAATAACTAAAATCTAACCCAGTAGTCATGTATGGATGTGAGAGCTGGACTGTAAAGAAGGCTGAGTGCTGAAGAATTGATGCTTTCAAATTGTAGTGCTAGAGAAGATTCTTGAGAGTCCCTTGGACTGCAAGGAGTTCAAACCAATGCATACTAAAGAAAATCAACACTGGATATTCATTGGAAGGACTGTTGCTGAATCTGAAGCTCCAATACTTTGGCCACCTGATGATAAGAGCCAACTCATTAGGGAAGACCCAGATGCTGGGAAAGATTGAAGGCAGAAGGAGAAGGGGGCAGCAGAGGATGAGATGGTTGGATAGCATCACCGACTCAATGGACATAAATTTGAGCAAACTCTGAGAGAGAATAGGGGACAGAGCAGCCTGGTGTGCTGTAGTCTGTGGGGTCACAAAGAGTCAGACATGACTTAGTGGCTGAACAACTCATCAGAAGGATCTAAGTCAGTGGAAGCATTTGAAGGTATTAGTTTGTCATAGAAAATTTATTGTTACTAATGCGTGGTCCAAAATCACTGCAGATGCTGATTGTAGCCATGAAATTAAAAGACACTTACTCCTTGGAAGGAAAGTTATGATCAACCTTGATAATATATTAAAAAGCAGAGACATTACTTTGCCAACAAAGGCAAAGTCAAGGCTATGGTTTTTCCCGTGGTCATGTATGGATGTGAGAGTTGGACTATGAAGAAAGCTGAGTGCCGAAGAATTGATGCTTTTGAACTGTGGTGTTGGAGAAGACTCTTGAGAGTCCCTTGTACCGCAAGGAGATCCAACCAGTCCATTCTAAGGGAGATCAATCCTGGGTGTTCATTGGAAGGACTGATGCTAAAGCTGAAACTGCAATACTTTGGCCACCTCATGCGACGAGTTGACTCACTGGAAAAGACTCTGATGCTGGGAGGGATTGGGGGCGGGAGGAGAAGGGGACGACAGAGAATGAGATGGCTGGATGGCATCACCGACTCTGTGGACATGAGTTTGAGTGAACTCTGGGAGTTGGTGATGGACAGGGAGGCCTGGCGTGCTGTGATTCATGGGGTTGCGGAGAGTCGGACACGACTGAGCTACTGAACTGAACTGAACTGAACTGAATGCGTGGTCCTGTCTTGATTAGACAGGTTTCAGATAGATGGCGATGGTAAAGTTTATAGTGACAGTCTTAGTCTGTTTGCGCTGCTATAACAAAATACCACAATCTGGGTGGCTTATAAAAACCACAAACATCTCTCACAGTTCTGGAATCTAGAAGTCTGAGATTGGGGTACCAACGTGAATGGGTGAGGGCCCTCTTCTGGGGTAGACTTCTCAGTGTATCCTCACATGGCAGAGGGGCTAGGGAACTTTACGGGGTTTCTTTAAGGGCATTAATTCCATTCAAAAGGGTTCCACCCTCATGACTTCACCTGCCAAAGACCTGATCTAATACTATCACATTGGGTATTAGGAATTCAACATGTGAATTTTGGGGGGCTCGGAGCCCCAAACATTCAGAGAATCAGTTCAGTTCAGTCGCTCAGTCATGTCCGACTCTTTGTGACCCCATGAATCACAGCACGCCAGGCCTCCCTGTCCATCACCAACTCCCGGAGTTCACTCAACCTCATGTCCATCGAGTTGGTGATACCATCCAGCCATCTCATCCTCTGTCGTCCCCTTCTCCTCCTGCCCCCAATCCCTCCCAGCATCAGGGTCTTTTTCAATAGCAATGGCTATATCCTGATGCTGTGACCAACTTTCCCCCTGTGACTCACTTATGTCCGTAATGAGAACCGCCCCATTGATCTTTGCAGATAATCCACTCACAGATGCCATCTCTGAATTCATATTTGAGCTAAAATTCCCAGGACTTTCCACTAGTAGTGACATTTTTCAAATATTGGTTTAATATCTTGATTTACCTCTTTCTTCAGAGTCCTTTATACTTCTGTAAAACCTGCTCTCACTCTCTTTAACATGCATTTATGTAATGTAAACTGAAGATGGATATCCTAAATGCATACTAATGTGAAACACTTTGGCTTCTGTAATTCCTGAAATACGAAGCTGATGAACACATGAGGACAAACCCTGTCTGCCTGGATGCCCTCTTTGAAATTCCTAGACACTGGGCTAAGGAGAACCTCATTCTCAGTGGAAATCTTGACACCTGGATAGTTGTTTAATTATATTTATTACTATTTTGAGTTTTGCAATTTGTTTTTATTTGTATTACACAGTAGAACTGTTCAAAAACTTTAGGCCAACCTGGAAAAAAAAATGCTCCCTTAAACAGAAGGACCAAGGTGGTAATGGGGAAAACAGGTTAATGTAGAGATATGTGATTTTGGATTATTTATCTAAAAATAGTGTGATAGGCAGAAAGAGTTCCAAGTTTTACTTCCAAAGGACCAAAACCAATGAAATCCTAAGAAAAGAATATGGAGCCAGCAACTAGCCAGCTGACCATTTACGTTAATAGAACGTAACCCCCCTTCCATTTATCCCATCGCTGAGGAGTATTGTTTGCTTTTGCTTAGGATCAGAAATGTGTACATTCTGACGCTCAGAAAGGCAGCAGAGAAACACTGCTATAGATTTTCAGTCCAGAAGGAACTCAACATTTCATGGAACCTTTTGGGTTTAGTTTTTCCCAAGCAGAGACCTGTGACTATTGTGGGGTAAAAGAAAGTAAAAACCAGGCTGCCTTGGTTGGAGGAGAAAATATTAAGGTCTGATTGCACTATGCACAAACTTTCAAACAAGTCCCTGATTTCTGGAGGAGCCCACCCCTGACACAGCTGGAGCTGCTCTCTGCAGAGCCTCACAGGTGTCTGCAGAGTCCGCGGCGTCTGTCTCTGTGATGCCCTGCGGCTGGAGACTTCAGCCTTCCCTTCTGCCGTGTCACTGTTCCCGTGTGCCTTTTGATGAGAAAGAAAGCATTAATTTCTTAAAGCAATTCCTCTTGTTTCTCTGACTCTCTGTCTTGCTCTGATCTGTCTCTCTAATGCACTTGCTTATGCTTTCTTTCTCCTCTCTCAGTCCTTTGCTTTTAAGCAGAAGTCTAATTAGTCTTTCGAGAATCCTGATTAATGAATGAAGAAAGAAAGAATTGCATTTTGAAGTAATTCCGTGAGTTGGAGGGAGTATATTTTTTAGAGAGGGAAGATGTATATAGAAACGTTTGAAAGAAATATCATGAATCCTCCAGAGGTATAGCTTCATGGGAGCTAAAGGCATATTCTGTTACATTGAATGTATTTTACTTACTGTTGTGCCTTCAGATCTTTGCTATTGTTGTTTAAATATGTGCATTTCTTTCCTCCAAAAGTCAGATCCCTTTCAAGCAGTTATTTTGCTGAAATACGCACTGTCTTTCTCTACTATTGCAAATTTAATGATATGCATTTTTCAAGACAGCCATCAGAGTCAAGATGCAAAAGTACCACAGTTGTTTGCTCTTTTCCTCATGATATTAACTAGCCTGTCCATTGGGAGCAAACCTGGGCCTCACAAGCAGTGTGCTTCATTGAGCTGCAAAAAAAATGGCCACATTTTTAAAAAAAGCATGTGGCTAGCCTATTAAGAATACTTCAGTCAAATTTTATGAAGCTTTAAATAAATGGATTTTATGGCTATTCTTGCAGATCTTATTCTTTTTTGAGTTAACTTGCAACTAAATGTAATGCTTTCTCTCTTTTGTCACCCCAAATTTTTTTAGCATACAAACTACTCCCTGGGGCTAAGCCTCTCAGATGGAGTCATAAGATAACTGTAACTTAATGGGACCCCAGTGGCCTTTAAAAGTTAATGCAGCTAGAGCAATTAATGAAGCTTCTAAAGTAAGGGATGTGAGCCTGAGGATAATTTATGCATTGGAATGATCTAGTTCATTATTGGCATTATTTAACATTCCCCGGGCTCTCAAGTAGTTTGTGGCTATACATCCAAAAATAGGACAGGAAAATATTTTTGACTCCTATAGATAGAAAAATATTCTTCAAGTTAGAATGAAAAGGATCTTGAAAGGGAACACAACAGTGAGTTGGGAGAATGAAAGTTCTTCTCTATAAAAATTCAGCTAATAAGTAGGTGATGAAAGAGTGATAGACTTCTATAGCTGCATTTTACAACTCTAGGTAACAATTGCAATGGATTTTAAAGTTTGGGGAAAGCTTGATTGAAAATTTTATAATGAGGACGGACTAACATCATCTGAATTTGCAGATCAATCTTAACATCATTAAATAACTGGGGCAACCAGATTATCATGGGCTCTCAATGATGTGAAGTAATAGGACATTCAAAGCACTACATATGAAGTATGTTTGTCAGAACACTTGAGTCTGGATATCTTAAGTCCTCCAATGTTTCCTATAAATTTATGGGAAATATTGGGGAGAGAGGAACATGAATATACACATCATGAGGAAGTAGTCAAATGCAGTGTGGGACATTTGATAGTACATATCCATGGAGTAAATAAAACTTAAAAGATATGACAACTTAATACAACATGTGGACACTGAAGGATCTTGATACAAATAAATCAAGTACACAGGAAAAGGTTCATGGCTTTAAGAAATTATTGACTTATAAAGGATGATGATTGTTTAAAAACAGTCTTAGAGAAGCTTGCTAAGTATTTACAGTGAAATGCCGTGATATATGGAATTTGCTTTAAAATATTCTGGCTAAAATATGTGGGTCAGTAGTTGAATTAAGGCTGGCCATAAGTTAATATGTTTTAGAGCTGAACAGTCACTATATGAGGGCTGATTAGAGTGTTCTCTGTACTTTATGCTATGTTTCAAAGTTTGAATAGTGAAAAGGAGAACATGACACAAAGATAAGTGAAAGAACTATATTTTCTGTGACTGAAGACACGGTGACATAATCACATCAAATCTGGATATTGTTTGGAGCTAATATAAAATTTTTAGGCATCGTTCAAATACAATCGCAAAACAAGAGGAGTGCTTCAATTTTGTGTTAAGTTAGCATTTTTGTAAATTTATCTCACTGTGAATTTTACCTACTTATGAGATGTGTATAACACAATTTCCAAAACACATTACTGATAGTTGCTCTATTATTTAAGCAAGCCAAGAATTTCACTGGTTCTGACGTTTTGGGTGGGTTCCAGCATCTTCCTGTGGCTGACTGTTCAGCAGTTAGCTGTGATTTCAGTGCTCTCACAGGAAGAGGTGAGCACATGTCCTTCTGTTCTGCCATTTTGAACCAGTCTTTGATTCTGGTGTTTTTAAGTTTTATTTTATATTGAAGTATAATTGATTTGCAACTATTGTGTTAGTTTCAGGCTTACAGCAAAGTGATTCAGCTGAATTACTGTATGTATACCTATATCCATTCTTCTTCAGATTCCTTTCCCATGTAAGTTATTACAGTATGTTGAGTAGAATTCCTTGGGCTATTCAGGAGGTCTTTGTTTATTATCTATTTTATATATAGTAGTGTGTATATGGTAATACTCAACTCCTCATTTGTCCCTCCCCTCCCACATTTCCCCACTGGAAATCATGTTTGTTTTTGAAATCTGTGAGTCTTTTTTTGTTTTATAAGTTCATTTGTATCATTTTTTAAGATTTCACATATAAGTGATATCATATGATATTTATGATTTATTTCACTTAGCATGATAATCTCTAGATCATCCATCTGGTAGTTTTAATATTGTCAAAATGCCAAGTTTTCTAAAATTTTTTGGCAATGCTGAGGGGAAAACATGATCTTCCCTTCTTTTGCAAGTGGTACTTTCCAACTTCTTTATTTCAATAACTTGTAATGACAGGTAAAATGATCATAATATTTATTATACCTATTTATTTTGAGAATATTTTCTAATTCCTCACTCAGAGGTTGTAGATACACACAGTGATTTAGTTTATTTTAAGCAAATCTTACAAAGTGCATTTAAAACAATTATACCAAATGTAACTGTTTTCAGTGAAGTACCTGAAAAAGCACCAGTGTGAAATTGGGGAAACTGAGCTAATAAATAATATTTAAGGATCTGCATCATTCCAAAGGAGCTGAAAAGCAAAACAATGTGAGTTTAAATAAAGCAGTCCTTCATGTGTGCCTGTGAAGAGGACCTACCCTATAATACAAACATTCAGGCACACGTGTCCTCCTCGTAGAGTCTCCCCAAAGCAATTGAATTCACATGATGCCTTGTCTTTCTTCCTTTCTATCATTTCTCCATCTTTTCAGACCCTCAGAAGACAAACCTTCTATGAGTGAAACAACTGCATCAGCCACTGCTAAGATCTCATCTACAAAACACAATCTGTGATGCTTCATGCTGATATCTCATCCCTGTACATATATATATATATAAATATATTTTGTTTTGGTAAAAATGCTTAACGTGAGATCAACCTCTTAATAACATTTTAAGTGTACAATACCTTATCATTGCCTCTAGGTACAGTCTTGTACAGCAGATCTCTAGAATGTATTTAATCTGTCCTGTATTTAATGTATTAAATACAAATGTATTTAATTTGCGCTGCCACAGTTGTGCTCCTCGAGTGATCTAGCAGCGGTCTTGCTGATTGCTCTGGTTGCTCCCTTGTGGTGGACACTTCTTTGTACTGCACATATCCTATAGGAATTCACCTCTCTCTGTTTGGGGCTGCTGCTGCTGCTAAGTCACTTCAGTCGTGTCCGACTCTGTGTGACCCCATAGACGGAAGCCCACCAGGCTCCCCCTTCCCTGGGATTCTCCAGGCAAGAACACTGGAGTGGGTTGCCATTTCCTTCTCCAATATGTGAAAGTGAGAAGTGAAAGTGAAGTCGCTCAGTCGTGTCTGACCCTTAGCGACCCCACGGACTACAGCCTACCAGGCTCCTCCATCCACGGGATTTTCTAGGCGAGAGTACTGGAGTGGCTTGCCATTGCCTTCTCCGCTGTTTGGGGCAACTCTCTCCAACTCAAGAGAGTGTCTGAGTGTGTGATGTACCACTTGATTTTCTTCCCAGCTGACTGCTGCTCTTAATAAGATTTTTGTTTACATCCAATCCTTGTTGTAAGTTAGATGCACTAAACATCAGATAAAAAGGGAGAAGATTAGTGTCTCGTGGATACCCCTGGTTTCTTTGGGTGGTTTCAATTGCAGTGTTTTTCTACTTTGATGAGACTCGGTGTTCATGGGACTAGGGAGCTGCATAAAATGCAATGATGTGAACAAATCTGAAAGGCCAAACAGCACAATACAATTCGCCTTTGGGACTCTCTGGAACTTTGAAGGAGCATTATGGAACACTGCTGTGTTGAAGGTCCCTGGGCAGGTGTGAGGTGGAGACACATGGAAAGTTTCTGCGTATTGAATCAGTACCAGCCGTCGTTTTATGGAAAACATCCAATTAAGTGTTTTTTAGCCTTTCGTGTGGAAGAAATCTCATTCACATTAAACTAATTCAATGTTTCAGAGTAGGAAAGAAAGTCACTCAGGTACTGGAGATTAGATAATTCCCAGATGGGTCTATTAATTTGTCTGAAGCAGTGGCTCTTTTAAAGTGTGTTCTGGGGACCAGTAGCATCAGCATCACCTGGAAATTTGTTAAAAATGCAAATTACCAAATCCCACTCCAGACCTACTGATTCAAAAACTCCTCGGTGGCTCCCAGAAATCTGTTTTCCCTATGAAGGGATGCTGGGGAATATATGAATTTAAGAACCACTGTTTCAATGTGTATTTTTCAAAAGAAAGATTTTGAGATTTTCAGTCCATTAAAAGTTTTCTTAATATAGTAAAGTCCTTTGAAATAATTCTTCAAGTCAGATAAATACTTTTTTCTTTCAAGATAATTAATTAAAAACAATGACAATCATACTTGCTTGATAATTCTGCTTGTTGATGGTTAGTCAGAAAATATTCATATTTATTTCATTATAGCTGTCCCATTTTATTGCTTTGCTGACATGATTGAAGACAGGAGGGGAAGGGGATGACAGAGGATGAGATGGTTGGATGGCATCATCAACTCGATGGGCATGAGTTTGAGCAAGCTTTGGGAGTTGGTGGTGGACAGGGAGGCCTGGTGTGCTGTAGTCCATGGGGTCTCGGAGTCAGACACGACTGAGCGACTGAACTGAGCTGAACTGTGCACTGTCAATAGCCTGATGCATAGCTTTAATGCCTGTGTGTTTCTAAGGGAAACAAGAAAGGAATGCCTGTAGCTCCTCTGGGATCCATGGATTAATAATGAAGCAAAAATTAGTCATGGATAGAGTGTGAAACTCAATTCAGCTTCAGATTCTAAGTCTGAACAGCATTATTTTCTCCCATTCTAGGAGAGAGTACATATAGCATTCATTGCCTTGACAAGTATGCCAAAGGAGCTTGATGTTAGTTATTATCCTAGTGCTCCCTTTTTTTTTTTTAAATCCTGCTGCTGCTGCTGCTAAGTCACTTCAGTCGTGTCCGACTCTGTGTGACCCCACAGACGGAAGCCCACCAGGCTCCTCCATCCCTGGGATTCTCCAGGCAAGAACACTGGAGTGGATTGCCATTTCCTTCTCCAATGCATGAAAGTAAAAAGTGAAAGTGAAGTCACTCAGTCGTACTCTTTAATACTATTTCAGAGAAGTCTGCTGCAAGCTTCCCTGTTTATGCCATTATAAAGCTTGACTAATTGATAGAAACAAAAAATTAAAGAACTGTTCAACAGCCCAGTTTCTTATATGACTGTGCATGTATATTCTAAAGGGAGTATTAGAAATTGGCAGTATATTAAAAATGAATTTACGATGACTAAGGTCAGTTAAACTTTAATTCTTATGACCTGCTGCTGCTGCTGTGCTGCTGAGTTGCTTCAGTCGTGTCTGATTCTGTGCGACCCCATAGAGGGCAGCCCACCAGGCTCCCCCATCTATCCCTAAAAAGATGCCTTTTTATTATAAAGTGCTATTGCTTGTCTAAAAGTTTTCTTTGTCTGATACTAATATAGTTCTATCAGTTTTATTTTAGTTTGTAATCTTTTGGTATATCTTTCCTCCTCCCTTTGTTTTAGACAGTTTTTGTCATTTAAAACATACACCTTGTAAACAGCATATACAGTATTTTGTTATTTCTACCTAATCTGAAAGTCTTTGCCGTTTATAGAATATTTTTTCCATTAACATTTAATTTAATTAGTTATTACTGTAATTGCTTATTACTAAGTCTACCATCTTGCTTTTCTCTATTTACCCCTTCTCTTTCTTTGTTTCTTTTTCTCTCCTCAATTGCATATCTTGGGATTAATCAAGTGTTTTTGTTATTCTCATCCTTTCCTCATTTTTAGTAATAAGCTGATAGTAATATTTATCCAATCAGTCCATTCTAAAGGAGATCAGTCCTGGGTGTTCTTTGGAAGGACTGATGCTAAAGCTGAAACTCCAATACTTTGGCCACCTCATGCGAAGAGTGGACTCACTGGAAAAGACTCTGATGCTGGGAGGGATTGGGGGCGGGAGGAGAAGGGGACGACAGAGGATGAGATGGCTGGATGGCATCACCGACTCGATGGACATGAGTTTGAGTGAACTCCGGGAGTTGGTGTTGGACAGGGAGGCCTGGCATGCTGTGATTCATGGGGTCGCAAAGAGTCAGACATGACTGAGTGACTGAACTGAACTGAACTGAATATTTATCCTTGACTTATTAAAATTTATTTTGAATGAATACTTGTATACTTCCAAAATGATGTTACTTAATAAGGGTTTAACTCCATTTAACTGTTTCTTGGGGACTTTTTTCTTGTTCCTTTTTCACATTACAATCATTCCCTGTTTTTGTCTTTGAGAGTATTTATTATATTTATTTAAAATTCTTGGTCCATATGTTTTAGTAATTTGGATGATATGCATTCTTCAGCTTTTGTGTTTCTTACTGTATTCTCCCTCACCCGCCAAGTTTTATGGCCAGTGAGTTGCTCATGTGCCCCTCAATTACCATGTTGTCTGGTAGGAAGGGCTTGGGCTGCAATTCACAGTGTGTTTGGACGTAAGGGGGTAGATGAGCTCTCTAATGGACAGCTGCAGGTACCACAGAACCATTGTCCCCAACTCTGAAGGGTTCTGTCCCCCAGGTGAACCCTCAAGTTAGGGAGCAGGAATCTCCTTCCGCTTGGAGTTTAGGGTTTTAGACTAGAGAATGGAGGAATCAGTGGAAGATGCAACACAGTAGCCCCTAAATGTTTTTGTTGGTGTTCTGCTCTCATACTGTTTTGATAACACTGGGATTCCTGATCACAGTGTCAGTCAAAGGTGGTTCCAAAGCACCACATGTGGGAGAGGATGCGAAGATGGATGGAGACTGCTGCTGCTGCTGCTAAGTCGCTTCAGTCGTGTCCGACTCTGTGCGACCCCAGAGACGGCAGCCCACTGGGTTCCGCTGTCCCTGGGATTCTCCAGGCAAGAACACTGGAGTGGGTTGCCATTTCCTTCTCCAGTGCATGAAAGTGAAAACTGAAAGTGAAGTTGCTCAGTCGTGTCCTATTCTTCACGACCCCATGGGCTGCAGCCTACCAGGCTCCTCCATCCATGGGATTTTCCAGGCAAGAGTACTGAAGTGGGGTGCCATTGCCTTCTCTGTGGAGACTAAAAGAGAACTTAAAAGACTAAAAGAGAAATTTAAAAGAGTTCCGCTACAAGCTTTAGTCTCATGGTCTTCTGGCTAGGCTGTGTCTATCAAAGCCCCCATACCCACCCATGGCACACACACCCTCATAAAGAGATATAGTATAAGACACAGCAATCTCAGATTTCCTCAGGAACTTCTCATAGTTAGTATATGTTTCTTCAAATTCATGCTGTCTTTTCGTTTTATGATTTCTCCACAGAGACAAACGCAGTATCCTATGCTTGGTCCCCACAGAGGCAGGCCTGTTATTTCATTTATGATCCTCTCTCTGCCCTTTCCTCCCAGCTCTCTTGTTGAAACTCACAAAATGGGGTTCTATATTTTGATAGAGAAGAAGATTTGTGAATCAAAAACTAAGGCTGTGAATAAGTATGTGATACAATAATTTGCTCGGGGAAGATTATGTATTATGACAGGGAAAGTCCCTCTTCATTTCCATGTCTTGACCAGGTTCCAAATCCAGAAATCAGAGACTGAAATGAAAGTGAGTCCCGTGGCTCTTCCTTACCACAGGTTTTTTTTTAAAAATTTATTAATCTAGTAAAAAATGGCAATGTAAGTGTAAAGTCAATCTGGGTATAGAAAGAAAGAAAGCAAAGAAAGTGAAGTCGCTCAGTTGTGTCCAATTCTTTGTGACCCCATGGACTGAAGCTTACCAGGTTCCTCCGTCCATGGGATTTTCCAGGCAAGAGTGCTGGAGTGGGTTGCTATTTCCTTCTCCAAATCTGGGTATAAATGATTTTAATTCATTTTCATGGTGATTGTTCATGGAAACTTTTTTTTTTGGTATTTCCCATAAAGGAAAAAAAGTTTTAAAAAAAGGAACAGAAAATAAGAATTTTCTATACCAACTAATATGTTAGTAACAAATGAAGCAACACGAAGATGAAGCTGATAATTTAAAAAATTACTAAAATGTTTCCAGGGGATCAGTTCAGTTCAGTTCAGTTCAGTCGCTCAGTCGTGTCCGACTCTTTGCGACCCCATGAATCACAGCACGCCAGGCCTCCCTGTCCATCACCAACTCCCGGAGCTCACTCAAACTCATGTCCACAGAGTCGGTGATACCATCCAGCCATCTCATTCTCGGTCGTCCCCTTCTTTTCCCGCCCCCAACCTTTCCCAGCATCAGAGTCTTTTCCAGTGAGTCAACTTGTCGCATGAGGTGGCCTAAGTATTGCAGTTTCAGCTTCAGCATCAGTCCCTCCAATGGACACCCAGGATCGATCTCCCTTAGAATGGACTGGTTGGATCTCCTTGCGGTCCAAGAGACTCTCAAGAGTCTTCTCCAGCACCACAGTTCAAAAGCATCAATTCTTCTGCGATCAGCTTTCTTCACAGTCCAACTCTCACATCCATACATAACCACGGGAAAAACCATAGCCTTGACTAGACGGACCTTGGTTGGCAAAGTAATGTCTCTGCTTTTTAATATACTATCAAGGTTGGTCATAACTTTCCTTCCAAGGAGTAAGCGTCTTTTAATTTCATGGCTGCAATCAGCATCCGCAGTGATTTTGGAGCCCAAAAATATAAAGTCTGACACTGTTTCCACTGTTTTTCCATCTATTTCCCATGAAGTGATGGGACCAGATGCCATGATCTTTGTTTTCTGAATGTTGAGCTTCAAGCCAACCTTTTCACTCTCCTCTTTCACTTTCATCAAGAGGCTTTTGAGTTCCTCTTCCCTTTCTGCCATAAGGGTAGTGTCATCTGCATATCTGAGATTATTGATATTTCTCCCAGCAATCTTGATTCCAGCTTGTGCTTCTTCCAGCCCAGCGTTCCTCATGATGTACTCTGCATATAAGTTAAATAAGCAAGGTGACAATATACAGCCTTGACACACTCCTTTTCCTATTTGGAACCAGTCTGTTGTTCCATGTACAGTTCTGACTGTTGCTTCCTGACCTGCATACAGGTTTCTCAAGAGGCAGGTCAGGTGGTCTGGGATTCCCATCTCTTTCAGAATTTTCCACAGTTTATTGTGATCCACACAGTCAAAGGCTTTGGCATAGTCAATGAAGCAGAAATAGATGCTCTTTTGGAACTCTCTTGCTTTCTCCATGATCCAGCGGATGTTGGCAATTTGATCCCTGGTGCCTCTGCCTTTTGTAAAACCTGCTTGAACATCTGGGAGTTCACGGTTCACATATTGCTGAAGCCTGGCTTGGAGAATTTTGAGCATGACTTTACTAGCGTGTGAGATGAGTGCAATTGTGCGGTAGTTTGAGCATTCTTTGGCATTCCCTTTCTTTGGGATTGGAATGAAGACTGACCTTTTCCAGTCCTGTGGCCACTGCTGAGTTTTCCAAATTTGCTGGCATATTGAGTGCAGCACTTTCACAGCATCATCTTTCAAGATTTGAAATAGCTCAACTGGAATTCCATCACCTCCACTAGCTTTGTTCGTAGTGATGTTTTCTAAGGCCCATTTGACTTCACATTCCAAGATGTCCGGCTCTAGGTAACATCTACATGAAAACTATGCAAAAACAATCAGGCTGTTAGCAGGGGATCAGACCAAGATTATTTGGTGAAGTGAAAGTTTAGTCATTGCTGAAACTGTTTTCAGGACTCTTAAGGAAAATTCTTTAAAACATACTTGGGATAATGAAGAATTGGATGAAATAAAACTGTAATAGATGCTTTCTCTTCGAGGTCTATTATAGTCACTCTTGCAGTCCAGCCTAAATCTCACTATCTTGCTTTGGATTTACTTGAAGAGAAAATGTTTCATTTTTGTAAAGATCTGTTGGACACGGGGAAATTTCCCCTTCAATAAGATTATTTCTAGGCATTGGAACAATTGAAGCATTGTTTCTTCAAAATCGCTGGAATATACTTCAGAGGCTCTCCTGGTAGAATACACTTTAATTTAGGTCTTATCACTGCTCGTCAGAGCTTTTGTGTCCACCTCTCTTTTGTCTCCAAATGATGAGTAGAGTTGGCACTACACAGACAATTCAGAGGTATTCTGAATTGTCATTGTTTTGGAAGTTTTTATTCTTCCATAAACCATGGTAGAAAGATGCAGTATAAAGATGTTAGGTCAGACACTTAAAAGGTTTTTACACTTAATTCCATTGTGTGTTTTCTCTATCTGATGGTATCAATAATTTTATGTGGGGACATTTTCTTTGATGAGGTTCACAGAGTACAGGATGTTTTATTTTGATTGGTGTAGAAGTGGCTGGGGTGGCTATGTGGAAGAAAGCTTTCATAGTTTTCTAAATTTCATATGTTCTTTGCTCTATATTTTTCAGTTTCATCTAGGCACAAGTTTTTTATCCATGTGCCCTTGGTCCCTATTCTTATTCAAGAAAGGAGCACTGTGAGTCTTTGATTCTTCCTACAGAAATAAGGAAATGTCACACATTTATTATCAACACTTCATAAGATGCCTTCACCCAAATTCATTTGACAGTAAATGATTTTTAATTACACAATATGATTACAAGGTTATGGTTTTAATCTTCTTTCTTTACCAAATAAAGCAAAAGTGTGTTTTCACACACTGCAGATCAATTTTCCATGAATTCGTTGCTTTAAAATTTTCATTTTTCCTTTGTCAACTGTTTTGTTTCCCTCTTGCATGGCCTGGTTTATTCCTTTTATTCCTGTGGGAATAAATGTTTCATTTATATATTTATAAGCTTTCTCCTTTTAGTTACCCTTGAAACTCTTTAATTATTTTTGTTCTTATTTTTTTCTGTTATAAAATTAAAAATAGAACTGCCATGTGATCCAATAATCTACCTCTGGGTAAAACAAGTTGAAATCAATATTTTAAAGAGATGCCTGCATCTGCATGTCCATTGCAGCAATATTCACAATAGCCATGATGTGGAAATGATTCTTATGCCTTGGCAGATGAATGTAGGAAGAAAATGTGGCATATACACACAATGGAATATTATTCGACCTTAAGAAAAGAATTTTGTCATATATGACAACATGAATGAACCTAGAAGATATGATGTGAAGTGAATTGAGCCAGTCACAGAAGGACAGTACTTTGTGATTCCACTTAAATTCAGTATCTAAAATAGTCAAATATACAGAAGCAGAGAATAGAATGTGGTTGCTGGGGCAGGGGAGGGGGTGTTTTTGGTCAAGGAGTATTAAGTTCCAGTTATGGAAGATGAACATTCCAGAGATTTGATGTGTAACATGTGCCATAGTTAACAATATGGCTTTCTGTATTTTAATATAGGTTAAGAGAATAGATTTCTTGTTAAGTTTTCTTAACCCCAAAACAAAATGAAACAAGTCCACAAAAGAACATAAGGGCATTTTTGGAGGTTATGGATATGTTTGATTGTAGTGATGGTATCATGGATAGATGCATATGTTCAAACTCATCATGATGTATAGAGTATATACACACGTGATGTATAGAGTATATATAGAGAAAACACACAATGGAATTAAGTGTAAAAACCTTTTAAGTGTCTGACCTAACATCTTTATACTGCATCTTTCTACCATGGTCTATGGAAGAATAATTTTTATCAGTTATACCTTGATAAATGTTAATCAGCATTTTATTTATAATTATAGAGATATGTCAATTTTTTTTACCTTCTTCCTTAAAATCTTTTCTACCTCCAGATACATGTCCAGAGTTGTTTTGATTAGTTGGGATTATTGCTCTGTTGATAAGACGTCTCTGACCCTTTTGTGACCACATGGAGTTTAGCCCACCAGGCTCCTCTGTCTATGTGATTTTCCAGGCAAGAATACTGGAGTGGGTTGCCATTTCCTTCTCCAAGAGATCTTCCCGACCCAGGGATTGACTCCCCGTCTCCTGCAGTGGCAGGTGTGTTCTTCGCTGCTGGGCCACAGTGGGAGCCCAAGCAGGGTCACGTGTGCCTGTGTGCTGCTCTCTATATCCGCTTCTCATCTGCAGGAGGGGCCAGGTGGCGTGTTCCACGAGAGTCTCTTGATTTGGCTCTGTTACTATTTCCTTTAGATTTTCTATAGGAAATCCAACACTCTCATCCTTAGAAAAGTAATTTCTATTTTATTTTTCAGATTCTTGACTTGGAATTATTACAACATTGTAAAAACATGTGTTTTCTAGATATGTCATTGTAACATATATTACTAGTGAAAAGTTGGAGAGAATTTATGAATTAACCAATAGAAGAATGATACTATGACCTAGGTTATATTATTTTTATAATGCTATATTTTAAGGTGGAAAAGAAGATTACAAAATATTAATTCCATCATGTAAAGCATATGTGTGTGCTTTGGGGAAACATGATTGGAAGGATATCAAACAAAATGTTAGCAAAGGTTATCTGTTGTGAATGGTGGGGTTGTGTATTTTTTGTGTAACTTCTACTTTCATTTTAAAATTTTTATTTGGTTTATTTTTTTGTAAAAAGCAAAGTACATATATTTCTTTTTCTTGCAGTTACAACTTATTTCCACTTGGGGAAAAAATCAGTTCCTATTCACAAATTTAGCAATTACCTTATATAGCATGTTGCTTTCCTTTCATAGATTCTCATATATAATCTTGACATTCCCTCCAATATTCACTGCTATGTTCTTTATCTAGCCTGATTTCAAAGAAATATTTTTCTTCTGGGAAGCATTCTTTTCTCTTAATATTTTAATGTAGACAAATACTGGTTTTAAAGTTTTCTACTGATACACTATGATTGCCTTATTAAGTTCTAAAGTGAGAATTCCTAGGCCTATGTCTGGTGATAATTTCTAGGCCTGTGTCTGGATGGCATCACTCACCCAATGGACATGAGTTTGAGTAAGCTCTGGGAGTTGGTGATGGACAGGGAAGCCTGGCGAGCTGCAGTCCATGGGGTCGCAAAAAGTCGGACATGACTGAGCGACTAAACTGACATCTGGTGAGAATTATTTTTTAAGTTTGTAGGTCTGAAATGGATGCCTTGTCAGTGAAATTACATGCCTTGTCAGTAGGAGGCATATGTATGTTGGTCAGATTTTTTGTAAATTAAGTTTTGCAAGAAATAAAACTCTTTTGGTTCTACTTCTGCAGACCATGGGATGGATTTTTTAAAAAACTGAAAGGCACAGAAAATCTGTTATAAATTCAGAATGTAATATGTTGGCATAGAAATGATATTATTCGTCAATGAAGATTTTTATACCTTAATGGGATCTTTAAAATAATCTAGGAAAAACAGTTTGTTTGACAGACACAAGAACTCTGTTGCAGAGATGTACACTATCCAGGATCTCATGACAATTAATCGCATTTAACACATTGGGGCTTCCCTGGTGGCTCAGAGGTTAAAGCGTCTGCCTCCAATGCGGGAGACCCGGGTTCGATCCCTGGGTTGGGAAGATCCCCTGGAGAAGGAAACGGTAACCCACTCCAGTATTCTTGCCTGCAGAATCCCATGGATGGAGAAGCCTGGTAGGCTACAGTCCACGGGGTCGCATAGAGTCGGACACGACTGAGCGACGGAACAGAGAGGAACAAATGATTATTAAATAGCTACTATGTGATTGCAGCCATGAAATTAAAAGACGCTTACTCCTTGGAAGGAAAGTTATGACAAACCTAGATAGCATATTAAAAAGCAGAAACATTACTTTGCCAACCAAGGTCTGTCTAGTCAAGGCTATGGTTTTTCCCGTGGTCATGTATGGATGTGAGAGTTGGACTGTGAAGAAAGCTGATCGCTGAAGAATTGATGCTTTTGAACTGTGGTGTTGGAGAAGACTCTTGAGAGTCCCTTGGACTGCAAGGAGATCCAACCAGTCCATTCTAGAGGAGATCAATCCTGGGTGTTCGTTGGAAGGACTGATGCTAAAACTGAAACTCCAATACTTTGGCCATCTCATGTGACGAGTTGACTCACTGGAAAAGACTCTGATGCTAGGAGGGATTGGGGGTGGGAGGAGATGGGGACAACAGAGAATGAGATGGCTGGATGGCATCACCAACTCGATGGACATGAGTTTGAGTGAACTCTGGGAGTTGGTGTTGGACAGGGAGGCCTGGCGTGCTGAACTGAACTGATGTGACCAGCACTATGCTAGATATTAGGAATTTTTATTGTTTCTATTTCAGTTCAGTTCAGTCGCTCAGTCGTCTCCAACTCTGTGACCCCATGAATCGCAGAACGCCAGGCCTCCCTGTCCATCACCAATTCCTGGAGTTCACCCAAACTCATATGCATCGAGTCGGTGATGCCATCCAGCCATCTCATCCTCTGTCGTCCCCTTCTCCTCCTGCCCCCAATCCCTCTCAGCATCAGAGTCTTTTCCAGTGAGTCAACTCTTCACATGACGTGGCCAAAGTGTTGGACTTTCAGCATTAGCATCAGTCCTTCCAATGAACACCCAGGACTGATCTCCTCTAGGATGGACTGGTTGGATCGCCTTGCTTTCCAAGGGACTCTCAAGAGTCTTCTCCAACACCACAGTTCAAAAGCATCAGTTCTTTGGTGATCAGCTTTCTTCACAGTCCAACTCTCACATCCATCCATGACCACTGGGAAAACCATAGCCTGACTAGACACACCTTTGTTGGCAAAGTAATGTCTCTGCTTTTTAATGTGCTGTCTAGGCTGGTCATAACTTTCCTTCCAAGGAGTAAGCGTCTTTTAATTTCATGGCTGCAATCACCATCTGCAGTGATTTTGGAGCCCCCCAAAATAAAGTCTGACACTGTTTCCCCATCTATTTCCCATGAAGTGATGGGACCAGATGCCATGATCTTCCTTTTCTGAATGCTGAGCTTTAAGCCAATTTTTTCACTCTCCTTTTTCACTTTCTTTTTTTTTTTTGAGTGTAACAATTGTTTTATTATACATTTAGCTTTTAAAATATATTGTTAGGGAGGGAGCAAGGTGGCGGAGGAATAGGACAGCGAGACCACTTTCTCCCCCACAAATTCATCAAAAGAACATTTGAACGCTGAGTAAATTCCACAAAACAACTTCTGAATGCTGGCAGAGAACACCAGGCACCCAGAAAAGCAGCCCATTGTCTTCAAAAGGAGGTAGGAAAAAACATAAAAGATAAAAAGAGAGACAAAAGAGGTAGGGATGGAGCTCCGTCCTGGGAAGGGAGGCTTAAAAAAGAGAGATGTTTCCAAACACCAGGAAATACTCTCACTGGTGAGTCTGTGGTGGACCTTGGAACCTCAGAGGGCCACATAACTGGGAGGAAAAAGAAAGAAATAATTAAAACCCACAGATTACCTGCCAAACGGTAACTCCCAGCTGAGAAGCAGTGCAGACACCTGCATCCGCCATTAGCAAGTGGGGGCTGGGCAGGGAGGGGCCGGCAGAACTGCTTAGAGAAAGGACCCAGCCTGAATGACTTGAGGACAGTCTGGGGGAGCTGACTGGAGATAGCAGAGCAGACTGTGGGGTAGCTACCCCGCAAAAAGGCGAAAAGCCCTAACCTAAACCTCCGCCAGCCCCGCTCACAGAACAAAGGACTGAGCAGAGCTAGCCAGCTGTGGACAGCCCATCCCCCAGTGAGAAAGGCAGGGGAGGGCGGCCAGAGCCAGAAGTGGGCAACCGCGGCCCCAGAGAGGCATCCAATACCAAACTGCAGGCAGGCATCGTTGCTAACCAAGACTTCATGGGTTTCTGACCGGTCAACATCTGCCAGAGAAGGTGTACCGGCTATACACTCAGAAAACCGAGTGGGAGGGACCGGGTAGGCGATAAGTTGCAGCGACTGTGCTTGCGAAACACCTGGTCACCTGAGTTGCTCAGACCGGGGAAGGCACAAAATGGCAGGCCCAACCACGTCTGTGCCTTTGTGGAGTACCCAAGTACCTGAACCTGAGCCGCTCAGACCTGGAAAGTGCATACAACCCAGTGCTGGCCTTGGACAGTTCCCTGCAGAGCAACCTAGAGCCAGTGCAGTATAGACTGGGACAGCACACGCGCCGTGAGTGGGGGCAAACCCAGTGTGGCCGAGACACCGTGAGCACTCCCCACAGATGCCAGAGATATTTGTCTGCAGCATTCCTCCCTTCCCAGAACAGGACTGAAAAAGTGAGACTTAAAAAGTGTCCACCATCGCCCCCTATTGTCAGGGCGGAAATTAGACACGGAAGAGACCAGCAAACAGAAGCTAAAACAGAGGGAACCACCTTGGAAGTGACCGATGGAGAAGTCTAGAGACTACTCCAAGAATAAGACCGAAAACCAGAGGCAAGAGGCTTAAGCCCGAATCCTGAGAACACCAGAGAACTCCTGACCCCAGGGAACATTAATCGATAGGAGCTCATCAAACGCCTCCATACCTACACTGGAACCAAGCACCACCCTAGGGTCAACAAGTTCCAGAACAAGACATACCACGCAAATTCTCCAGCAACACAGGAAAATAGCCCTGAGCTTCAATATACAGGCTGCCCAAAGTCACTCCAAACCCACTGACATCTCATAACGCATTACTGGACACTTCATTGCGCTCCAGAGAAAAGAAATCCAGCTCCACCCACCAGAACACTGACACAAGCTTCCCTAACCAGGGAACCTTGACAAGTTACCCATCCAACCCCACACACAGTGAGGAAACTACATAATAAAGAGAACTCCACAAACTGCCAGAAGAGGGAAAGGCCACCCCAAGCAAAGCAATATAAGCAAGATGAAGAGGCAGAGAAATACCCAGCAAGTAAAGGAACAAGATAAATGCCCACCACACAAACAAAAGAGGAAGATATAGGGAATCTACCTGATAAAGAATTTCGAATTTTGATGGTGAAAATGATTCAAAATCTTGAAAGCAAAATGGAATTACAGATAAATAACCCGGAGAAAAGGATTGAGAAGATGGAAGAAAGGTTTAATAAGGATTTAGAGGAAATAAAAAAGAGTCAATATACAATGAATAATGCAATAGATGAGATCAGAAACACTCTGGAGGGAAAAAAAAACAGTAAAATAACGGAGGCAGAAGACAGGATAAGTGAGCTAGAAGATAGAATTGTAGAAATAAATGAAACAGAGAGGAAAAAAGAAAAACGAATTAAAAGAAATGAGGACAATATTAGAGACCTCTGGGACAATGTTAAACACCACAATATTCAAATCATAGGAATCCCAGAAGAAGAAGACAAAAAGAAAGACCACGAGAGAATAGGTGAGGAGATAATAGTTGAAAACTTCCCTAAAATGGGGAAAGAAATAATCACCCAAGTCCAAGAAACCCAGAGAGTCCCTAACAGGATAAACCCACGGCGAAATACTCCAAGACACATATTAATCAAATTAACAAAGATCAAACACAAAGAACAAACATTAAAAGCAGCAAGGGAAAAGCAACAAATAACACACAAGGGGGTTCCCATAAGGATAACAGGTGATCTTTCAACAGAAACTCTTCAGGCCAGGAGGGAATGGCAAGACATACTTAAAGTGATGAAAGAAAATAACCTACAGCCCAGATTACTGTACCCAGCAAGGATCTCATTCAAATATGAAGGAGAAATCAAAAGCTTTACAGACAAGCAAAAGCTGAGAAAATTCAATATCACCAAGCCAGCTCTCCAACAAATGCTAAAGGATCTTCTCTAGACAGGGAACACAGAAAGGGTATATAAACTCGAACCCAAAACAATAGAGAAAATGGCAACGGGATCATACTTATCAATAATCACCTTAAACGTAAATGGGTTGAATGCCCCAACCAAAAGACAAAGGCTGGCTGAATGGATACAAAAACAAGAACCCCATATATGTTGTCTACAAGAGACCCACCTCAAAACGAGGGACACATACAGACTGAAAGTGAAGGGCTGGAAAAAGATATTCCATGCAAAGAGAGACCAAAAGAAAGCAGGAGTAGCAATACTCATATCAGATAAAATAGACTTTAAAACAAAGGCTGTGAAAAGAGACAAAGAAGGAAACTACATAATGATCAAAGGATCAATCCAAGAAGAAGATATAACAACTAAAAATATTTATGCACCCAACATAGAAGCACCACAATATGTAAGACAATTACTAACAAGTATGAAAGGGGAAATTAACAGCAATGCAATAATAGTGGGAGCCTTTAATACCCCATTCACACCTATGGATAGATCAGCTAAACAGAAAATTAACAAGGAAACACAAAATTTAAATGATACAATAGACCAGTTAGACCTAATAGATCTCTATAGGACATTTCACCGCAAAGCAATGAATTTCACCTTTTTCTCAAGCACACATGGAACATTTTCCAGGATAGATCACATCCTGGGCCCTAAATCTAGCCTTGGTAAATTCAAAAAAATTGAAATCATTCCAAGATTCTTTCCTGACCATAATGCAGTAAGATTAGATCTCAATTACAGTAGAAAAACTATTAAAAATTCCAACATATGGAGGCTGAACAACACGCTGCTGAATAACGAATAAATCATAGAAGAAATCAAAAGAGAAATCAAAATATGCATAGAAATGAATGAAAATGAAAACATGACAACCCTAAACCTCTGGGACACTGTAAAAACAGTGCTAAGGGGAAGTTTCATAGCAATACAGGCACACCTCAAGAAACAAGAAAAAAGTCAACTAAATAACCTAACTCTACACCTAAAGAAACTAGAAAAGGAAGAAATGAAGAACCCCAGGGTTAGTAGAAGGAAAGAAATCTTAAAAATTAGGGCAGAAATAAATGCGAAAGAAACAAAAGAGACCATAGCAAAAATCAACAAATAAAAAAGCTGGTTCTTTGAGAGGGTAAATAAAATTGACAAACCACTAGCCAGACTCATGAAGAAACAAAGGGAGACGAACAAAATCAATAAAATTAGAAATGAAAATGGAGAGATCACAACCGACAACACAGAAATACAAAGGATCCCTAAAGAATACTATCAGCACTTATATGGCAATAAAATGGACAACTTGGAAGAAATGGACAAATTCTTAGAAAAGTACAACTTTCCAAAACTGAACCAGGAAAAAACAGAAAATCTTGACAGACCCATCACAAGCATGGAAATAGAAGCTGTAATCAGAAATCTTCCAGCAAACAAAAGCCCAGGTCCAGATGGCTTCACAGCTGAATTCTACCAAAAATTTAGAGAAGAGCTAATACCTATCCTACTCAAACTCTTCCAGAAAATTGCTGAGGAAGGGAAACTTCCAAACTCATTCTATGAGGCCACCATCACACTAATCCCCAAACCTGGTAAGGATCCCACAAAAAAAGAAAACTACAGGCCAATATCACTCTTGAACATATATGCAAAAATCCTTAACAAAATTCTAGCAATCAGAATCCAACAACACATTAAGAAGATCATACATCATGACCAAGTGGGCTTTATCCCAGGAATGCAAGGATTCTTCAATATCTGCAAATCAATCAACATAATCCACATTAACAAACTGAAAAATAAAAATCATATGATTATCTCAATAGATGCAGAGAAAGCCTTCGACAAAATTCAGCATCCATTTATGATAAAAACCCTCCAGAAGGTGGGAACATACCTCAACATAATAAAAGCTATATATGACAAACCCACAGCCAACATTATCCTCAATGGTGAAAAACTGAGAGCATTTCCCCTAAAGTCAGGAACAAGACAAGGGTGCCCACTCTCAACACTACTATTCAACATAGTTCTGGAAGTTTTGGCTACAGCAATTAGAGCAGAAAAAGACATAAAAGGAATACAAATTGGAAAAGAGGAAGTAAAATTTTCACTGTTCGCTGATCCTCTACACAGAAAACCCTGAAGACTCTACCAGAAAACTACTAGAGCTAATCAATGATTACAATAAAGTTGCAGGATATAAAATCAACACACAGAAATCCCTTGCATTCCTATACACTAATAATGAGAAAATAGAAAGGGAAAATAAGGAAACTATTCCATTCACTTTTGCAACGAAAAGAATTAAATACTTAGGAATATATCTATCTAAAGAAACAAAAGACCTGTACATAGAGAACTATAAAACACTGGTGAAAGTAATCAAAGAGGACACTAATAGATGGAGAAATATACCGTGTTCGTGGATTGGAAGAATAAATATTGTGAAAATGAGTATACTACCCAAAGTAATTTATACATTCAATGCAATCCCTATCAAGCTATCAATGATATTTTTCACAGAGCTAGAACAAATAATCTCACAATTTGTATGGAAATACAAAAAACCTTGAATAGCCAAAGCAATCTTGAGGAAGAAGAATGGAACTGGGGGAATCAACCTGCCGGACTTCAGGCTCTACTACAAAGCCACAGTCATCAAGACAGTATGGTACTGGCATAAAGACAGAAATATAGATCAATGGAACAAAATAGAAAGCCCAGAGATAAATCCATGCACTTATGGACACCTTATCTTTGACAAAGGAGGCAAGAATATAAAATGGAGAAAAGACAGTATCTTTAACAAGTGGTGCTGGGAAAACTGGTCAACCACTTGTAAAAGAATGAAACTAGAACACTTCCCAACATCATACAGAAAAATAAACTCAAAATCGATTAAAGATCTAAATGTAAGACCAGAAACTATAAAACTCCTAGAGAAGAACATACGCAAAACACTCTCTGACATAAATCACAGCAGGATCCTCCATGACCCACCTCCCAGAACATTGGAAATAAAAGCAAAAATAAACAAGTGGGACCTAATTACAATTAAAAGCTTCTGCACAGCAAAGGAAACTATAAGCAAGGTGAAAAGACAGCTTTCAGAATGGGAGAAAATAAAAGCAAATGAAACAACTGACAAATAATTAATCTCCAAAATATACAAGCAGCGCCTTCATCTCAGTTCCAGAAAAATAAACGACCCAATAAAAAAATGGGCCAAAGAACTAAACAGACATTTCTCCAAAGAAGACATACAGATGACTAACAAACACATGAAAAAATGCTCAACATCCCTTATAATCAGAGAAATGCAAATAAAAACCACAATGAGATACCATTTCATACCAGTCAGAATGGCTGCTATCCAAAAGTCTACATGCAATAAATGCTGGAGAGGGTGTGGAGAGAAGGGAACCCTCTTACACTGTTGGTGGGAATGCAAACTAGTACAACCACTATGGAGAACAGTGTGGAGACTCCTTAAAAAACTGGATATAGAACTGCCATATGATCCAGCAATCGCACTCCTGGGCATACACGCCGAGGAAACCAGAACTGAAAGAGACACATGAACTCCAGTGTTCATTGCAGCACTGTTTATAATAGCCAGGGCATGGAAGCAACCTAGATGTCCGTCTGCAGACGAATGGATAAGAAAGCCTTGGTACACATACACAATGGAGTATTACTCAGCCATTAAAAAGAATACATTTGAATCAGTTCTAATGAGGTGGATGAAACTGGAGCCTATTATACAGAGTGAAGTAAGCCAGAAAGAAAAACACCAATATAGTATACTAATGCATATATATGGAATTTAGAAAGATGAAAATGATAACCATGTATACGAGACAGCAAAAGAGGCACAGATGTATAGAACAGTCTTTGGGACTCTGTGGGAGTGGGCGAGGGTGAGATGATTTGGGAGAATGGCATTGAAACATATATATTATCATATGTGAAATGAATCACCAGTCCAGGTTCGACGCATGATACAGGATGCTTGGGGCTGGTGCACGGGGATGACCCAGAGGGAGGATAAGGGAAGGAGGGAGGTGGGAGGGGGGTACAGTAAGGGGAACTCATGTACACCCGGGGTGGATTCATGTCAATGTATGGCAAAACCAACCAATATAATATTGTAAAATAAAAAAGAATATATGTTGTTAAATTGAATATCTGTTACATTGTATCTGCATGCATTTGAATTTTTCTTTTTTTTGTTTTAATTTATTTATTTTATTTGGGGGCTAATTACATTATTGCATTGGTTTTGCTATACATTGACATGAATATGCCCCAGGATACATGTGTTCCCCATCTTGAACCCCCCTCCCACATCTCTCCCCATCCCATCCCTCTGGTTCATCCCAGTACACCAGCCCCGAGCATCCTGTATCATTCATTGAACTTGGACTGGCGATTCGTTTCACATATGATAATATACATGTTTCAATGCCATTCTCCCAAATCATTCCAACCTCACCCTCTCCCACAGAGTCCAAAAGACTGTTCTATACATCTGTGTCTCTTTTGCTGTATCGGAAGGACTGATGCTAAAGCTGAAACTGCAATACTTTGGCCACCTCATGAGACGAGTTGACCCACTGGAAAAGACTCTGATGCTGGGAAAGGTTGGGGGCGGGAGGAGAAGGGGATGGCAGAGAATGAGATGGCTGGATGGCATCACCGACTCTGTGGACATGAGTTTGAGGGATCTCTGGAAGTTGGTGATGGACAGGGAGGCCTGGTGTTCTGTGATTCATGGGGTCGTGGAGAGTCGGACACGACTGAGCAACTGAACTGAACTGATACAGGGTTATCATTATCGTTAAGTATATATATGCATTAGTATACTATATTGGTGTTTTTCTTTCTGGCTTACTTCACTCTGTATAATAGGCTCCAGTTTCATCCACCTCATTAGAACTGATTCAAATGTATTCTTTTTAATCGCTGAGTAATACTCCATTGTGTATATGTACCAAAGCTTTCTTATCCATTCTTCTGCAGATGGACATCTAGGTTGCTTCCATGTCTTTGCTATTATAAACAGTGCAGCGATAAACATTGGAGTACATGTGTCTCTTTCAATTCTGATTTCCTCGTTGTGTATGCCCAGGAGTGTGATTGCTGGGTCGTATGGCAGTTCTATTTCCAGTTTTTTAAGGAATCTCCACTCTGTTCTCTATAGTGGCTGTACTAGTTTGCATTCCCACCAACAGTGTAAGAGAGGGTTCCCTTTTCTCCACACCCTCTCCAGCATTTATTGCTTGTAGACTTTTGGATAGCAGCCATTCTGACTGGCGTGAAATGGTATCTCATTGTGGTTTTGATTTGCATTTCTCTGATTATGAGTGATTTTGAGCATTTTTTCATGTGTTTGTTAGCCATCTTTACGCCTTCTTTGGAGAAATGTCTGTTTAGTTCTTTGGCCCATTTTTTGACTGGGTCATTTGTTTTTCTGGTATTGAGCTGTAGGAGTTGCTTGTATATTTTGGAGATTAATCCTTTGTCAGTTGCTTCATTTTCTATTATTTTCTCCCATTCTGAAGGCTGTCTTTTCACCTTGCTTATAGTTTCATTTGCTGTGCAGAAGCTTTTAATTGTAATTAGGTCCCATTTGTTTATTTTTGCTTTTATTTCCAATATTCTGGGAAGTGGGTCATGGAGGATCCTGCTGTGATTTATGTCAGAGAGTGTTTTGCGTATGTTCTCCTCTAGGAGTTTTATAGCTTCTGGTCTTACATTTAGATCTTTAATCGATTTTGTGTTTATTTTTGTGTATGGTGTTAGGGAGTGTTCTAGTTTCATTCTTTTACAAGTGGTTGACCAGTTTTCCCAGCACCACTTGTTAAAGAGATTGTCTTTTCTCCATTGAGTATTCTTGCCTCCTGTTTCACAGATAAGGTGTCCATAGGTGCATGGATTTATCTCTGCTTTCTTCCTCTTTCACTTTCATCAAGAGGCTCTTTAGTTCTTCCTCACTTTCTGCCATAAGGGTGGTGTCATCTGCATATCTGAGGTTCCTGATATTTCTCCCTGCAATCTTGATTCCAGCTTGTTCTTCCAGCCCAGCGTTTCTCATGATGTACTCTGCATAGAAGTTAAATAAGCAGGGTGACATTATACAGCCTTGACGTACTCCTTTTCCTATTTGGAACCAGCCTGTTGTTCCATGTCCAGTTCTAACTGTTGCTTCCTGACCTGCATAGAGATTTCTCAAGAGGTCGGTCAGGTGGTCTGGTATTTGCATCTTTTTCAGAATTTTCCAGTTTATTGTGATCCACACAGTCAAAGGCTTTGGCATAGTCAATAAAGCAGAAATAGACATTTTTCTGGAACTCTCTTGATTTCTCCATGATCCAGTGGATGTTGGCAATTTGATCTCTGGTTCCTCTGCTTTTTCTAAAACCAGCTTGAACATCTGGAAGTTCACGGTTCACATATTGCTGAAGCCTGGCTTGGAGAATATTGAGCATAACTACTAGCGTGTGAGATGAGTGCCATTGTGCGGTAGTTTGAGCATTCTTTGGCATTGCCTTTCTTTGGGATTGGAATGAAGACTGATCTTTTCCAGTCCTGTGGCCACTGCTGCATTTTTCAAGTTTGCTGGCATATTGAGTGCAGCACTTTCACAGCATCATCTTTCAGGATTTGAAATAGCTCAACTGGAATTCCATCACCTCCACTAGCTTTGTTCGTAGTGATGCTTTTTAAGGCCCACTTGACTTCACATTTCAGGATGTGTGGCTCTAGGTGAGTGATCACACCATCATGATTATCTGGGTCATGAAGATAGTTTTTGTGCAGTTCTTCTGTGTATTCTTGCCACCTCTTCTTAATATCTTCTGCTTCAGTTAGGTCCATACCATTTCTGTCCTTTATCGAGCCCATCTTTGCATGAAATGTTCCCTTGGTATCTCTAATTTTCTTGAAGAGATCTCTTGTTTTTCCTAATCTGTTGTTTTCCTCTATTTCTTTGCACTGATCACTGAAGAAGGCTTTCTTATCTCTCCTTGCTATTCTTTGGAACTCTGCATTCAGATGCTTATATCTTTCCCTTTCTCCTTTGCTTTTTGCTTCTCTTCTTTTTTTTTTTTCACTATTTTTATTTTTTTATTTTTTGAACAGAGGAAAATTTATGCGTCGAACCTGGACTGGTCACTTATGATAATATACATGCTACAATTCCATTCTCTCCAATCATTCCACCTTCACCCTCTCCCACAGAGTCCCAAAGACTGTTCTAAATGCCTATGTCTCTTTTGCAGTCTCTTATACAGGGTTCAGGTTACCATTTTTCTAAATTCCATATATATGCGTTAATATACGGTATTGATGTTCTTCTTTCTGCTTCTCTTCTTTTCACAGCTATTTGTAAGGCCTCCTCAGACAGCCATTTTGCTTTTTTGCATTTCTTTTCCATGGGGATGTTCTTCATCCTGTCACGAACCTCTGTCCAGAGTTCATCAGGCACTCTATTTATCAGATCTAGTTCCTTAAATCTATTTCTCACTTCCACTGTATAATCATAGGGATTTGATTTAGGTTATATCTGAATGGTCTAGTGGTTTTCCCTACTTTCTTCAGTTTAAGTCTGAATTTGGCAATAAGGAGTTCATGATCCGAGCCACAGTCAGCTTCTGGTCTTGTTTTTGCTCTCTGTATAGAGATTCTCCATCTTTGGCTGCAAAGAATATAATTAATCTGATTTTGGTGTTGACCATCTGGTGATGTCCATGTGTAGAGTCTTCTCTTGTGCTGTTGCTTCTATTTTGTTTTTTATTATTTCCAATTTCCTTATAGTTTTGACCTTAGGAAGTATTTCTTCGACTATAAGTGATCTCTTTACTCTCTGAAAACCTGTTAACACAGTAATTTCTCATATTCTGTTTGTTTGGCATTGTCATTCTTTGTTATATGTTGCTTTCTAGGAGTTTTTTGTATATATAAAAGTCTTATTCCAAACATATAACATTTTATTTCCAAGTCCATGAAAATTGTGAGTAAATTCCTACTGAAGAAAACAAATAAATTGGAAAAATATAGGATCAAGAATTCTCATGCATGCACACATGCACATGAACATTTGTGCTCTCCCATCTCACTTCCCGGGTAACCTCTCCCACTTTTAACTCGGTATGCACTCTTTCTGACATTTTCTTATTCATTTAAACTTGCACACACAAAAAACGCACAACTATACATTTATTTTTACACAACTGTTATAATACACACAATTTACCCTTAAGTTAAATCTTACAGATTTTTTGATGTCAGACAGATGAGCCCATTTTTGTTAAAGACTGCATAATATTTCCAAGAATGATAGATAAAAATAATCACATATTTATCTACTTCTCAATATTTATCTACTGCACATAGACATTTGGAATACCTCTGTGGGCTGTTGTGCTGAGCATATCTAGTATGAACCTGCTCAAACCCTTCTTTGTATGATACGTGGACTTTAGTATGAGGAAACAGAAATGGAATCACAAGGCCAAATTGGGCAAATTTCTAGTAATACTGATTTTTAAATTCCTGCTACAGTGCCCTTAAAATGGTCTAGCAGATTATTACAGAATCTTCCTCCTCTTTCACTCACACTGTATGCTATCAACCTGATTGGACTACAACTTCTGTAAGGAGATTATAGGGGCAAATACTCTCCTGTAACTGGGCTTTGCTGGCTGGAATGCATGTGTAAAAAAGGTTCGATTAGGTTCGTGCTATAAAGTGGAACCACAGTTGCACAATTCATTCTTAAGAAGTGCTATAATACTGCTGAATATAAGTGACACGTCTGTAGAATGGCCCATAAGGGAGGGAGGGGATGGTAGGCGTAGACTAGAAAAATATCATCGCCAGAAATTATAGATATAATAGCTTTATTTTTACTCTAAATTTTTCTAAATTTTTGAATGCCAAGATACAGGGAGAAGGACCCAAAGAAATAGACTGCCTACGTATTAGAATGTATTGTTTGCTGAGATCTTTTTTTCATAAAAGATTAGTATTTCATATAGCTGATGAGATTCTTTCAATACTCAAAAGTCAATATGTAACTTAATTGTCGTCAAATAAGACTTTTGTAGATGCTCAGTTTAGAACTGCAGCCATGGGCTTCCCTGGTGGTCCAGTGCTTAAGGAGCCACCTTGTAATGCAAGGAACATTGCTTCAGTCCCTAGTTCAGGAAAATCCCACATGCCGTGGGGCGGCTGAGCCCGTGGCCACCTCTGCTGAGCCAGCGCTCGAGAGCCCAGGAGCCAAAACCACTGAGGCCCATGCGCCTAGAGCCTGCTCTCCAGGAGAAGGGAAGCCACTGCAGGGAGAAGCCCACTCACCACAGCTGGAGAGAGTTCACACGCAGCCACAAAGACCCAGCACAGCTGAAAAAATAAATAAATAAATCTGAAAAAACCGCAGCCATACATTATTCGCAGCGATTTTTTCAGTGTCAGTTTTGAACACAAGTAAAAACGAAGTTATTTTTCCTCCTTAATTTGTATTTAGGAAGAAGATACACACACACACACACACACACACACACACACACACCTCAATTCCAAATTTCTATCTACTGTCTATAGCAGTTTCAGCTTTATGGGTAAGAACTGAATTTTTACTGTTCTTTTTTCACTTTGTCCTCATAGTTCCTGCCAAGTGAGAGTTCACATGCAGATAAACCAAAATCATCCTACAAACCTGTCATTTCACCCATATTGTTTTCATAAATTTGCTACCTCCCTTGGTGAAAACATATGATTTTCTTCTTCAGTTCACCTGAAAATTGCTTCTTCAAGCCTTCATTTGGAACAGTATAGATGCGGGTATTTTCAGCAGTTCAGGGATATATTTGAATAAAGCCACACTCCCTCAATCTAGGGCAATGTCATCAATCACTTGTGTCTCAGGGGTTTGTTTTGTGGCCCCATAGATCTTTGGCTCCAAAATGAGATAAATCTCTCACTTACGAACGGGGTCCGCAGCTGCACTTGATGGAGCCTTTCTGTCCGTTTCTAGATGACTGGACTAAGGGTGCTCCCAGATGAAGTTTGTACTTGTGGACGTGTTCACTGAATGTATAGCTTTTTCCTAAAAGCTTAAGTATTCCAGCAAAAGAGAATTTTATCTAAGAATATCTATCTAAGAATTTTATTTTAATTTTATCTAAGAAACTAAGGGTCAAGTTTGAGAAAAATATATGAAAAATTTGTATTCCTTCTCAAGTTAAGTGTTTGAAAAAACACAGAAGGGAAAGTTCCAAATGTGGACAACAGTTCTAGATTGAGTAGATTCCTGCTAAGCACAAAAATTTCAACTATGAAGGAAAATCGCATTATCCAGTAAAATAACTTTTTAAATTATGATGGTAACAGTTCATTCTATGAAAAAATGGAAAAATTCAGAAAAGTAGAAAATTCCAACAATATTGGTAAAGAATGTGTCCATTAGTTTGTTTCCTTCTCATGTCATTTACATCTATATGTTTACATTATGTAATAATAATGCAATCCATTTTTACATTATGTAATAATAATGCTAATAAGTAATATTAAGCACTCAGCTAATGTGTACCTTCCAATTACTTTCTCATTCAATTCTAGTGAAAAAAAAACAGTAATACATGTACTATTAAATTCATTTTATAGATGTGAGGGATAAAACTTAAAGTAGTAAATTTTCCAGGACACAAATTTACTGTTTGGTCCTTTGCCTATGCACAATTTTGCATCATTGTCTCTTTCAATTTGCATTTTGAAACTAACATAATTATGTTACATTCATTGTCCATGTTGCTGTGTACCCTTTATAACAATAATTTCTAATGACTATTATGTCCATTAAATGCAAGTGCCTAAAATTGAACTATTCTAGGGTTGAAAATTGTATTACATTAAAAATTTTAGCAGAGTACTTTGTTAAATATATTAGCACACATCATCTTTTCCATATTTTGGATTATTTTCTTAGGATATATGTTCATGACTAAAATTTATGCTCCCCTAAAAGATAAATATTAACATTTTCAGTATGCTGGATGTGTATTATCAAGCTATTTTTCAAAAAGGTTCAGTTCAGTTCAGTTCATTTGCTCAGTTGTGTCTCTTTGCGACCCCAGGCATGCCAGGCCTCCCTGTCCATCACCAACTCCTGGAGTTTACTCAAACTCATATCCATTGAGTTGGTGATGCCATCCAGCCATCTCATCCTCTGTTGTCCCCTTCTCCTCCTTCTTTCAATCTTTCCCAGCATCACAGTCTTTTCAAATGAGTCAGTTCTTTGAGTCAGGTGGCCAAAGTATTGGAGTTTCAGCTTCAGCATCAGTCCTTCTAATGAATATTCAGGACTGATCTCCTTTAGGATGGACTGGTTGGATCTCCTTGCAGTCCAAGGGACTCTCAAGAGTCTTCTCCAACACCACAGTTCAAAAGCATCAATTCTTTGGTGCTCAGCTTTCTTTATGGTCCAACTCTCACATCCATACATGACTACTGGAAAAACCATAGCCTTGACTAGATGGACCTTTGTTGGCAAAGTAATGTCTCTGCTTTTTAATATGCTATCTAGATTGGTCATAGCTTTTCTTCCAAGGAGCAAGCAAGGAACAATATAACCAAAAAGGTTATATTGTTCTAAAAATTTACCAGTAGTTCTTAAGAGCAGTAGGTTTTCCACACCATTACCAACATCAGTATAGTATTTTAGCTTTTATAGGATACTTGAAATAGAAGTTTACTGAAATAATAATAATTAAAATGTTGTAGTGATGAATAAAATAATGAGTTAAAACTCCTTACTCACCTCTTCTCAAAATACACTCCTTGAAGTAGTGAACGTTTATAACTCCCTGTATTTGCTTCTGAGATACTTTCTGTGGTACAGGTACATATTTGTTTATGTATATATGTATGTTGGAGAAGACAATGGCAACCCACTCCAGTACTCTTTGCTGGAAAATCCCGTGGATGGAGGAGCCTGGTGGGCTGTACTCCATGGGGTCACTAAGAGTCGGACACGACTGAGCAGCTTCACTTTCACTTTTCACTTTCATGCATTGGAGAAGGAAATGGCAATCCACTCCAGTGTTCTTGCCTGGAGAATCCCAGGGATGGGGGAGCCTGGTGGACTGCCGTCTGTGGGGTTGCACAGAGTCAGACACGACTGAAGTGACTTAGCAGCAGCAGCAGTAACATATGTATGTATCCATCAGTCATAGTGTGACATGCATTATTCCTATTTAGTAATCTAATTAGTTATCTAAATAACGGACACCACACTGCTTCTCTTTTGTTATTTAGTCGCTAAGTTGTGTCTGAGTCTTTTTTGACCCCATGGACTGTAGCCCACCAGGCTCCTCTGTTCATGGGATTTCCCAGGCAAGAATACTGGAGCCGATTGCCATTTCCTTCTCCATGGTGTCTTCCCAATCCAGAGATCGAACCCATGTCTGTCTATCTATCTACCTATTATAGTGTGACATGCATTATTCCTATTTAGTTATCTAAATAATGGATACCACTCTACTTCATAGATACAATGTAATCTCAGAGGGTCTGTGATACGCTTTTGCATTTCCCTGAGAGGTCAATTGCTTTTGATTGTTACTGGTGCATGCTAGCCTGTTTTGGGTGGAGAAGGCAATGGCAAGCCACTCCAGTACTCTTGCCTAGAAAATCGCATGGACAGAGGAGCCTGGTGGGCTGCAGTCCATGGAGTCGCTACTAGTCAGACACGACTGAGCGACTTCACTTTCACACATTGGAAAAGGAAATGGCAACCCACTCCAGTGTTCTTGCCTGGAGAATCCCAGGGAGGGCAGAGCGTGGTTGGCTGTCGCCTATGGGGTCGCACAGAGTCGGACACGACTGAAGCGACTTAGCAGCAGCAGCAGCAGCAGCCTGTTTTGGGAAGCAAGGGGAGTCTGTTTTCCTGGGCTAGCCTTAGTTTTATACAGATCCTTAGTCCTTGATTCTCAGGGGTGGGGTTTTCTCAGTGATCCTGCCATTGCACCTGTATTAGGACCCATCTAATGGATTGAGTCCAGGATGGTTTCCTACTCATTCCTTAAGGGAATTTTCTTTTTCCGTTTTTCATTTTCCATAGTGGCAGTGGATCTTTTACTCTGCCCTCAGGGATTAACGTTTGTGGCCCTTTCCCCGATGGCTTAAACCTTGTGTTGCCTAGAGGAGAAGGCACAGGGTGGCATTTTGTATTTTCCCCCACAGGCTGCCTTCCCGCCCTCTCGGTCTGCAACACCAAGTGAGGCTTTCTTCCGTTTCCCCCTTCCCCTGCTCTTTGTCTTGTGCATTTGGTGAGTCCTGTGTACCCAATGAGTTCATGGAGAAGAGTCTCTAAGTGGGTGCAAAGTCTTGTGTGTCAGCAACTCTTAGGGTTTCTGTTCTCTTACTGTTGCTCACACTGGGTCTTCCACAATTCACTAAAAATTTAGTTGAACCCCTTTTATCCCCCTGTACGAAGATCTCATCTTCATCCTGCTGCAGCTATTACAACAATGCTCATGCCCTGTCTCTCCTTTGATATTAGAGTCATTGGTTGTTCTATTACCACAGCTTTTTGATGTGTCCAAGAAACATTATAATTTTGTACATTATCCTGCATTTTCTTGTCATTAGGGTGGGAGTGATGTTCTTGCAAGCTTTCTACATCTTAGACAGAAACTGGAAATCTGTCTACTTTCATGAAAAGTATTTTACAGATATGCCTATAAACTATCTTTTACTTTTGCTTGTTTTTTTTTTCTGACTTCTTTCAGTGTTTTCTCTGCAATTTTTATATTTAGATTGTTTTCCTATGATGTTTTTGGAACTGTGCTTTTTCTTTCCTCAATATGTTGTCTTTTCTCCAGGACTGGCTCCGTTTACTACACTGTACTGCTTTTAAAAAAATTTATTTTTTAGTAATTTCTCAAGATTAATAAGTGTAATCTATAGCATAGTCAGCTTGGTAGGAGTTTCTTTGACCATAGCAGATAATTTGCTCTTATCTCTGTCTTCAATTTGGGATCATGGTTATCTACATTCATGGGGAGTCTGACATGATTTAACCTTAGCTTTCTACTTAGTCCTGCAAACCTCTGTGC
Source organism: Moschus berezovskii (assembly GCF_049115385.1). NCBI lineage: Eukaryota > Metazoa > Chordata > Mammalia > Artiodactyla > Moschidae > Moschus > Moschus berezovskii. The sequence continues at coordinate 60,934,868 of NC_142481.1, read as the reverse complement.
CCATAGATTTTAGTCCATCAGTTCAGTTCAGTTCAGTCGCTCAGTCGTGTCCGACTCTCCGCGACCCCATGAATCACAGCACGCCAGGCCTCCCTGTCTATCACCAACTCCCGGAGCTCACTCAAACTCATGTCCACAGAGTCGGTGATGCCATCCAGCCATCTCATTCTCTGTCGTCCCCTTCTCCTCCCGCCCCCAACCTTTCCCAGCATCAGAGTCTTTTCCAGTGAGTCAACTCGTTGCATGAGGTGGCCAAAGTATTGCAGTTTCAGCTTTAGCATCAGTCCCTCCAATGAACATCCAGGATTGATCTCCTTTAGAATGGACTGGTTGGATCTCCTTGCAGTATAAGGGACTCTCAAGAGTCTTCTCCAACACCACAGTTCAAAAGCATAGATTCTTCGGCGATCAGCCTTCTTCACAGTCCAACTCTCACATCCATACATGACCACGGGAAAAACCATTGCCTTGACTAGACGGACCTTGGTTGGCAAAGTAATGTCTCTGCTTTTTAATATACTATCAAGGTTGGTCATAACTTTCCTTAGTCCATCAGTTCCCCCTAAACTAGTCCCATCTGGTGTTTACCAACACTAGAGAGGACTTTCTTTCAAGATTTATGGACTTCTGCAACTCTAGCTATGCCCTCTCAGAGTCTCAGCAGGTATGACCCTAGTTCAGTTCAGTCAGTTCAGTTGCTCAGTCGTGTCCCACTCTTTTCGACCCCATGGACTGCAGCACACCAGGCTTCCCTGTCCATCACAAAATCCTGGACCTTGTTCAAACTCATGTCCATTGAGTCAGTGATGTCATCCACCATCTCATCCTCTGTTGTCCTCTTCTCCTCCTGCCTTCAATCTTTCCCAGCATCAGGGTCTTCTCCAATGAGTCAGCTCTTCACATCAGGTGGCCAAAGTATTGGAGTTTCAGCTTCAGCATCAGTCCTTCCAATGAACATCCAGGACTGATCTCCTTTAGGATGGACTGGGTGGAACTCCTTGCAGTCCAAGGGACTCTCAAGAGTCTTCTCCAACACCACAGTTCAAAAGCATCAATTCTTCGGTGATCAGCTTTCTTTATAGTCCAAATCTCACATCCATACATGACTACTTGTAAAACCATAGCCTTGACTAGACAGGTCTTTATTGGCAAAGTAATGTCTCTACTTTTTAATATGCTGTCTAGGTTGGTCATAGCTTCTCTTCCAAGGAGCTAGTGCCTTTTAATTTCATGGTTGAAGTCACCATCTGCAGTGATTTTCAGTCAGTTCAGTTCAGTTCTGTCACTCAGTCGTGTCCAACTCTTTGTGATCCCATGAATCACAGCACGCCAGGCCTCCCTGTCCATCACCAACTCCCGGAGTTCACTCAAACTCATGTCCATCGAGTCGGTGATGCCATCCAGCCATCTCATTCTCTGTCATCCCCTTCTCCTTCTGCCCCTAGTCCTTCCCAGCATCAGATTTTTTTCCAGTGAGTCAACTTGTCACATGAGGTGGCCAAAGTATTGGAGTTTCAGCTTTAGCATCAGTCCTTCCAATGAACACCCAGGATTTATCTCCTTTAGAATGGACTGGTTGGATCTCCTTTAGAATGGACTGGTTGGATCTCCTTGCAGTCCATAGGACTCTCAAGAGTCTTCTCCAGCACCACAGTTCAAAAGCATCAATTCTTCGGCGATCAGCTTTCTTCATAGTCCAACTCTCGCATCCATACATGACCACTGGAAAAACCATAGCCTTGACTAGACGGACCTTTGTTGGCAAAGTAATGTCTCTGCTTTTTAATATGCTATCTAGGTTGGTCATAACTTTCCTTCCAAGGAGTAAGCGTCTTTTAATTTCATGGCTGCAATCAGCATCCGCAGTGATTCTGGAGCCCAAAAATATAAAGTCTGACACTATTTCCATTGTTTCCCGATCTATTTGCCATGAAGTGATGGGACAGATTTCTTGATCTTAGTTTTCTGAATGTTGAGCTTCAAGCCAACTTTTTCACTCTCCTCTTTCACTTTCATCAAGAGGCTTTTCGTCCCTCTTCACTTTCTGCCCTAAGGGTGGTGTCATCTGCATAGCTGAAGTTATTGATATTTCTCCCTGCAATCTTGATTCCAGCTTATGCTTCATCCAGCCCAGCATTTCTCATGATGTACTCTGCATAGAAGTTTAATAAGCAGTATGACAGTATATAGCCTTGATGTATATTCCTTTCCCAATTTGAAACCAGTCTGTTGGTCCATGTCTGATTCTAACTGTTGCTTCTTGACCCTCATAGTATTGGTTAATTTAAAAAACTCCTCAAGTGATTCTAAAGCCTGATCAATTTAAATTGGGAGATTGGGATTGACATATACGCACTGCTATGTTTAAAATAGTGAACCAACAAGGACCTATGATATAGCACAGGGAACTCTGCTCAATATTCTGTAACAACCTAAATGGAAAAAGAGCTTGAAAAAGAAGATACATGTATATGTAGAGCTGAATCACTTTGTTGTATACCTGAAAGACAACATTATTAATCAACTATATTCCAATATAAAATAAAAATAAAAAAATCCACTTAAGTTCTTATTCTACAGTTTTCATGACCTTACTCAGTAGCAAAACCTTCATGGCAAATTGAGTTTTAAAGATTGTAGAGAATTTAGAATTGTGGAAAAAAGAAAACAAGTTATTCTTAACAATGAAAGTAGCACAATCAAAGAAACAGGCAGAAAAGAATGTAAGTGAGGTGAATGCTGCATTACTGCAATATAGCACGCTTGTTGGAAATTAGTTTGGGGCTAAATTTAGGATGGTCTTGGAAGTGAAACTAAGGATACCAGGGTTCACTCTCTAGATAACAGGAACTCAATTAAGGTTTTTGAAAGGAAGAATAATATGATTAATGCTGCCCACAAAAAACTAATCTACTAGCTTGTATATCCCTGACTGACATCCAGAGACTAGAAGTAGAAATAATATTTGCAATATTCTAGGAAAGAGTGATTGTGGGCTTGAATAAGAGGTTGATCACTGGAATGTAAAGGTTGTGACAGATGTGAAAACTAATAAGGCAAAAGGATCAGTGGAAAGAGAGGGCAGCATCAAGGGTAGTACTGAGGTTTTAAATGTAAATGATTAGAAAAACTAAGCTGTCATTTACAGCAACTGGGAACAGAGAAGCAAAAGCAGCTTTGGGGAAAAGATAAAACATTTAATTGGGGTCAAAACTCTTTTAGGGGTTGCTGGTACTTCCAACTGGTTTTAAGGCAAACTAGTCTAAGTTCATTAATGCAAAAAATACAGTCCATCAGGCATGCAAACTTTCTGTTTTTAATAGTAAAATTCTATAATTGAGATTTTTCTCATTTAATCCAGGATACCCTGTGGATACATTGAATTAATACTCAATTTATTCATTTTTATTTTAATATGTAATATTTCACTTCATAATAATAATTTGATCTTTCAGAGAATCTTCAAAACTTTACTTAAATCATTTAAAGAATAAGTCAGGAAATTTGATTTACTTTCTAGTACAAAATCCTATCACTGATTACCCTCTGGTTTCTTTTGTGATTAATTTTGATAGTATGCTTTAATTTTATTTAATGATATGACTTCCATTATTTTTAGCCTGTATTTAAAAATAATTTTTATCAAATTATAATGTCCATACAGAAAAGTGCACAAATACCAAGTATAGACTGAAGAATTTTCACAAATGTCCCCTCCATTTTACTGCCTACCTCTTCCAGAGGAAACAAGTTCTTTCACTTTTACATTATTTTTGCCTGAATGGAATCATACAATATGTACTATTTTGTGTCTGGTTTCTTTCATTCAAAGTTATGTCCATGCTATTGTTCCATTCTGTTATTTCTTTTTATGAATTCCTCTGATCTTTATTGATATTTACATTGTTTCTGGTTTGCAGCTATTCAAAGAATGCTATTATATTGTAGTTATGTAAACCTTTCAGTCAGTGTATGTATGGATGTTTGGGTTCATATTTAGATTTGTGATTTTTGAGGGTGGGGATGGTAGGGTTTGTGCACGTCCATCATTTTGTAGAGAGTACCAAATAGTTTTCCAAAGTGGAAATGATGCGAGTTCCAGGTTTTCCTCATCCTTTTCTGTCCTTGGTGATCCACTGGTCTTTTAAATTTCAGTCATTTTTGATGTATATGCAATTGTAAATTACTGTGGAGTTAGTTTACATTTTGTGGTGGTTAAGGAGACTGGATATTTTCTTATGCTTATTGACTGCACATTATCCTCATTTAAGAAGGAGTTGCAAAAGATTCTTGGCCATTTACATTTTTTTTGTATGCAAGGAGTTTTATTACAGAATTTTAAAAAATTGAAGTGTAGTTGATATCCATTATAATTATTATATTTATAATTGCAGGGAGAGATAAGAAAGCCTTCCTCAGCAATCAATGCAAAGAAACAGAGGAAAACAACACAATGGGAAAAACAAGAGATCTCTTCAAGAAAATTAGAAATACCAAGGGAAACTTTCATGCAAAGATGGGCTCGATAAAGGACAGAAATGGTATGGACCTAACAGAAGCAGAAGATATTAAGAAGAGGTGGCAAGAATACATAGAAGAACTGTACAAAAAAGATCTTCATGACCAAGAGAATCACGATAACGTGATCACTGACTTAGAGCCAGACATCTTGGAATGTGAAGTCAAGTGGGCCTTAAAGCATCACTATCAACAAAGCTAGTGGAGGTGATGGAATTCCAGTTGAGCTATTTCAAATTCTGAAAGATGATGCTGTGAAAGTGCTGCACTCAATATGCCAGCAAATTTGGAAAATGCAGCAGAGGCCACAGGACTGGAAAAGGTCAGTCTTTATTCCAATCCCAAGGAAAGGCAATGCCAAAGAATGCTCAAACTGCTGCACAATTGCACTCATCTCACACGCTAGTAGTTATGCTCAAAATTCTCCAAGCCAGGCTTCAGCAATATGTGAACTGTGAACTTCCAGATGTTCAAGCTGGTTTTAGAAAAGGCAGAGGCACCAGAGATCAAATTGCTAACATCTGCTGGATTATAGAGAAAGCAAGAGAGTTTCAGAAAAACATCTATTTCTGCTTCATTGACTATGCCAAAGCCTTTGACTGTGTGGATCACAATCAACTGTGGAAAATTCTGAAAGAGATGGGAATCCCAGACCACCTGACCTGCCTCTTGAGAAACCTGTATGCAGGTCAGGAAGCAACAGTTAGAACTGGACATGGAACAACAGACTGGTTCCAAATAGGAAAAGGAGTGCGTCAAGGCTGTATAGACAGAGAATGAGATGGCTGGTTGGCATCACCGACTCGATGGACATGAGTTTGAGTGAACTCTGGGAGTTGGTGATGGACAGGGAGGCCTGGCGTGCTGTGATTCGTGGGGTCACAAAGAGTCAGATACGACTGAGTGACTGAATTGAACTGAATGTAAATATTATATATTATATAATTTTCAAGGGTACAGTACAGTGATTCACAGCTTTTAAATTCTGTACTCCATTTATAGTTACTGTGAAATACTGGCTGTATCCCCTGTGTTGTACAATATATCCATGTAGTTTATTTTATACATAATAATTTATACCTCTTAATTCCCTACTGCTATCTTGCCCCTCCTTCCTTCTTTTCCCCACTGGTAACTACTAGTTTATTCTGTAAATCTGTGAGTATGTTTCCTTTTTGTTTCATTCACCAGTTTATTTTTTAGATTCCGCATATAAGTGAAATCATACAGTATTTGTCTTTCTCTGTCTGCCATTTCACTAAGCACAGTACCCTCCAAGTCCATCTCTGTCCTTGCAAATGGCACAATTTCATTTTTTTTTTTATGGCTGAATAGTATCCCATTGTAGCTATATAGACCACATCTTCATTTGAAGGGCACTTAATTTGCTTCCATATCTTGACAATTGTAAATAATGCTGCTGTGAACATTGGGTTCCATGTATCTTTTTGAAATAATGTTTTTGTTTTATATCCAGGAGTGGAATTACTGAGACATGTGGTAATTCCATTTTTAGTTTTTTGAAAAACCTCCACACTGCTCTCCTCATTGGTCATACTATTGAATATAATTTTTTGACATAAAGTAATTTTTAAGATAGCTTAAGGAAGACTTCTGTTAGTATATAACAAGTTTTTTCATGGAAATGTGAAAGACTGCTGAATCTTATCATATATTTTCTTTGAAACTGTCAAAGTGACCATACATTTTTACCCTTTATTCTGTTAATGTGATGAATTGTGTGATTTATTTTTATATGTTAAAACCCGTTTCTCATTCCTAAAATTAATCCAACTCATATATATTTCTGGATTATTTTTGCTAATATTTTATATAAAATTTTGTATGTATGTTTTTGACAGATATTTAGTATAGTAGTTATGCTGGTCTCAGAATAGTTGAGAAATTTCTTCTTTTTTTCTACTCTCTAGTTTTAAAAATAAGATCAATATTAATTATTTCTTAAATACATGGAGAAATTCAATTATAGAATCATGTCAGTCTGAAGTTTTCTCTGAAGATTTTCATTTCATGATGAAATACTGTAATACTTAATAGATATACATTTCTTAGTTTTTCTGTTTCTTATGCCAGATTTACTAAGTTGTACTTCACTAGAAATCTGTTCATTGTTTAATCTAAATTTATATAAAGTTGTTTATATATTTTTACATTTTTTTGTAGTTTTCATTCCAGATGTTGTTTGCTTGAATTTCTTTCTCTTTGTATTTCTCTCTGAAGTCTTCCCATGGAGTTGATAGTTTTATTAAACTACTATTTATTTTATGAAACTGTTAGTTTTCAAATGTTGCAGTTAAAATGTTTTCTTTGTGTGCCTTTTTTTTTTAAATTTCTTACCTAATTTTACAGTTATCTTACTTTTGTTGGATAACTTACTGAGTTGGATGCTTAGATCATGGAATATTAGCATTTATTCTTTTTATAAGTATGCCTTGAAAGAGAAAGTGAAGTCGCTCAGTTGTGTCCAACTCTTTGTGACAGCATGGACTGTAGCCTACTAGGTTCCTCCGTCCGTGGGATTTTCCAGGCAAGAGTACTGGAGTGGGCTGCCATTTCCTTCTCCAGGGGATCTTCCCAATCCAGAGGTTGAACCTGGGTCTCCCGCACTGCAGACAGATGCTTCACCGTCTGAGCCACCAGGGAAGCCCCTATCAGAGAGTCTTTACAGAAGATTCAATACAATTATATTCATTATCTTTCCATTTGACTGATTTAAAAATTACATTGTAACATTAACTTTGGCTTAGATATTGGGAGATTTTCTTGTTATACTTCTGTTCAGTTCAGTTCAGTTCAGTTGCTCAGTTGTGTCCTACTCTCCGCGACCCCATGAATCACAGCACGCCAGGCCTCCCTGTCCATCACCAACTCCCGGAGTTCACTCAAACTCATGTCCACAGAGTCGGTGATGCCATCCAGCCATCTCATTCTCTGTTGTCCCCTTTTCCTCCCGCCCCCAACCTTTCCTAGCATCAGAGTCTTTTCCAGTGAGTCAACTCGTCGCATGAGGTGGCCAAAGTATTGCAGTTTCAGCTTTAGCATCAGTCCCTCCAATGAACACCCAGGATTGTTTCTAATTCCCTTTGATCACATATGCAAGGAATTGTCTCAATCCTTGTAAATTTGTTGAAACTTACTATGGAACAGTACATTATCAATTTTGAAAAATTCTCCACATCACCTTGGGAGAAATGTGTGTTCTCCAATTTGTGAGGATGGTGTTGTATATACTGATGTGATCAAAATTTTAAAATTTTGCTCTTCAAAACTTTTCTGTCTTTACTACTAATACTGACTTCTCTTATTCGTTACTGAGAACAATATGTTAAAATTTATTACTTTGCTTTTATATTTCATATACTAGTCTATAAGATACATAATATCTTTCTGATGGATAGATTATTTAATCACAATAAAATATCTTATTTTTTTCTTGAGTAATCTTCTTGCCTTGGAGTTGACTTTTTTTTTCTGTTGATAAAGCTATACACACCCTTCTGGGGAATGTTTGTATTGAATGTAATTTATTCTTTTACTGTGAAAACCTCTTTATCATTGTATTTAAGTCATATATGATTATTGTGCTTCATTTTATTTAGCCAGTCTCACAAGTTTTCCTTTAAGAAGTATGTAGTACACTTAAATTCAATTGAATTACTAATATTTTCTGAATGTGTAGTAATTTTAGCACTTAAAACTTTTTGTATGCTGGTGAAAAACTCAGTTTTGCTTATCTGGAGCTCTTTTCATTTTGCTTCTGTTTTGAAGGATGTTTTCTCTTAGGTGTAGTTATCTAAATCGAAATACTTTTCTTTCAGCACTTTGATGGTGTCATTCCATTGATTTCTAATCTTCACAGTTTCTAGTCAAGTGTTACCTGGCATTGAAACATGTATATTATCATATGTGAAACGAATCGCCAGTCCAGGTTCAATGAATGATACAGGGTGCTCGGGGCTGGTTCACGGGGATGAACCAGACGGATGAGATGGGGAGGGAGTTGGGAGGGGGGTTCAAGATGGGGAACACATGTACACCCGGGCAGATTCATGTCAATGTATGGCAAAACCAATACAATAAAGTAAAGTAATTAGACTCCAATTAAAAAAAATAACCTATCAGCCTTACTGTTGTTCCTTTCAGGGTAATGTGTCTTTTCTCTCTAGCTGATTTTGTGATTTATACCTTGGTGCACATTGAATTCTCCAATTCCTTGAAAATGTGGAAACCTCTGCTAGTTTCCTCAGATTCTATAGGTAATGTTCCTCAGAGCCTGTAGCTGATGTTTTCACCTTTACCTCGTTAAGAACTTTTACATTATTAGTGGACGAAATCTGCACATACGTGCCTGATGGATTTTTCTGGAAGGCTGCTCTGGATGTTCATGTGCTAAAAATGCTCAGGAATTAAAAATCCCTGAAAATAAGTCCTTAACTAATGACTGGCATTTGTTGGTATATAAATCTTAATAGTTCCCCCACATTTGGGTAGGATAATCCTGGAGCATATGTTTTACACTATTTTTTTTAAAAAACTTTGAGCTTCCCCTAAGGGATTAGCCAGCATAATAATGTATCTTTTATCAGTTGCCATCCCTTCTCAGCATCACTTCCTCCGTGTTAGTGTTCCTTTCACTCTCAAATAAACCTCTTGTGACAGAATCCTAATCTCAGGGTTTGAGTCTACTCTAATCTCAGGAGACTAAAAAAACGATTGTTAAGACCCTCCTGTGTGGGAGGGTAATACAGAGGTCAGGTGATATGTGAAATCCTGGCTCAACTGTCTCACTGTGAATCCAATAGTTCATAAGTGCACTCTTGTGAATTCCCCAGTCCCTCATTGCATAATAAAAGCATATATGATTTGGCATAATTCGCATATTGGTGCCTGATTTCTGGAGGAAGAAGCAAAATATTTAGGAAAAACAAGTAGAATTCCTTAAAATTACTCCCTGGTCAAGAGACTAAATGAGAATCCATAATGCATCCTGAGAGAAATGGCAGACTTAGTGTCACCTTGTGGACTTAGAGGTTGCAGGGTTGGTAGTCCCTATTATATTTCCATTCAATAAGCTAGTCTGAGTCCTGAAAATATCAGGATACTATGAAAAATTATGAGGAACTGCCATAAATGTAACCCAAGTGATAGCACCAATCATATTGCCTTTTTGCAGTTGTCAACATGGTGATAAAGACAAATGTCAATATTATGAAAATGTTGGTGACTCCAAAGACCCTTGAGTATCAGGCACCTGCAGGGTCTAAGGACTGAGAGAGGGTGTAGCAGTAGCGGTCCCTGTAAGTGTTACTGCTAATGACTGGGCTTGAGGAATCTGGGCATCAGTTTCCAGAAGAGAAAAGCTTCTAGCAGGCTGTGCAGCAAGAGATCCACACAAGCTAAAACTACAGCTAACCCCAGTCATTCTGGGCTCTCTCACAGGAGTGCAGAAGCATTCAGGAAGTTATTACACTGTCAGTGGAAACTGATCATTATTACTATGAGGATATAGAGTTCACTTCAGTTCAGTTCAGTCGCTCAGTCTTGTCCGACTCTTTGCAACCCCATGAACCACAGCATGCGGTTCCCTGTCCATCACCAACTCCCAGAGTCCATCCAAACCCATGTCCATTGAGTTGGTGATGCCATCCAACCCTCTCATCCTCTGTCGGCCCCTTCTCCTCCTGCCCTCGATATAGAGTTGCTGCTGCATAATGAAGGCAGGAAGGTTCACTGTCTTTCCACGTGTGTACAGGCATGCTCAGTTGTGTCCCACTCTTTGAGAGCCCACCAGCCTCCTCTGTCTGTTATCCAGGCCAGAATACTAGAGTCAGTTGCCATTTCCTTCTCCAGGGGATCTTCCTGACATGGGGATTGAACCCTTGTCTCCTGCATCTCCTGCACTGCAGGCGGATTTTTTTTTTTTTTTTTTTTTACTGCTGAGCCACATCTTGCCCTACCTAATAACTTATGATAAATAAGTTCTAGTAGAAGGCATAACATAACAAGAGCATGGCAACCAGAGGCTGGCACCTTTAAGGGAGAGGCTCTTCTTTATCCCGCATCATTAGAAGTACTGTCCAGTTACAGAGGTAGGTTAGATGGTAGAAGAGAGACACACAGTGCATATTGGTTGCAGACTTTGGGTGCACGGCGATGAGACATGTCTCATGGCTCACTAAAACTCCTGCATGTCCATTTTAAAAACATTTGACCTTGAAGAACAGTGACAAGACTTGACAAAATAGTGCAAACTTAACTTGAGGTGTGAGTTGTTCTGAGCATTACAGAGGGCAGACTGCCTGTAGCAGATACTGTCAATACCTTCTCAAATCCCCAAAGCTTATCATGTCTGTGTGCTTTTGGTAATTGACAGCTGTCAGTATCTGTATCTTCATACTTTGTGGCTTGTTCTGGAAGGCTACTCCTCTATACCCAAGGAAGGTTAGAAATGCTCTGGAATTAAATAACATCTCAGCATTATCTCTCACCCTAATGCCTGATAAGAAAGAATGTACAAAAACCTCAGCCCCATCACGCCTTAGATGGGAAATATCTGAGCATAGTATGTGCTTTATAACATTTCCCAGAGTGACTCTAGTATTAAGTTATTGCCATCCTTTGTATCTTGCTGATTAGGATCTTTTTTGGTTGTGTCCCTTCCCTCCTAGAGCAGTTTCCACTTCCCTCCTGATGTTCCTGGCGTCTCCCAAAATGAACTACTTGCACTAAGATCTTTATGTTGGGCTCTGCTTTCAGAAAAACTCAAAACTAAGATTTGTAACCACTACATTTTGATAATTTTTTTTTTTTTTTTTGCCTCTTAGCCAACTGCTTGAGGATTAGAAAATCCCTTATGTGCAAAAGTACTTTTAAATACCAGACTCACTTCTCTGCTCTTCTTTTCTCCCTGGTTTCTTGACCCTTCGACTCCTTCCTGGTTTGATAGCCCTCTGATGCCTTGAAACAGCCTCTAAAAAGTGTGTCTAGTTATTACAGTTGTTCTCAGTAGGAGAGTTGGTCCAACATAACTGATAGCAGAAATCAATTTCTTTCATAAATCCATATGTGAATCAGAGAAACTTTAATGAGAACTTAAAAAGGCAGTTACTGCCTTCTTCCATGACATTTTGAAAACTCAGGGAACATTTGAAAAATGTAACATCCAGTTTTCTAGAGGTGAAAAATGATCAAGTCAAGCTGAAGGCGTTCTTACATTATAACTCTTTCAATCACCTTTGATTCTTTGTTTTCTGCCAGTCTCTACATCTTTTATGAGTAGTTCCTTTGCTCTTATTTTATGAGAGAGGATTAGACTTTTAAATTTGCTATTGTTTTCATGACATCTTCAGGGAGTAATTATCTGGCTTTTAAGGATCATACACTCATTCCTTTGGGGGTAAGGGAAAAAGTATAAAACATTCATATTTCTCTTCATTTTCATTCTAGTAAATATATTCTGAGGGGCACAGCATAGTGCTTTAAATGGAAAGAGAGGTTAGGGGAATGAAAAAGTGCTTGTTTGAAGAGTTCACCATTAAGACTCATTCTGTAGATTAATAGAGAGATCACCAGTCTCCAGGGTTAGCAAGTCAACCATTTCATTAAAATTAAATTTACATGAAAATGTGGAGAAAATGAGTAACATTTCAATCTTTGTTGGTAGCAGGTCAAAAAGCCACATCCCCATTGAATCTGGAACTCTGCTTTATAGTGACTTTTTCTATGACCTGTTTTCCAGGTCTCATTTTATTAACTAGCTAAAGGCTTCTGAGCGACTTCACTTTCACACATTGGAGAAGGAAATAGCAACCCACTCCAGTGTTCTTGCCTGGAGAATCCCAGGGATGGGAGAGCCTGGTGGGCTTCCGTCTATGGGGTCACACAGAGTCGGACACGACTGAAGTGACTTAGCAGTAGCAGCAGTAGCAAAGGCTTCTCCATGAACCAGTTGGTTTCTTTGCAGTTTTCTGTTTCATGTATTCAGGAAGCTATGCCTATAAGCTGAGTTGTAAATATCATGCTCTAAGTGACGTGTCATTTAGAGAATGCCATGAAGTTTGATTGTTTCCTGAACAGTGACAAATTTGGCCTAATTAATTGTCTCTGTACTAAAGAGTTGGATGTAGTATCAGTATCATCTTGTTTGCTGATGTAAGGTGTGTGCCTTAACAATTACTTGCATGTTGGAGAAAAAAAGAGGGAAACAACTTATGCCTTATTTATCATAAGGACTAGTCACAACTGAATGTGCATCCCATAATATTAAAAAATGAAAGAAAAAATGCCTGAGTTTTCTTATCATGTCAATTAGATATAGGAAAAGAGGTTTCTTTATTCTCTCTGAGAAAGAATGTGAGTTGCTGATATAATACTCATTTCCTTCCCCTGTGAGCTGCCACTCTGAAGTTATGGGGTATGAAAATATTACCAATTACTCTTGTAACTTAGGTATCAAAAGTGCTTTTAGATTAATATCTAGTGTGCAAAAGCAGAGTAAAAGAAGCTTGCTTATTGTCTTAAATTCTGTGTGCTCCTTCTTTTTTGTGAGCATCCTACTTAATCCTGGCATTTTCACTCTTGCTCCAGACTTCTCATTTCCTTGAGATAAAGAGAGATTTACAGCAATCTTGATTATAGCTCTTGTCCACCACTGAATTATAGGTGTTTAATTGGCACACATAAGTTGAAGCAATTTCAACTCTGAAGCAGAGTCCATATCAAATGGTTCAAGACATGGCAATGATATTGTTTAAATTTTTTTTTTGGTGGTGGTGATAGTATGGTAGCAACTAGCAGAGGTACCCAAGGAATTGTTCCAATGTGAGCAGGATAGATTTTAAAAAAGTTCTCTGTATAGAGAACTTAAAAGTTAGATTATTTTACTTATTCTGCATCTTTGTGACTCTATGGACTGTAGCTTGCCAGGCTCCTCTGTCCATGGAATTCTCCAGGCAAGAATACTGGAGTGGGCAGCCATTGCCTTCTCCAGGGGATCTTCCCAACCCAGGAATTGAACCCGGGTCTCCTGCACTGCAGGCAGATTCTTTACTGTCTCAGCCACCAGAGAAACTCCATATTCATCACATGTTCTCCCTAAGTGTCATGTAGTATTTTAAGGTATTTGTTATCATTCATTCATCCAAAATATATAGATAACTTACATACTAAGAATATTGCACAGTGATTGGTTTAAAAATATTTTAAAAATAAATGTTTGCTTCCAAAGAGTTGGCTGAACACTGATGATTTCAACTTCTAAGTCACATATATATTTCATTAGTGTTTGTTTTTCTAAAAATAAGTGCCAGATTTAGGGCTAGATATTTCTGATATGCTAATGTTTATGACTCTTTGTATGAATGCTCTACTACATAACTTATTTAAACTAGTGTTCAAGATTTCCGTCAAGAGCATACTAAGGTGTACCATCCTGTGATCAAGGTGAGCTTTTGTTATTTTATACAGCGTGGACCTAGAAGCACGAGTCAGTATAGCATATGCTACTCTTATCCCAAATAGATTTGTTTCTTCTCTGATATTTACTGAATGCTAATAATGTACTCGAAGTACCTTCAGTTCAGTTCAGTTTAGTCACTCAGTCGTGACCGATCTTTGCGACCCCATGAATCATAGCACGCCAGGCCTCCCTGTCCATCACCAACTCCCGGAGTTCACTCAAACTCACGTCCATCGAGTCAGTGATGCCATCCAGCCATCTCATTCTCTGTCGTCCCCTTCTCCTCCTGCCCGCAATCCCTCCCAGCATCAGAGTCTTTTCCAGTGAGTCAACTTTTCACATGAGGTGGCCAAAGTATTGGAGTTTCAGCTTTAGCATCAGTCCTTCCAATGAACACCCAGGACTGATCTCCTTTAGAATGGACTGGTTGTATCTCCTTGCAGTCCAAGGGACTCTCAAGAGTCTTCTCCAATACCACAGTTCAAAAGCATCAGTTCTTCGGCGATCAACTTGCTTCACAGTCCAACTCTCACATCCATACATGACCACGGGAAAAACCATAGCCTTGACTAGACGGACCTTGGTTGGCAGAGTAATGTCTCTGCTTTTTAATATGCTATCTAGGTTGGTCATAACGTTCCTTCCAAGGAGTAAGCGTCTTTTAATTTCATGGCTGCAATCAACATCCGCAGTGATTTTGGAGCCCCCCCCCAAAGTCTGCCACTGTTTCCACTGTTTCCCCATCTATTTCCCATGAAGTGATGGGACCAGATGCCATGATCTTAGTTTTCTGAATGTTGAGCTTCAAGCCAACTTTTTCACTCTCCTCTTTCACTTTCATCAAGAGGCTTTTGAGTTCCTCTTCATTTTCTGCCATAAGGGTGGTGTCATCTGCATATCTGAGGTTATTGATATTTCTCCCAGCAATCTTGATTCCAGCTTGTGCTTCTTCCAGCCCAGCGTTCCTCATGATGTACTCTGCATATAAGTTAAATAAGCAGGGTGACAATATACAACCTTGACGTACTCCCTTTCCTATTTGGAGCCAGTCTGTTGTTCTATGTCCAGTTCTAACTGTTGCTTCCTGATCTGCAAACAGGTTTCTTAAGAGGCAGGTCAGGTAGTCTGGTATTCCCATCACTTTCAGAATTTTCCACAGTTTATTGTGATCCACACAGTCAAAGACTTTGGCATAGTCAATGAAACAGAAATAGATGTTTTTCTGAAACTCTCTTGGCTTTCTCCATGATCCAGCGGATGTTGGCAATTTGATCTCTGGTTCCTCTGCCTCTTCTAAAACCAGCTTGAACATCTGGAAATTCACGATTCATGTATTGTTGAAGCCTGCCTTGGAGAATTTTGAGCATGACTTTACTAGTGTGTGAGATGAGTGCAATGGTGCTGCACTTTGAGCATTCTTTGGCATTGCCTTTCTTTGGGATTGGAATGAAGACTGACCTTTTCCAGTCCTGTGACCACTGCTGAGTTTTCCAAATTTGCTGGCATACTGAGTGCAGCACTTTCACAGAATCATCTTCCAGGACTTGAAATAGCTCACCTGGAATTCCATCACCTCCACTAGCTTTGTTCATAGTGATGCTTCCTAAGGCCCATTTGACTTCATATTCCAGGATGTCTGGCTCTAGGTGAGTGATCACACCATCGTGTATTTTGGTCGTGAAGATCTTTTTTGTACAGTTCTTCTGTGTATTCTTACCACCTCTTCTTAATATCTTCTGCTTCTGTTAGGTCCTTACCATTTCTGTCCTTTATTGAGCCTGTCTTTGCATGAAAAATCACTGCAGATGGTGACTGCAGCCGTGAAATAAAAAGATGCTTATTCCTTGGATGGAAAGTTATGACCAACCTAGACGGCATATTAAAAAGCAGAGACATTACTTTGCCAACAAAGTTCCATCTAGTCAAGGCTGTGGTTTTTCCAGTGGTCATGTGTGGATGTGAGAGTTGGACTACAAAGAAAGCTGAGCGCTGAAGAATTGATGCTTTTGAACTGTTGTGTTGGAGAAGACTCTTGAGAGTCCCTTGGACTTCAAGGAGATCCAACCCAGTCCATCCGAAAGTAGGTCAGTGCTGGGTGTTCATTGACAGGCCTGTGGTTGAAGCTGAAACTCCAATACTTTGGCCACCTGATGTGAAAAGCTGACTCATTTGAAAAGACCCTGGTGCTGGGAAAGATTGAGGGCAGGAGAAGGGGATGACAGAGGATGAGATGGTTGAATGGCATCACCGACTCAATGAACATGAGTTTGGGTGGACTCTGGGAATTGGTGATGGACAGGGAGGCCTGGCATGCTGCGGTTCATGGGGTCGCAAAGAGTCGGACATGACTGAGCGACTAAACTGAACTGAACGTGCTGGCATCAGTAGGATTTGTGGGGATTTCCTGAGTTTTCTTGTTTGGCCAAAAGCCATGAAAAGGAGAGAGGAAAATGACACAGGGGCAGAAGAATGTAAAGGGGTGAAGTGACATGGCAGGGAGAGAGATTTGGAGAGGAGGGTGAGCAAAGAGACGCATATGGAAGGGCAGCCCTGACCTGCCAGAGTGCTGGCTGGGTCTCTGGCAGGCACCTGTTCTGTCAATTATTCCTCCTGCTCTGTTGAAGAGGGATAGAATTCATCACCAGCTCCTTTTTCCCCCCTACTTCCATGTTTCTCTCTGGGATTGGGAAAGGTGAGCAATTTGTTACAAATGCACGATGAATTTCATTAAGTATTCACAACTGCTGTTAAAATCACTGGAGATCTGCAAAATAGAACCCAACATGCCCAGAACAGATTTGACACACAGAGCAGAGATGTGAAATTTGCCAGAAATTAAAAGCTCTGGTGGTATTCAGGTCCTTTATGAGTCGTCTATTTTTTTTTTTTCCCCTGAGCAGAACATGATTTTATTGAAACGATGACAGTTACATGTTTTATTAATGTGCTTTTTAGACAGGCTTCATAACATGATCTCATCATAAAATTCTGAAGGTAATGGATTTATCATTCAATGAGTTAATGCAATAGAGAGTGCTTTATAGCCTGGAAAGTGCTAAATAAATATTAGATATTGCAGTCATAACCCACACAGCATTTTGTCTTATAGATTTTAAAAAAATTTTAAATGAGTTTTTTATTTTAGAATAATTTTAGATTTACAGAAAAGTTGTGAAATAGTACAAAGAGCTTCCATATACCCTGCACCTAGGTTCCCTCATTATGAGTACCTTAAAGTGTATGGCACAATTTATCATAACTAATGAACCAATATTAGTTCATTATGTAAAGTCCACATTTTGTTCAGATTTCCTTAAATTTCTCCTGAGATCCTCTTCCTGCTCCACACTGCCATCCAGGATACCGCTTGACATTTAGTTCTCATGTTTCCTTAGAATCCTCCTGGCTGTGACAGTTACTCAGACTTTCCTTGCTTTTGATGACCATGACAGTTTTGACGAGCACTGGTCAGAAATTTTACAGAATGTCCCTCAGGTGGAATTGTTCTGATGCTTTTCATATGGTTAGACTGAAGTTATGAGTTTTTGAGAGTGTGATCGCAGAGGTAAAGTGCTGTCTTCATCACAGCATATCAAAGGTACGCACTATCAATTTGATTTATGATTCTTAGTGTTCACCTTGATCACGAGGCTGAAGTTGTGTTTATCAGTTTCTCCACTGTAAAGTTACTTTTTGTCTGTCTTTTCCATACTGTGCTCTTTGGGAAGGAAGTCACTATGTGCAGCTCACAGTTAGGCGGTGGGAAGTTATGCTTCAGTTCCTATAGTGTGAAGTATCTACATATATTATTTGAAATTTTTCTGCTCAGGAAATCTCTCTCTCTCTTTACTTATGTACATAATCATGTCCTTATATCCATATGGAACTGTAAATATTTAGTTTTTACTTTGCATTATAATCCAATACAAGTTAATTTTGTTGCTCAGATTATTCCAGCTTTGGCCATAGGGGGCCATTTATTTTGGCTCTTAGGTCCATTTGACGTACTTCCATGTGGCTATGCATGGGTTTTTTTTCTTTTAGTTATTATTTTTGTTTATCACTTCCATGCTTTCTGGTACTTGTGAGATGCTCCAGGCTCCTCTTGCAGATATCCTGGCCCACTACTGGGATCAACTGTTTCTTCAAAGAGCCCTGGTTCCTTTTATTGAAGAATGTCATTAGAAACCAAGATATGAGTTATTTTGCTACCAAAATGTCATTTCACAGTTTTCTCAGCTGACAAAGCAAAGAAATACTTGTGTATACACTAGTCCATGTATGTACTTTACAACGGATCTCAAGGTGCAGCAGCTGGATAGCCATCTGATGATGCTGTTCATTGTGGGAGACCTGTAAAGGAAGATCCGAGACAGGCATTTCCATGGCCATCACAATTCTCCCTCATTGTATAGGTCTGTTATGGGTTAAATGATATCCTAACCCCAACACCTCAGAATGTGACTGTGTTTAGAGATAGGGCCTTTACAATAAGTAATTAAAGTAAGGTAAATTCACAAGGGTGGGCCTAATTCCAATATGACTCATGTCCATGTAAGAAGAGGAATTTAGAACACAACACACACAGGAGGAAGACCATGTCGAGACACAGGGGAAGACGGTCATCGTGTCGACCTAGCAGAAGGAGCCAACCCTGCCAACACCTTGACCTTGGACGTATAGCCTCCAGTATTGTGAGAAAATGTCTGTTGTTTAAGCCACCCCATCTCTGGTACTTCATTATGACAGCTCTAGAAAATTAATACAAGGTCCTCACATTTAAAACTCTTTCAGTTCAGTTCAGTTCAGTTCAGTCGCTCAGTCGTGTCCGACTCTCCGCGACCCCATGAATCACAGCATGCCAGGCCTCCCTGTCCATCACCAACTCCCGGAGTACACTCAAACTCATGTCCACAGAGTCGGTGATGCCATCCAGCCATCTCACTCTCTGTCGTCCCCTTCTCCTCCCATCCCCAATCCCTCCCGGCATCAGACTCTTTTCCAGTGAGTCAACTCATCGCATGAGGTGGCCAAAGTATTGGAGTTTTTGCTTTAGCATCAGTCTTTCCAATGAACACCCAGGATTGATCTCCTCTAGAATGGACTGGTTGGATCTCCTTGCAGTCCAAGGGACTCTCAAGAGTCTTCTCCAGCACCACAGTTCAAAAGCATCAATTCTTCGGTGATCAGCTTATCTCAGAAACATTTGAGTATTTACAAGTAGCATGCTATGATGTCTGGAATTTATTTTTATATAGTCCAATCAAAGCAGGATTGGACTATATAAAAAAGGATGACAGATGATAAAGAATGGCAAACTGACCATTACTGTGGAAACTGTTTTGAGTATATGAAAATTCATTATTTAGTCTCTCTATTTTAGTGTATGATTGAAAATTGACATAATAAATTGTTTCAAAATGTAACTAACTCATTACTGTTAATTATTGATGAGTCTACTGGGCACAGCATGCCAGGATCTGTATGGATTTAAAATGTTAAATTTAGAAAACCACAACAGTAATGGCTACCCACTGAAAGTCAGGAGTTCCACAGCGCACTCTGTGTAAGCTGTTTCTTCATTTACAACACAAGCCAATAAGACAGCTATTGTTGGCACTGATTTATAGTTAGTAAACAGCATAGTTTGGACTTGAACAGTAGCTTGCCTGTTTCAAAAGCCAGTTATTTCCACTATAATTTTCCATTATGCAATGGTGTCCCACACTAAGAGTTACGTTTACCAGATAAATATTGTGTGTCAAGCATTTTGTTGGGTGTAGTATATCATGAAGGAGTATAAAATTTGAAAAAAATACCTTTTATGAATCTATTGATGTGGTTATATGATTGTTCTAATTTGTTCTATTAAGGTGGTAAAATGCATTAATTGATTTTTAATAACTTTATTTGGATATAATTGATGTATAATTAACTGCCCATATTTAAAATCAACAATTTATTAGATTTTGATATATCTATGCACCCATGAAACAATCACCACAATCAGGATAATTACTGTTATGCTCCTACCAAAGATTTCTCATGCTCTTTTATGATCCCTTACTTCTGATCCCTTAAAACCCACACAACCATCTGTTTAATGTCATGATAGGTTAGCTTACAGTTTTTAGAACAATGATCAGCAAAAAATGACCTGTGGGCCAAATGTGGCCCAACCACTTGCTTCTATAAAAGAAAATTTATTGGAACACAGACACACTCATTTGTTTACCTATTGTGTGGATCTGAGAACATGGCCCAAGTTTTGGCAGTTCATAAGTCTTCCCTGGCTTTTAATTTTCTGCTGAATCTCCTTGTATTTTCTCTGGGAATGTGTAAGGCCTTATGACACAGATGATGATATTTGGAGAAATAGGACCCTCTCTAGTGTCTCCTGACCCACTCCAGTATTCTTGCCTGGAGAATCCCATGGATGGAGAAGCCTCTAGGCTACAGTCCACGGGTCGCAAAGAGTCGGACACGACTGAGCAACTGAACGGAACGGAACTAGTGTCTCCTGAGTGCCTGTGCAGTTTTGCATGTGTACACGGCCTTCCAGGAAGCCAGAGATACATGGGGGCTTATCAAACCCCACTGCAGTGTCTCATTCCATGATCCTTGTTAAATTTCTGGCTAATCGGCAGTCTACTGCCTGTCTCAACCAGAATTGCAGTCTCATGCTGGCTGTGACTTCATTCTCCCTGTTGATTTGCCACCAGGATTGCTACAGGTTTTGGCCAATGTCCAGGCATTTGGGATTTGTCTACTTTCTGATTCAAATTAAATCCATGCCCTCTAGCAGTAGAACTACTGGATTCTGCTTAGTGAGTTGGTAAGTAGGAGAGGGGCAGATGAAAACTGCTCCAAGCTGAAACTCCATCAAGTCCCACTGTTTTTGCCTCGGGTTTGGTAGTTTTTCTTCAGTGAACTCTTCTCCACTTAAAAAATATGCCTCTGGTTGCTCTCCAGAGTACTGAAATGATTTCGGTCAATTTTGTCCAGCTGCGTCATTGCTTTTGGGGGGAGGTTTTGCCTCACGCCTCCATTCCAGAAGTCCTGCATCCTCAGTGCCCTCTTTTAAGAAGTGTTGTTATCAGTCTCATGATTCTCTCATTCTTGTCATTAACGCCTATCTTCTAAGAATTGTCAGCTGTCACTTTCATTTTTCTTAGGCAAAGTTAAAAAAGCTACATCCTGTTTTGTGACCCTCATTGCATCTTCTGTGCTGTTTGTAAATTACTGTATTTGTTTAACTAATATTTACTCTGTATTTACAATATGCCTGTAAGTGTGGCAGGTTCTGAGTTAGGAAAGATGCATCAAATGGGCTGGTACCTTGCCCTCTTGAAATTCACACAAAATACATACATGATAAATAGATAAAATCACATGTGAAAACAATCAGTGCTTTTAAGTAAGTAAAACAGTGTTCTACAAGGGGAATTGCTGTGGCAGTGGGCGGTGACTGTTTTGGATAGAATGACGTGCTTTTAAAAGCTGATAGGTTAGGCCTGGTATGGAGGGTAAGAAGAGTTTGTGGTAATTTGTGGGGCGTGTGTTTCAGGCCGAGAGCCCCAAGGGCAAATATTTTTAAGTTGCCTATTAATGGCATGTAAAATGATAGATCTAAAACCTGAGTGAGATGAAGACTGGTAAGCAGCAGCAGGGGCAAATATGTTTATATTAGGTCAGTAATTGTTCCAACTATTGAAAAACTAAGGAATGTTATTGATGTGAATCTGACTATGTAGGTGACACTTGCTATAGAGCCCAATTGTATGGTGAAATTACGTTTCCCTCTTTGGAGTTTCAGTAACATACATTTACTTCCATTCATTGGAGAAAGTTCCTAACTTTCAAATAAGTGCTCCCTTTCTATACCTTCCCAACTTGATGAAAGTTTTTTCCTCATCTTAACTTCAGACTAGATATTTGAACGACTGGATTGGGAGGAAAGAACTCAGACATAATTTTAACATTTTAGTTTGGATTGATTGACCAATAATTCACTTACTTGTACTGGCTGGGTGTTTCATGAACAAAGGGGTGATTGGCACAAATAAGGATAAAAACTGGACTTTGATTTTCTCTCACCTCCTGATTGAGGTTCAAGAACCTTGGTATAATGAGACGTTTTCATATTGCAAGTGTATTAGGGCCTTGACACTGAAGCCTGGTTAAAAGTTAGAGTCCAGTATCCTTATTTTTCACAATGAAGTTTTATCACTGCTACACAGCAGCCAGGGGATTTACATGTTGTACAGCTGTAGCACCACACGACAGCTGCAGCAAAGTATAGAACTCCATCCTGACCTTAGTTTATAATAAACACACAACAAGCAAGAAGGCATCTTACTTTCAGATATGAAAAATAAATACCCAAGCAAGAGTTCAGATCATGGGTTCTTGTTTTAGGTTGGACATTAACTGAAGCAGATATAAACAATGGCATCCACAGCTGGAGAAAAGAAAGAGAAATTGAATTCCTCCAAACACGTAGAGATTTGTTTATACATTAAACTTCTAAGGACAATGAAAATTTTGGCAGTATATAACACTTCATAGTAAGGTATCACCATTTTGATGTATTTATGAAGAAATAGAAGCAGATTTATACATTCCTCCTAAAATATGGATATGTGCTCTTCAAAGGATGAGTATATCCTCTTTTAATACCTATTTCAACAAAGAACTGAAATAACACAAGTGCCTTCCATAAAAATGATGAAAACTGAAAGTGTGAAAAGAATCTCCAGAGAAATAGTAAATATTTAAAAGTTGAGCAGAAAACACTGAGAATTTCCACATAACCTTTTTCCAACACACTCAGAGCCTCCCCCACTATCAACATCCTTCACAGAGTGGTACTTCTGTTACAGCTGATGATCCTGCATTATGATCACCTAAAACTCATCGTTTGCATTAGGGCTTATGTTTGCCATTGTGTATTCTGTGGGTTTGGACAAATGTCTAACGACCCGTATTAACATGCAGAATAGTTTTACTCCTCTAAAAATTCTGTCCTCTGCCTATTTATCCCTTCCTTTCTGCCAACCACTGATTTTTCACTGTCTCCATAGTTTTGTCTTTTCAGGAGTGTCATATAGTTGGAACCATACAGTATGCAGTCTTTTCAAATTGGCTTCGGTAAGTTAGCAAAATGCATTTAAGATTTCTCTGTGTCTTTTCATTGCTTGGTAGCTCATTTCTTTTCAGTGCTGACTGGATTATACCAGTTTATTCATACATTCATCTACTAAAGTGCATTGCTATTCCTTCCAAGTTTTGGCAGTTATGAATAAAGCTACTATAAACATCCATGTGCAAAACATAAGTTTTGTGTGGCCAGAGGTTTCAGTTCATTTGAGTAAATACCAAGGAATGTGGTTGCTGGATCATATGGTATGATTATACATAGCTTTGTAGGAAGCTGACCAGCTAACTTCTAAAGTGTCCCATTTTGCATTCCCACCAGAAATGAATGAGAGATCCTATGTTCCATACCCTTACCAGTATTTGGGGTTTGCAGTGTTCTGGATTTTGGCCTTTCTGTTAGGTGTGTTGTATGTCATTATTATTTTAACTTGCAATTCCCTAATATCAGATGATGTTGAATTTTTAAAAAAATATGCTTATTTCCTGTCTGTATATCTTCCATCTGAGGTGTCAAAGTTTTTGGCCATTTTAAAATTGTTTCTGTATTGCTGTGGTTGAAGAGTTCTTTGTATATTTTGAATAACAGTCCTTTATTAGATATACCTTTTGCAAATATTTTCTCCCGATATTCTTGCAAATATCTTCTTTGGCTTGTTTTCTCATTTTCTTGACATTTTTGATTTTAATGAATTCCAGCTTGCAAATTGCTTCTTTTGTGAACCATACCTTTAGTATTGTGTCTAAAAATACAATTGGTTTTGTACAACAAGTGTACATTGATATACAGAAAGTTATCAAGATTTTCTTTTATGTTATCTTCTAGGAGCTTTATAGTTTTTCATTTTACATTTGTATCTGATTCACTGTGAGCTGATTTTTGTGGAGTGTTGGGACTGTGTCTATGTATCTGGATTCTAGAGGGTTTTTGTTTCTGTTTTTTTTTTGGTAGGTGGATGTCCAGTTGTTCCAGAACTATTTGTTGAAAAGATAATCTTTTCTCCATTGTATTGCCTCTGCTCCTTTGTCGAAGATTATTTGACTTTATTTATGTGGGTTTATTTCTGGACTCTGTCCTGTTCTGTTGATGTGTTTGCCTCTTCTTGGCCAGTACCACACTAAACTTGATTACTTTAGCTTTATAGAGAATTGTGGAGTCGGGTAGTGTCAGTCTTCCCACTTTGTTCTTCTCCTTCGATACTGTGTTAGTTATTCTAGGTCTTCTGCTTCTTTATATAAACTTTAGAATCAGTTTGTCAGTGTTGACAAAATAGCTTGTTAGAATTTTGATTGCACCAACTGTATCAATTTTTAACTGTTTGTATCAAGATCCAAGTAGGTTCAGGTGTTTCAAACTATTTATATATCTATAAGTATCTTAAACATTAAAAAAAAAGTTTTTACAATGTTGTGTTGGTTTCTGCCATACAACAGAGCAAATCAGTCATAACCATATATATACCCCCACCCTCCCTTCATCCCATTCTCCCCAGGTTGTCACAGAGCACGAGACTGTGCTGCAAAGAAACTTCTGTAGTATGAATCGATAAAATCCTAAATAATCATTAACGTTGAAATACCAAAGATTTCATTTTAAGAAAGAGAATAAAACAAGGAGGCCTGCTATCTTCACATCATTCAACATGGTAGTAGAGAGCTCAACCAATTCAGTAATACAGACAGTGAAGTGAACAGAACAAGTAAAAGGAAGCCAGCCATTATTCATTATAAGCATGTGTGTGCATAGAAAGTATTTTAGCAATCTAAGCACAGAAAATTAGAATACACTAGTACCTGTATTGGTATAAAATTGGTATAAAATAATTTAATTTGGTATTTTGCAAACTTATAAAGAAGGTGAATAAATACTCTTTTTAAGGTCTTAGCATTTATTTAATAGAGTAGAAAATCTATGGGTTTTTATTTTCAGCTCAAAACCAGGCATCAATATGTACATGCTGTATACCTCAAATGATTTTCATAATATTTTATTTACCAGACACAGGAACAGGATTTACCCATTCCTTCTAAGGATTACAATTAGATTTTATGTTTACTAGAAATGACCTGCCATAAACAGGGCTGGAAATGATGAAAATTAGTGCAACGTGGTACATGGATAAAAGAACAAATAACATTTTGTCTATCTTCAAGAATGTTGCTTCCTTCTGAAATTAAACCCAGCAGGTAGGAAGATTCTAAACAGACTTCAAATTGTTGAACATCTGCTCACCCTAGCGCAATCTAAAACAAGGAATGCATAACATTTTACAATGCTAAAATTCATACAATCTAGTTAGAATCATTACAGTATTAAATTTTGGAGGGGGAGAATGTCTCAAATAGGATCTAAAATGTTTTATTTTCTAGGTCATAAAATACTATGAAACTGACCCAAACAGCTCTTACATTATGTTAAAAATAGTTGAATATCTTTTGCTAATTTAGGTTTATATAATTTCCTAAAACTTCTCAAAATGAAGAGTAAAATTAATAAACCTTAAGGTCAACTATATTTAAATGAAATGGAAATTTATATTCCAGCTTTAAGATGAAACTGCTTGATTTTATTCTTTCGTATCCACGTGGCACCGTTAACATGCTCTGGTTTGCTGCAGATAAGAAAGGGCTCAGTGCAGGCTGGAGTGACAAAAGTACCCAAGAGTTTATCCTGCCTACTAATGCAGTGGTTATTCAAAACAGTGGGTGGATGCCTCTAGTTCTGATCTCATAACTCACAGCCACTGCACAACTTGAATGGTCTGCCTCTGTAGAAGGATGTCCCCCTATTCTGATTTGCCTAGGTCCCCGCGCATCCTTCCAAGGGTTTAAAGAACAATGGACAGGGCTTCTGTGGTGGCTCAGTGGTACAGAATCCACCTGCCAAAGCAAGAGACACGGATTTGATCCCTGATCTCAGAAGATCCCACATGTCCCAGAGTAACTAAGCCCACGTGCCACAACTATTGAGACTGTGCTCTAGAACCTGGGAGCCTCAACCCCTGAAGCCCACACACCCTAGAGCCTGTTCTCCACAACAAGAGAAGCCGCCGCAATGAGAACCCATGCACTGCAGCCCCACTTGCCACAACCAGAGAGAAAGCTGATGCAGCAAAGACCCAGCAAGCCGAAAATAAATAAATAAGAGTATTTTACAAAAAAAGGACAATGGATAAGCAGCTGCCATAGATGGCTCAAGAGTTTTGTATTTCACAAATGATCTCATTTCCTCAGGTCATTTTCTGTGCAGAAAGAATCATGACACCCCGCAAGTGTCATGAAATTTCAAGTTGGTCTTTTCCCTTTGTTGTTCAGTTGCTCAGTCGTGTCCTACTCTTTGCAACCCTATGGACTGCAGCACGCCAGGCTTCCTTGTCCGTTAGTATCTCCTGGAATTTACTCAAACTCATGTCCATTGAGTAGGATGCCATCCAACCATTTCATCCTCTGTCATCCCTTTCTTATTTCCTTAGTAACAGACAAAACATGTTGAACTCTATCTGAAATTCTCAAAAAGATGGAAGTATGTGATGAACGGGTCAGTGGTTTACCAGGGCTTAAGGGAAAAGAGAAAGTTGTGACTTATAAAAGGATAGCATAGGTTCCCCCTCCCCCCCCGGGGTGATAGAATTATTCTGTATCCTGATCATGGTGGTAGTAACATGAATCTCAGTTCAGTTCAGTTGCTCATTTGTGTCCGACTCTTTGCAACCCGTGAATCACAGCATGCCAGGCCTCCCTGTCCATCAATAAACTCCCGGAGTTCACTCAAACCCTTGTCCATCGAGTCAGTGATGCCATCCAGCCATCTCATTCTCTGTCGTCCCAGTCTCCTCCTGCCCCCAATCCCTCCCAGCATCAGAGTCTTTTCCAGTGAGTCAACTCTTCTCATGAGGTGGCCAAAGTATTGGAGTTTCAGTTTTAGCATCAGTCCCTCCAATGAACACCCAGGACTAATCGCCTTTAGAATGGACTGGTTGGATCTCCTTGCAGTCAAAGGGACTCTCAAGAGTCTTCTCCAAAACCACAGTTCAAAGGCATCAATTCTTTGGCGATCAGGTTTCCTGACAGTCCAACTCTCACATCCATAGATGACCACTGGAAAAACCATAGCCTTGACTAGACGGATATTTGTTGGCAAAGTAATATCTCTTCTTTTTAATATACTATCTAGGTTGGTCATAAATTTCCATCCAAGGATTAAGTGTCTTTTAATTTCATGGCTGCAATCAGCATCCACAGTGATTTTGGAGCCCCCTAAAATGAAGTCTGACACTGTTTCCCCATTTATTTCTCATGAAGTGATGGGACCATATGCCATGAGGGTGGTGTCATCTACATATCTGAGTTATTGATATTTCTCCTGGCAATCTTGATTCCAGCTTGTGCTTCTTCGTGCCCTGCGTTCCTCATGATGTACTCTGCATATAAGTTAAATAAGCAGGGTGACAATATATAACCCTGACGTACTCCTTTTCCTATTTGGAACTAGTCTGTAGTTCCATGTCCAGTTCTAACTGTTGCTTCATGACCTGCATACAGGTTTCTCAAGAGGCACGTCAGGTGGCCTGGTATTCCCATCTCTTTCAGAATTTTCCAGTTTATTGTGATCCACACAGTCAAAAGCTTTGGCATAGTCAATGAAGCAGAAGTAGATGTTTTTCTGGAACTCTCTTGCTTTTTCCATGATCCAACAGATGTTGGCAATTTGATTTCTGGTTCCTCTGCCTTTTCTAAAACCAGCTTGAACAACTGGAAGTTCATGGTTCGCATATTGCTGAGGCCTGGCTTGGAGAATTTTGAGCATGACTTTACTAACGTGTGAGATGAGTGCAATTGTGTGGTAGTTTGAGCTTCGTTGGCATTGCCTTTCTTTGGGATTGGAATGAAGACTGACCTTTTCCAGTCCTGTGGCCACTGCTTAGTTTTCCAAATTTGTTGGCATATTGAGTGTAGCACTTTCACAGCATCATCTTTCAGGATTTGAAATAGCTCAATTGGAATTCCATCACCTCCACTAGCTTTGTACATAGTGATGCTTTCTAAGGCCCACTTGACTTTACATTCCAAGATGTCTGGTTCTAGGTGAGTGATCACACCATCGTGATTATCTTGGTCATGAAGATCTTTTTTGTAAATTTTTCTATGTATTCTTGTCACCTCTTCTTAATATCTTCTGCTTCTGTTAGGTCCATACCATTTCTGTCCTTTATTGAGCCCATCTTTGCATGAAATGTTCCCTTGGTATTTCTAATTTTCTTGAAGAGATCTCTTGTCTTTCCTATTCTGTTGTTTTCCTCTGTTTCTTTGCATTGATCACTGAGGAAGGCTTTCTTATCTCTCCTTGCTACTCTTTGGAATTCTGCATTCAGATGCTTATATCTTTCCTTTTCTCCTTTGCGTTTCGCTACTCTTCTTTTCACAGCTATTTGTAAGGCCTCCTCCGACAGCCATTTTGCTTTTTTGCATTTCTTTTCCATGGGGATGGTCTTGGTCCCTGTCTCCTGTACAATGTCACGAGCCTCCCTCCAGAGTTCATCAGGCACTCTATCTATCAAATCTAGTCCCTTAAATCTATTTCTCACTTCCACTGTATAATCATAAGGGATTTGATTGAGGTCATATCTGAATGGTCTAGTGGTTTTCCCTACTTTCTACAATTTAAGTCTGAATTTGGCAATAAGGAGTTCATGATCTGAGCCACAGTCAGCTCCTGGTCTTGTTTTTGCTGACTGTATAGAGCTTCTCCATCTTTGGCTGCAAAGAATATGATCAACCTGATTTCGGTGTTGACCATCTGGTGATGTCCATGTGTAGAGTCTTCTTTTGTGTTGTTGAAATATGGTGTTTGCTATGACCAGTGCGTTCTCTTGGCAAAACTCTATCAGCCTTTGCCCTGCTTCATTCCGTGCTCCAAGGCCAAATTTGCCTGTTACTCCAGGTGTTCCTTGACTTCCTACTTTTGCATTCCAGTCTCCTAGAATGAAAAGGACATCTTTTTTGGGTGTTAGTTCTAAAAGGTCTTGTAGGTCTTCACAGAACCGTTCAACTTCGGCTTCTTCAGCGTTATTGGTTGGGGCATAAGCTTGGATTACTGTAATACTGAATGATTTGCCTTGGAAACGAACAGATATCATTCTGTTGTTTTTGAGATTGCATGCAAGTACTGCATTTCAGACTCTTTTGTTGACCATGATGGCTACTCCATTTCTTCTAAGGGATTCCTGCCCACGGTAGTAGATATAATGGTCATCCGAGTTAAATTCACCCATTCCAGTCCATTTTAGTTCACTGATTCCTAGAAGGTCTATGTTCACTCTTGCCATCTCCTGTTTGACCACTTCCAATTTGTCTTGATTCATGGACCTAACATTCCAGGTTCCCATGCAATATTGCTCTTACAGCATCGGACCTTGCTTCTATCACCAGTCACATCCACAACTGGGTATTGTTTTTGCTTTGGCTCCAT
The DNA here is from genome assembly GCF_049115385.1 of Moschus berezovskii. Taxonomy (NCBI): domain Eukaryota; kingdom Metazoa; phylum Chordata; class Mammalia; order Artiodactyla; family Moschidae; genus Moschus; species Moschus berezovskii. The sequence goes on along the minus strand of NC_142481.1, from coordinate 60,905,247 downwards.
CCCTTCATTCTTTCTGGATTTATTTCTCCACTGATCTCCAGTAGCATACTGGGCACCTACCGACCTGGGAAATTCCTTATTCAGTATCCTATCATTTTGCCTTTTCATACTGTTCATGGGGTTCTCAAGGCAAGTATACTGAGGTGGTTTGCCATTCCCTTCTCCAGTGGACCACATTCTGTCAGACCTCTCCACCATGACCCGCCCATCTTGGGTGGCCCCACATGGCTGGGCTTAGTTTCATTGAGTTAGACAAGGCTGTGGTCCGTGTGATCAGATCGACTAGTTTTCTGTGATTATGATTTCAGTGCGTCTGCCCTCTGATGCCCTCTCGCAATACCTACCATCTTAACTGGGTTTCTCTTACCTTGGTTGTGGGGTATCTCTTCATGGCTGCTCCTGCAAAGCGCAGCAGCTGCACCTTACCTTGGACGAGCGTATCTCCTCTCGGCTGCCGCCCCTGACCTCGGGCGAGGGGTAGCTCCTCTCGGCTGCCACCCCGACCTCGGGCGAGGGGTAGCTCCTCTTGGCCACCGACCCTGGCCTCGGACGTGGGGTAGCTCCCTTGGCTGCCGCCCATAAATCTACATACGTGTTAAAATCCACAGATGTGTTCACCAGAAAAAAGGAAAGAGTCAATTTTACTGTTTGACAATTTAAAAGATAAAAAAATTTAAGAATCATCCTAAAAGAAAATCCAAAGTGTTGTTTTTTGTAGAGAGGCTCTCTGTCTGACCCCAGATCCACACCCACACAATCCAGTTAAGTAAAAAGTTTTCCAAGCACCGGCTTCCATGCTACTTTGTGCCTTAAACAGGATTATTTAAAAGCATGCTAAGGCAATTATCTCCTGTTGATGCCTAAGGAGAAGAAAAAACCTGAGTTTTAAAAAGCTTTTAAACAACATTTAAAGTGAGAAACAGCCTTTAAAAAGCTATTTTCTTTTCTTAAAACATGCCCCCTTACCCACCACAAATAGCACTTTTGTTGATGCCTGTGTGAGACTGCAAGCTAAGGCAATACATTAAAAATTCTTTGCTTTGGTTTGAGATGGCCCTTTCCCCTTCCCTTTGTCGAGTCATCAAGATCATGTACCTGTATCGTTATGCAACGTGTTAGAACAAAGAGCTATTCCATCTTTGGTTGCACAGCAATATAGACAAAACATTTTAGGGTTTGTGGGACTTATTTTTTGTTGCATTGTGTCCTTTATATTTTGTTACTTCAGTGTTTTCCCCCAAGAGTGGAAAACTATCAGTAATAAAAATGTAGAGCAGACGCTGAACCGTGATGCTATGATTTGTCCAAGAGAAACAAAAATCATAAACTTATCAAATTCTAAGAGTTATGTCTCTGAATAATTTATTTATAAGATGATAATTTATATGCGAATTTGTGTGACAAAACTGCATGCATGGCTATAAAACCGGAAGTAAATCATCAAGCTAAATATCTTGGAACTTGTATCAGGGACTTCAGCAACGTTCTTTGACCTTGGCCTTTCCTGTTTGTGCAGTGAAAGGAAAGCAATCAAGTTTCTTACTCCCCAAATAACAAAGTTGTAAAGAAATCTTTTTATGATTTTGTTTTTATAAAAATTTATCTCAGTGAAATGAACTCCTGAGTTTCTAGCTAAAGTCATCTATTTTCTGCCTAGAAACATAGATCCTTCTTGGATTTGTGGTGAGCTTGTTCTTTGAAGATACCTTGATTCAGAACAAAAAATGAGATCTTCCACAGAATTGATGATGAGAAATCTCCCAATTAGCAAAGATACTTGGTAAAATGTATTAAATTATATTTAGAAAAAGGTAACAGAGAAGAGTTATAAAACTCGAAATGAATGCCTTACTTTTTGAGGCATATTTGAGGCACATTGTCAAATGCCTTCAGTTCAGTTCAGTTCAGTCGCTCAGTCGTGTCTGACTCTTTGTGACCCTATGAATCACAGCACGCCTTACTTTTCCTATAAACAGTGTGATTCTGCTTGACTTAATTAATGTAATTGAAGCATATTTTCTCTCTCAGCAAATTAGATAACAATAACTTTGTGGCCTAGCATAGTTCCCTGGCAGATAATAAGCATGTGCTATTCCATCTCCTTGTCTTTTGACATTTAAAACCATGTTTCTCAAACTTTTAAAAGCCACAGAAATTGTTGTTTTCTAGTGACCTCTCACCTGGCACCCAGTATGCACCAGATGAAGTCAGAGCTTTCTGGTTAAAGAGGAATTGAAACCCTGCATCTCGAGTCTGGGGGTCTTCTTTCTTCTCTTTGCAGCTCACACATACCCTTTCTCTGACCCTCCACCTCCCTCCTCACACCCACCCCCACTGTTTCAGGTCTGCACTCTGCCTCAGTAGCCTAGGACTCCATTCAAGAAATGTTGTTTGAGGAGGGAACAAGATGGCTGAGGAATAGGACGGGGAAACCACTTTCTCCCCCACAAATTCATCAAAGGAACATTTGAATGCTGAGTAAATTCCACAGAACAACTTCTGAATGCCGGAAAAGGACATCAGGCACCCAGAAAAGCAGCCCATTGTCTTCAAAAGGAGAGAGAAGAAATCCAGCTCCACCCACCAGAACACCGACACAAGCTTCCCTAACCAGGGAACCTTGACAAGCCACCCGTCCAACCTTACCCACAGCGAGGAAACTCCACAATAAAGAGAACTCCACAAACTGCCAGAAGACGGAAAGGCCATCCCAAACACAGCAATATAAGCAAGATGAAGAGGCAGAGAAATACACAGCAAATAAAGGAACAGGATAAATGCCCACTGTTCCATTCTGTTCAGTCGCTCAGTCGTGTCCGACTCTTTGTGACCCCGTGGACTGTAGCCTACCAGGCTTCTCCGTCCATGGGATTCTCCAGGCAAGAATACTGGAGTGGGTTACCATTTCCTTCTCCAGGGGATCTTCCCGACCCAGGGATCGAACCCGGGTCTCCTGCATTGGAGGCAGACGCTTTAACCTCTGAGCCACCAGGTAAATGCCCACCAACCCAAACAAAAGAGGAAGAGATAGGGAACCTACCTGATAAAGAATTCTGAATATTAATAGTGAAAATGATCCAAAATCCTGAAAACAAATTGGAGTTATAGATAAAAAACCCGGAGACAAAGATAGAGAAGATGCAAGAAAGGCTTAACAAGGATCTAGAAGAAATAAAAAAGAGTCAATATACAATGAATAATGCAATCGATGAGATAAAAAACACTCTGGAGGGAAGCAACAGTAGAATAACGGAAGCAGAAGATAGAATAAGTGAGTTAGAAGATAGAATGGCAGAAATAAATGAAACAGAGGAAAAAAGAAAAACGAATTAAAAGAAATGAGGACAATCTCAGAGACCTCTGGGACAATGTTAAACACCCAACATCCAAATCATAGGAGTCCCAGAAGAAGAAGACAAGAAGAACAACCATGAGAAAATACTTGAGGAGATAATAGCTGAAAATTTCCCTAAAATGGGGAAGGAAATAATCACCCAAGTCCAAGAATCCCAGAGAGTCCCAAACAGGATAAACCCAAGGTGAAATACTCCAAGATACATATTAATCAAATTAACAAAGATCAAACACAAAGAACAAATATTAAAAGCAGCAAGGGAAAAGCAACAAATAAGACACAAGGGGATCCCCATAAGGATAACAGCTGATCTTTCAACAGAAAGTCTTCAGGCCAGGAGGGAATGGCAGGGCATACTTAAAGTGTTGAAAAAAAAAATAACCTACAGCCCAGATTACTGTACCCAGCAAGGATCTCATTCAAATATAAAGGAGAAATCAAAAGCTTTAAGGACAAGCAAAAGCTTAGAGAATTCAGCATCACCAAACCAGCTCTCCAACAAATGCTAAAGGATCTTCTCTAGACAGAAAACACAGAAAGAGTGTATAAACTTGAACCCAAAACAATAAAGTAAATGGCAACGGGATCATACTTATCAATAATTACCTTAAACGTAAATGGGTTGAATGCCTCAACCAAAAGACAAAGACTGGCTGAATGGATACAAAAACAAGACCACCATATATGTTGTCTACAAGAGACCCACCTCAAAATGAGGGACATATACAGACTGAAAGTGAAGGGCTGGAAAAAGATATTCCAGGCAAACAGAGACCAAAAGAAAGCAGGAGTAGCAATACTCATATCAGATAAAATAGACTTCAAGACAAAGGCTGTGAAAAGAGACAAAGGAGGACACTACATAATGATCAAAGGATCAATCCAAGACGAAGATATAACAATTATAAATATATACGCACCCAACATAGGAGCACCACAAAATGTAAGACAAATGCTAACAAGTAAAAAGGGGAAATTAACAATAACACAATAATAGTGGGAGACTTTAATACCCCACTCACACCTATGGATAGATCAACTAAACAGAAAACTAAAAAGGAAACAGAAATGTTAAATGATACCATAGACCAGTTAGACTTAATTGATATCTATAGGACATTTCACCCCAAAACAATGAATTTCACCTTCTTCTCAAGCGCACATGGAACCTTCTCCAGGATAGATCACATCCTGGGCCCTAAATCTAGCCTTGGTAAATTCAAAAAAATTGAAATCATTCCAAGATTCTTTCCTGACCACAATGCAGTAAGATTAGATCTCAATTACAGGAGATAAACTATTAAAAATGCCAACATATGGAGGATGAACAACACGCTCCTGAATAACCAACAAATCACAGAAGAAATAAAAAAAAGAAATCAAAATATGCATAGAAACTAATGAAAATGAAAACACAACAACCCAAAACCTGTGGGACATTGTAAAAGCAGTGCTAATGGGAAGGTTCATAGCAATACAGGCATAGCTCAAGAAACAAGAAAAAAGTCAACTAAATAACCTAACTCTACACCTAAAGCAACTAGAAAAGGAAGAAATGAAGAACCCCAGGGTTAGGAGAAGGAAAGAAATCTTAAAAATCAGGGCAGAAATAAATGCAAAAGAAACAAAAAAGACCATAGCAAAAATCAACAAAGCCAAAAGCTGGGTCTTTGAGAGGGTAAATAAAACTGACAAGCCACTAGCCAGACTCATCAAGAAACAAAGGGAGAAAAACCAAATCAATAAAATTAGAAATGAAAATGGAGAGATCACAACAGACAACACAGAAATACAAAGGATCATAAGAGACTACTATCAGCAATTATATGGCAATAAAATGGACAACTTGGAAGAAATAGACAAATTCTTAGAAAAGTACAACTTTCCAAAATTGAACCAGAAAGAAATAGAAAATCTTAATAGACCCACCATAAGCATGGAAATTGAAACTGTAATCAGAAATCTTCCAGCAAACAAAAGCCCAGGTCCAGATGGCTTCACAGCTGAATTCTACCAAAAATTTAGAGAAGAGCTAACATCTATCCTACTCAAATTCTTCCAGAAAATTGCAGAGGATGGTAAACTTCCAAACTCATTCTATGAGGCCACCATCATCCTAATACCAAAACCTGACAAAGATGCCACAAAAACAGAGAACTACAGGCCAATATCACTGATGAACATAGATGCAAAAATCCTTAACAAAATTATAGCAATCAGAATCCAACAACACATTAAGAAGATCATACATCATGACCAAGTGGGCTTTAGCAATCAGAATCCAACAACACATTAAGAAGATCATACATCATGACCAAGTGGGCTTTATCCCAGGAATGCAAGGATTCTTCAATATCCGCAAATCAATCACTGTAATACACCACATTAACAAACTGAAAAATAAAAATCATATGAATCCGGCGGCGCAGGCGCAGACGTGGGAGACGCCGGCTCCGGCGCAACCGACCACGTGCATAATCGTGGCTGAGATGAGCTACCCCGCGCCCAGGGTTAGGGCGGTGGCCGAGAGGAGCTGTACCACGTTCAGGAGGCGGTGGCTGCTTGGGCACCGGAGGGCCGAGAGGAGCTGATCTACATTCAAAGCAGGAGGCGCGGCCTTGAGGAGATACCCCTCATCCAAGGTAAGGTACAGCGGCTGCGCCTTGCTGGAGCAGCTGGGAAGAGATACTCCACGACCAAGTGGAATATAAGAATCCAGTGTTCTGGGGAGGAAGGAACAAGATGGCAGAGGGATAAGATGGCAAGACCACTTTCTCCCCCACAAATTCATCAAAAGAACATTTGAACGCGGAGTAAAGTCCACAAAACAACTTCTGAATACTGGCAGAGGACATCAGGCTCCCAGAAAAGCAGCCCATTGTCTTCTAAAGGAGAGAGAAGAAATCCAGCTCCACCCACCAGAACACCGACACATGCTTCCCTAACCAGGAAACCCGGACAAGTCACCCGTCCAACCCCACACACAGCGAAGAAACTACGTAATAAAGAGAACTCCACAAACTGCAAGAAGAGGGAAAGGCCACCCCAAGCAAAACAATATAAGCAAGATGAAGAGGCAGAGAAATACCCAGCAAGTAAAGGAACAAGATAATTGCCCACCAACACAAACAAAAGAAGAAGATATAGGGAATTTACCTGATAAAGAATTTCAAATTTTGATGGTGAAAATGATTCAAAATCTTGAAAGCAAAATGGAGTTACAGATAAATAACCTGGAGAAAAGGATTGAGAAGATGGAAGAAAGATTTAATAAGGACTTAGAAGAAATAAAAAAGAGTCAATATACAATGAATAATGCAATAGATGAGATCAGAAACACTCTGGAGGGAACAAACAGTAGAATAACAGAGGCAGAAGACAGGATAAGCGAACTAGAAGATAGAATTGTAGAAATAAATGAAACAGAGAGGAAAAAAGAAAAACGAATTAAAAGAAATGAGGACAATATTAGAGACCTCTGGGACAATGTTAAACGCTCCAACATTCGAATCATAGGAGTCCCAGAAGAAGAAGACAAAAAGAAAGACCATGAGAGAATACTTGAGGAGATAATAGTTGAAAACTTCCCTAAAATGGGGAAAGAAATAATCACCCAAGTCCAAGAAACCCAGAGAGTCCCCAACAGGATAAACCCAAAGCGAAATACTCCAAGACACATATTAATCAAATTAACAAAGATCAAACACAAAGAACAAATATTAAAAGCAGCAAGGGAAAAGCAGCAAATAACCCATAAGGGGATTCCCATAAGGATAACAGCTGATCTTTCAACAGAAACTCTTCAGGCCAGAAGGGAGTGGCAAGACATACTTAAAGTGATGAAAGAAAATACCCTACAGCCCAGATTACTATACCCAGCAAGGATCTCATTCAAATATGAAGGAGAAATAAAAAGTTTTACAGACAAGCAAAAGCTGAGGGAATTCAGCATCACCAAACCAGCTCTCCAACAAATGCTAAAGGATCTTCTATAGACAGGATACACGGAAAGAGTGTGTAAACTTGAACCCAAAGCAATAAAGAAAATGGCTACGGGATTGTACTTATCAATAATTACCTTAAACGTAAATGGGTTGAAATTTTCAAAAAGGCTAGGAAAAAATTCTCATAGCCATCAATAGTTCAGTGTTGAGTTCATGAATAGTTTTTAAAGTTTGGGACAAACTGTAGTATTTGCTATTTGAAGTACTATTTGTAATTGGCATATTACAATGTAACATTGGTCTTCATTTCCATCTTAAAATGCCTAAAAATGCCTAACAGGTTTTTAGATTTGTGAATTTTAATTGAAATGTATTTTACGATGTTACTAAACCTGCAGAAATATTGAAATATTTCAGAGAACTTATTCACTGTACATTTAATTTATTTTATTTATAAAAGTTATGAACTGTAAATAAATAAATAAAGGAAATCAACCCTGAATATTCATTGGAAAAAAAAATCATATGATTATCTCAATAGATGCAGAGAAAGCCTTCGACAAAATACAACATCCATTTATGATAAAAACCCTCCAGAAAGTGGGAATAGAAGGGACATATCTCAACATAATAAAAGCTATATATGACAAACCCACAGCCAACATTATCCTCAATGGTGAAAAACTGAGAGCATTTCCCCTAAAGTCAGGAACAAGACAAGGGTGCCCACTCTCACCACTACTATTCAACATAGTTCTGAAAGTTTTGGCCCCAGCAATCAGAGCAGAAAAAGACATAAAAGGAATTCAAATTGGAAAAGAAGAAGTAAAACTTTCACTGTTCACTGATGACATGATCCTCTACACAGAAAATCCTAAAGACTCTACCAGAATACTAGAGCTGATTAATGAATACAGTAAAGTTGCAGGATTAAAATCAACACACAGAAATCACTTGCATTCCTATACAGTAATAATGAGTAAATAGAGAAATTAAGGAAACAATTCCATTCACCACTGAAAAGAAAAGAACAAAATACTTAGGAATATATCTACCTAAAGAAAAAAAAGGCCTATATATAGAAAACTATAAAACACTGGTGAAAGAAATCAAAGAGGACACTAATAGATGGAGAAATATACCATGTTCATGGATTGGAAGAATAAATATTGTGAAAATGAATATATTACCCAAAGTAATTTATAGGTTCAATGCAATCCCTATCAAGCAACCAACGGTATTTTTCACAGAGCTAGAACAAATAATTTCACAATTTGTATGGAAATACAAAAAACCTCAAATAGCCAAAGCAATCTTGAGAAAGAAGAATGGAACTGGAGGAATCAACCTGCCGGACTTCAGGCTCTACTGCAAAGCCACAGTCATCAAGACAGTATGGTACTGGCATAAAGACAGAAATATAGATCAGTGGAACAAAATAGAAAGCCCAGAGATAAATCCATGCACCTATGGACACCTTATCTTTGACAAGGGAGGCAAGAATATTCAGTGGAGAAAAGAAAATCTCTTTAACAAGTGGTGCTGGGAAAACTGGTCAACCACTTGTAAAAGAATGAAACGAGAACACTCCCTAACACCATAAACAAAAATAAACTCAGAATGGATTAAAGATCTAAATGTAAGACCAGAAACTATAAAACTACTTGAGGAGAACATAGACAAAACACTCTCTGACATAAATCACATCAGGATCCTCCATGACCCACCTCCCAGAATATTGGAAATAAAAGCAAAAATAAACAAATGGGACCTAATTACAATTAAAAGCTTCTGCACAGCAAAGGAAACTATAAGTGAGGTGAAAAGACAGCCTTCAGAATGGGAGAAAATAATAGCAAATGAAGCAACTGACAAAGGATTAATCTCCAAAATATACAAACAACTCCTGCAGCTCAATTCCAGAAAAATAAACGACCCAATCAAAAAATGGGCCAAAGAACTAAACAGAGATTTCTCCAAAGAAGACATACCGATGGCTAACAACACATGAAAAGATGCTCAGTTCAGTTCAGTTCAGTCGCTCAGTCGTGTCCGACTCTCCGCGACCCCATGAATCACAGCACGCCAGGCCTCCCTGTCCATCACCAACTCTGGGAGTTCACTCAAACTCATGTCCACAGAGTCGGTGATGCCATCCAGCCATCTCATTCTCGGCCGTCCCCTTCTCCTCCTGCCCCCAACCTTTCCCAGCATCAGAGTCTTTTCCAGCGAGTCAACTCGTCGCATGAGGTGGCCAAAGCATTGCAGTTTCAGCTTAACATCACTCATAATCAGAGAAATGCAAATCAAAACCACAATGAGGTACCATTTCACGCCAGTCAGAATGGCTGCTATCTAAAAGTCTACAAGCCATAAATGCTGGAGAGGGTGTGGAGAAAAGGGAACCCTCTTACAATGTTGGTGGGAGTGCAAACTAATACAGGCACTATGGAGAACAGTGTGGAGATTCCTTAAAAAACTGGAAATAGAACTGCCATATGATCCAGCAATCACACTCCTGGGCATACACACCGAGGAAACCAGAATTGAAAGAGACACATGTACTCCAATGTTTATCACAGCACTGTTTATAATAGCCAGGACATGGAATCAACCGAGATGTCCAACTGCAGACGAATGGATAAGAAAGCTGTGGTACATATACACAATTAAAAAGAATACATTTGAATCAGTTCTAATGAGGTGGATGAAACTGGAGCCTATTATACAGAGTGAAATAAGCCAGAAAGAAAAATACTAATGCAGTATACTAACGCATATATATGGAATTTAGTAGGATGATAACGATAACCCTATATACGAGACAGCAAAAGAGACATAGATGTATAGAAAAGTCTTTTGGACTCTGTGGGAGAGGGTGAGGGTGGGATGATTTGGGAGAATGGTATTGAAACATGTATATTATCATATGTGAAACAAATCGCCAGTCCAAGTTTGATGCATGATACAGGATGCTCGGAGCTGGTGCACGGGGATGACCCAGAGGGATGGGATGAGGAGGGAGGTGGGTGGGGAGTTCAAGATGGGGAACACTTGTACACCCGGGGCAGATTCATGTCAATGCATGGCAAAACCAATACAATAACGTAAAGTAATTAGCCTCCAAGTAAAATAAATAAATTTAAAAAAGAAAAAGAAATGTCGTTTGAAAACTCTGCACCAAAGTTTAGAAAGACAGCATGCTCAAATTTAATAGCTTGTGCAAGTGTCTTATGCACAATCGGACACAATTGTGTTGGTTAAAGAGGAAAACATAAAAATATTCATGTTTAATGTTCCCTCAAAATCACACACATGCACATTATTTATTTGTGAGTCTTTTTGTGTAGAACTAATTTGTTTTTTTAAAGAACAGTGTTCAGTTGATTGTAATTCTTGGGAAAAATATGCCTACAATTCTGTTATCCGTGATACCTAGTTGAGTTTAAAAAAGTGTATAAAACTGAGTATGTTAAGTATACTCACCTTTTCATGAAACAGAACTTTTTTTTAAATTGGAGGCTAATTACTTTAAAATATTATATTGGTTGTTTTTGCCATACATTGACATGAATCCTCCCCGGGTGTACATGTGTTCCCCTTCTTGAACCCCCTTCCCACTTCCCTCCTCCCCATATCCTCCCTCTGGGTCATCCCCTTGCACCAGCCCCGAGCATCCTGTATCATGCGTCAAACCTGGACTGGTAATTCATTTCACATATGATAATATACATGTTTCAATGCCATTCTCCAAAATCATCCCACCCTCACCATAATCAGGGAAATACAAATCAAAACCACAATGAGGTACCATTTCACACCAGTCAGAATGGCTGCTATCTAAAAGTCTACATGCAATAAATGCTGGAGAGGGTGTGGAGAAAAGGAAACCCTCTTACACTGTTGGTGGGAATGCAAACTAGTACAGCCACTATGGAGAACAGTGTGAAGATTCCTTAAAAAATTGGAAATAGAACTGCCATATGATCCAGCAATCGCACTTCTGGGCATACACCGAGGAAACCAGAATTGAAAGAGACACATGTACTCCAATGTTCATCGCAGCACTGTTTATAATAACGAGGACATGGAAGCAACCTAGATGTCCATCTGCAGATGAATAGATAAGAAAGCTTTGGTACGTATACATGATGGAGTATTATTCAGCCATTAAAAAGAATACATTTGAATCATTCTAATGAGGTGGAGGAAACTGGAGCCTATTATACAGAGTGAAGTAAGCCAGAAAGAAAAACATCAATACAGTATACTAACGCATATATAAGGAATTTAGAAAGAGGGTAACCTTAACCCTGTATACGAGATAGCAGAACTTTTTTGTTTTGCAAATCTGAAAGCCTGCTCCTACTAAACAACTCCCCATCCCCACCTCCGAATGGCACTTTTTAAAGTAATACATTAAAGAGACTTGTGTAACCCTCTAAGAGCAAAATCTTTCTACTTGCATTCCTCAATTTGTCCTAGACTGTCATTTATGTCTAATTTGAAAGCATTATTACATTATGTTTCTTTATTGTGTCTTCCTAATGCATTCAAGTTAGTTTTCTTGGAAGAAATAGGCATCATCTCTCCCTCAGGTTTCTTTTTTTTTCATTTTAATTTTGTTCTAATTTAATTACATTTCATATATATCAAGCTTCTCTGGTGGCTCAGATGGTAAAGAATCTGCCTGCAATGCAGGAGACCCGGGTTCGATCCCTGGGTCGGGAAGATCCCCAGAAGCAGGAAATGGCAACCCACTTCAGGATTCTTGCCTGGAGAATTCCATGGACAGAGGAGCCTGGCGGGCTACAATCTGTGGGGTCACAAAGAGTAGGATAGGACTGAGTGACTAACACCTTCATTTTCATAATTACATTTTATATATATCGAGCACAATTAGCTGAAGACATAAGAAGTTATCTCCAGTCACTCTTAGTAAATGCATTTGTTTGGAGAAGCAGTTGACAAGCACTCTAGCAAACGGCCTACAAGTCCTGGGCTGTAACATGTTATGAACATGCTATGAACACATATGAAATATGTGGATGATATAGCATGTTTGTCAAATGGATATTACTGACAATGAGAAAGTGAGTTGTCATTTATCTGTCTATCCAAATATCTGTCTATAATCTATAGGAATATATATATCAAATTGAAATACAAAGTGGGAGTTATGAAAGTGATCATGCTGTTGTTGCACATTTTGAAAATGGTTGTATATAGTTAGAATTATTATATAGGTCAAGTACTTTAATACTTTGCTATTGAAGATATCAAGAGAGACAAACAAATTCATAGTGTGTAACCATAGACAACACAGCTTGCTTTCCTTCACGAAAATTTAAGAATTGTCTCTAGTTTTCTTAAATTTAGAATTAATTCCTTTTAAGCTCTGCCTAAAGTATAGGGTGGAGAAGGAAATGGCAACCCACTCCAGCGTTCTTGCCTGGAGAATCCCAGGGATGGCAGAGCCTCGTGGGCTGCAGTCTATGGGGTCGCACAGAATCGGACACGACTGAAGCGACTAAGCAGCAGCAGCAAAGTATAGGGGGTGGTGAATATGTTGAACTCTGAAGTGGAAAGAGCAAAGGAGGCAACATATTTTTACATTTAGAAAATAGAATCTAACCAAGGATTATAAATTCTGAGACTATGCAGACTTTTACACAGAAATTTGGGGGTTTCTATAGTCTGGAGAAGCTGTACACAGTTAGCGAAAACAAGACCAGGAGCTGACTGTGGCTCAGATCATGAACTCCTTATTGCCAAATTCAGACTTAAATGGAAGAAAGTACGGAAAACCACTAGACCATTCAGATATGACCTCAATCAAATCCCTTATGATTATACAGTGGAAGTGAGAAATGGATTTAAGGGACTAGATCTGATTGATAGAGTGCCTGATGAACTCTGGATGGAGGTTCGTGACATTGTACAGGAGACAGGGACCAAGACCATCCCCATGGAAAAGAAATGCAGAAGAGCGAAATGGCTGTCTGAGGAGGCCTTACAAATAGCTGTGAAAAGAAGAGAGGCGAAAAGCAAAGGAGAAAAGGAAAGATATAAGCATCTGAATGCAGAGTTCCAAAGAATAGCAAGGAGAGATAAGAAAGACTTCCTCAGTGATCAATGCAAAGAAATAGAAGAAAACAACAGATTAGGAAAAACAAGAGACCTCTTCAAGAAAATCAGAGGTTCCAAGGGAACATTTCATGCAAAGATGGGCTTGATAAAGGACAGAAATGGTATGGACCTAACAGAAGCAGAAGATATTAAGAAGAGGTGGCAGGAATACACAGAAGAACTGTACAAAAAAGATCTTCACGACCAAGATAGTCACGATAACGTGATCACTGACCTAGAGCCAGACATCTTGGAATGTGAAGTCAAGTGGGCCTTAGAAAGCATCACTACTAACAAAGCTAGTGGAGGTGATGGAATTCCAGTTGAGCTATTTCAAGTCTTGAAAGATGATGCTGTGAAAGTGCTGCACTCAATATGCCAGCAGATTTGGAAAACTCAGCAGTGGCCACAGGACTGGAAGAGGTCAGTCTTCATTCCAATCCCAAAGAAAGGCAATGCCAAAGAATGCTCAAACTACCGCACAATTGCACTCATCTCACACGCTAGTAAAGTCATGCTCAAAATTCTCCAAGCCAGGCTTCAGCAGTATGTAAACCGTGAACTCCCAGATGTTTAAGCAGGTTTTAGAAAAGGCAGAGGCACCAGAGATCAAATTGCCAACATCCGCTGGATCATGGAGAAAGCAAGAGAGTTTCAGAAAAACATCTACTTCTGCTTCATTGACTATGCCAAAGCCTTTGACGGTGTCGATCACAATAAACTGTGGAACATTCTGAAAGAGATGGGAATCCCAGACCACCTGACCTGCCTCTTGAGAAACCTGTATGCAGGTCAGGAAGCAACAGTTAGAACTGGACATGGAACAACAGACTGGTTCCAAATAGGATAAGGTGTACGTCAAGGTTGTATATTGTCACCTTGCTTATTTAACTTATATGCAGAGTACATCATGAGGAACGCTGGGCTGGAAGAAGCACAAGCTGGAATCAAGATTGCTGGGGGAAATATCAATAACCTCAGATATGCAGATGACATCACCCTTATGGCAGAAAGTGAAGAGGAACTCAAAAGTCTCTTGATGAAAGTGAAAGAGGAGAGTGAAAAGGTTTGCTTGAAGCTCAACATTCAGAAAACAAAGATCATGGAATCTGGTCCCATCACTTCATGGGAAATGGATGGGGAAACAGTGGAAACAGTGTCAGACTTTATTTTTTTGGGCTCCAAAATCACTGCAGATGCTGATTGCAGCCATGAAATTAAAAGATGCTTGCTCCTTGGAAGGAAAGTTATGACCAACCTTGATAGTATATTAAAAAGCAGAGACATTACTTTGCCAACCAAGGTCCGTCTAGTCAAGGCAATGGTTTTTCCCGTGGTCATGTATGGATGTGAGAGTTGGACTGTGAAGAAAGCTGATCGCCGAAGAATCGATGCTTTTGAACTGTGGTGCTGGAGAAGACTCTTGAGAGTCCCTTATACTGCAAGGAGATCCAACCAGTCCATTCTCGAGGAGATCAATCCTGGGTGTTCATTGGAAGGACTGATGCTGAAGCTGAAACTGCAATACTTTGGCCACCTCATGCGATGAGTTGACTCACTGGAAAAGACTCTGATGCTACGAAAGGTTGGGGGCAGGAGAAGGGGACGACGGAAAATGAGATGGCTGGATGGCATCACCGACTCTGTGGACATGAGTTTGAGTGTACTCCGGGAGTTGGTGATGGACAGGGAGGCCTGGTGTGCTGTAATTCATGGGGTCGCGGAGAGTCGGACACGACTGAGCGACTGAAATGAATGAATGAAATGATAGTCTGAAGACTAAATTGAAAGTTGTGAAATGTTTCAGAGCTCTGAGATAGTTGTGAAATTGATACAGAATTTATCAGTGAACTGCTGATAATGTCAAGGAGACCATCTCTTCCCTGTTGGAATGTAAATGAAAGTTTCTCATCTTATTCTTTCTCGCTTGTACTTTTCACTCACATTGGTTCATAATTAGGTATAACTCAGGCTTCCCAAGTGTTGCTAGTGGTAAAGAATCTACTTGCCAATGCAAGAGATGTGGATTTGATCTCAGGTTGGAAAGATCCCCTGGAGTAAGAAATGGTACCCCAACCTCCAGTATTCTTGCCTGGAAAATTCCATTGGCAGATGAGCCTGGCAGGCTGCAGTCCAGGGGACTGCAAAGAGACAGACACGACTGAGCAACTGCATACACACAGGGATATCAGTTGAAAATCTTCAGCACCTACTGCTTTTGACGAGCTGGGAACTGATCCAAATCTTTGACAGCCACTTTCTTTTAATACTTGCTTTCTAACTTCCCCTTTTAATCTTTAGAACGTTGTTTATCCTAATTTGTCAAGCTGTGCCTTCAAAATATGAAAGTCCAAGACAGACATTACGAATTTGGGCTTGTTTTCTTTCTAACAAGTTTCAAACATATCTTTATTATTTTAATGATGAGAGATACCCTGTGAAGGGGTCAATGGCTTTAACCCACATTCTATGAAAGCAGATCTCTCATACTATTAATACATGACTCTAGGTTATTTCGGAGAAGGCAATGACAAGCCACTCCAGTACTCTTGCCTAGAAAATCCCATGGATGGAGGAGCCTGGTAGGCTGCAGTCCGTGGGGTCGCTAAGGGTCGGACACGACTGAACGACTTCACTTTCACTTTTCACTTTCACACATTGAAGAAGGAAATGGCAACCCACTCCAGTGTTCTTGCCTGGAGAATCCCAGGGACGGGGAAGCCTGGTGGGCTTCCGTCTATGGGGTCGTACAGAGTCGGACACGACTGAAGTGACTTAGCAGCAGCTAGGTTATTTTTTCCAACATCGTCTTGGTTTTTTTTTTGAAAAATTCAGTTGCTTGTTCACTTGCATATGTGAGAAAATTAAGAATGCCAACTGTTATGTCATACTCTTTCAGGTTATTCTTGAGTTGAATTCCCTGGCTTTGGACTCACTTGTACAAGGTTACAGCACATACACAATGTCCATAAATTCTTAGAAGGAAGTGGGCAATCAAGTGCTACCAATTATTCTGCAATCCTTAAACATGTGTTTAGTGTTTCAGCTAAAAATAAAGCTGGGTCATTCACAATCTGGGCATCTAATCAGTTGATGGGAGAAGATGTACTGTAAGTCAGCCTACCAAAATAAGATCTTTCTGGGGATTCTGATTTAGTTAACTGCTAACCACACGAGATTCATACTCTTCCACCCTCCCCTCTTTAAACAGCATATTTTGCTGATAGCAAGTAGTTTTTGGTTTCTACATTAGTCACTTATTTAGTTCATGAGTCTGCAATTTGGTGAGGGCTCAGTGAATTGTCTCTCTGCCATGTGGCTTGAGTGGGAGCAAATTGCAGTTTTAGAATGGCTCACTGAAGGTGGCTGACAAGGAGGCACTTTTGTTCTCCTCCACATGGGCATCTCCACCCAAGTCTTTGCCAAGACTGTGCCAGCTTCCTTACAGGGTGGTGTCTGAGGTCCAAGAGGGAGTATCCAGAGGAACAAAGTAGAATCTACTGGCTTCCAACAACAGGGATCATAAACTGGTACAGTAACCTTCTTCCATCTTATTTCATTGGTAAAACAAAGAGCCCAAATTCAAGTGGAAGGCCTGTGGATCTCAATTCTTGATAAGAAAGATGTCAGCACTGTGGTAAATCAACTATATTTCAGTTAAGAAAAAGATGTCATAGGTAGTTGAGGTCATGTTTTAAAACTAACATGTCATTTACAAGAATAGTAGAATTTAAATTATGATTCCTTTTTGATCTGTAGGTTAAATAGGAATTGCTTACTTTAATATATAAGGGAATTTTCTAGTTATATTATTGTTACTAAATTTCAAGCCTAATTATTCTATAGTGTAAGATTATTTAATACACATCAATAATCAATTCTGAGTTTCGGACTTGTTTTATATCTCAAGATATGATTGGAAATAGAGGAAAAACTAGATATATCCTAAAGTTTGGGGGCATAGTATTCAGTATATGAGTTAAGCTTACCAATTTTTAAATTATTTTTGTTCAACTGTTCTATAGTATTTCTAAATTTAGTTGGCTTCTTTAATTAGATACTGTGTGCTATGCTAAGTCACTTCAGTCATGTTCAACTCTTTGCGACCCTATTGACCATAGCCTGCCAGGCTCCTCTGTCCATGGGATTCTCCAGGCAAGAGTACTGGAGTGGGTTGCCATGCCCTCCTGTACTTAGATGCTAGGATCAGTTAGAATGTCACATTAATGATGGATTTTCTATTTTCCTTTAATTCTACCAATTGTTTTGCACTGTATATATTTATTGAAATATAATTGGTTGATTTACAGTATACAAGATTGAGGATTAAAGCATTGTGATGCTTTATTTTTATAGATCATACCCCATATAAAATTATTATAATGTATTGGCTATATTCCCTGTGCTATATATTACATCCTTGCAACTTATTTTATGCCCAGTAGTGTGTACCTTTGGAGAAGGCAATGGCAAGCCCCTCCAGTACTCTTGCCTAGAAAATCCCATGGATGGAGGAGCCTGGTAGGCTGCAGTCCATGGGGTCGCTATGAGTCAGACATGACTGAGTGACTTCACTTTCACTTTTCACTTTCACACATTGGAGAATGAAATGACAACCCACTCCAGTGTTCTTGCCTGGAGAATCCCAGGGACGGGGGAACCTGTTGGGCTGCCGTCTATGGGGTCACACAGAGTCGGACACGACTGAAGTGACTTAGCAGCAGCAGCAGTGTGTACCTTTTAATCCCTTTCACCTATTTTGCCTCTCTAGTTACCACTGGTAACCATTAGTTAGTTTTCTGTATCTGTGAGTCTGTTCCTGTTTGTTTGCTTTATTTTTTATATTCCACATTTAAGTGGAAATATGTAGTACTTGTCTATATCTTACTTATTTCACTAAACATAGTACCTCCCAGGTCTATTCATGTTGTTGCAAATGACAAAATTTTATTCTTCTGTATGACAGTAACATTTCATTGTGTTTCATATCTTCTTAATTCATTCATCTATTGATGGACACTTAAGTTGCTTCTGTATCTTGGCTATTGTAAATAATGCTTCTGTGAACTTAGGGTGCATGTATCTTTTCAAATTTGTATTTTAATTTTCTTTTAGATAAATACCCAGGAGGAAAATTACTGGATCATATGGTAGTTCTATTTTTAATTTTTTGAGGGAGCTCAATACTGTTTTCCATAGTGGTTGCACCAATTTACATTCCCACGAACAGTGTACTAGGTGGTTCCTTTCTCTCTAGATCCTTGTCAACACTTGTTATTTCTTGTCTTTCTGAAAGTGAGGCAATATTTCATTGTGGCTTTAATTTGCATTTCCCTGGAGATTAGCAATGTTGAGCATCTTTTCATGTGACTCTTGGTTACCTATATGTTTTGAATTACTGTTTTTATTTCACTTACCTATTCATTGTTTCTTTTCCTCTACATTCATAATTTTAAATGTATATTTTCTTTTGTCTTTTCTGCTCTATGATTTTTTTAAAATTAATTACTTAAAATTTTAAATTTGTTTACTTTTTAAATGAAGGATAATTGCTTTACAGAATTGTGTTGGTTTCTACCAAAACATGAATCAGTCATTCCTCTGTGATTTTTTTAAAGGTATACTATCGTTGAAAATTGTTTCAGTTATTTTCTAGAGAAGCAGAGATTCATGCCACATATGTAGCTAACTTATCAAAGTTAACATATTTTAAAAATTTTCCATACTTCCCAGAGAAAACAGAATTCTTGAAGTATATGAACTCGATCTATTATTGTTCTCAAACGTTTTAGTTTTTGGTATTACATACTTTAAATATCGCAATGCCTTATTATTATCAGTTTATACAGTCAACATTCATTTAGATTCGCCCAATCTTTTGCACTTTCACTCAGAAAAAAATACCGTATGGCGTTTAAAAGATACCGCTTTGGAGATTCCTTCCATGTTTGTATTTCCATAATTTTCTTCTGTGCTTCCATAACTTTTGTTGAGAAGTTTGTTGCAAGACTTACTCTTGGTTCTTTGAAGGTGTTGGATGCTATTTCCACAAATACTTCTTTTCCATTTATTTGTTTTTCAAAGAATTCAAATAGTTTTCAAAAATATCTGCCTATAATTATTTGTTTGATTATTGTTTGTTTAAACTTCTTCCTCTTCTTCGCCTGCAGCTTCTTGAATTTGTTATCAGTTTTGGAAAAATCTCAGCCAATCTTTTTTTTTGCCATGTTCTTTCTATTCTTTCAGTTTTTCAGTAACATGTGAACTCTTTTCACCCCCATAGTAACTTACAACCTACTGTTACTCTTTTCCCTTTTTTACTTGATTTGGCCATTTAATTTTTTTAATGTTTTTGGATAATTGATTTCCTCCTTAGGTTTGAATAATCTGCTATTGAGCACATTCGTTGTTTTTAGTCTCAATAATTGATAATTTCTCATTAAGAGTATTCTTTTTGTGTTCTTTTGTATTGTTCTGTGCAAAAGTTTTTGAACTGACTTTTACCTCTTTAAACATATGATGTGGTTGTTTTAAAATTAATGATAATTCCATTACCTGAGTCCTGTGCAGATTTATTTGTGTTCTCTGTTGCTTTCTTGATTTTGTCACTTAGTATCATCTACTAATAGTGACTTTTTAAAAATATTCAGTTGAGTTTGATCCTTTGGTCAGGAAGATCCCCAGGAGGAGGGCATGGCAACTCACTTCAGTGTTCTTGCCTGGAGAATCCCATGGATGGGGGAGCCTGGCCAGCTACAGTCCACAGAGTCTCAAAGAGTGAGGCATGACTGAAGTACTTAGCACACACACATGCAAAACCTCCAGTGATGCATATTGTGAATAAGTTGTCAAATTAATTTGCACCCTAGAAAAATATACTATTTCTCCAGAGAAGTTTTAAGTTTGATTTGAATGAAAAGTAAGGTCATAAGGAATTATTGATCTAATGAAGGCTGATGTGTCTCTAGCCTCAGTTCTGTTCAGTTCAGTTAGGTTGCTCAGTCATGTCCGACTCCTTACGACCCCATGGACTGCATGCAGCATGCCAGGCCTCCCTGTCCATCACCAACTCCTGAAGTTTACTCAAACTCATGTCCGTCAAGTCAGTGATGCGATCCAACCATCTCATCCTCTGTTGTCCCCTTCTCCTCTTGCCCTCAATCTTTCACAGCATCGGGGTCTTTTCCAATGAGTCAGCTCTTCGCATGAGGTGGCCAAAGTATTGGAGTTTCAGTTTCAGCATCAGTCCTTTCAATGAATGCCCAGGACTGATCTCCTTTAGGATGGACTGGTTGGATCTCCTTGCAGTCCAAGGGACTCTCAAAAGTCTTCTCCAATGCCATAGTTCAAAAGTATCAATTTTTTGGCACTCAACTTTCTTTATAGTCCAGCTCTCACATCCATACATGACTACTGGACAAAACCATAGCTTTGGCTAGATGGACCTTTGTCGGCAAAGTAGTGTCTCTGCTTTTTAATATCCTTCTCTTATTGGATAAGCCTTTGTGATTTAGTAAGCTTTTCTCTACTTGGAAGTTCCTTAATTGTTTTTTCATACTCCTAAACTTGTAAATCTGTCAAAAGTCTTGTTTTTAGCACTTCTAAATTCAACATTAATTTCTATGATAAATATGGACTTTAATTTTGGGTTTATCTCACTGAGTTTCTTATGCTGGGCTTCTACCCTTTAATTTTTTTTTTATTATCTCCTTAATTCTTTGATGCCTTCACATATAATTTATTAACTTTTGTTTTTTTTTTTTGCAGTTTTCTAATTGTTCTCAATTAGAAGGTTGTTCTCAGGAGTGAGGTTGGCCATTTTCCAAACCGGAGTTCTTATTTATTTATGTATAGCAGTAATTTACAAAATTATTTATTAAATATACGAACATGTAGTTTTTAAGTTGTTATAGTTAAAACTGTGAGTTACAGGTGTTCTGTGACTCATGGAAGTTTTCATCAACCCTTCCCTGTTATTCAAACTTCTGGTTTATGGCTACTTAATTTTATGACTGTGTTTAAAATGGAATGAGTTAAATTAAAAAAAATTTTTTTTGATCTGAAGGATAATTTGAACATCAGTATGTCTCTCTATTTTATAGGTCTTGTAATTGCAATTTAGAACAGTGGCAGCAGCAAGAGCATCAATTATGCTGAATGCACAATACCTGTCTATAGCCTGCACAGTGAACCTTTAGGTCAAGAACCATACTTATCCTGTATATTTTTATTATTGAGTATGAGTATATATTTCAAGGATACTTCAGTTCTGAGGCCAATAACACTACAGGAGGGTTTTATCACCAGTTTCTAACAAATGTCCCCAATCATTTCTTCCATGATTTATCTGCTCACAAATTATAGTTCCTTGTCATGCAGAAGGAAATGGTTCCCCTTGTTAAAGCAAAACATTTTGGGTTAGCCATTGCATATAATCAGGAGACCAACATTGAGAGATACAGTCAGAGTAATTTTTGTCAGAGTAACTATTTGCCTGTAACAAAACCCAAATCAAATGAGAAGTGAGAAAATAATCTCTCAGTAGTCTAATCTTTTGTATTTAATACTTTAATAGATCTAATTCATATCCACATAACTTGAAAATAAAAATCGTTGAAAAAGGTGTTACTTCAGACATAGAAGAGAAGATAAAGATAGATGAAGTCCTTGCTTTATATAATACATTTACATATCATTTCAAGAGAAATTGTTTTTGAAACAAAGTCCTAGTTCTAGACTCCAGATAACTTGTTGTCATCTAACAACATAATAGAATTCTAATATAGTTTATTCTTTTCTACATTTTTCTATCATATACTATCAGCTGAATTTTATGTAGTCTGTAACATTTTTTATCAAGTTTATCAATTGTGAGGTATAATTATGCACTACTAAAATATTTACCACTTTTTTTTCAAAATTGCTTTATTTTGAGGTAGAAAATAAAATTTTATCTTTAACCAAACCAATGTATATTTGAAATCTACTGTTAGTGAGATATAGTAATTCTAATTCAATTTAATGTTTTGGTATAAATTATTGTACATGATATTTTGGTTTATTGTCTTTTTGATATTAATATGAGTCAATTTAAGGGAAAATATTAAAATGAAAAAACTGAAAAATACATGTCCTATAGGAATTTCTATTTTTAAAGGGCCGGTTTTCAGATAAACAAAGGCAGTTGGTTTATAAGTATTCAACTTTAATTACCCATGGAATCAAGAAAAAATGATACTGGTTTCTGAAAATACAGGGAACACATCTCATGTAATGTGATTTCAATATTATGTCTACTTTTTTTCTCTGTTGCTAATACACGTAGCTTGAAATTCACAAGTCATTATTTAATACCATATAAATTTAATATACCCCGAAGGGAATTTTCCCTAGGGACACATTAACAGGGCTAAATATGATTTTGAAAGCTATAAACTAAGCTTTCCAATTTACTGTTATTCAATCAGACCTAATTTGTATTTTCAGCATAAGCTAGAAGCAGAATAGTCAGAGTTTGCCTGCTTAATGTCAGAGGCAAAGAGAAACTTCTAGCAAATTCTCTAAGGTATGTCTAATTGATACTTCTGTTGATAAGCTACTAACAATATTTATTATTTATAGTATCCCTCAAGAGAAGGAAATACTTCAGATTTCCTTCTTTGCAAATATACAAATGTATTTGCAAAAAATCATGTTGTACTTTGGATCAATGAACTTATATCAACCGACTCCTTTCATTGGCATGATTGTCAATATAAGTTTCTGCCTGTATTAATAATAAAAGTTTCGCTGTCAGTCTAATTCAATATGTAATTGTTCTTCTCCCACCCCAGGCTATTAGCCAGGAATCAGTCTTTAAGCATGTGCACCATACCCCTAAATAGTGTTAACACCAACAAGTACAATACGCTTTCATCTACATATCCTAACTGTGTTGGTAATTGTGAAAAGCAAAAGAAATGCAAAATGCTTCAACTACAGGAAAACACTTTAGAGACTCCAAGGCCAAAAGTACATCTCATGGACCTTGGTATATTTATGGAAACCGTGTAGCATGGCCTTGGTTGTGGAGACAGAAATGCCAACATTTGCAAGTTACTGTTTGTGTAATATCTACGACCTGTGTGGTTTCTTTTTTTGAAGCAATATTATTGAGGTATAATTCACATTGAAGGCAAAAGGAGAAGGGAGCAGCAGAGGATGAAATAGATCGCATTATTGACTCAATGGACATGAATTTGGGAGATAGTGGAGGACAGAGGAGACTGGTGTACTGCAGTCCATGGGGTCGCAAAGAGTCGGATATGACTTAGAGATTGAACAACAACAATAAATTCACATACCATAAACTTTACCCATTTTAAGTGTACAATGTTTTTTTTTTGCCAGATTTACAGAATTTTCCAGATAGTTTCTTTAATTGCATGTTTCCATCTCCCCCCAAAGTTTCCTTGTGTACATTTGGAGTCAATTTCTGTTTTCACTCCTAGTGCTAGGCAAACAAAAATCTGCTTATGTCTCTATAGATTTTCCTTTTCTAGATATTTCCTATGTGTGGAAACATTTCCTATAAGTGGATCGTATAATGTATTGTCTTTATGTCTGACTTTTTCCACTTAACATAATGCGTATTAATCATTAATCTGTCTTTTTTGGGGGTAAAATATCTATTCTACAACTTTTTTTCATTTTTAATCAGGTTTTCATATTTCCCGGTTTTAAGAATTCTTTGTAGTTTTTAATACAAGTCTTTTATGAGATATTTGTCTTGCAAATAATTTCTACTAATCTGATCCCTGTTTTTAGATTATCTATTTGGTATCTTTTAAAACATAAAAGTCTTAAATTTTGATAAAGTCCAATTTATTCATTTTATCATTTATAAATGGTGTTTCTCATGTTGTATCTGAAAGAGTTTTGCATAAGCACAATTATAGATATTTTTTCTCCTATGTATTATTTTTTATTTTATGTAGTATTTAAAAAATTTTATAGTTTTTGTTCTTTATTTTAGGCTTTGGTACATTTAGGTTAACTTGCCGTGTGGCTGCCTCCAACTTCAAAGCCACCAACAAAGACTCTTTCAGTTTTCCCTCATGTGTTTTAAATCTTTTTCTCCAGGAGGAACCTTGTCTATTTTTAGGACTCATCTGATTAGGTCAGATCCAGGGAGGATCATATCCTTTTTTAAAAGTCAGTTGTGCCATATAATACAACCTAATCATATTCTGTCATATACCTCCCACTTTCAATACAAGAGGCTATACAAGGACATAAATCACAGGGAAAAATTGTAGAATTCTGTGCAATACTTCTATTGATATGTGTATTATGCCATAATATATTGAAGTAAAAGCATGTATGCTAGTCAGTTTCACTTGCCATTCTCAGGGAGATTTTAAAAAGTTATATCAAGAGGAACAAAACGAAAAAGCAATTTACTTCATCTTCATCTCGTGTATTCACATATTCTCAAACAATGGTTCTTTGAAATGTTCTTAAGTGCAAAATTTCAAAAACCTAGTCTGATATATCATCACTCAAACTGAAATAGTTATAATCACTATTTAATACTAGAAAATGTAAACTTCAAAGCTTGCAATTTATTAAAGATACTTTATTTGTAATATCCAGTATCTCATTTTCCATTCATTGACTCATAAAGATGAATAGAATGAGGTGACAGAAAAAAATATTTTTGTGATAAATGAGAATTGGTATAGTTGTCTTTAGAGTTAATGTGCAGTTTGGACTGGACTTTTTTCAAATTCAACTGCATGATAAATTACATTGATTGCATTTTCATGAAGATACCTGTGCTTAGAACGATGGCCTCATAGGAGCTGTAAGATGCTATACTTGAATGGCTTTGAAAATATAAATACAATTATTTGGAAACTGATATGTTGAGGTAGGTTAGAATATATTTGGTTTTAAAGGACTTAACCCACTCTAATTCTTCATTAAGAAAATCAATCACAGGATGAGAACATGAATTAGATATCCCTAAATGTCATAACATTTATATATTGGATTTTATTTTTACTTCATTAAGAAACCAAATAGGACTGTAATTAAAGAAAATGATAGCATATGGTAGAGAGGCTGTTCATGGTTTTCCCAACTTTAAACACCATTAGAAATTCTACACTATGAAGGACAAGCCAAGTGAACTATATGCATAATTGATTAGAAACTTATCCATTTTTAAATCACAGAGAAAGCTACTTTTATTTAATTTGAAATCTGTTATACAACTCTGAAACTGAATGCCCTAAAATTTCCCATGAAATTTGAAGGGGATGAAAATAAATGAGTGAGCAAGGGCTTGAAAAAGGCTTGAAAGAGGCTTGAAAATCCCCTAACAATATTATTTAATTTAGAATACATACATCTCAAAATTATATTTTTATAACTTCAATAACAAGTTAATCCCTCTCCTCAAAGTTGTGAATCAATAAAAACTATGTGAATGCCTACTGTATGTCAAGTGCTGGAAAAAATTCTGGGCAAAATGTTTGATTCCTGTCCTCAACAAGTGGGTTGGGAAACAAGACAGGCATAGTAATATTTACAATATATTGGATAAATACTCTCTGGTCTGAGAAGAGTGACTGGGGGACAAATGAACACATGATCTTAAAAGTCACTCTGATCACCCACAAATGATCAGGATTCAGCTTATTTTTTGTTCCTCTCCCATTGCAGTTTTCTGGCTTGTTTACATAACTACAGTTTTCATTCTAAGTATTCATGTATTTTATAAGTATGGACATAAAAATCTGTCCCTGAGGTCCACACTAATTTTTATTTAGGTCAGTATTCTAATATGAAGCTGTAGAAGAATGAGATAGCCTTGAAAGTCAATGTTTCCTTTTGTTTTTGACTTAGTGTTGAGCCAGTGCCAAATGCACAGCATTTGAATAATTTAGGTTTGCATGTTTGGTGTGGGATAGGTTGATGTGGTGTGTTGTGTGTTGTGACGGTTAGTGTGGGGATGTGTGTTGGCAGTGCCATGGTGTGTTGTGTGGTTGGGTAATGCGGTCTGTTGTGGATGGTAGTGTAGTGTGTGCTATGCTCTGCGGTGCAGTGTGGTGTGTTGGGATGATAGAGGTTATGGAGTGTGCTACTCAAGGCGGCATGTGACACAGTGGGAGTTTTACAGATGTGTTATAGATGGTGTGTTCTGAGATGTGGCATGCCAGGCACAGTGTGTTGTATTGAACATCATAGGTGTGGGAGTGTGGGCTATGGTATAATATGATGCTGTATTTTGCATTATGTTTTTGAAGTTCCATGTTCCTTAAGTCCTGTAAACACTGAAGGAAATATAAGTTCCTGCAAGTTAATATGGAACCAGGTTACACTAATATATTATTTACTGTGTGAACTTGCATGCAATATAATATTCCTGTGATGGTTGCAAGAGCACATGTGTGTAGAAGGCTTGTTGGACACTGGGAGCTGGATGTTCCTCAGATGAGTAAGACAAACTGAGTAAGCATCCTCCAAGAGCTCTGGCCTAGGAAGACTGTAAATGGGCCACCAATACAGCAAGGATGAGGTTGCCATTGAGGGAAGGAGATATTCTGAGGGAAACATCCTGGTAGACGGCTTGAGCTAGGAGGTGAAATTGCAGGACATGAGTGTCCAGAGCACCCAATCACCATCAAGAGCTACTCAATAGGAGGAAATTTGATGACTTAAAAAAATTTTTTTTAATTAATTTATTTTTTAATAGAAGGATAATTGCTTTACTGAATTTTGTTGTTTTCTGTCAAACCTCAACATGAATCAGCCATAGGTATACATATATCCCCTCCCTTTTGAACCTCCCTCCCATCTCCCTCCCCACCCCACCCCTCTAGGTTGATACAGAGCCCCTGTTTGAGTTTTCTGAGCCATACAGCAAATTCCCATTGCTGTCTATTTTACATGTGGTAATATAAGTTTCCATGTTGCTTGTTCCATACATCTCACCCTCTCCCCGTGTCCATAGGTCTATTCTCTATGTCTGTTTCTCCATTGTCTGACGACTTTTTGATTCTTTGTCTTTTTCTTTCTGATTGGAAAAGAGGTGGGTGAGATATAGATGAAAGAAGAGACTTCGAAAAAAGGGATCCAATGAACTTATTTTCTGTGAGGACTGCAGGGGAGAGGGATGAGGTGAAAGGGAAGCTAGCACACATTTTAAGAGGCTTTTCATGTTTAATAGCAAACTGCATTCCTTCTTGTCATGTAAACACACCCTTCAAACATTGCCTCTTTCTTTAAAACTACCATTGACTTTGGTAACCTCAGGATGCTGTGTGAAGAGGGACTTGAAGAGAACGATGTGAAAGGAGACTGAATCCAGGAAAGTTCAGTGGAGCCACAGGCAGAGAGCACCTGAGAATGAAGCACTTGCGGTCTGTGCAGACATTGGAGAAAGTTCTCTGTTACCCCAAGATGTAGCTTCAGGAATTGGTACTAGTCTCAAGAGACTGGGAGACCCAGGTGAACTCTGATTTATATGTGTGAGGCCCATCCTTCTAGTCATAAGTATGGACGAAACAAACTGATGCTAGATACTGTAACTTCTCATTTCAGCTTGATACCACCTGGGTTCTTGAGCTCTTTAATCAATGGAAATTGATAACAGGCCAGATGAGTTTGCTGCTAAGTCACTTCAGTCGTGTCCGACTCTGTGTGACCCCATAGACGGAAGCCCACCAGGCTCCCCCGTCCCTGGGATTCTCCA
This sequence comes from Moschus berezovskii, assembly GCF_049115385.1. Lineage (NCBI taxonomy): Eukaryota > Metazoa > Chordata > Mammalia > Artiodactyla > Moschidae > Moschus > Moschus berezovskii. Next base: position 60,877,079 of record NC_142481.1, on the reverse strand, counting down.
GGCAAGAACACTGGAGTGGGTTGCAATTTCCTTCTCCAATGTGTGAAAGTGAAAAGTGAAAGTGAAGTCGCTCAGTCGTGTCCGACCCTTAGCAACCCCATGGACTACAGCCTACCAGGCTCCGCCATTCATGGGATTTTCTAGGCTTAGTACTGGAGTGGCTTGCCATTGCCTTCTCAGATGAGTTTAGTCCAGACTTTATTGGAACTTGCTCTGTGAGTAACAGGTACCCCTGCTCACTCCCCAAGGAGGAGGCAAGTTGGTCCCTTAAATGGGGTGAGGATAGGGGCACACCTGGGGGTTGGGCTGGAGGAGTGGCGTAGGTGGTCTGACACCTGCTTGGTGGGGTTGTGTGCAGGGATCATGCATATTACTCTGCTTTTGCTCCCAGCACTTCGAAAATGGCAGCTGGCTTTTGGCCTTTTTGTATCTTATTGTTCATAATTTGACCCAACTACCCCTGCGTGTTGTTATTTTCAGTCCCCTTAGAATTTCTGCTCTGTTCCTCGAAGAGATATCTGTACAGGTGAAAGCACTCTAGCAAAGGGTTGCAGGTCCCAACCTACTTCAAGCTGAAGTGTGAAGGATAGGCAAGAAGCACCATGACAGTGTTGTCATTGGCAAGAAAAACTGGGTATCTTATTGGCATAGAGGAAAAATAAAACTGAGAAAAAGCTTGTGTGATTTTCTCACGTAGTAAGACAGGCTGGATTTAGGCCTGGAGAGAGGTAAAACTCAGTTCTTTTTCTTTCATATAAAGCCATTGCTCCCACAGGACTTTTCTACTTATCCCTGCATGGGTATCTCTCCCCTTCTCCAATCGCCTCTTTCCTCCTGTTATATCCTTTCTGTTCTTCCTCCTTAGCTCCTGAGTGACCACTCATCTTCTCTGTCTCTAAATTTTCATAGTACAGATGGCCAAGTTAGTGGGAAGAAACAAGGATTTTATAGTCAAAGGAAAACTCAAAATACTCAGTTTGAGAAACGGACTCATGATTCCTGCCTTGGTGTTCATGCCTTGTGAAATCCTCCCTTGAGTAGGAGGGAACTGAGACTTGCTTCTGGCCAATAGAATATGGAAAAGGTGAAGAGATTATTGCAGGTATAATTAAAGTGTCAAATAGTTGACTTCAAGTTAATCAGAAGGCAGATATTCCTGGGTGGGCCATTCTTAATTGGATAAAAGCTCTTTAAGGAAGGACTGAGCTTTCACTGAGGTGAGGAACACTCTCTCTCTCCATCACTGTTTTCAAGGATTAAACTTCCATATAGTGAGAAGGGTGGCTTCTAGAAGCTGAGAATGATCTTGGGTTGACAGAAAGAAAACAAAAACCTCAGTCCTACAGCTGCAAGGAGATGAATAATACTAACACCATGAAAGTGGATGCATATCTTTCTCCATTGGAGTCTCTAATGGGAACCCAGCTTTGGGTGATACCTGGACTTTACTTGGTCAGATCCTGAAATGGAGAACCCAGGCAAGCCGTGACTAGACTTCTAACCTGTGGAAACCATGAAAGACTAAATGAGTGTGGTTTAAACTGCTAAGTTCGTTAATAATGTGTTATGCAGCACAGAAAGCTAATATGCTCTCCAATTTGTAACTGAATTCTGATCCAGAAGATCTCAGTGGTCTGAGATGATCAAAATAGCAAATCCTGGTCAAAATATGATATACTAGGACAGGGAGGCCTGGCGTGCTGTGATTCATGGGGTCGCAAAGTGTTGGACACGACTGAGCAACTGAACTGAACTGAACTGAAGTAGCTTAATGGAGTAGGAAATGGCAACCCACTTCAGTATTCTTGCCTAGAAAATCCCATGGACAAAGGCACCTGGCAGGCTACAGTCTATGGGGTTACAAAGAGTTGGACATGACTAAGCACGCATGCAGGCAGCTTAAACACTATGAATTTATTTTCTTATAGTTCTGGAGGCTAGAATTTCAACATCAAGGTTCTGGCCAGTTTAGTGTTCTGTGAGGGCTGTCTTCCTGGCTTGCAGAAAGTTGCCTTCTCGCTTTGTCCTCACATGCCCTTACCTTGGTGCATGCGCAAGATTGAGTTCTTTGGGTATCTCTACTTGGAAGGACGTTACTTCAGTCAAATCAGAGCCCCACCCATTGGACCTTATTTAACTGTAATTACTTTCTTTTTTACTCAAAGTGCAGTCACATGAGGGGTTAGGGCTTCACCATGTGAATTTTGATGGAGACATACATTTAGTCCATAATAGTATTTCCCTCATAGGATTTCATGCCTTTCCCCAGAGAATTTCATGCATTACATAAATGATATATAACATATAAATCTGTAATACATAAAAAGTTCCTACAAAATAATGACTGGAATGATAGAAAATTTGGCAGAAGGATTACTGACATTATCTGAGAAGACCATTTGATGTCCCAATAATAAATGTAGATGAAAACCATGACATTGCTTTTGCCTATAAATTTGCAAAGTTTAAAGTAAAAATTCTCAGTGATGAAAAATGTTGCTGATTTGACAATTTTCAAAATTTTAAATGCACATGCAATGTAAGCATATAGGAAGATATCTACTATAACATTATTAGGTGAAAGCAATATATCGACTCAACTAAGTGTTCCATTAAGAGGACACAGGTTAAGTAAATTACTATGGGTATCACACTAACAGTCTGAAGAAAAGCAGGTAGGCCTATTTGCATTGATTTTAAAATAAGGCTTTTATACAGTATTAAGTGGGAAAAAAGTTGGTTGCAGTTTATTTCTTGTAGTTCATTACTATGATATCTTTTTTTTTTTTTTACAAATATGCTTAGCATTATATATATACACGTTACTGAAAATAGTGATAGGATCTCAATATTGAGACTTTGGGAATGATTTTTATTTTTTGAAATGTTCTGTTTTGTTTTTTTCTTAATAAAATCTTCTATAGAATTAAAAAGAATATTTTTTAATATACAACTTCTATATTTGTGTTTTGTTTTTAACCAAATAAAGGGAAATTCATTACCTTTATAACTGTGTTAAAACTTGCCACTATAACTGTACTAGATGATTCAGCTTTTATATTATTCACTTAGATGCAATAGTTTTTCATTTTTAACAATATCTGTGCAGTTCGTGATTCATTCCAATTGGTTTAGTGAGTTATGTTCTACTGCTCTCCTCTTTACAAAAGAGGAATACAAACTTTAAGAGTGGTTGCTTTGCTGAAATTAAACAAATCAGTCATTTTTTGCAAGTAGCCAAAAAAAAGTCAGAGTATTATTTTGGTAATTTTGTACTTGATTCTCTGCAGTTCTCTCATGTATAGAGGAGTTCTATTTCCTTGATTATGCTGATTAAGCCTAAATAACATTCGTTCCCATCTTACTCATTATTCTTTTATTAGTGCCTTCCTCTAATATTTCATTAAGAAACAAATTATACCATGATTATATGTAATGAACATGTTCCAATCACCATGTATACAGTCATTGGGAATTCTATACCCAATCAATGCTGTGTTTTTCATTCCTTTTTCTCTAAGGTCTGTTTCTTTTTATAGGATGGCATGATCCAGTGTTCATCACTACAAAATAATGTGTTTATCTGGCTCAAAAGGAAAATCTTAAAAAGCCCATATGTTACTGTATGCATGTGTGCATGCTCAGTCCTTTTTGATTCTTCGCATCCCCATGGACTGTAGCCTACCAGGCTCCTCTGTCCATGGAATTTTTCCAGGTAAGAATACCGGAGTGGGTTGCCATTTCCTCCTCTAGGGGATCTTCCCAACCCAGTGATTGAACCACATGTCTTGTGTCTCCCTCTTGGTAGGCAGATTCTTTACCACTGGACCGCCTGGGAAGCCCATATGTTACTGGTCCTAAGTGAATATGATTTATGATAAGACAGCACTCTTTAAATGATTGAGAAGCTGTAAGACAGCATCCTTTAAATTACCAAGTAAGGTAAACAACTCAATCCAGCAATTACAAACCCCCCATACAAAGTATGGGAAAAACCCTCCTAGTCACGCTCTTTACAGTGCTCTCTCGTATCTTCCTTGTATTGATCATAAAATGTCCTCAGCTCTGTCTGGCTCCTGATCCCTGGCCTGGTCTTACAGTGAACTGGACACAAATGGCCTGCGGCTTCAGTCTGAGATGCACAAGCTGTATGGAAACACTCAGCAGATAGAAATGTGTATGATATTGAGGCAATTGCCTGGATAACTAAGGCACTGACATATGTTTCCTTTAAACACCGACACTGTGATGCCTGCATGGACCAAACTGACTTTTTCCTTTGCCGCTTGAAAAAATAACTTATGTAGGACGTAGCTAACAAATAAGATACTTGAAGGTGGAATTTAATCTTATGTCTCCAATCAGTATTTATTTTCCCTGATCTCTTTCACATTGTTAATTATATTTTCAAGTGGTAAAATATTTGAGGCTCCTTGAAAATAAGCCCCAGTAGACTTTTATTAAGTTGCTGATATCCTGTCCTAATAATGAGCCCCAATCATGAGGGAGGTTGTCCATGCATCTCTCATCTTTTTGGTTTATTTATTGAATGTAATTCATACTGCTACATATTTTTGTAAATAGCCTGAGACACAAGCACATTTGCTAAAAATGTTGAGATAAATGGGACTACTTTGCCTAGATCTCCATACTAGGTTAAAACATTTTTCATATTTTTCAGTAATTAAACTAATAAAATGAAACTTTGAAAAATCACTCTTCTTTTTCTAATGGCACATGAATTGATACAGCAGCACATATTGTTGAAGTTTGTTATCTAGCTGAATAGAAATTGATGTTGCCCTTAATTTGGATCCATCATTCCAGTCCCAATAATATTTTATAATACTATCTCTGCTCCGAGAGCACTGTGATTTATCAAACCCTCTCAGAGAAGGAACGTGTGACCTTGTCCACAGTATCTTTCTTTGAGACTCTGTGCTAAAGCTGAAACTGCAATACTTTGGCCACCTCATGCGATGAGTTGACTCACTGGAAAAGACTCTGATGCTGGGAAAGGTTGGGGGTGGGAGGAGAAGGGGACGACAGAGAATGAGATGGCTGGATGGCAACACCGACTCTGTGATCATGAGTTTGAGTGAACTCTGGGAGTTGGTGATGGATAGGGAGGCCTGGCGTTCTGTGATTCATGGGGTCACAGAGAGTCAGACATGACTGAGCGACTGAACTCACTGAATTGAACTGAAAACAAAGTAACATGATGTGTGTAGTAAGCCTCTTCATAACAATTGTTGTTATTCAGTCGCTAAGTCATATCCAAATTTTGTGACCCTATGGACTCTAGCCTGCCAGGCTCCCCTGTCCATGGCATTTTCCTGGCAAGAATACTGGAGTGAGTTACCATTTCCTTCTTCTAGGGATCTTCCAGAGACAGGAATTGAATCCCTGTCTCCTGCATTGACAGGTGGATTCTTTATGACTAAACCACCATAAGAATATCAATGTATTGTTGTTGTTCAGTCAGTCATGTCCAACTCTTTGAGACGCCATTGACTGCAGCACGCCAGGCCTCCCTGTCCTTCACTATCTCCCACTATCTCAAATATGTCCATTGAGTCATCAATGCCATTCAATCATCTCATCCTCTGTTGCCCCCTTGTCCTCCAGCTCCCAGTCTTTCCCAGCATCAGGGTCTCTTCCAAAGTTGATTAATTAGTATCAGGAAAGGAGTACGTCAAGGCTGTATATTGTCACCCTGCTCATTTAACTTATATGCAGAGTACATCATGAGAAATGCTGGACCGGATGAAGCATAAGCTGGAATCAAGATTGCAGGGAGAAATATCAATAACCTCAGATATGCAGAAGACACCACCCTTATCGGAGAAAGTGAAGAGGAACTAAAGAGCCTCTTGATAAAAGTGAAAAAGTTGGCTTAAAACTCAACATTCAGAAAACTAAGATCGTGGCATCCAGTTCCATCACTTCCTGGCAAATAGATGGGGAAACAGTGGAAACAGTGTCAGACTTTATTTTTTGGGGCTCCAAAATCACTGCAGATGCTGATTGCAGCCATGAAATTAAAAGACTTGGAAGGAAAGTTACGACCAACCTAGATAGCATATTAAAAAGCAGAGACATTACTTTGCCAACAAAGGTCCGTCTAGTCAAGGCTATGGTTTTTCCCGTGGTCATGTATGGATGTGAGAGTTGGACTGTGAAGAAAGCTGATCGCCGAAGAATTGATGCTTTTGAACTGTGGTGCTGGAGAAAACTCTTGAGAGTCCCTTGGACTTCAAGGAGATCCAACCAGTCCATTCTCGAGGAGATCAATCCTGGGTGTTCATTGGAAGGACTGATGCTAAAGCTGAAACTGCAATACTTTGGCCACCTCATGTGAAGAGTTGACTCACTGGAAAAGACTCTGATGCTGGGAAAGGTTGGGGGCAGGAGGAGATGGGGACGACAGAGAATGAGATGGCTGGATGGCATCACCAGCTTGATGGGCATGAGTTTGAATGAACTACAGGAGTTGGTGATGGATAGGGAGGCCTGGTGTGCTGTGATTCATGGGGTCGCAAAGAGTCAAACACCACTGAGTGATTGAACTGAACTGAACTATGAGTTTCAAAAATTATTTTGTGGTTAGTAAACTTTATTTCATTGATGACAAGTTTCCACGTGGTGTTTCAGGATCATTAAATCTAGAAGAATGGTATTGATGAACCTACATGCAGGGCAGCAGTGGAGACACAGACCTAGAGAACAGACTTGTGGACACGGCAGGGGGCTAGGGAGGGTGGGGTGAGTAGACAGAGCAGCGTGTAAACATGTACATTCTCATGCGTAAAATAGATTGCAAGTGGGAATTTGCTGTATGCCCCGGGAATTCAAACTGGGGCTCTGTGATATCCAAGAGGGGTGAGATCAGGTGGGAGGTGGAAGGGAGTTTCAAGAGGGCGGGGCCACATGTATCCTTGTGGTTGATTCATGTTGATGTATAGCAGAACCAACACAATACTGTAAAGCAATTATCCTTCAATTAAGAAAAGATTAGTGTCATCAGGATTCTTAAATGTGACATTTGTTCACCCATCCATCTATTGATTCAGATATTTACTGAACATTTATTGTATGTCCGATGTTATGTTCAACCCAGTGGACACAAAGGTAAATAGGAAACCACAAGTACTCTTAGGAGCTCACAGCATTGGGATAAACTGCCATGAAATCCAAGGGCTTTAATGAAGTGTGGCCAAGTACAACCATAGAAATGCACAGGGGGTATCACTGTAGCATTGGGAAGAAGCATGAACCAACTTGGGGCTGGCCTGAGGGTTTTGCAGAAGTCACAGGTAATCTGAGACTTATAGGCTCAGTAAGAGAGTCAGCAGAAGGGATAGGAAAACTTCTTAGCCAACTGGGATTGCAGGGGAAAAATAGCCTGGGGCTAGCATGAGCAAAGAGGAAAACAGGTAGGCAGTCCAGTCTCCTATAATAGGAGGTGGAAGATGGGGACGAAGATGACAGTGAGGTGAAGAGGTGCACAGAGCTCTTCAAAACTAAGAGCTCTGTGCATCACGTCCATGTTTTAGCATGTTACCAGTGTGTATAACTAGGCTTCAACAGTACGTGAACTGAGAACTTCCAGATATTCAAGCTGGATTTAGAAAAGGTACAGGAACCAGAGATCAAATTGCCAGCATCTATTGGATCATAGTAAAAGGAAGAGAGTTCTAGAAAAACATCTACTTCTGCTTCATTGACTCTGCTAAAGCTGTTGACTGTGTGGATCACAACAAACTGTGGAAAATTCTTAAAGAGATGGGAATACCAGACCACCTGACCTGATTCTGTGAAACCTGTATGCAGGTCAGGAAGCAACAGTTAGAATTGGACATGTAATAACAGACTGGTTCCAAATAGGAAAAGGAGTATGTCAAGGCTGTATATTGTCACCCTGCTTATTTAACTTATATGCAGAGTACATCATAAGAAATGCTGGGCTGGAGGAAGCACAAGCTGGAATCAAGATTGCTGGGAGAGATATCAATAATCTCAGATATGAAGATGACACCACGCTTATGGCAGAAAGTGAAGAGGAATTAAAGAGCCTCTTGATGAAGGTGAAAGAGGAAAGTGAAAAAAACTGACTTAAAACTCAACATTCCAAAAACTAAGATCATGACATCTGGTCCCATCACTTCATGGCAAATAGATGGGAAAACAATGGAAACAGTGACAGACTTTATTTTTTTGGGCTCCAAAATCACTGCAGATGGTGACTGCAGCCATGAAATTAAAAGCTGCTTGCTCCTTGGAATAAAAGCTATGACCAATCTAGACAGCATATTAAAAAGCAGAGACATTACTTGGCTGACAAAGTCCTAAATAGTCAAAGCTATGGTTTTTCCAGTAGTCATGTATGCATGTGAGAGTTGAACCATAAAGAAAGCTGAGTGCCATAGAACTGATGCTTTTGAACTGTGATGTTAGAAAAGACTGTTGAGAGTCCCTTAGACTGCGATGAGATCAAAACAGTCAATCCTAAAGGAAATCAACCCTGAATAGTCATTGGAAGGATTGATGCTGAAGCTGAAGCTCCAATACTCTGGCCACCTGATGCAAAGAGCTGATGCATTAGAAAAGACCCTGATGCTGGGAAAGACTGAGGGCGGGAGGAGAAGGGGAAGACAGAGGATGAGATGGTTGGATGGCATCACCGACTCAATGGGCATGAGTTTGAGCAAGCTCTGGGAGATGGTGAAGGACAGGGAAGGCTTTCATGCTGCAGTCCATGGGGTTGCAAAGAGTCGGACACCACTGAGCATCTGAACAAGTATGTATAAAATAAGCTTTGTCTTGACCAAGGGGAAATAGAGATTTTCTTAGCCAAGGGTTAATTGGCTAAGAAATTGGCTAAGCGAAAGAATGCTTTGTCTTAGGCAAGCTTTCTCCTTGGCTAAGACAATATATTTTTGACACCAATATCCTCAGTTCAGTTCAGTCGCTCAGTCGTGTCTGACTCTTTGTGACCCCATGAATCACAGCACGCCAGGCCTCCGTGTCCATCACTAACTCCCGGAGTTCACGCAAACTCACGTCCATCAAGTCGGTGATGCCATCCAGCCATCTCATTCTCTGTCGTCCCCTTCTCCTCCCACCCCCAATCCCTCCCAGCATCAGAGTCTTTTCCAGTGAGTCAAGTTGTCGCATGAGGTGGCCAAAGTATTGGAGTTTCAGCTTTAACATCAGTCCTTCCAATGAACACCCAGGATTGATCTCCTCTAGAATGGACTGGCTGGATCTCCTTGAAGTCCAAGGGACTCTCAAGAGTCTTCTCCAGCAACACAGTTCAAAAGCATCGATTCTTCGGCGATCAGCTTTCTTCACAGTCCAACCCTCACATCCATACAGGACCATGGGAAAAACCATAGTCTTGACTAGACGGACCTTTGTTGGCAAAGTAATGTCTCTGCTTTTTAATATGCTATCTAGGTTGGTCATAACTTTCCTTTCAAGCGTCTTTTAATTTCATGGCTGCAGTCAGCATCTGCAGTGATTTTGGAGCCCAAAAAAATAAAGTCTGACACTGTTTCCCCATCTATTTCCCATGAAGTGATGGGACCAGATGCCATGATCTTCGTTTTCTGAATGCTGAGCTTCAACCAATATTCTAGTCACTTCCTTCTGAAAGTATTTCTTTTTCTGGAGACTACTCAGCCTCTTCAAGGTATGTGCTCAGTGGATCCAAACTTCAAATTCTTTTTCTGGTGCTGGTCCACTGCACTCCCTCTGGGTTACTTGGCATCAGAGAAGAACTAACATGTAGTTTCAGCAAGCAAATTATACTGAATTATAAAGAATTCTCTGCGTGTTGGGGCAGTTGCAGGAAGGGAAATGAGGTAAAAGAGAGTTGGGAAGACTGGAAGCAGGGCATGCCCAAGGGAGGGAACGGCTGTCTACCATGTTTTCCTGCTGAGAGGACAAATAGAATGAGGAAGAGGGAAAAGACCTTGATTGGTGGAAGGCACTATTTCCCTGAGAGATGTTATAGTGGAATGATAAACACGTACAGATAGATAAAAATTCAGGTTTCAGTACTGCAGAGGAATGAATGGTGATAAAATAGTCACAGACAGTGCATAATATTTGAGACATTTGCTGAAGTGAAACACTGAGATGCCTTGAGGAAGGGTGACGTGTGTGTGTGTGTGTATGTATTTCTTTTTTTTCTCCGTAGGACAGCATGTTTGATTCTTATTTTAAAGGGTTCTTTTTGGGGTTTTATTTTGTTCTGTTTAGGATCAGAGATAAATCCAAACTCTAAAATATTGTTATTACTTTGTACCCATATAACACATTTGTATCCATTGTTCTTCAGATGTTTAAACTCCTCTGCATACCTTTGGTAAAGTTATTCTGCATCCCACCTCCTGATTTAAAGAGGCGTTATTTCATGTACACCAAGTGCTTGATGAGGCAGCTGCCTGGAGACGCAAAGTCTGCCTCTCACAGGGCTCACAGATTTAGAAATAAACCACTGATTTAGGACAATGTTTGTGGATGTTTAGAAAAGAATTCTAAAAATGTTCTGTTAAAAACGTATTTAGGTGAGGACGTGTCAAACTCTCTGACAGTCATTCAGTGTAAATATCCATTTTTCTCCTCATATATGAGGTAATAAGAAGTGGATAGAATGGAAATCAAGCATCTTATTTTGGTTCACCTTTTTCTTTTACCTTATTAACTTAAATTCTCAATCTTTTCTGATAAAATCATGATTTTTAAAACTTTTTTTTTTCCAATACAGAAATCACTTGGTAAATATGATCTGAACATTCAAGTCACAGAGGAAAGCCTGAGAAAAAATATAACAATTGTGCCTTCTTGTTCTCCATGGCTTTGAAGATCCCACTGATTTAGAAACCCTGAAAATAGATTTAGGCTTATTGCATAGCAAGGCAAATAATATTGTCTGCCAATTATTACAGTAAAAAGGAAACTTGTATTAACTTAAAAATGAAGTCATTTCTTTGTTTGAGTGAGTAGAATTAAGTTGGAGGTGATTTTGATGCTATTGAGGCGGCCTTAATCACATTGTCTAGTTAAGTTGTTTATCCGAATCTTTTCATGAGAATGCCTAAGGGAAGTTCCCCCAACCCCCATTACTACACTGTTAGGAAAATATTAGATCTTAATAGCAAACCAGACTGGTACATTTTCTACTAGGAACTCTTTTAAATCTGGGATTTAATTTAAGGATTTAATATAATTTTCTCTTGAATCACTCATTTCTTTTCATACTGCTGAAGTGTAGGATTTCATTTAAAGAAACCTCCCATTCACCAATACTGTGTGAACACATAAACTAATATTCAAATAAAAATTAAAAAGGAATTTCAGGTAACTGAGGATTTCCCTTACCGTATCACTTTTATTGAAGATAAAATTTAAGCCTGAATATAGAGGAAAGCATATCCCATTTGCAAGGCTATTTAGAAAATATAATAAGAAAAGACAATAATAATCCTTGGGACTTACTGAGCGCACACCATCTGCCAGGCATTGCTCAAATGATTTGCATTCATTTTGTTATTTCTTTCTCCCAGGAACCAGATAAGATAGATTCTGGTAATATTACCCAAGGCACAGAGAGGTTAAGGAGCTTAAATAAATTCACACAGCTGGTAAGAATGGAATCCAGAATCTATTCTCAAGCAGTCTGACTTAAGAACCTATAGCTAGTTCTCAAAACACAACCTTGAGTAACCCATTTCATTGCTCACCAGTTGTTAGCAAGATGAACTGGTCTTTAAATGTAACGTAGAATTTGGGAAGTCAGCAAAAAAAGAGAAGTAGCTAATAGCCTACTAGCTATAATATTTTATAATGTTTTATATAAACCTATCTCAAAAATTTATTTTAGTAGATTCAGTTCTATAAGGTATATTTTCTTGTGTTTTCTTGACTATTGTAAGTATTTTTCTTTGTATTCTAACTCACATCATCAGTATAAATTCTGAATAGGTCCAACACTGGCCAGAGTCTCCAGTCATAAAATGTAAATGTCCCTTATGGTGAAAATCAATCCAGCAGCTTTGGCAAATGGTAGGTAAATTAAAATGTAAAGTCATTAAAGAGTACTGAGTCCACATTTCACCATTTTGTCAGTCTGAATGAAGAGTTTGTTCAAATGACTTGGTAAAATCCAAATACCCTCATATTTCAGGAATGAACTTTTAAAAGGGCCAAGGGGACACTTCCGCCTGGCTACTATAATCTGGTATTCCACTCTAGCCATGAGAGAAGGTTTATAAGTGTAGAAAATTGAATGTGCAAGAAAAGCAAGATTTTGGGGGGAAGGTTATCTTTTTCTGTTGAGAGTAGGAGAAGAGAAGTGACCCTCCTCAGGACTTTCTGATATAAACCCTAACCAAGACTGCTGAAGGAAATGTTCTTACCAATGAGGGACAAAGTGTAGATGATGGGCTTTTAAGAGATATACAGACTTTATTTTGGATGTTGTCAGAAAAACTGAATTTTGTGTTGGTGAGAACTCTGCAAAGAAGGCCAGTTGGTCGATGCAGTATCCTTTAAATACATGATTCCCTATAGATTTCAGGAGCTGAGCAAAGAAGCAAGAGAAATAAAGTCTACAGGGGAGGATGCAGAAAATGTAGAAAAGGTGAGGTGCAGAAAAGGGTCTGTTCCAAATCAGTGAGAGCTAAATTTCCTTTCAGCATAAACTTCTAATGTCCACCAGGTGGATAGTAGAGGGAAGTGGAGTTTAATAACCTCATTCATTACTTCAGAAATAAGTATTTCAGTTTGAAATTTCCATTTGGAGATATTTTAATGAATACAAATTTCAAAACAGGTTGGGGTCTGATAAATCTCAGAACCTGTCATGATTATGTGGGCTTCCCAGGTGGTAGAGTGGTAAAGAATCCAGCTGCCAATGCAGGAGATGCGAGAGACTTGGGTTAGATCCTTGGGTTGTGGATCACAACAAACTGTGGAAAATTCTTGAAGAGATGGGAATATCAGACCACCTATCCTGCCTCCTGAGAAACCTGCATGCAGGTCAAGAAGCAACAGTTAGAATTGGACATGGAACAACAGTCTGGTTTCAAGTCGGGAAAGGAGTATGTCACCCTGTATATTGTCACCCTGCTTGTTTAACTTCTATGCAGAATACATAATATGAAATGCTGGGCTGGATGAAGCACAAGCTGGAATCAAGATTGTCAGGAGAAATATCAATAACTTCAGATACGCAGATGACACCACCCTTATGGCAGAAAGCAAAGAACTAAAGAGTCTCTTGAAGAAAGTGAAAGAAGAGAGTGAAAAAGCTGGCTTAAGACTTAACATTCAAAAAACTAAGGTCATGGCATCAGGTTCCATCACTTCATGGCAAATAGAAGGGGAAACAATGGAAACAGTGACAGACTTTATTTTTTTGAGCTCAGAAATCACTGCAAATGGTGTCTGCAGCCATGAAATTAAAAGATGCTTGCTCCTAGGAAGAAAAGCTATGACCAACCTAGACAGCATATTAAAAAGTGGAGACATTACTTTGCCAACAAAGGTGTGTCTAGTCAAAGCTATGGTTTTTCCAGTAGTCATGTATGGATGTGAGAGTTGGACTATAAAGAAGGCTGAGCACCAAAAAATTGACGCTTTTGAACTGAGATGTTGGAGAAGACTCTTGAGAGTCCCTTGGACTATTAGGAGATCCAACTAGTCCATCCTAAAGGAAATCAGTCCTAAATATTCATTGGAAGGACAGATGCTGAAGCTGAAACTCCAAATACTTTGGCAACCTGATGGGAAGAACTGACTCATTGGAAAAGACCTTGATGCTGGGAAAGACTGAAGGCAGGAGGAGAACGGGACGACAGGATGAGATGGATAGATGGCATCACCGACTCAATGGACATGAGTATGAGCAATTTCCTAGAGTTGGTGATGGACAGAGAAGCCTGGCGTGCTGCAGTCGATGGGTTGCAGAGAGTCAGACACGACTGACTGAACTGAACTGAACTGAACATGAGATAATATACTGACGAGAAAAATAGGGAACGCACATTTACTGAGCAGTTATGAAGAGTTAGTTTTGTTCAAGACATTGTACATGATCCCATGGCCACTCTCTGTATTATAGTTATTACATTTATAGTTCAAGTAAATAGGGCTTAGAGACAGAGAATCATTGTGACATCTCAGAGTCAAAGGCAGAAATCATAGCCAGAACTCCTTTTAAAGTACAGTTCTGTGCTCATCCTAACATACCATAGAATTTGTGAACCTAAATGCATCAGGATAGAAGATATCCTGTTATTTAGCAAGAAATTCCTGGTGAGTCTCCAAAAAATATAGTCTACCTTCTCTCCTTAGTCTCCTTTCTCAGCTCTTCCTCTTGACACATTTCTTATATGCTGATTCTTTTTTTTAAAAACAAAATTCACCCTTTTACTTATTTTAAAAAATATTTATTTGTTTATGTATTTATTTATTTAGCTTTTCTGGGTCTTAGCTGGGGCATGTGGTATCTAGTTCAAACTCGGGACCCCTGCATTGCTATACCATTGTTCATATAAGGTAACAGGGGAAAAGAGGGGAGCGGTTAACAACAGGTGGAAGAACAGAATTTATGGTATAGTTCCTATTTATGTAGCTGTTCACAACGTCAAAGTCAATAATCAGACCTTTATCCTTCTGTTGTTCTATCTGTGTTTCACTTATTGTGTATCACCAGGAATGGTGTTCTTGGGAGGTCTGAGTGAAAACCTTCATTTCTTAAAAAACCCCTTAATATTTGATATTCCTGTTTTTCATGATTTGTCTCAGTTTTTCATAGACTAGGACAATTGGCCAGTGGTGTGCTAATTATAATCAATTGCTTATTTCCTTTATATTTCTATATCAAGACCTGTGTTTGGATTGTGTCCTACAAGTACACATAGAAAAAACACCCTATATGTATTTCATAGCTCGTAATGGTTTAACCATAACATTCTAAAGTAGAATAGAATGAATAATTTATCATCAGCAATAGCATGTGTTTCTGTAACTAGGAAGACTGCTTTACAATACAAACCTTACTATGAGATGGCTTTAATGAGAACCACTCTTGCAAAGCCTTTGCCAAAAACACACACACATTTTTAAACTATGTGGATTATTCAAATCAAGTTGACTTGAAATTTAAATTGTGAATTTGCTAATGAAAGACAGTATTTGAAATAGCAAACACACTAATCATTGACTACATTTTAACCAAACTGGGCTGTTTGAACTGGGAGATCTATTAGTTCCTTGAAAATCATTGCTAAATTTGATGTATAGAATTACATTTTAAATTTTACAGATTTTAATTTCTTGGCTTAATTACTCTGCATTGCTCAGGTTGTAAAAGCAACCTGATGAGTTATTTTTATTTATAGTCCTCCCATTCAAGGTGCTTATAATTATAGCTCACTGTAATGGAAATATGCAATCATCTATTTCATTG
Organism: Moschus berezovskii; assembly: GCF_049115385.1. Classification (NCBI taxonomy): domain Eukaryota; kingdom Metazoa; phylum Chordata; class Mammalia; order Artiodactyla; family Moschidae; genus Moschus; species Moschus berezovskii. Next base: position 60,861,598 of record NC_142481.1, on the reverse strand, counting down.
CCTTTAAGTTTTTTGAAATTAAACTTTTGCCAAAGGTTAAAGAACAGTTTTTAAAGATAAAATATTATTTGCTAAGATGATAAATAAGGAAATTTGCACATATGTGCATTGCAAAATCATTACAAATGGATGAAGTTATAATTTCTATTTGGCCAAGTCATTCAGTTTGAGAGTCATTAAACATTTATTGAGTACCTTCTGTGTGCCATGCATTTTCATATGACACCTTCATTTAGTGCTCAGAAATTTATAAACTTGATGTTCTCAGTAATACAAAAGCAAGTCTACTCTTATTTAGTAGGCACCTTGTGAGTTCTGTAATCATCAGGATACGTAAAGATGCATTTCAGCTTCTCTGACTTGATTTGGAAGACCTCCATGGCCCCCCTCTCCAGCTCTACTCTGATCACTCCCTCAGGCACATCCCCGGTGACAGCTCTCCAGACCTTATTTCAGTTGCTCAGACACCTTTTTCTCTCCCCTACTCATGCCTGTGCCTGTCTTGATCACCATTCCTACTCCTACATTGTCACCCTTCCACTGAACCAAGTCCAAATCATCTTTCAGGCACCAGCCTAAATGTCATCTTATTCATTTAATGATGCCCAACTAGTGTTTATCAAATATATTATCTGGTCCCACTTGACTAGGTTATGTGATCTTGCTACATGTTACAGCCCCTTCAAATCCTATCACAGTACTTATCAACTGTTAACATAATTTCTTATTTAATGTACCTGTCTCCCTGCCAGGATACTTAGCTCAGAGGCCAGAAAATGACTGTATTCTTTCTCCTTGAAGTTCTGCCACCTGTCATCAGGTCTTCTTTGTAATAGATGCTTGTAAACATGGTAAATCAATCACTGGATCACAGAATACTTTTGTAAGTAGTATAGAACAAGCAGGAAATGCAGGTGAGGCTGAGTCCTTAGTTTGTTACAAATAACACAAAATGTCCTGGCTTTAAACCTGGGGAATCAGCATGGGCTGTGAGGCAGTCAGCATTTGTGAAGAAACTGTGTGGTTATATAATATGGGCCTGGTGTGGCCATTGGGCTCTTCAGAGGTAGAGACCCTAGCGTTTCACCCTTCTAGAGTGTGCCTGTGCCACACTAGTTCAAAGCCGATGCATCAGCTGGTTTTCTTACTGAAAGATCTCTCAAGCATTAGCTGTCTGCAGAGCCAGTTCATAGCATGGCAGCTCGGAGGCTCCTGGAGATACTCTGCTTAGTTCGTGCAGTTGATCTTTCTGCCCAGAGATCATACAAGTCAGTGCTCAGGCGGTGTATTTTTTACACTAATGAGATCAAGAATTGTGAAGAGCTCTCAGGTCAGAAGTGACCTATGCAATGGTAGAAGCACTGCAATAAAACATATATATGCTGAAGAAGGAATTGTTAGTTTGGTAACTATCATTTCCTATTCGGTTTAAAGGAGATTTTTCTCATTGGCTAAGTGAGCGTATGAACTGCAGCCCATGCGCCGGCCACCACCAGGCTGATTGATTCTGTGTGCACGTGTTTCTTTGCATTCTTAAACATTCATTTACATTCCTGCCTTCCTCCCATTCCTCAAACCCAAAACTTCATCTTTAAATCCAGGTGTTTTTGTCAGTATCGTAAGAATGACAAATCACATATATTTATTTATGAGACTTTGTAAAAGGTCTCTCAAATGGAGGGGGGCAAAGAAAGAAGCTGCTAATGAATTGTCAGAAGGAGAGTTAATTAAATTAAATTGGAATTTGTAAGTCTTAACGTGGGAGCCCCATCAAGTGATGCTGAGCACAGCATCACTTCTGAGTAAAGGTGGTGGGCAGAGAGCATGTCGTAAGATTCACGTACCTGTGAGGACAACCCCACCTGCATTTTTCATTTCCTTATGGAAATCAGCTATTGGCTTTGAGGAACAGAATACCAATTAGGACATTTGGGGCATGAACGTAATTTAGTGGGTGAAGAAACAAAAATATCATCATCGCTTCTGTTGCTTACAGCAAATTAGCAGGTGGCCCAGAGAATGAGAGAGCTGTTGAACGTTGTGCATGCACGAGCCCAGTTCCCCAAGGTGCAGCAAGAAAACATGTTCATCACGGAAGCAGGCATAGCTTCTGGACATGTTAGCACTTATTTTAAAAAGTGTGGAAATAACGTCTGCTTTAATGTGAATCAGAACTGAAACTAGGTAATAATTTTCTTCTCACATTTGGGTTGCCTTTAACTCTCGAAACTATATTCCATTGATTAGAAACATATAGAAATCAAACCAAACAATTATTCACACACATTTTATGATAGATATACAGCCACTTTATACTTTGCCTTTATGAATGACAATTTAAAGAGGCTTCCAGGTGATTTGATCACCTAAGCCGATTTACATAAATGCACTGTGAGGAGGGCTTTATACTGCCAAATTGGACGAGGTACATTTTTGAGTTTGCATAAAGTATTCTGCAAATGGTTTCATTTTCTTACTCTACTTCCCAGATTTCTCAACACAGAATCTCTATTGGATTTACATTCTCTGTGTGGGAAATAGTTGATGGAACTGAATGAAGGATTCAGTATAAAAGATGAGCCTCACTGAGCAGAAACAGGCATCAAAGTAACTTGCCTTATCAGAAGCCCCAAACGATTAATCTGTAATAATGAAAACAGTGCGATGCTGGCATAAGTGGATCAATTAAATAATTTACATTTAAAGACTCTTAGTATTATACATATAATAAAATGAAAAGGAATAGATTATTTTAAAATTCACTGGGCTAATTATCTATATAAACAAGCACATACACACACACACATGCACAATACACTCCTTGGAATTTTTATCAGACCTCACAAGAATAAATGTTCTGAGCTGTTTTAATCATCTATGCTTATGTTTATACTTCAATTGTAGATATCACAAAAGTCTACATTAGGCTAATAAATAGTTAAGAAAGATATTTATAATTTTAAAAAAATCTCCAGAAGAAATAATAAGTCCTAGTGTAGGGAATGGCAAACCACTTCAGTATACTTGCCTTGAGAACTGAGTGTACTTAAAGCTTCCCTCGTAGCGCAGTTGGTAAAGAATCTGTCTGCAGGGCAAGAGACCCTGGTTCAATCCCTGGGTCAGGAAAATCCCCTGGAGGAGGAAATGGCAACCCACTGTAGTATTTTTGCCTGGAGAATCCCAAGGACAGAGGAGCCTGGCAGGCTACAGTTCATGGGGTCCCAAGAGTCAGACACAACTTAGTGACTAAACCACCACCAGTATATTTAACCCCACAAAATATAACCTCTGTACATCAAAGGCACTGCAGAAAATTAAAGATCAAATGACAAACTAAGAAAAACATTTACAGCATTTATGACAGAATAATAGTTAATATTGTTACATTTAAAGTATGTATATATCATACAAATCTTGAGAAAAAAGAGTAAAAAGTGAAATAAAATAGGAAAAAGATTTGGATAAAAAAAGATTTAAAGAAAGTGGAAGACCAGTAAATGCTAAACTTTAGAAAAGATAAATTATCCAGTAATAAAAATATGTATCAATTAAATACCAGGCTGCAGTGAACACTCAATCTTTCTGCAGGCTTAGTGCATCGTGAGACAGAAGGGAGGACTGTACTTGTTACCTGCCTCCATCCTTGCCAGCCCACCTGGGCTGATCATGCCCTTCTACTGATGGCCACATCTATCGATAGCCACAGCTCCCGCCAGCCGTCACTTTCTATTTAGCAATTGCCTCAGGTTTCAGCCGGCCGCCCAGCCCTTTGCCCCTACAGCAGAGGTGGCATAGCTTTCCCATGTGGTTGGCCTCAGAGGACCCTGCTCTTTGGTAGTCCTTAATATTTTCCCACGTCTTTGTAAAGAACGTCTCAATTACCCTACTGAGTTTAGCATCAATTTCCTGTTAGGATACATGAAAACAAATGGGAAAACACCTTTTATGTTGTTATAGAATAGACATATGTAGAATCTTGTCATTATATTAAGAAAATAACATTTAAGCCTATATTCCAGTTTGGATTCCTTCACAGGCTTTATACAATTATCTGTAAAATTTTAAATGGATATTAACTTGAACATTAAATGAACAAAGATTTATTTATCATTACATAAATTTCTTTTTAATACAAACAAGAGGAAAGGCACTTTACTATTCATTACTTACAGTTTGTATTAATTTATAATTATTAAAATTTTAATTTAATAGCATTGCTAAATCAGAAAAAATTTCATCTTTAGAGTGAATTGAAATGAAGTAAAACTAAGTATTATTAGTATGTATCTGGGAAAACAGCTTTTAGTATACAGTTGTTCATTTGTGTTCATTAATACCACTAAGACAAAGGTGAACTGGATGTAGCAACAGTGCCAGAGCACCACTAAAGTAGGAACTTTGTGAAAACACTTCAAAGCACCAAAACAGCAGGACAAATATGGAGCCAACAATATATGCCAATTGAGGAAGTTTCCTCCTGAAACAAACTTTTCCCTGAAGTAGACTCTATAGTAACAGTGAAGTGAAAGTCGATAAGTCGTGTCTGACTCTTTGTGACCCCATGGACCATACAGCCCATGGAATTCTCTAGGCCAGAATACTGGGGTGGGTAGCCTTTCCCTTCTCCAGGGGATCTTACCAACCCAGGGATCAAACCAGGTCTCTCACATTGCAGGCAGATTCTTTACCAGCTGATCCACAAGAGAAGCTCATAATAACAGTTAACATGGAATTAAATTTACTCATAAAGCATTTAACAATATGAAAAACCACATTGATTCATAAATTCAGAAAATAATAATAGAAATGAACAACAATAAACAAAACCCAAAAGAATAAAAATGAGATTTTAAAAGAAGATTAAAAAGGGTAAAATGGAAAGTAGTGGAAATGGAAGACAGGAAGAGAAGGAATAAATTTGTATTATTTCAATTCCTGAAGAATAAAACAAAAGAGTGGAACAGAAATAGTGTTTAAAACTCTAAGAAAACTTTCCACATTTTTACTCACACATACATGCATGTACATTCATGTTTTTTATGTATGTGTGTGTATCAACACATGTATTATGTGTATATACACACATATGCATATATACACATGCATGCGTTATGTGTGTATGCATATATACACACACACATGCATGTCTTCTAAAGACGGTATCATCTTATTTAATAAGTAACAGTAGTGATGTTTCCAAAAAGAGCAAGGCAAATATACCCACAGTCTCTGCGTAAATCGGCACTTTAATGCAATGTAGTTGATCATAGGAAATGATTTAGAGGCATCAGTTCAGTTCAGTTCAGTCGCTCAGTCGTGTCCGACTCTCCGCGACCCCATGAATCACAGCACGCCAGGCCTCCCTGTCCATCACCAACTCCCGGAGCACACTCAAACCCATGTCCACAGAGTCGGTGATGCCATCCAGCCATCTCATTCTCCGTCGTCCCCTTCTCCTCCTGCCCCCAACCTTTCCCAGCATCAGAGTCTTTTCCAGTGAGTCAACTCGTCGCATGAGGTGGCCAAAGTATTGCAGTTTCAGCTTTAGCATCAGTCCCTCCAATGAACATCCAGGATTGATCTCCTTTAGAATGGACTGGTTGGATCTCCTTGCAGTATAAGGGACTCTCAAGAGTCTTCTCCAACACCACAGTTCAAAGAATAGATAAAATGGACAGAGAAGCAGTAAAATTATCTTTTAAATTTTTTTTGCTGCTGGACTGAATGTATATTTGAAAAACTCAAAGAAATATAAAGAATGAATTATGAAAAAAATTCAGTAAGTTATGAGGGTATGTAAGGAACATACAAAAGTTAGAACTAGGTAGAGGACCTGTTGAGGAAAAGTTTGAAATATTTCTCAAGGACAAAAAAATAAACTCAAACAAATGGGAAAACATTACCTGTTCTTTACAACTCAAAGTTGTAAAGATGTTTGTATTATCCAGGTTGCTTTCTAAATTTTAACTCACTACCCACTAAAAAGGAAAATAGCAGCAATCATTTTTCATGGACACTAAACCTTATATAAAAAAGGCAAATTTTAATAATAACAATGAAAATAATGAAAAACTATGAGGCAGGATAAGCCCTACCAGATATTACTATAAATTCACCAAAACTCAAATAGTTTGGTTCATGGAGATACAAATAGAATTGTGCCATGGACAGTATTCTGTAATACTCCAGTCTTCTTGCCTGGAGAATCCCATGGACAGAGGAGCCTGGCGGGCTAAAGTCCATGGGATCACAGAGAGTCAGAGATGACTGAGCCACTAACACGTTCACTTTCACAGAATAAAAAGTCAAGAAATAGACCCAAATACACATGGAAATTTAATATATTAAAAAAGTGATAGATGGACTTTATAATATCAGTGCTTTAAAACAAGACATTTATAAACAAATACTAATTCCATAAAAAAGAGGAATGCATAATTCTCCAAAAATATGGACAAAAATAACATAACGAATAAGTTTTAATGTCGCATGAAATATAATTTAGAGCAAATGTCACAAAGGAAAGAGAAATGACAGTGCTTGTTAATGAATGTTATGGGAGGTCCAGAAGTATTAGTATGTAACATTATAAACACTA